>NC_041397.2:122459666-123067166 GCF_900747795.2 Erpetoichthys calabaricus | reverse complement strand
TGTGCTGTAAATCTCTTCCTTGTTTTCAGTTCACGTGATTACGTAGGAGGTTTAATACGTGATGACTCCGCCTCCTCCATTAGAGTATATGGACAAAAAACAGGTTCCAGTTATGACCATTACACATAGAATTTCGAAATGAAACCTGCCTAACTTTTGTAAGTAAGCTGTAAGGAATGAGCCTGCCAAATTTCAGCCTTCTACCTACATGGGAAGTTGGAGAATTAGTGATGAATGAGTCAGTAAAACAGGTTCCAGTTATGACCATTACGCGTAGAATTTCGAAATAAAACCTGCCTAACTTTTGTAAGTAAGCTGTAAGGAATGAGCCTGCCAAATTTCAGACTTCTACCTACACTGGAAGTTGGAGAATTAGTGATGAGTGAGTCAGTCCAACAGGTTCCAGTTATGACCATTACGCGTAGAATTTTGAAATAAAACCTGCCTAACTTTTGTAAGTAAGCTGTAAGGAATGAGCCTGCCAAATTTCAGACTTCTACCTACATGGGAAGTTGGAGAATTAGTGATGAGTGAGTGAGTGAGTCAGTCAGTCAGTGAGTCAGTGAGGGCTTTGCCTTTTATTAGTATAGATAATACTAGTAAAAAACCCGCGCTTCGCAGTGGAGAAGTAGTGTGTTAAAGAGATTATGTAAACATATATATACATATATATACATATCTACATATACACATATCTACATATACATATACATACATATATACATATGTTTATATATATATATATAAACATCCACATATATATACATATATATATACACATATCAACATATATATACACATACATATAAACACATACATACACACACACATATACATATACACATACATACATACATATATATATATATACATATACATATTTACATATCCACATATATATATACATATCTACATATATATATATATATATACACATATATATATACATATCTACATATATATATATACACATATATATATACATATCTACATATATATATACACATATATATACATATCTACATATATATATATATATATATATATATATATATACACATATATATACATATCTACATATATATATATATATATATATATATATATATATATATATATATATAGACTTACATATATACATACATACATTCACATATATATATAGCCAAATCCGCGTACTGCTTTTAAATTTTTATTAAGAAGAAAAGAAAACCTTTTTAAATTGAGGGAAAATATACCAATAACAATTTGTTAAGGATCTGTTTTTTTGTGAAGCTGCCTTTACACAGCCTCTCCGCTGTTTTATAAACGAACGCCATATAAGGCCGTCCTTTCTCCTTGCTTAGCTGTTCTGTATTGTTTTATTGTTTGTTTATTACGATTGTTATAGTTAATTGTGTAGCTATTTGAGACTCACTTTTCTGTTCAGGTACCCATTTCCTTTATGTAGTCCGCGGATTCTCCGCTATTTTTTGTTCGTTTATTACGATTATAGTTATTTATTGATTCCCTTCTTTAGCTGACTGCTTGCTCATATAAGGCGCTCTGCTGTTTTTTTGTGAAGCAGCCTTTACACAGCTTCTCCACTGTTTTATAAACGAACGCCATATAAGGTCATCCTTTTTCCTTGCTTCGCCAAGGAAGCAGCCTTTTTATGTAATCCACGGGTTCTCCGCTGTTTTATTGTTCGTTTATTACGATTGTTATAGTTCTCTTTGTATACCACATTGTCAGTTCAGCACTCCGGTTGTAATATGACCAAGCTGTGCAAGCTTACTGTTGAGAATGCAACGGATAGTTGTACAGGAGAAAAGCAATCTTGCCTCAAATCAATGGCAACCTTTTGTAGGTCTATGAACTTAATTTAAACTTTAGGTTTACACGGTGCTTTGTTTCCGAAGTACCTGCACTCATGAATATGTCTGTATATGTCAGTCGCTTCATATTCTTTTCCTACATTATCAATTGTGTAATGTGTTTTTTGAACAGGTTTGATTCATCGAAGTGATCACTCGTGCTGCGTTCAGTCAGTTCAAGGTAGCCGCTCTCTTGTGTGATGTTGCGATGTCCACGGCTCTATTTAATGTTAGCTAAGACCCGGCACTTAAAAGTTTCTCGCTACAGCAATTTTAACTCCGTTACAAAGTGATCCAAAGTCTCGTTTATACCTCGTGTCTTCTCATTAAACTTGTATGTCACGAATATGGTATTGCAAACGGCAGCTGGAGCGTTTCTATAAACTTAATTTAAACTTACGGTTTACACCGTGCTTTGTTTCCACAGTAGCTGCACTTATGAATATGCTTGTATGCGTTACTCGCTCGCTTCTTATTGTTTCGCTGCCTTCTCAATTGTGTAATGAATGTTTTCTTCAGCGCTCTTTGGGGCTCTTCCTTGTTTTCTACGTACTGCGTTCACAGTCAGTTCACGTGATTACGTGGGAGGCGTGATGACACGTTACGCAACTCCGCCTCCCACGGCCATCGAGCTGCAGTCTATTACAGTATATGGACAAAAAAGAGGTTCCAGTTATGACCATTACGCGTAGAATTTCGAAATGAAACCTGCCTAACTTTTGTAAGTAAGCTGTAAGGAATGAGCCTGCCAAATTTCAGCCTTCCACCTACACGGGAAGTTGGAGAATTAGTGATGAGTGAGTCAGTCAGTCAGTGAGTGAGTCAGTGAGGGCTTTGCCTTTTATTAGTATAGATATCATTATTTGGAATACATGCATTTCATGTGTGTTCCATGTCTACAAAAATCTATGTAAACACATTGTTAAAAGAGAAATGGTGGTTCTGAGGCTAGAGATCTGAACTGGCAATCGGAAGGTTGCCGGTTTGAATCCCGTAAATGCCAATAGGGACTCTGCTCTGTTGGGCCCTTGAGCAAGGCCCTTAACCTGCAATTGCTGAGCGCTTTGAGTAGTGAGAAAAGCGCTATATAAATGTGAAGAATTATTAAACAATTATTATTAAAACATGAAAAACGTTTCTGTTTTAATGATGTGTTTACATAGATTGTTGTAGACACAAAATACACATGAAATGCACGTACAGTAATCCCTCACCTATCGCGGGGGTTACGTTCCAGAGCCCCCCGCGATAGGTGAAAATCCGCGAAGTAGCGACCTATATTTATTTTATTATTTATACATATTTTAAGGCTTTATAAACCCTTCCCACACTCTTATAAACCTTTCTCATTCTCTTGTTAACCTTTCCCACACTCTTATAAACACTTCCTATGCTCTTAAACACTTTCTACATTCTTAAACACCGCAGACCAACACTGCACACTGCACGCAGCAATCAGACGTCAATGTGTCTGCACTCGCTTTGTGAAGGGGGGCAGCTGAACTCACGCTGAGCAGAAATGGACTTTGTGCTGCTTCTGCCAAAATGCCTGCTTGTCGCTCTGCGCGTTCGGAAGGAGGAGGAGTGTGTGTGTGGTTTTGTGAGGGCTGAACGCACGTTCGCTCAAACCCCCCTCCCCGGAGGCGCAGTTCGCATTGTCAAGGGGGTGGGGAGCTGAATGAACGCTAAGGAGAAGTGGACTTTGTACTGGCTTTGTGCTGCTTGTCGCTCTGCCTGTCAATAATTTAAAAGCCTGTACATCACCAATTTTCCTGTCTCACTGTCTTGTCTTGCGTGAAGTTAAAATGTTTTATAATAGTGAGATGTTACTCATATCCTTAGCCCGACATCCACATATCATATGTGTTAACAAAGTGTGTTTTATAAGTTTACATGTGTTTAAAGCATGTGGGATGGGTATTTTAAGGCTTAAACTATAAAAATGTTTATTTATATGGTCTTTCTATATCGCGGATTTTCTCCTGTTGCTGATGGGTCTGGAACATAACTTCCGCGATAGGCGGGCAATCACTTGTATTTAAAAACCCGCAAAGTCGTGAATCCGCGAAAAGTGAACCGCGAAGTAGCGAGGGATTACTGTATTCCAAATAACAATATATTATTTACCCTATACTACTCCTGGCAATTGATACACAGGTAAACAGACTTGAGCTGAGAGAAATTTCTGCCCTTTCTGCATTGGTGGGGGGATGGGATAGCAGGCTGCTTGCTTATCAACAAATTTACAACACAAAAGACGCTGACATGGAGGCGCGAACGGATTTAAGGTGGGCCAGGATTACAAGTTTTTTCGTAGGCTTTGGTAATTCTAGTGTTAAAGGGCTAATATATTCCAAGTGGAGGCTGAGAAAATATAAAAACAAAATGGCTTCATAACAGTACCTAGTTGTAAACCAGTGTGTTTGTTCAGTGCATCCGGAAAGTATTCACAGCGCATCACTTTTTTCATATTTTGTTATGTCACAGCCTTATTCCAAAATGGATTAAATTCATTTTTTTCCTCAGAATTCTACACACAACACCCCATAATGACAACATGAAAAAAGTTTACTTGAGGTTTTTGCAAATTTATTAAAAATAAAAAAATAATAATCTTAGTGTTTTACCATGAAGCCAATGAAAGGCAAAGGAGAAATATTGTTGTTGACATTTTTTTCACATCAGTTTTCTTGGTCAATAAGGTGACTGACAAAAAAAACAAGCTTCCACCCTTTTTCAAAATCCATGAGAACTGTCCTCAACAATGGAGTTGATGGTAAGGGTGAGCAAAATCATTGCCTACATGTATGAGCTGAGAGTGTCCTCACACACACAAAGCATCCCACCGTGAGCATGTATGTAATAATAATAATAAAAATACATTTTATTTATATAGCGCCTTTCCCATGCTCAAGGCACTTACAGAATATAATAAAGAACGGCAGCATATACAGTACAGTAATCCCTCCTCCATCGTGGGGGTTGTGTTCCAGACCCCCCCACGAAAGGTGAAAATCCGCTAAGTAGAAACCATATGTTTATATGGTTATTTTTATATTGTCATGCTTGGGTCACAGATTTGCACAGAAACACAGGAGGTTGTAGAGAGACAGGAACGTTATTCAAACACTGCAAACAAACATTTGTCTCTTTTTCAAAAGTTTAAACTGTGCTCCATGACAAGACAGAGATGACAGTTCCGTCTCACAATTAAAAGAATGCAAACATATCTTCCTCTTCAAAGGAGTGCGCGTCAGATAGAGAGAGAGAGAGAAAAAAAGAGCAAACAGTCAAAAATCAATAGGGCTGTTTTTGCTTTTAAGTATGTGAAGCACCGCCGGACAAAGTAGCTGCGAGGAAGGGAGCAAGCATTTTTCAGCATTTTTTAGAGGAGCGTCCGTATCCTCTAGGCCAGTATGCGAACAGCCCCTCTGCTCACACCCCCTCCGTCAGGATCAGAGAATGTCAGAGCGAGAGAGAGAGGAAAGCAAGCAATCAAAAATCAATATGTGCTGTTTGATCTTTTAAGTACGCGAAGCACCATGCGGGAAGCATATCGCTTACAAAGCAGCCACGTGTAAGCCCAGCAATGAAGGGAGCACTGTGAAGGTAATCTTTCAGTGTTTTCTGAGGAGCGGCCATGTCCTCTAGGGGTGCGAACAGCCCCCGTGCTCACAATATATTTGAGGAGTTTTATTTAATACATAATACGCGCTGTGGTGGGTAGCTTCTCAGCCATCTGCCAATAGCGTCCCTTGTATGAAATCAACTGGGCAAACCAACTGAGGAAGCGTGTACCAGAAATTAAAAGACCCATTGTCCGCAGAAATCCGCGAACCAGCAAAAAATCCGTGATATATATTTAAATATGCTTACATATAAAATCCGCGATAGAGTGAAGCCGCGAAAGTCGAAGCGCGATATAGCGAGGGATTACTGTATATAGCATTGTACAAACCAGATAAATAAATAAAGAAGACTAAGACAGTGAATTCTGAAAAAAAAAGAAACAGACAACATAATTGATGGTCTAGCACACACACACACAGGTTACATTAGCATCTTGACAGAGAAGTAAACTGAGAGAAGGGTGATAAAGTCAAATAGAGCTAAAATTCTTCCTGAACAGATGAGTTTTGAGTTGTTTTTTAAAAGAATTCATGGAGTCAGCTGACCTGATTAATTTTGGTAGGTCATTCCAGAGTCTGGGCGCTATACAGCTGAAGGCCCTGTCACCCATGGAGTGTAGATTAGTGAGGGGCACAACAAGGTTGCCAGAATCAGAGGACCTTAGTGGGCGGGCAGACACAGAGTGATGGAGAAGGTCACTGATGTAGTTTGGTGCGAGGTTATTTAAGGCTTTGTAGGTTATTAGTAGGATTTTATATTCGATTCTGTAAGACACAGGGAGCCAGTGAAGATGGAGAAGGATGGGTGTGATGTGCTCGCTGCTGCTGGTTCGAGTAAGGACGCAGCTAAATTTTGAATAAGCTGGAGCTGTGATATAAGATTAGAAGGGGCACCTGCCAGTAGGGAATTACAATAATCGATGCGGGATGTGATAAAAGCATGGACAAGTTTCTCAGCGTTAGAAAAGTAGAGGAAGGAGCGAACACGGGATATGTTACGGAGGTGAAAGTAATAAAGTTTCTTAATGTGATTTATGTGGGCGGAATAAGAGAGGGAGGAATCACAAATGACACCAAGATTTTTTACAGTAGAGGCAGGTCTGATGAGATCACCGCCAAGATGGACTGGGAAGGAGCTCATTTTATTAAGTTGCATTTTAGTCCCAATTTGCAGGAGTTTTATTGCAATTTAATTTTAAAGAGTTCTGCTCCATCCAGGTTTTAATTTCACTAAGGCAGGTTGTGAGCTGAGAAAGCTCTGATGAAGTTCCACTTTTAACATTGAAGTAGAGCTGAGTATCATCTGCATAAAAATGATAACCCAGTCCATAGCTACGGATAATATGGCCAAGGGGAAGCATGTAAATACAGAAAAGCAGAGGACCGAGGACAGAGCCTTGAGGGACTCCTTGTGTGACTGGCGCTGAGCTGGATCATCTCTTGCCAAGACTAACAAACTCTTGCCTATCAGTCAGATAGGACTTGAACCACTGGAGGGCAGTGCCAGAGATACCCAGCATGTTCTCCATTCTGGACAGTAGGATGTCATGTCTGACAGTGTCAAATGCTGCACTGAGGTCTAACAGAATTAATATGCTGGTTTGTCCAGAGTCTGCTGCCATAAGCAAATCATTGGTTACCAGTAGCAAAGCAGTTTCACAGCTGTGCCGCGCCCTGAAACCAGACTGAAAGGGTTCCATCAAATTATTGGAGGTTAGGTAATTGGTGAGTTGGGAAGCTACAACACGCTCAAGAACTTTTGACAGGAAAGGTAAGTGGGAAATAGGCCGGAAATTGTTAAGATTGTCAGCATCAAGACCAGACTTTTTTAACATTGGGGTTACAGAAGCAATTTTAAAAGTGAGCGGCACAGAGCCAGTGTCAAGGGATGAGTTTATTATTGTTGTAACAGTCGGGATTATGGCATGAAGGCTGGATTTAAGTAGTGTGGTGGGGATGGGGTCCAGTACACAAGTAGTCGGCCTCATCTTACAAAGCAGGTTATTAACAGATGCAGATGTGACTGGTGAGAACTTAGAGAAGGAGCTGGATGGAGTGGGAAAACAGGGAGAGATATAAACAGATGATGTATTTATGTTAGTTGAATTATTTAGATCTTTAATTTTGTTACGGAAAAAGTGGAGGAATTCCTCACAGACTTCAGTAGAAGAGGTAGTTGGGCCAGATGCGGGTTCGAGTAGTTTATTAACTACAGAGAACAGAACCCTTGGGTTATCGTGGCCACTTTCTATTATTCTGCCGTAATGGGTGTTCTTGGCAGAAGTTAGTGCTTCTCTGTAAGCTCTTTGGTGGTCATTGAAAGCCTGGATGTGCACGGTGAGGCCAGTCTTACGTGACATTCTCTCAAGGCGTCGGCCAGCTGCTTTCATAGATCGCAATTCTGAGTTATACAAAGGAGCTGAACGTTTAAAGGAAACCTCCTTATGTTTTAAAGGAGCTGTTTTATCTAATACTGAATGAAGGGCTGTGTTATAGTGGTCAACAAGACTATCTAGTGTTGGTGGAATAGGTGAAGACAGTAAAAGATCAGAAATGGATCCAGAAAGGATAGAGGGACAGATATTTTTAAGGTTTCTGTAAAAAGTTTGTCGTTTACAGGTAAGAGGAAGGAGAGGTAATGAGACAGTGAAAAGTACTGCTTTATGGTCAGAGAGTCCCAAATCACTGCAATAAATGTTGGCAACAGATAGTCCAGAAGTGTAGATCAGATCCAATATATGACCGCCAGAGTGGGTTGGAAAATCAACATGTTGTGTCAAGTCAAAGCAGTCCAGTAAGGATAGGAATTCATTCCTCAGTTTAGATGTGGGGATGTCAATATGGATGTTGAAATCACCAAGAAGGATAATTCTCTTGAGAGTAAGAGTTAAGAACTCACTGCTACTCACTGCTGTATGTCTTATTTTTATGTAACCATCTCATTTACATTTATATACCTTATTATTTTTAAAAATAAGTGTGACTGCTCAACCATACGGCAAATCGTCACGCAGTAAAAAGAGGGAAGCATGACCTGGCTTCAATCAATAGCCATATTTTGTTTGCACACTGTATGGTCCAGATACAAGGCAGGACAGTTCATTACGGACATAGAACAGGCATTTTGTAAGACAAACATGATGGTCAAGGCAGCTGCAGTATCCTGCGAGAAAGGCACTTATGTCACAGCATCCCTTTGGGTCCCTCTTACTCTTGTCAGAATGATGGAGTGCCATATGTCAAGATGCAAGGAAGATTAAACTGAAGAAAATGCTCAATAAAATACCAAGAGTCTGTGCTGACTGCTGGCATGGACTGTTTGAAATCAGTCAACATGCTGCTTGCCATTTACAAGTGTTTACATAAATAAACCACAGAAATATGTGAGTATGGTTGTAAATTTTAAACCATTTCCAAAGAGAAAACAACTTAATTTATTTTTATGTTCCATTGAATGAAATGTGTTGTTTCGCTTTTCACCAATAAATGCTAAATAAATGATGAAATGCAGCAGCACAAGCTCAAAAACCTTTTTTAAACTGAAAATGTCTGTTAACTTATTCATTTTAACTGTATATAAACAAGAAGCTGTGTTAAAAAAAATATTTATTTATACATACATTTAAGCTGCTTACATCTTGTGTTGGGAACTATCTATTGTTTTTGTGGCCACTATCTGGATGCCAAGCTGATGGGCCATTAGTGAAAACAAAAGCATACTGACAACCTTGGTGTTTAAAGAACAGAAAAATATTTGTTAAACATCTTTCCTAAATCTTGTCAGAATATTGTATGATAACTCTAACAGTTTCATAAGTTTTCCCTGAAGTGTCCTGACCTAGTACAGTGGACCCTTGACTTACAAACTTAATTCGTTCGCGAGGGCTGGTTGTAACTCAAGTTGGTTGTAAGTCAAGACTATTTTTCCCATAAGAAATAATGGAAATGCCCTTAATGTGTTCCGAACCGCCCACAGCAACACTTACTTAACTTTTTTTAATAGAAAAGGGTTGTATAATGTGCATAATTTACCAAAAACACCAATAATTTTTCTAATGTACTAACCAAAAAGTTATAAAAAGTGCCTAGCCTACCAGAAACAACAATTTCATACTGTACTCACCATTTAAGTTGACATCTTTGGCTTGCAGGAAGGAAGGAGGAGGAGAATGAAATGGAAGGTGGTTATTGTTTGGAAGGAGTTTCCTTATACAAATCTTATACACAATTTCCTTCTTCATTTCGGTTGTTATCGCTTTCTTTACCTTCATTACCTTCCGCTTCCTTCCTTAGCAATTATCATAATAAATTATATAAATCACTGCACTGACCGAAATTACGTCCACAAACACATGTATCAAGGCTCCGACTGACACTTACAAACACTCTCGGCTGTTTGTTTACAATCGCACAAGCAGATACACATTCGGGTCGTAACGCAAAATGTTGGTCGTAATTCAAAACAAAAATTTTAGTTGTAAAGCAAGTTGTTCGCATGTCAAGCCGGTTGTATATCAAGGGTCAACTGTATAGCAAAGATACATCCATTGCGTCCTTTTCCTGACTCAACATGCATTTTGTGACACTGAATATAGACATTTTCCAAAAGCCTGGATAACATCTTTATGCTTAGCTTAGGAAACATTTAAGACTGCTTTGATAGGATTCTAAGAGTGATTTTAAAATTTGAACCTATGTTTACTTCATGACACAAACCATAGGTTGACTACAGAAAGACAGACAGAAAACAGGCAGAAGATGTTATAGGACAAACCGTGTGCAGCTTTGCTCACTCAACGCTCCAGCATCCTTTGTCTAATTTACTTACAGTGCTACAAACCCATGCTTATAGTGGAACCTATTAAGGCATCATATTAAATGCTACAGTTTTTAGCATATTTGAAAAAAAAAATTTCTCTTCTGTTTAAAGAGATGTAACATTTTAAAATTGTCTTTTTCATTGACCTTGTACTAATAGCATTTAAAACACCTGTAGCTGTTATTTATCTGTACATTAAAAATCACAAATTCATGCTATTCACATGATTTTGTGCCAACGGAGGATTACTGCCAATTCTGTGAAGTGTAAGACTGTAAATGCTTCATCAATAGCCAGCATTACTCAACAATTGTGATCAAAATCCATTTTACCTATTTAATAGAATCCTTCACTTAGCACCATGCTGAAATGTTTCTCTTCCCTGTGGTGATTTAGGGATTTTCCTTTTACTAATCAGACCACTTGCAGTTTTACTGATTGAAGTGCTGTGTCACAGCCTCGGCACAGTTCATTTCCTCTGCTTCTCCAGAGCATGCCATTCTCTTCAGTCATAAGAGAAGAAAGAAACCCCATCTGGATTTGTTCAGATCAGGACATGAGCCATTGTATCTTTGTGCCCTGTGGTGAGGGTGGGAAACAAACCTGCTCCTCATCCAGAGAGAAGCTTTGTTTAAATGGTTAAGATTTATCAATATACTCAGCTCTGAAATATGCAATATTGGAAGCCAAGGGCAGGTGTCATTGTGTATTATTTACAGGTAATTCATGTAAGTGGATAATGTGATATCAAGTTTTTTTACGGAAGCTTGCCAATATCCTTTTTTTAGTATTATAATTATACATTGAATAGATGCATATGGCTTGAAGAACACCTGGCTAAAAAATATGTTGCCATATAAACATAATTACTTTGACATTTTGTGGTTGCAATGAGTGTGGCTATGCTTGTCATCTGATTACTAATGTCTGATTTATATGGACAATGTAGCACAATCAAACCCACCCCCCCCAGGGTGGATCAAAGTAAATCAGATGATAGTTGTATGCGTAAGTCACTTATAAGAATATTTCAAATGCCATTTGCATGAGATAACTGGTAGGTCAAACGTCACGTTCTTCTAAGTACACTAAAGCTGACAGTATACAGTTATATCATATGTTTGCTTTACATATTTGAAATACTCATGAAAAATAAAGAGTGGAAATGTTCTGTGCACAGTTTAAAAATATGTTGGTTAAAACTACAACTTGCAATAATAACTCATTCAGATTGTTGTTGAATTAAACAGCAACTTTCACTATCCATCAGACAAATATTACAAATGAAAACAAAACTCAATCTGTTGCAATGAAAATGAATGTAAATTATAGTTACATCAATGTTTGCAGTTTGCTGGAATTTTCTGCTCATTTTTGATGCCTGGATTTTTATTTATTTATTTTTTTTGCTTAATATTTTTAATGTAATTTCTTGAACAAAAATGGAGGTTTTGCAATTTGAAATTCCTGACACTTTTCTACTTATAATTTCTTTACAATTGTTTCTTTTATCAATTTCTGGAAATGGAGAGTTGTGTTAACAAAAGCAGTGCTGTTCCCCCTGTCTAGGAAAATCAGACAATATGTTCAGAATAGACTAAATCAGTAAATAGAAACAATTTAAACTACTATATTATGTTTATGAGTGTACAATAGCTTTGTTATTTTCTGAACCTTTGTGTAAAAATCTGATTTTCCTATTTGTTTATTTATATTAAGGTGGGATCTGTGAAATCAGACTAGTCTACTTCTGTACCTTAAGATTAATATAAACACAGATACACACACAAAGAGGCAGATAATGACTCAAGTGATGCCCAATTGCTAGTCACTGCAATATTTCACATAAGGTCCTTTTCACATAAGTATGTTGTCACACACGTGCACATGGGAGGCAGCTAAAGGGCCTGAATAAGTGTAATTCCATTCCAGACCAGGGGGTGGCGGAGTGCACTAACTCTGTCTCTCACCTCTCTGCAGACCAATTACGGGAAATTCCTCCTGGGCCTGATGATGTCACTTTGGGTCCCCACACTCACTGATGATGTCACTTCCGGTTCTGGCCCCACTAATGACATCACTTCCTTCACTCTCCCTTAAAGCCGCCATCTTTGTCCTAGCAAATCAGTTCTGTTGTTGACTCCAGTCTGTATACATCTGAACGTTATTAATATCCATTTTTGCAGCCAGGAATAATATATGGGTGGCTGCCCCAAACATTTCTGTGGCTCTTTTGTCATGTTTATGAAAATGTGTAAGAGTGCTGTCCAAATACCTGTCACTGTTCAGTACAAAATAGGGAGTTATGAAGGTTCAACACTTTTTTAGTTATATGCCACTTACCAACCAAACAATGTCTTACTTCTACAGCAGTTTTTCTTCCTATTGAGCTGCGAATGCTCATTTTTGAAAAGCCTACAAAGATGAGCAAATGACAAAGACCATTGCACTTGGTGCCCAAATTTTAACTTTATTACTTCAATCACTGAACATAAAAAGACAAAGTATAGAAATAAAAAGCAGTGATATTTATTAAAATATAAGAAATATAAAATAATAGGTGATACAATTGAAAATAAAATAGCAAAGTCTGGATGTATATAGTCTTAGAAAAGCTTAAATAAAAATTAACAATGTAAGGAGTGAATGTTGTTCTTGGCGGCATTTTCATTTAGCAATAAGTGTTATTAATAGGTTACATTCTCCAACATCCAGATGAAACAGTCACTTGTGTTTTGATCTCTGACATCACTTCCTATGTCATTGCTTTCTTTGTGTTCACTGGTCCAGCTATATTTAAGTTAAAATTACACATGGAACTACAGGACATACACTATGACATTGCACACAGTTGTCTGGCTGTTCTTATGATGAAGTATTATGTAATGCAAATCAAAGGTGCCAAAGCTGTTGAATTGCAGAGGTTGTTTATAAGGGTTGGTTTCTGGAGGAGATGAAGCCACCCCTAGTTGGTTTTGACATTTGAAATTTTCACTGCCAGCCTCATTCCCATAGTCACTGGGGGCCAGACTGGATGCATCAGCAGGTGACCTTCATCTTCTTATCCAACCTCAATCTGCAGCTTAAATGAGACCTTGAACTTGCTGGCTTAAGATTTCCTAACATCTTTACATATTTTTTCTCTTTCTGTGAGGTCTTTTTGACTCTAATATGCCTGGTGTTATCCTTATTTGAGTAGGCAGGTTCGGGATGAGCAAATTATTATCTCTGTATTTCTTTAACCCCACAGTTGTAAATGTTAATTTATATGTTAGCTTACTCACCGCATTACTCGGCAATAAACATGAAATATCTCACTGCTATTACTTAAGATCATAAAATGTCTTCTAATGTTCAGAAACAATATATCTCTGATCAGTCATCGAACTTCATAAGCTGGAATGTCAAAGGTCTTAATCATGATCTAAAGAGAAAAAATACTCTCTAATAAAAAGTATTCTCACAGGCTTAAAGGCCAAGATAGTGTTTTTACAGAAGACTCACCTTACACATAAGGAAGGATCAGTTTCCACCAAGAAGAAGACTAGATTTACCAAATCTTTCATTCCAGCTATAATAAGTATACCAGACATGTGGGGATTTTAATTCATAAAACAATTCCACTTGTAGCAACAGATGTAGTATCTGATCCTGATCCTGTGCTATACCATGGTTGGGGGGAAACTTCAACTCTAAAGTAATTTTGGTAAATATACAGTATATTCACCTAATGTGGATGACAGATAATTTATGTAAAATGTATTTTCACTGGTTCCAGTATTTAATGGTTTAATTGCATTTTACATTAAGATTTGGTGAGGTCCTTAACAATAGCAACTACAACATCTAAAACAGCAAAGATAATTTCATGATTCATTGCAGATCAGTCTGTCAGATCCCTGGAGATTTTTATATCCAAATTCAAGAAACTATTCTTTCTTCTTGCCCCTACATCATAGGTACTCAAGAATTCATTGTCATCTACGACCACACTCCTATTATCTTAGAGTTTACATCACTATGCCCTACATATTCAACTCACAACTGGTTTCTTAAGTTGATGAAAACTTTATAGAATTCATATCCAATCAAATTGATTTTTTTGGATCAACACATCCTCAATGGTTTTTGCAGGAACACTTTGGGAAATGATGAAAGCTCTTTTAAGCAGACAAATTATTTTATATCTTTCATAAAAACAAACTAGATACCAGGAAGGTGTCAGAACTGATTACAGAGATTTCCAGAAGAAATCATGAATATGCACGATATCATAATGTGGTTCTGTGTAGGAAAAGACTAGCTTTATAATCAGAATTTAATCTCTTAACAATAAAAGACACTGAACAGCTTATTTTTAAATACTAACATCCTTTTTATGAAACCGGAGAGAATAATAATAATAAGGTTTAAGGCTAATAAGATTCTAGTCTTAACAGATTCAGAAACAGGACGTTTGCAATGCAATAATAGAAATTACCAACACAACAAGAAATAAAATGAGGGAGCACTAAAAGATAACTGATACATTTTAGAAGTACTATAAATCATTGTATCATTTTAAGTGTAAAAAAGATGAGACACAAGCTTTTTTGATAAAATGTGAATACCACTGCTGAGTGCAGAAAAACTTAAAAAAACACTGAGACTGTTAGAAATACAGGGTGCCATAAACACACTCTAAAGTGTAACAGCTGCAGGCCCAGATGGCTACCCAGTTGATTTTTGTAAATAAATAAAAAAACTAAGTTGGCTCCGTTATTATTAAAAATGTTTATAAAAGCTAAAGAAAACAAAATTATATCCCAAACATTCTACCAAACATTAATAGCAGCTTTTCCAAATAGGACTTACTACAATATGCATCATATAGATGAATGAATGATGTTAAGATACTAGCAAACATCTTAGCCTGAATGAGGAAGCATTTCCAGTAGCAACGTCACAAGACTAAAACATATTTATTAAAGGCAGACACTCAGCTTCAAACCTTCGGCACATGTTTAATGTAATATATTCACTCACAAATTCAGACTCACCAGTCTTACTATCTTTGGTTGCAGAAAAAGCCTTTGATAGAGCTGAATGCGATTATCTGTTTGCTACACTGCACAGATTCAGATTAGTCCCCAATATATTTGCATGGTTTAAACTAATTTATGATAATCCAGAAGCTTAAATCCGCATTAATAAAACAGTCAGACTACTTCAGATTGGAACGAGGTACTAAGAGTGCCCAGTATCACTAATGTGTTTTACATTAGTCATTGATCCATTGGTTATTCATCTCTGGAAGAAACTAAAGATAAATGGGGTTATCAGAAGGACTCATATGGAAAATATCACTATATAAAGATGCTATGGTGCTTTACATATCAGACCCAATATCATCTTTACCATTACTCTTAAACATTTTAGGAGAATTTCATAAGATTTCTGGATTTATAATTTATCCATGTCCTTTTCAGCAGCTACAACATTTACAACTACAACAATTTGTTTAACACATTTTCATACAAAAATATAGCTCAGAATGCTTTACAAGATGACAAAGAAAAAGTTACAAACAAAGAAAAACAATTAAGATAAAGCAGTAATATTAAAGACTAAGTAACAGCAAATCAAGATAAGGTCAAATAGCTGAGAGCACAGAAAAAACATATAACAACTCTAGTTAGGATGGAGAAAAAGTCAAACCTGCAAGGGTTCCAAGGCTGAAAGATCACCAGCTCCCATTGGGCATTATACCTAACATAAATGTTCCTAAATCAGTCCTGCTTTTTTCATATTTCACAGGATAGGATTCTGATGAAGTTGGTCTTGTGGACAGATAAGACACCTGCCTTCCCAATGATTTCTGTAGCTCAGCATACTAGTTTGGATAGATATTTGCTCATAATATCAAAACAGTTTAATTAAATATCTTAGGATAACATTCACAAGTAAATATTAAGAAGTTTTCCAGCACAATTTTGGAAGGACCAAGGATAAAGTCAAACCAGATGTTAACGGATTGTCTAGCCATTTCACCTTAGCACAGAGAATCTATACTTTCATAACATCCTCCTTAAGCAGCTGTATCCATTCTAGAGTATCGTTATATTTGTAAACAAGTTTTTCTTTAAACCCTATGGAGTTTTTGGCATTACTCTGCCTAAATTGAATACCAAAAATGAATGGCTATTGTGCTTGTGTATTAAAAGAGCTGCAAAAGTACAGCACTACACATTTTTAAAAGAAAGCCTTTATATGAATAAAACCTTTGTTTCACACTAATATCAACTAGATAATACACAAAAAATAAGATGTTTTAGGAATTTCTCTCCAAAAAACTTGATTTTACAGTGATGATGCACAACCCTGGAATCAATATTCTTTTGCAAATCGATCTGCCAGTTACCATTGTGCAAGGTTTAGATTTCATATCCCATAGCAATACAAAGTTACAATATTTGGCACAAGGTGATCCCTGTTTGGAAACATTTTGTCCATTTTTGGAAGCATGAACCTTAACAATCTCTCAAAATAAGTATTGCAGTTGCATTTATATTTTTATTTAAAAAAAGATATGAACACACACACACTATATACAGTGTCACACACATGCGTATGGGAAGCAACTAAAGGGCTCAAAAAGGGACAATTCCATGCCAAACCAGGGGGGTGGCAGAGTAAACTGATCCTTCCCCTGGCCGACTTTATAAAACCGCCATGTTTGCCTGTCTGATTCATTCGATTGTTGGGCTCAAGTCTGTTAAAACCTGTTTAATTTGAAACAATTTTTCAAATTTGGCAGCCTATTTCAAGTATACAGGTAGCTGCCCCCAAACCTTTTCCTGTGTCTTGTAGAATCCTTTCACAGTGGCGTAGTCAGCAGGATCAATGATTCCAGGAAGAACCAGGAGCAGGACCTAAAAACTGAACTCCAGCCCTTCCAGGTTCAGGTGGGAGAGTACCATATATGAGTGGCCAAGTATGTGGTGTGAGTTACGAGTCGGGAGGATCAGGTACCAGCTCCATCCCAGGGGTCAGTATTTAATACAGTCCACAGGGAGAGTGTGAATGGAGATAACAGAATAGGGCCATGCTGGAAGGTGGGAGTGCAGAAGGCTTGTTACGGCCTCTCAGAAGAGGAGAGTGCCCATCCAAGCCCCACAAAGGTAAAGACCTTTGCAAAAGGCGGGGAAGCCCCGAGCCAGCAGGCAAAGAAACTATTAAGGTGGGTGTTTGACCCAGAACAGCCAACCCACCCTCAGGTTTTCAGCCTTTGAGGAAAAATCTTTTTGATTTAATTTTTTAATTATTATATTAAATGACAACCCCGGGTATTTTGAATATCTTAAAAGAAGGTTGGGAGGAGGAGGCCCTCCCCTCCACAAATATTCTAGAGTATATTGCACAGTTGTGAGATAGATTTGCAAAAATTCAGCCTATTCTAAAAACACTTGTGGAAAAGGTGCAAGTAGCACAGGTCCATCATTATGATTGTGGCACATCTCTGTGGGAGTTCCGCCCTGGGGATCATGTCTTGGTCTTCGTTCCCACCTCTCACTCTAAACTATTGGCCCATTGGCAAGGGCCCTACTAAATTAAGGAGGGGATGGGACATGTTGAGTGTTTTTGGCGAAAAAAACAAATGGTCGACCAAGTGAACGGGTATATCGTGAACCTGCTGAAGCCGTGGAAGGACAGGGAGCCTGACTCCTCCTCCGGCCAGCCCTTTTTCCCCTTTGCTCACAAATCAGAACTTAACTTCGGAACACAATTTGACTGCCAAACAGTGAGGGGAGGTGGAAACAGTTATCCCGTCTGTCCCTGAGGTGGTGAGTGAGAAACCCGGATGGACCCCCCTGATTGCGCATGACATTGTGACCTATCCCGGTGTGTGTTTTAGACCTGCAGCCTTATAAGTTTTTGCTCATTCACTTACGAGGCTCTCTTCACGCCAACACACAATGCTCTTTCTCGGGCTCACAACCTCTCGGTCAGGAACGCCCAACCCGATGGGTCTGCACTGAGGAGGTTTGTGTGATACATGTACGCATTGGAGGTAATTATAGAGCTCAAAAAGGGATAATTTCCTGCCAGACCACAGTGGAAGTGTGCACTGATCCTTCCTCTTTTTCATCAGCAGACCAACCACGGGAAATTTCGCCAAGACTCGATGACATAATTTTCAGTTCCAGACCCAACGACGTCACTTCCGGTTCCGGGCCCGATGACATCAGCTTCTGGTTCTGGCCCCGACTACGTCACTTCCCCTGGCTGACTTTAAAACTGCCATGTTTTCCTGTCTGATTAACTCGATTGTTGGACTGAAGTCTGTTAAAACCTGTTTCATTTGAACCAAACTCTTCAAACTTGGCAGCCTATTTCAAGTATACAGGTGGCTGCCCCCTAATCTTTTCCTGTGTCTTGTGGAATCCATTCACTGCAGTATATCACTCTAAAGCAACAAGTAAACAAGTACAAAATTTGTAGCTGTGTACATATAATTACGTAATCATCCAAACCTTTACTTTCAAAATCATTTTTAATGCTAGTCCTTGAAACAATTTCTGTTTGCCAATAGAGACAGCAAAATCTTACATTTTTTACAATAGATGGAAGTTTTTGTGCACAACTCACATACTGTACCTTCTCCTATCTACCGTTGCAGGTTTAGTGTGTATTTGTTTCTTTAATTTTTGTTGTTGTTGCCTTTTCTTGCATTGTTCTTCTGGAATAAACTAAGTACATACATACATATTCATACCAGCTTTGTCCAGTGCTAAGGACAATGCCTTTCCTGGTAGCCCTGGATGCAGGGCAGGAAACAGTCTTGGACAGGGCACTTATATTCAGATACATTGCCTATGGACCTCACCATGTGAGGAAATAGGAACTGAAATTAGAAACAATGTTGAAATCATCAGCATGCTCAGTACACAGACTAACAGCAGTGAAAAATGTGGGTGTGTGTGTGTTGGGGATAGTAAAAAAAATCTTTGCAGGAGTGCTAATTGAACAATGCTTTAATAAGGTAATGAATTGTAATTAAGTTCTGAATAGAGCTCATGTAAAACACCACAGATATGTACAATAGGACCATTTAATTGTCTTGGGCAATAAAAGAAATGAATAAGGAGCATCAAGTTTAAATACAAGGATCTATAGTTAGAGATTTGCAGGATTACAGGATAGTGGGAGTAACATCTTTTAAATAAGGTATTCTTTCAGCCTTTTTAATAGATTGTTAAGAGTGGGATGATAGGCATTCCTTTTAGTTATAATCACAGTTTTACTGGGAGCATAATTTTTTATTTGTTAGTGTCCCAGTTTACCTCAGGATAAAATGTATTGTAAGGTTTTTCCAAAGGTATCATTAAATATTTTAGATGCATTGTTTGTCTTCATTTTCTAGGAAAGCTCTTTTATCAGTTTAAGTATCATGCCAATTTTTGCACCGCCTAACCAAGTATGCTTGTTATTGTAAAGTGCATGATTTGAGGTAAAAAAAGAAAGTGTATACAGACAAAACTCCCATCAAGATTTATGGCAATCCCTAACCTACTAGACATTTAAAACAAAAAAGAGGGAGAGCTGTCGCCAATATTCAGGGCATGATTCATCAACAGGAAAAATAAAAATGCTTCTGGTTAAATAATTTAGAAATATGTTTTGGAGGCTTACGGCTGTTTTTTTTTTTTTTTAATTTGGAAGGGAAAGAAAACAAAAGCTGCCAGCCATAATATTAACAGTGAACAAGTCCAAGCATTGACCTCAAAATCTGGAGACCAACTATTTTTTAGCAATCAAAAATGTAATAATTTTCATGTTCTGATTCTGATGGTTCTGAATTAAGTACCTTTTATTATCCTAAATTCATTTTCTTCTAGAGCAGAGGTAGGTCATGAAGTTCCAAGTAGTTTTCCTATTTTTTTGTTAGGGCAAGTATCATATTCGATTTAGGAAGCAGAAGCCTTTTCAAGATCCTGAATTTCTGAAGCCACTCTTATCTGTTGTGTCCCACTAGATACCTCATCCTTAAGATAACACCAAATTGATCTGTTCAGCTAACAGAACTTCAGCATAAAATAAAATGAGGCCAAGGTTTTGCTAGGATCATGAAGTTCTACATTAGTGCATTTTTCTTGCTTATGATTTCTGTTTTTTTGGTCTTTATTTAAGGATACACTTTGCTATGTGTTTTTAAACTTCTGTTTTGGGAAACTGTGAAAGACAGTTATTCGTTACTGTGCTGATTGTACACCCACTGGCCTAATTCTTCAACTAGCAAAAACAGCAGCTACACCAGAGAGTAGTTTGCACCCTTGTTTCAAGCTTGCTTCAAATACTTTAGTAAATGTCCGAGTAGATGTGTGCATACGTGTGTGTGGTATCTAAACAGAAATAAATAAATATAATAAGTACAAAAATACGAATGGAATACATATATAAACATAACTGGTTAAATGTCAAACTGGAACATTACATAGTATTCAGGAAGAAAAATGTTAAACATCAGGGGCCTCATGTATAAACGGTGCGTACGCATAGAAATGTTGCGTACGAACGTTTCCATGCTCAAATCGCGATGTATAAAACCTAAACTTGGTGTGAAGCCACACACATTTCCACGGTACCTCATACCCTGGCGTACGCAATTTCTCCGCTCGGTTTTGCAGACTGTTGGCACCCAGCGTCAAAGCAGTGCTACTGTTCCTGTGTGGTCACCCTTTCTTTCTTAGATCCACATTCCTGACGCGGCTTTATAAATACAATGAAACTAACTGCATATTGTTTATTAGTGTAACGCATCTGATTGTAATTAACCTGCAGCAATATAATGGTCCAGGAAATAGCCATAGTATTCCAAATACCATAACTGCTTTAGCGTTGTTACTCTCACTGCATCTTCTTCTTCTTTCAGCTGCTCCCGTTAAGAGTTGCCACAGCAGATCATCTTTTTCCATATTACTCTCACTGCACCACTCGGAGTTTTATATCACTGTATCTAAGTGGGGAATCACAGCAGCAGCTGATTGGAAAGAGAATTATCGGTATACAACATGAAGCCTCAGCCACGGCAAAAACGCTTTAGAGACCTTCCTGTACAGACTTCGCGGTTTAGGAAATGTTTCATCCCAAGAACTATAAACGCACTCAATCAGTCCATCAAGTGCTCCTTGTAGAACTGTTTGTACTTATAAGTACAATTACCTCACTGTAAACTTGCACTACAGTTACATTATTGCACAACCTGCGCCACTTTATAAAGCGCGTATTTACATATGATAACGATATAATTTTTAAGATGAAATGCAGCAAAGTATGTTGATTATATTATACAGATAAAACTTTAACTTCATTTAAATAATCTGTATTGTTAATAATTAAACATGTGAGGACACGGTGCCGCAGCGCTAGCTAGTTCAGGGATTGTTCCTGCATTGCGTTGTATTCTTGTGCTGACGCGACACTGGAAAGATTGACGGATAGAATAATTAAACATGTACTACAAAGATATTTCAATGTTCCTTAAAGGTTTTGAAGAATCGGCGTTCTAAGCTTACAAATGGCTTCACGTCTATTACAGAGCTGATTGTGTGGCGATTGGGTATTTGGAGAAAGAAAAGTAAGGACAGGAATTGGAGGTTAGTACGTTTGAAAGAGACAGTACTTCTGTAATAAATTATTTTATCGAAGGTCGTGCATGGCGCAGCAAGCCTCTTGAGTGAGACATGAACAAGCACTGCGCCACAATGTTCCCATGTTTAATAACATGCTTTATCTCCTATCATCATGAAAAAGATATCATGTATACATCTCAGTATTTTAATTATTCAGAGAGCTGTAATATCACAAATGTAATGGATTATGTGTCCTGTCGGAGAAAAAGAAAGCCTGTTTAAGAAGCAGGTAGTGATTCACACACAGAGCACATAGAAGATTGAATACAGAACAAAGCATTTAATGTGCTACTTTAGTTACAATGGGATTTGAGAAACTAGTAAATTAAACGATTTTAAGATGAAGTTTATGATGTTCTACTTTAATGGCAAAATAAACTACGTGATTAAAGTGGAAATTTCTAGATTAAAGTTGACATTTCATGCTTTCTTCCCACTGTGTGCCTATTTTTTTTGTCTGTACCCTAATAAGCTTTCATATGACACTCAGACGGTGGGCTATGACTCGCCATTTCACGGCGACTTTGATATGTGATTTCTTATTTATTTCAGGCACTGTGCGACTTTGTGAACTTGAGCTTTCGAGTTTCTCCGATACTCTGTCACTTGATCAACTTCATTTTGTTGATTATACTACTGTTTAAATCAACAAATAGTACGTTTTTCCTTTGCCTCCACTTGGTATTCGCTGAAATTCTTATATTTTCCTCCGTGCTTTTCCCATTGTCTTTTCACAGAAGGCTATTTACATTGATTTGCATATTCAAAGAGTTGTAATTCTGGGAGGAGTTGGGGCGGGACAGAAGGTGCGTGCACGTGAGTTTCTTTTCACGTATGTAGCAGAAGAACATGGAAGTTTGCGTACGTACAGATTCCTGCATCTGGATTTTTCTGTGCGTACGCACATTCCCGCTTTTGTGCTTAGGCCATGTTATAGTGTGAGTTCTACACACGGCGTTATACATGAGGCCCCAGTTCCTCAAACTTTACGTATTCTTTAAGCAAAACAGTAGGAGGCACTATTACCCAGAATAAAGGTACAATGCAATGCCCAAGACATTGCTTTATGTTTAATTTATTTTGTATACTCAAAATATGTTGATATTAACATCTTGGAGCAAAGTAAAATACAGCACATCTCTCCTTAAAGGTCAAGAGTGCAAAAATTTAACATGTTTATTCGTGAACAGCAAACATAGCCATAATAGCACATATGTATAGTGTATTTGCAAACTAAACAGTTTATACAAGTTGAAATATTTGTTAAGATGGTAAGCTCCATTAAACACTGCAAAAAAAGAACTTACTTTGTCAGTAACGCGCAACACACAGTTACAAATGGTAGCAGCTAACTTTAACTTGAAAACGCAAACAAGCATCCAGAGTCTGTGAGCACGTTTCAATGTAAATCTTTGCCTGACTGACTGACTCTTCTTTATTTCTATGACTTGAACGTCAAAACTAAACAAGCTACAGAGACAGTGTATTTGTCTTGTGATTTACAGTAACAACTGCATGAAGTTAACTTGTCTAACTGGAATATAATGTTCTACTATTATTTACATTAATTTTTCAAACCTGCTTATCCAAAGCTGGTTCAAAAGCATTGGACACAATGTAGGAACAAGCCCTGGAGCTACTAATTACATATCATACTTCCATCCATTATCCAACCCGCTATATCCTAGCTACAGGGTCACGGGGGTCTGCTGGAACCAAATCCAGCCAACACAGGGCACAAGGCAGGAAACAACCCCTGGGCAGGGCACCAGCCCACCGCAGGGCGTGCACACACACACACACATACTAGGGACAATTTAGAATCGTCAATGCACCTAACCTGCATGTCTTTGGACTGTGGGAGGAAACCCATGCAGACACGGGGAGAACATGCAAACTCCACGCAGGGAGGACCCGGGAAGCGAACCCGGGTCTTCTAACTGCAAGGCAGCAGCACTACCCACTGCGAGTTTTTAAACTTCTGTTTGTGAGTTGTTAAATTTTGCAGTCACTTGCTACAACAAAGTTCCATTGCTTCTTTATTTAGTATCTAAAACACCCCATGGTAATCGACAGCTTCCCAGAAATGCTGCATTGTTGGCTGAACACTGAAATCTTACTCCGACAAATTTATGGCATTCCTTACCATATGGAGAATAGAGCTATGGAGAATTCTATTGGTTAGGATTGCTGTCAATTTCATTAAGTTTGCCCCTCACATGTTTTTTTTTTAGTATTTATTTTTATCGTTATTTTTGTAACATAGCTCAAAAATAGCTGTTTGTGCCTTCTGCTGTTTGTTTTGAAGCTGTGTCCTCGTGTACCTGTTTCTATGCGGGTTGCTATCATGTGGTCACTGCTGATGGGAAGTGCGCTATCCCCATGTGTCGTTCTGTGTGTGTCATCCAAACTTTGGGACTGCCATAACATTTGTTATACACATATTTTTGCTTGCTTTTGTGGTTTTTATATGCATACTTTTCTTTTTCAAAGTCAGTTTCATGATTGGTTTTCTTTAATTAAAAGTATTTTTTATTAATGTTGAATTTTATTTATACAACGTCATCTTGAGTTTGGTCACATGACGTTATAAACTGATGACAATCTCATATCACTTTATTCCTTGGTGGATTCTACATCTATGCATTCTTTAGTGGTAGTTTCTTATTGAAGCAGGCCCTAGTGGTAGGACTGACATTTTAGTTATGACTTGTTTCTGGCTTTGACAAGTGCTTTTGTTTTGCCCCATGGCATTAGTCACACAGTCACTGATTGTCTTCTCAATTTTGACCCTTCACTACTCATTTTGAACACCTCTTTTGGCTTCCTTTTCATCTCCTGTTTAATTTGCTGTCAATAATCCTCAGGTGCAATAATTGTCTTATTACGGGGATAAATACTAAAAGACTATTGGTGCATTTGCAAAAGGTTATTTGATTTGAGAAAAGTTCCCTTTCATTAATTTGGCTCCTGAAAGTTTCTTCTCTCAGAGAGGCATCTTTTCATTTTCTTGATTTATTCCAACTAAAAGTAATATTTTCTGGAACACACTTTAGTTTGGCCATAACAAGAATATGTATATGTTAAGTAGACAAACCACATCATACATCTGTACATCTGACTAGCAACACAGGGAATAGCAGTTTTGGAGACATATGCATAGTTAGATGTTGTGTGTAAAAAATTGCTGCATTCCCACTCTTATCTATTCCAACTGAATGCCAACTCCCTTGAAAATGCACACTGATCAAGACCTCCTCCGGTTAGCTACTGCACACTCCTGCTAACTGCTGTGGATTGAAGTTCTCTGGGTAGCACTACCACAGGCTCATCACAATAACAAGCTTGTTTACTGAACAACAGTAAACAGCAACATTGTACACTAAGAGCCTAAAAAGAATGACGACTTAACTTTCCCATTTTTATGGGCCACAGAAAATGTCCTAATAGCAAAAAATACAAGCTGGAAACAAGACATGCTAGCCTCACGCTGTTCCCAGCCTGAACATTATCAGTATTGTCTTCACACTCTTCATCATCCCTGATAAATTAATTTTCCTATGAATGTCCCCACCCTTTTTTTCGATTCCTTTTAACTTGAACAATACAATTTCTTTCTGAGGATCTAGCCCCATCCAGGCTATGAAGAACGTTCTCCACTCTGCTACATTATCATCTTACAAACTCAGTAACTGGCTCTGAATGATTTCCAGCATAGCACACTTTAAAAATGTATTTATAGAGACCTCACAAAATGTAGATTCATGAAGTCACACCTTGTTTTTATTCATCATGAAGTTGCTGGGCATAAACATATTTAAAGAGAAATAAGAGAAAAAAGAGATAGGTTACAATGAAAAGACTTAAGCATGGAAGGCTCGCAAAAATCAGGACTGACTTCCCTGAAGTAGAAACTGAATTAATGTCTCATTACTGTGCCACTCTTCACCATTCTATTCCCCTCAGTTTTCTGAGGTCATCTTCAACATCTTGTATCACTTGCAAGGATTCCCTTGAAGATGCCTTCCTTCTGTGCCCCTGTGGTATCATCCATCTGGTCTAAATGGTCAAGCCAGTGTAGTGGTGCCTCTCTTTCCCCCTTAGATTGTATTCTGCCTTTAGAGCTTGGTGTTAGTTCCTTTTAGTCACTCTCCGCCTTCCTGGACTTGCCAAGAATCATTTGGGGATCTTTCTCTCCCATGTGTTTGTATTTTGCTTTGTCCACACCAATGTATCTGCTGTGTAAGGGAATGAGGATCCAATAACTCAACTTTCTTTAATAAAACACCTGATCTTCACCCTGTCTCTGACACTAAAGTAGTATTGATTTCTGGTACTGATTGTCTATCATATTTAGGCTGTTGTGTCTCAGAGATCAGTAAGCCCACTACATAGTGTCATAAACTTCACAAAGAGAGCACAAAAAGGTTTGGGGCAGTCACCTGTATATTGGTTTCCTGGCTGCAAAATTTGCTGAATAAATGTATTACAAATTAGAGTCCACAACAGAACTAAATGGTCAAAATGGCAGTTTTATAGGCTATCAGAGGAAGTGATGTCATCAGGTGGGGTAGAACCGGACGTGGTGTCATCAGGCCCGGGACCGGAAGTGATGACATCAATGGGCCTGGAACAGAGACCAGCAGAGGAAGTGATGTGATTTCACGTAACTTGTCTGCAGAGAAGTGAGATAAAGAGTCAGTGCACTCCACCACCCCTTGGTCTGGCATGGAATTACTCTCATTCAGGCCCTTTAGCTGCCTCCCATGCACACGTGTGTGACAATAGGTTGTATTTAAAAGTACAGTAATCCCTCCTCCATCGCGGGGGTTGCGTTCCAGAGCCACCCGCGAAATAAGAAAATCCGCGAAGTAGAAACCATATGTTTATATGGTTATTTTTATATTGTCATGCTTGGGTCACAGATTTGCGCAGAAACACAGGAGGTTGTAGAGAGACAGGAACGTTATTCAAACACTGCAAACAAGCATTTGTCTCTTTTTCAAAAGTTTAAACTGTGCTCCATGACAAGACAGAGATGACAGTTCCGTCTCACAATTAAAAGAATGCAAACATATCTTCCTCTTCAAAGGAGTGCGCGTCAGGAGCAGAGCATGTCAGAGAGATAGAGAAAAGCAAACAAATCAATAGGGCTGTTTGGCTTTTAAGTATGCGAAGCACCGCGGCACAAAGCTGTTGAAGGCGGCAGCTCACACCCCCTCCGTCAGAAGCAGACAAAGAGAGAGAGAGACAGAGTTTGTTTTTCAATCAAAAATCAATACGTGCCCTTCGAGCTTTTAAGTATGCGAAGCACCATGCAGCATGTCGCTTCAGGAAGCAGCTGCACAGAAGGTAGCAACGTGAAGATAATCTTTAAGCATTTTTAGACGAGCGTCCGTATCATCTCGGTGTGCAAACAGCCCCCCTGCTCAATCCCCCTACGTCAGGATCAGAGAAAGTCAGCGCAAGAGAGAGTGAGGGAAAAGTAAGTTGGGTAGCTTCTCAGCCATCTGCCAATAGCGTCCCTTGTATGAAATCAACTGGGCAAAACAACTGAGGAAGCATGTACCAGAAATTAAAAGACCCATTGTCCGCAGAAATCCGCGAACCAGCAAAAAATCCGCGATATATATTTAAATATGCTTACATATAAAATCCGCGATGGAGTGAAGCCGCGAAAGGCGAAGCGCAATATAGCGAGGGATTACTGTACTGACCTTTTTGAACTAGTAGGTAAGAATTTAAGTGGTGTTTTGCCTGTGCTGGAGCCATCACCATGTATTTGGTCTTCTCCAAAGTGGGTAAGTAATTAAATAAATAGGCGGCTGAAAGAACAGCACTGATTTTCCTTAAAGGAATACTCAACCCAAAAATGATAGTTTTTAATATTATACTTATCCCATATAATTTGTAGTGATGGCTAAGAAATGTTTTTAACTTCATGATTTTCATGAGAACGGAGCTAACAAAGTTTCTGATAGAACAGGCGCCTATGGTGACCAAAGCTAGACAACAGGAAAAAGTATCATGAAAAAATCTCAAATTACTCACATGGAATAATGCACATGTGAAGTCATCCATTTGTATGCTTATACCACCCTAAACACATATTTTTACATAAATATTGTAAAAAAACAACTTTGGAAAATGCTCTTATGAACTAAAATGGGATGTGCTCAGACACAAACGAGCATGTTAATAGTGGTCCAGCTTTCCATCACTACATTTATATTCATAAACACTACTGGAGTACCTCAGCATTATTTAGCAGTACAGTGATACCTCTGGTCACGACCGTAACTCGTTCCAAAACTCTGGACGCAACCTGATTTGGTCGCAACCCGAACGTAATTTCCCCATAAGATTGTTTGTAAATACAATTAATCCATTCCAGCCCATACGGACTGCATGTAACTGTTTTTTTTAAAGATTTTTAAGCACAAAAACAGTTAATTGTACCATAGAATGGTATAATTCTAGGATGGAAGGAATGGGGGAGTTAGCCTGTTCAAAGAATATATTCCCCCAATATGCTAGAGGGCAGCATCCATGTGTCGTCACTCTCTTTTTCCAGACCGGGCTGAAATCACAGTCCTGTGGGACAGCCCTTTTAGAGTGTTGTGGGTGCTACCAGGGGATGCAGCAGAGAAGAACCATTCCTGCATTATAGAAACTTCTGCTTGACCCAAAAGTGCTTCTATTAGATTTTGGTTTGACACCGGAAGTACTCCCGGATCCACTCTGCTTTGCCTTGCCTCGAGATGTCGAAGTTGGGAGGCAGAGGACAACACTTGCGAGAGGAAGAGGAGTAGGGAGGGAGAAAAAAAAAAGGAATTATTCATCGTCCAAATATGTATTATATATTTTAATGACAGAGACAAAGTCTTTTCAAGACAACAATCAATTTGCTTATTGTGCAAACAGAAGTGTGGAAGATGCTCTGCTTGTTATCTTACATCAAATCTATACCTTTCTTAATCAGCCTGGTTCATATGTCAGAGCACTATTTTTGGACTTTTCTTCAGCGTTCAATACTATACAGCCTCATATACTGATTGGGAAATTAAACAGTATGAATGTAAACCCATTTATCACACTATGGATTCAGAACTTTCTTTTAAATCGTTCACAGACAGTTAAAGTTCAGGACACTTTTTCAATAGCCATTCATTCAAACACAGGAAGTCCACAGGGGTGTGTCTTATCACCGTTACTGTTTACTCTGTACACAAGTGACCTGAGACAGAACAATGACCACTGCTCCATTATTAAGTATGCGGATGACACCATGATCATAGGATGCATATCTGGGGAGGATGAAAGCCACTATCTAAATCAAGTGGACTGTATGGTAAACTGGTACAATAAAACCTCTCTCACTCTGAATGTAAAAAAGACCAAAGAAATGATATTTGATTTTAAGAGACAGAAATCTGTATGTTCACCTATTGTAGTTCTGGGAGAGGAGGTAGAAATAGTGAATGAATATAAATACTTAGGAACTTACCTAGATAACAATCTTAACTGGAATATAAATACAAAAAATTTATTTTCTAAATGCAACCAGCACTTATTTCTCCTCCATAAACTCAAACTATTTAAAGTAGACAAGGACCTCATGTTGTCCTTTTACCGCAGTATGATCCAGTCTGTTATCACTTTCAGTTTCAGTTTCTAACCCTAACCCTGGTTTAATAGTCTGACAAACCAAAACTCAAAAAAGCTCCAGCAGATTACGAAGTATGCAGCTAAAGTTATTGGGGCTGATGTAGATGATTTGACTAGTGTGTGTCAGAGGGCAATGCTAAAGAAACTGGAAATCATCTCAACTGATGACAGACATCCATTACATGTAGAACTAAACTTCAGTAAATCAGGAAGGATAGTTGCTTTGAAAACCCACAGAAATCACTCCAGAAACTCCTTTCTTCCTAGTGCCATACGACTTTTCAATAAGAAATATCGGAGATAATGTTTAAGGTTTTGATATATATCCTGTAACCTTTTTTTTTTGGTGTAAATATGTTTTATGTAACTGCCTTATCTTAACCTTTCTTATTTCTATTTGTCTGTTTTATTTCATTCTGTCTGTTACCTGTTATTAGATGCAACTGAGAAGGCAAATTTCATGTTTTCTTGTGTAAACATGACTAAATAAAGAAACCTAAACCTATTTGGAGGAATAAAATCCATTATTATTGAACCAGTGGCTGTATGCGTATCAGTTGTGTTTAGGGTTTAGGGCTCGGGGGTCTCTCCTGTCTTCCACACCATACAGTCTTGAACGTCCTCCACATTAAACTCTTTTCCTTCAAATCTTCTTTTACCTACTATGAAAACAATTGTCATTTTAAATTTAAAAGAGATGCAAAACTAGTTAAAGCAAGAAATAGTTAATGCAATGTATTTTATTAAACAAGACATTTGACAGAAGTGATTGACCCCAAATTAAAAAATTAATTTGTATAAAAAACTTTCACTCACTGTAGGAATATTTTTGCCTATTTCTGTTCTAGAGATTAGATGGCTTGCAAATTATATTTTAATTAATGAATAAGGATGGTACGCAATACTGACATTGAAACGATCCCTTTCAAGTCTTAATTATTTTAAAAATTATTTAAAGATGCATAAATGTACTGCTCAGTATCATGTTCCTTAACAAAGTTGTACAGCAGAGTATTTGATTAAGTAATAATAATAATAATAATAATAATAACAATGCTGAATTTGTAGCACACATAGAAGTGTTAAAGAGTATTGTCATGCACATACATGGAGGGAGCATGTTAAGGGTTCCAAATCAGAAACGTCAGAGTGGATAGGTTGTAACAATCTGTTCCGCTACACTTCACTAAGTTTATACTGAAAAATTATCCTGATGATTGCAGGTCAACCTCAAACTGCCTTCAACCCCTTTCCACAGTGCCGAAAGATGATTTATAATAATAATAGTGATATTAACTAAACCACACAGAGAAAATGAACAACAACAAAAAAAACTATAATTAATACATTTTTACAATGCCCCCACTTCCAATATATACAATGAATACAAAGCATAAAATTATATATCCAATAATTATTCCCTCCGTCCTTTTGATTTAGTCTTTTTTCCGTTTTCCTATTTCCCCAGAGTTCAGTTCCTTTGACATGCCAATCCCAGAATAAAAGATTTACGGCTCACTTTTGCTTTCGATCCCTTTGACGGTAACCTCAGCGTATCTGGAATCTTCGCGGTGGCCACCCCAGACTGCTATGGACTTGCGGAGCTCCCCGAAAACAATCTTCCTCCTGGACTCAGATGGGTCGTGTCCTTTCCTCCTTCGCCATAAAAACTCGGGCTGTCTTTTCTTCCTTCTCTTCCTGCCTTTTCGCTCCCCTATTTAAATTTCCATGGCAGTCCCGGAAATCACAATGACAGCCCTGTACCTCCCAAAAGGTCCTCTCTGTCCAACCCGCCTATCTTATCTTCCGTATTTTTAAATGACAATGGGATTTTACATAGAGAGAAAGAGAAAAAAATATATACATTTTTATGTGGCAATGCTACAAGGTTATGCTGAGACACATACACTAACCTATCTTTCTTTTCCAACTCAAGGGTGGAGTGGAGGAAAAGAGCTCTGAAAAGCTATGACACCACTTCCAGGACACCCGGATGCCACTTCTCTTCTGGTCCCACTTCTATGTAACAAGCATTACAACATGAAGTATGTGCTAATTTTGGACCATGACTATTGGAGCTACATTAACTTGTAGAAGTAAGACCCTTGGAGTAAGCCTAATGTTCTTCTTTTTCTTTTTCTTATTTATTCAATAATAAACGGATAATAAACATATCTACAGGAGACCTCAGCACTCTACATTGTTTTGTCCCATTGTTTCCCATAGGTGGAATAGTTGGCAGGATTGTTTACTATGGAGCAGCCAGCCCAGCCAGACCTGCCCATGTTGGTGCAGCAATTAACTGAACAGGTTCACCAACTGGGTGAGGTCGAAGCACAGCGCACTATGCAAAAGAAGCATTCCAAATGGATATAGCACACAGGCTAAACCCAAAGTCTGGTGCCATTACACTTGGTTGACAATATTGGGGGCATTCTGTTGGTGTTTTGGTGCACCACTACTCAGCACAGCTAGCAGGCAAAAACAATGGTCCAACATACTAGCCCCCTTCCTGACTGGAGAGGACTGGTGGATTATTTAATCAAGCAACCAAACAGACATCCCTGGAACACATATATCATATTAATTTGCTCAGCGAGGTTTCCTCCACTGGTTAGGGCTCAAATTCATGCTGTCTTTGTTCACTTTTGGTTCTTTTGTATGTATTAAGTTTATTTGTGTTTATTTACCATTGCTTGTGTTTGAGTTTCAATGCCTCAGCTGTGTTCCATGTGTTTTGTGGGTGGTCCCTAAGGAAGTGTAGCCACCTGTCAATCACAACCAGAAACTGCCCTCTGCCCTATAAATTGGACTCTGGAGTGGGCGAGTTATTGTGTTTTGTGGTGCCTTGTTCTTTTTTTGTGACTATTTACTTTGTTTTTGACCTTCAACACTGGATTGTGTTTGCATAGGATTGCCTCTGTGTTTTAGGCAACTCCTCTTGTGTTCATGGAGCTGCATGTTAATCATCATAATGCAGTGGGATCTGATGAAGTATCAACAAAAGTAATGAAAGCCTATGCTTCTTATTTGGCAGGGGTGTATATGGATATCTTTAACACCTCACTGGCCCAGGAAGTTGTTCCATGTTTATTTAAGTATTCGATAATTGTTCCAGTCTGCAAAAAGCCAGAGGTAACCTGTCTGAATAATTTCGTCTAGTTGCCCTTACATTATTTGTCATGACATGATTTCATCTTTCATGTGACCATTGCTGCCTTACAGTTCACCTATCAGCCAATCATGTCAATAGAGGATGCTGTGGCTATTGCTCTTCATTTAGCATTGGAACATCTGGATAATCCTTACAGTTATGCCTGCATGCTCTTTTTGAATTTCAGTTCAGCCTTTAATACTGATGCGCTCATTAAGGTAATTGCATAGCTGGAAGATCCTGGGCTACCCACAACCTGTAACTGGATTTTAGATTTTCTGATAGATGACCGCAGGTGGTGATGTAAGGCAATGCTGTTTCAAGTGAACTAATAATAAGTACACGAACTCCACAGGGATGTTTCCTCAGTCTCAAACTTTACTTGCTGCATTCATATGATTGTTTGGCTAATTACAAACATACCTATATTGTTAAATTTGCAAATGACATAACCATTCTTGAACTAATAAAGAGCAGCAAAGAGTCCCAATGTTGGCAGCTGGTGGCCGATACAATTAGCTATGGAGAAGAGAATGACCTTGTTCAAAATGCAGCCAAGTCTAAGGAGCTTATTCTAGACTTCTAGAAAGTGGCCCCTACCTCCACAGTCACTGTTTATCAATGGTACTGAGGTGGAGCAGGTAGATGACTTTAAATTCTTAGCCAATCAAATGACTTGGCTTGGTCAGTTAATAATACTGCAGTTATCAAGAAAGCCCAGCAGCCTCTTCATTTTATTAGGTTGCTGAAAAAGCTGGCATGAATCAACAACCTCTTATTCAGGTCTATAGGGGATTAGTAAAGAGTAGTCTCACCAGAGGCATCATAGTGTGGTTTGGGAATACCAAACTGAAATAGAGGCCATACAGAAGATTATTAGGACAGCTGAGATACCAATATCATCTAATTTACCTTCTAAGAAGACTTTATTCAACTATTGTTGATGTAATATAACTAGAGCAATCTTTAAAGACTCAAACCATCCTTCACGTGGAGAATCTCAGGTTACCACCTCAGACATTGCACACCAGAGAGCATCAAAGCTTACAGCAAGTGCTATTATAGTATCTTTTTTCCAGCAGTTACCAAATTGATAGCTAAGGACATTCAGAGTAGGGAAAGATATCTTTTCCCCAACATATTTCTTCAATTACTTAAAAGCTCAAGTTCTAAGTCATATTTCTTTTTCTTAGTATACATTTCTTTATTGGTCTACATTATATATATGTATTTAAAACATAAAATCAATGATGGTGCAGGCTTTTTAACAAAAATAAGAGGTGGTATACAGAATCTACTTTTTATATTGTTGACTATTTATTATTATTTATAATTATTTGTTGTGTTGTCATGTTTATTACTGTGTCAATTTTTTATGGCGAGAGCCACACAATAGTTCTAATACCCATCTATATCTGTACGTGTGGAAATTGCAAATAAAGAATCTAATGTAATTACCATCTAATATTCAAAATGTGATAACACACTGGCTCTGGCAAACATGGCCCCAAATGCAATAAAGTAGCTATGGTTAGTTGAATGTGATGGGAGAAAATGAAACTGCTATTAGGCAGCTCAATAGACAGATTAAATAATTTAGCTCTATGGCCTGCAGAAAAGTCCCCCAAAAAGCAGCAAGTTGATGAGGAGTGTAATTGGGTTCTGACTATGCAGAGTGGAGAAATGAATTACATCATGGCAAACATACACTACAGGTCAAACGTTTCAGAACACCTCAGTGTTTTTCAGTATTTATGGAAATGCACACAGTTTAATGTCTAGTTTTGACATAGCTTGGACGTATGCTTTGGGTCATTTCTTGATAAACCCCTGACCTACTAGACACAGACCAGAAGGTATTGAGTGGTACTACAAAATGCTGTGGTAACCCTTGTGATTCAGAATGCCAGTCACTCTGTGCAAGTCACCAACTCTGCCCCCAGCAAAATTTCCTCCTCCATGTTTGACAGATGGTGTCACACACCGAAGAACCATCCTTACACCAACTTGACAGTGTACAAACACTGATAAACTGAAGATTTCAAAGTTTGTTTCTTCTGTCCATAAGACTTTCTTCCAGTCTGCAGTAGTCCACAGCTGGCATGTCATGGCCCAGGCAAGCCTCACTTTCTTATTTTGTCCCTTCAAGAATGGTTTTCTTACTGTCACTTGCCCTGTCAAACCTGCAGCACAAAGTTTCCACTTCACAGTACAAATTGAGACTTGCTTTATTTCAAGCTGTGCTTGAAGCTATTTTGCTGTGAGGTGCCTCTCACTCAAGCTGGTGACCCTCACAAACTTGTCTTCTGATTGGGTTGGGACTTTGGGTCTGCCAGATCTCCTCCTATCAGAGTTTCTTCCAGTTTCCAATTACCTTTGGACTGTGCAGGACATTGTACTCGCTAACACTTTGATTTTGTTTGCAATTCCTCTAAATGAAAGGCCTACACTTCTAAGGGTAATAATTATCTGTCTCATTTCATCTGTTAATTGCTGTTTTCTTGCCATTATCATTGGAATTTACAACTTTCTACAGTGTAATATTGTCCAAGCAGTACTTCAGAGGGTGTATTAACACAGTGTGTTCCAATTCTGCTTTAAGACAGACAGAGGGTATTTAAGTAGTCAGAAGAAGTAGGCACACCTGTGCAAACTGCTTAGTTCAACTTGTAAGGCTTATTTTACTTCAAATGCTGCAGAACATCTGTAGGTTGTAACTTATTTGTTGTTCCCTGAAGAAGGCCCATTTGTAATATTCTGAAATTTTCTTATTTTTCATTTTTGCTAACCTAAAGACAACTCTGGTAACTGAAAGAAATAAATGGGAAACCTATTAGGTGATAGTTATATACTGGAGCTATCTGTCTCAAGTTTCCCAAACAGGTTATTCTTTTCCCTGCTTCCCTAACTTACATTATACTAATCTACTGGCTGGCTTCAGTATGTGATCCCCATGTTCTAGTGTTTCCAAAGATTTCCTATTTTTGTAGTAGTCAGGTGCCCTTAGTTTGAGAGAATAGTTAAGAGCTTACAGAGAATAGTATTTATTCTTGGAACATTGTGTTCTTTCAAGTTGGAAGCTGAAAATTTTCTAGGTCATCATTTAAAAGAGGCAAATTAAAATTATACGTAAAATCATATACTATAATAGTGAGTATGGAAATCAAAAAGTGAGCAATGAAATGGAAATGTGATAATCTACCAAGAGAAGATTAGCAGCCTATGTGTGGGTGTCTTTATCATTGTCTGCATCTGTTCAGTTGACCTTCTGTCGCTGACCTGTTATAAGGTGCACAGACTTGTAACAGTAGTTTAACTGGAAAGGTTAACATTTGTCTGTGGAGTGATGTCACTACACTGATTTTAAATATGGGGTCACTCAGTAACAGAAGTAAATGAGAGTCTTTTTTCATAACATACTTAAAGAGATTTTGACAAATTGACCAAATTGCTTTTTGATATGACAAAAATCAATTATCTTTACAAGGTGAAACTTGTGCACTGCTTGGTGTCATCCATCCACCCATCCTCTTCCGCTTATCCGAGATCGGGTCGCAAGGGCAGCAGCTTGAGCAGAGATGCCCAGACTTACCTCTCCCTGGCCACTTCTACTAGCTGTTCCGGGGGAATCCTGAGGCGTTCCCAGGCCAGCCAAAAGACATAGTCCCTCCAGCATGTTCTGGGTCTTCCCCGGGACCTCCTCCTGGTTAGACGTGCCTGGAACACCTCACCAGGGTGGCGTCCAGGAGGCATCCTGATCAGATGCCTGAGCCACCTCATCTGACTCCTCTCGATGCGGAGGAGCAGTGGCTCTACTCTGAGCTTCTCCCGGATGACCGAGCTTCTCACCCTAACTTTAAGGGAAAGCCCAGACATCCTGCGGAGGAAACTCATTTCAGCCTCTGTATTTGTGATCTCATTCCTTAGGTCACTACCCACAACTCATGTCAGAGCTTGGTCCGCATTGCCGGCAGTAAGTCACTGCTTGGTGTGGGAGGCAGAATTATCCAGTTAACTAAAAAAAATACCTTATAGTAAAACAAAGAGAAACGTTCACAGAAAAAAAAAATGGAAGAGAGATCTCACATAGACGTGAAAAGAAAACAAAACTGTCCAATATTGCAGCTGAAAGAAGTGGTTGCTTCAAGTGCATCATTCAGTAAAAGTGACAAGACACTTCACAGAATTGCTGTCCTTGAAGTATAGAGCTTGAAGTACAAGTCAAGGTATGGCAGAGAAAGCATGGTACAAAAAACATTGCCATATTTAGTTATTTTATTTAAACTCTACAGATATAGTGCTTATTTTACCTGGATGGCAGAACAAAGTTGTTTATTAAAATGGGAGTGTGAAAAGGGAAATGGGGGAATGGGTCAATAACTGGTAATGTTTGAATATGTTACAATTAATAACCATTATGTGGGAGTGCCCATAATTACAGGTGGGGTTAACAATCTTTCCTGTCATCCACATTTTTGTGTGGGCGACACACGGGAATACATAGTCCAAGGAAACTTTTTGAAATCATTTACAGCACAGCAATTAAAATACTTTTTAAGGCAAAGGCTCATTTTACTGCATAACTGTCATGACAAGAAATATAATTTAGTGTTCCCAAATATAGTCCTTAAAAATAGCCATTTTAGAGCATTAGCTAGAATATTTGAAAGGTTTTCTTTTTAAAACAACAAATAATTTCAGCAAGAGGCAAGTTGAATATTTCAGACAAAAAAGTTGTCTGGGGCTGTGTCAAGTTAAGACAGCAGTCAGTGAAAATGTAATTTTACACAATATATTTAGAATGGTTTTATTTACTTCATCTGCTGTTTGTACCTTCTGGGGAGATTTACACTAAGTGGATTATACTTGGTTGAGGAGCTAGAAGACTGAAAAATCATTAATTTTTACAATGATGTGTGTATGTGTTTGAGTGTTAAGCAGCAGTGTTGGAAATATTGCAACTGTTAGCTTAAGCAGGAAGTGTTTCCTGATTCCTACAGAGTAATGCAACTCCAATTCACGAGAAAGAAGACACAAAGAGACCCAGTAACTGCAGCCTATAAACTTCACCTCTGTTTCTTTAAAGATTGAGCAAACTATAATCAGATCTCCTCGCAGGCTCAGTCAAGTAACCCATCGAGACAAGAGGGGGTGCTGCCACTAACATTGTCATCGCCTTTACCCACAGGTGCTGAGAAGCCACCTGGTGCAGGGCTCGCAAAATTTCAAAATCCCTGGTAACCCTTCGGGCAGGCACTCTTCAGTTTTTGGTAGCCCAAAATAAATTTAAGTAGCCCGAATAAAAAATTACATTATTTTTAATGTATAATACTGTAAAGGAAACAAAACATCAATCAAAAAATTGTTAAAACACAAATTACAACAACTGTATAAAAATTACAATCATCAACTCAAATATTTGGTTCTAATTGAACAGAAATTTCTATGAACTTGTAAGAACTGTGTAGAACATGAATCAGTCTGTGTCAGATTCTGAATCTGAAATTTCCACTGAAGTCACGGATGAGAAAATGCCATTCGACGTTGAGGGCATAGCATCTCCTTCATCAGCTTTCTCTTCCTGTGCATCGGCCTCCATTTAACTGCTCTTTGTTCTTATCGGGGTTTTATGATCCAGGTGTCTTGAACCTTTTCCAGAAAGCATCCAGAAACGAATTGACTTGTCAGGGCAAAAAGATTCAACTGTTTCCCCATTAATGGAGAGTTGCATGCAGTCATTCAGTGTTTCAGGGTGTAGAGAGGTATGATGTGTTGTCTTCACTCGGTTCATGCAAGAAAATCCTCTCTCACAGTTGGCTGTTGATGGACTAAGTGTCAGCATTAATTTCACCAGCAACAAGATATGAGAGAGGTGTTCTGGATTCTCAGAGAGGAGATCTCTGTACAAGCAATCTACCTTGCTACCCCGGTGTTCTGTAAGCCGCATTTTTAGATCCATCTTTTCTTGTGGAATTTTCTCTTTCTCTTCCTCATCTAGCAAACTGGCAAAATGTGTGACAATATAATCCACCTCTTCATCCCCATAATTTGCCAGCTCTTCTCTGGGGTAGGGAAGAGTGGAAGGGTCAAAAACCTTGAAACAAGAGAGAGGCTTTTCACTCAGATTTTTAAATCTGTTGTCCATGTACTTGGCTGTGTTGTCAATAATCTTCTGAATCTCTGCACCAAAGGTGTCTTTGTCTGTGCATCACCTCTTCTAGCAGGTCGCTGACTTTTTGTGAGCTGAGTTCCACAGTAGCAAATGCTACCATCCTCGTTCGCTGTGAACTTTGTGTCCAAGGTTTTCTGGTATTCTCCTGGTTTTGTTTTTAGGCTGAGTAAGCGTGATGTGGTGCTCTCAACTAACTGATTTGTTCGTGTGATGTTTAAGTTATCATGCTGAAAATCAGTACAGCACTTGGATAAGATGGTACTGTAGTCCAACATGAAATGCAGGAAGCGAACAAATTTCTCAGTCTCCATCTCCTGTACCACCCCCTTAGCCTTGGCTGCATCCTCGGACTTGACATCACTTCCTCCTGCCATGTTCTCCATATGAACAACAGTGGGAGTGTAATTTTTTTCCACAGCCTTCAGACATCTCAGCCGGCTTGGAAGCCACCGTGTGCTCTTCAGGCCACTGAAATGTGCCAGTTTCTCATTTAGCAGTTCACTTATTTCTGTCAGTTTTCTTCGCTACTTTGGGGAATAATAGTACATCTTAAAGATGGTTTTCAGTGTACAGTATCTTCAAATTTCACCAGGTACTCACAGCCTTTCACGCTATCCAGCATGGCTAGCTCTAATTTGTGTGCCACACAGTGGATTGTTATGATGTGGGGTATCCTCTGTTTCAGACTCCCAGCTACTCCTGTTTTCTCACCCATCATCACTGCGGCACCATCAAAATTTGCACACACTACTTTCTTTTTCCATGTGTCTTCTCTGATACCCATGGTGTTCACTGCTTCATCAATAGCCTCTAAAATACCTGCAGCATTTGCACTCTTGACTGGCTGACATTTGATCATGTATGTGGATATGTTACCATTATCTCTCACATACCTGACATGAACCAACTCCTGTTCTATTATACCAGTGTCTGTACTGCCATCTCCAAGAATGGATAAGAACCTGCTTTCTTGAATTTCCTTTTCGATCTGGTCTCTTGATGTTTGTGCTATTGCTCCAATAAACTCTCTGCAAGCATGGTCATTGAGGTAAGTGGAACCAAGATCTAGGCCATTTGCTTTTTGAAGTTTGCAAAGACTGCTAAATTTTGCCAATGGTAATTCACTCTTTGCAACATAGTATGCTGTTCTAAACAGCTTTTTCAGGACTTCTTGTTGTGCTTGGTTTATTTTTACTATGATTTTTGCAATTGGTGTTTGTTCTGGGAAAGATGCTGCAGACTGAGCGCCAATGCATTTCTTGTGATGCAGAGATTTCTCATGGGTTCTGATGGGGTCTTTCCTAAAATTACTGGTCCCAATAACAAAGGCACTTGTCGAGTCAGAAATCGAGGGAAACTCACGACACACCCGGCAGAACATTATGTTATTTAGCTTGTCATATTCCAGCCACAGAAATTCTTTTGTCCATGAAACCAAAAAGCTGCGCTTTCTTTTTGCCTCATAGTCTGATTTTCATAACTTTTCTGCTTTGTGGTAGGCTTTTCTTTGGCTGTCCTTTCTTCACCCTGACCTGTCTTATTTGGCTCAGCAGAACTAAAATACCTGCGTAAATCCATCTATTTTTACACATGCACACACATAACGGTCAGCGATTTTTTAAATTCTCTGCGCAATCAACCTCTATCACATGTTTAAGCTTGCTGTGGGAGATTTCACTTGTCACGTTTGAATAGTAAGCTAATGAGTGATAAGACGATGTCAGAGGAATTGGTGCGCAATTAATCCATCACTGACCAATCAGTACTGCCGCTCTCTATACACAGTTCACGCAATCGCAAAGTGAAAGTGAAAGTAAAAAACAAGCGCGAATTCAAACGCGATTTCAATATTTCACATATTGACAGTGGCTCATCAATGCCCGAAAATGACATAATTACCCAGCTACATTTGCGAAAGAATGCAAAAGCATTGACATATATTTTTCCTTCCTGTGATAGCCCGACGGGCAGGGCTGAGATAGATTTTGGTAGCCCGACTGGAAGACACAATAGCCCCGGGACATCGGGCTAGCGATTTTGCGAGCCCTGTGGTGAAGGCATTTGACCCTGCAACTTCCATAAACCCCCACGTGTGCTGTAAGGAGAGGTCATTACTGCCTAACAAGGGTATCCAACTCTGGTCCAGGTGGGCCGCAGTGGTTGCAGGTTTTCATTCTAACCCTTTTCCTAATCAGCGAGCAGTTTTCATTGCTAATTAACTCCTTTTCACTTCATTATAATAGCCCTGTTTTTAAGGATTCAGCCCTCTGGATTGATGTGTTTCTTCATAAAATGGCAGCTAAACAGAAATGAAGTGTGAAACAAGCTAACAGATGACCAGCAAAATTGGAACGTCAAACTTCAGCCAATTTCACTCCAACCAGTTTCTTAATGAGAAGCCTATTCTTGCTGTTAATTAAAGCTGTTATTGAATATCATGACTTGTTGCTGCTCTCAGGACGACCAGGTTGGCACATCAGAATTATCTAGCTGTTTCCAGACCTGTCATTCCCACACCAAGTCACAACAGCTAGCAAGTATATAAATGTGGCATAATATTATAATATATATATATATATATATATATATATATATATATATATATATATATATATATATAAAAGTCAATGTATGTGTGTGTGTGTGTATGTATGTATGTTCCAGTATCACTTCCAAATGGCTGGAGCGATTTTCATGAAACTTGGTACACATGTTTCTCATTGGTTGACTAAAAATACTGTAGGGTGAAATCAACCCTAACCCACCCCCTTCTGGGTAGGGTGGGGGGTGATCTTATGTTCTTGTATGCATGTTATCATCCAGTTAACACTCGGGACGACCACCAGAGGGCAAACTGGAGGTGACTGCTAGCACTCTTTATGTTTGAGCAGCACCTTGCCCCTGTTGCTTTTCAAATTAAATAGAGTTGCCCGGTTCTGCGCGTCAACTGGATGATAACATACATACAAGACTGCAAGACAAGCACATTAGTGAGTCTTCATTGTTTGATAATTATTATTTTTTTTAAGTTGTGTTTTATTTAATTATATTTGTCTCAAACAATTAACTTAGGATTTTGTTCAGAAGTCAGCTATAGTACATACATTTTGTGCTTCGTCCTCCACTCAATAAGAACAGAATAATCTGTTTCCCTCAATTTTCAGAATGTTCTATCAATCATAACAGAAAGAGAGCAAAGTGACAGAGCACCAAAAACTACACGTTTCAACAAAAACAAATTAAAGAAATGGTTGACTATGAGTAACAAATTTCATTTGTCATGCAATTTTGTACAGACTAATAAATGCCCATTGGGGGTTGATTTGTTTTTGGCTGGAGATTTTTTTTGTCATCCCTAGCTATAGTATTGGACTACTTATTATAATCATGACAAACTTAAAAATAAGCATAATTAAGCATGTTATTTTATCTGTTAATTATATGTCTGTATTATTTAAATGTGTATTGATTAATTCTCTATTTATTATTTTTGGTAATTCGTTTACTCATTCATATTCTAATTTGTTGTTTTTCTTTCAGTTCTTGCCGTTTTTCCTTTAACTTTTTGTAAAGCTCTATGAGCTACATGCCTTACATGAAAATGTGCTAAAGAAATAAATATTGTTTTTGTTTGGTTTATACATACTTTAGACCACACCAATTTCTAATCACTCACCAAAGATGAAGGTAATGGTATGTAAAACAGGATAAATTACAAGATTTGTAGAGATTATAAGTGTCAAAAATGCTTTGCAATTTTCTCTAAACTCGACAGTTTGTTATTTACAAGTTTATGTTCATTCAACTGTTATTTTTTTTAATCCTCCAATATAGGTACCTCAAACTATTCTGGCAACTTTTGACACAAGCCATAAACCAGCCTTGGACAAGTCAGACTTACTCATGTGAGGCCAGTTTAGACTTGCTTTAAAGCATCTTTTGATCGTGGAAAACAAACTAAAAAATCATGTCTCTTGGCACAATTAAAATAATGTTTAAATGACACAAACAATGATCAGGTGCATTCTATGATAACAACAATGTCAATATAGCTACATCCTAAAATGGTGTGGGAAATATGACAGAATATTCATCTTAATGTTTTGCTCTCCCAGTTGCTAGCCCACAGTCCAGTCAATAATCCCAAAGATGGGATGAAGTCAAGTACTGGAAGAACTCACCACAAACTGACTGAAATATCCTGTCAACCTGTGATCTCTAAACCTTACTTTTAACACCAGACAGATCCATGTCTTCATGAATTTAGGCTATGTGGAATGTCAAACTCACTATTAGGTAGATGCATTTCAAGGCATTTATTTGTTAATGAGTTAAAAATTTGCAACTATATTATTAAAGACTGATTGTGTGTGTAGTAGTAACTGCAAGTATTCTTGCGACTTCAGAAGACGATTTTAAGAGAAAATGTCCGCCTTTCAGCTGTAGACTATTTGAAGGCTCCTGCCAGAAAGAGTGTTGTTCTGTGCAATTACTGCACTGAGAAGACTACTGTCATTTTGATGTCCTTGAATAATTTAACATAGACAAAAGTACCTGTCACTGTTGAACAAAATCTTTGTTCACTGTTTTTTTTTTCTTTTATGCATAAACGTTTTTTTCCTTATGAACCAAAAAAAAAAACTGACTGAGAACTCCTCATTTTTGTTTCTGTTTTGAAAGGTAGTACATTCTATCTCCAAATGTGATTGCTTTTATGCTGCAATGGACCATTACAAAAATATGTGGTGAGTGGCCCACCTTGAGGAATACTGCAAAGTTTGATGTCATGGTAAATCAAGTTTTAATGCAGTGTACCACAGTATTTTCAATTCTGCACCCTTACATACTAAACAGAATATGTGTGAAGGGAGGACAGCAATGCAGCATTTTTTTTAGCTTTCCTTAAATGCACAGTTTATCTGTTTTAAACAAATGCAAACATCCTTTATTTAACACCTACATAATACATAATGATCTGAATTAAAATTTTGTCATGGGTTAACCCAGTGATTAGTGCTGCTGGCCTATAGTTCCAAGGATCTTACTTTACTGTAAATCCTGGACACAGTGTACATTATATGGAGTTTTTACTTTGTACTCATTTTCATTTGGATATTTCTCCAAGTTCTCCAGTTTCCTGTCATATCCCAAATATATATATATGATTCATTAACTAACAACTATAAACTGACCCAGTATAAGTGAGTATGGATGTGTGAGTGTGGACTAGCACCTCACCCACTGTTAGCTAATGCTTTGATTCAATGCTACTGGCATGGATTGTCCCTGATTCAAAATTGGAATAAATAGGTTTAGAAAAAGGATGACTTTATTTTATTACTGAACAAAACAACAGTTTGCCTAACACATTCTTGGGGATAGTTTTTCATTGAAATAAAACAGATCTGTGACATTCAGTGGTACTCAGCAACCTCCATCTCCTCCCTTATTAAGTACTAGCTGTCCTCCGTGGCTCCACCAGCGTAGTAGTGAAACAGGACAAACTTTAAAAATCAATAAACAAACATGTATCGCTCGATCGGAGGTTGGCGCTCAAGTGAGAAGGGCCCCGTTCGGCTTCCCACGCCTGACGTCACGCTTCCCCCTCCCCTCAGCCTGTAGTCTATCTCTCGGATTAGCGCGAATAAATTGCTCCTGCAAGCTAATTGTGATGAGAGTAGTTGCAAAATCAACTGGAATGTTCAAGCAAATTATAGAAATAAACCAGATCTACATCCATTAAGTAGTTGTCTCATGAAAAGTGGACAGACATAAAAACAGACAGACGTTGGATTTTATATACAGTGGAACCTTGGTTTGTGAGTAACTTGGTTTACAAGTGTTTTGCAAGACGAGCAAAATTTTTTAATAAATTTTAACTTGATAAACGAGCGAGGTCTTGCAGTACGAGTAGTACGTATATGCTTTGTCTGCTGAGCGTCATGTGATCACAACTGAGCTGATGGTTCTCTCTATCTCGCTGCGGGATTGTGGGCAATCGTCTCCTATTCTCCGTCTGAGTCGGCGTGCCTCACTCATAGTAAACATCCATACGAGCGTATACTGTTTATTACAGCATTAGCATTGTGACTGTGTGTGCATGCGCGCTCGCGCGTGTGTGTGTGTTTGTGTATGTGTGTGCTCGCTCGCACGTGTGTGTGTGTGTGCACGCGCGTGCTCGTGTGTGTGTGTGCATGCACGCGCTCGTGTGTGTGTGTGTGTGTGTGTGTGTGCTCGCGCGCACGTGTGTGCTGTGACGTGTGAGTCCCTGTCTTGCACCCTAAAACATGAAGCTGAGTCTCAGTACTTTAGCAACACCAGCTTTATTCAGCTTGAAACAGCAACAGCGCGGTTATTTATACACAGACACAGCAGTCAGGCAGGGCCCTGCACATTTATAATGTTCCTTGTATCACCCATCGACGGCAGGCGCTTATAGCATGTCTGTGATCTTTTCGGATTCGCTTTTACGGCGAACTGCTACAGTGCTGGGAGACTGCGATTGCTTTGGAACGCTCTTCCGCGTGTCGTCCCGTTGGGTGCAATCCCACAAGAGTTTAGAAACTCACTCACACCAGCCATGATTCTTTTCAAAGGTAAAGTGCAGGTTGATTTGTTTTATGTATTTTTATTTTATATTTTGTATTAATCATTTTTATATGAATAGTTTTGGGTTGTGGAACAAATCATCTGAGTTTCCATTATTTCTTATGGGGAAATTCACTTTGATATACGAGTGCTTTGGACCACGAGCACGTTTCCGGAATGAATTATGCTCGCAAACCGAGGTTCCACTGTATATCCATCCATCCATCCATCCATTTTCCAACCCGCTGAATCCAAACACAGGGTCACAGAGGTCTGCTGGAGCCAATCCCTTATAGAGAGAGATAATATGAATACAAAACTGAGTAAATAATAGGAAAAAATGTATAGGCAATTTGGAGAGTCCAGTGAAAACCCTTCTATCCATCTACTGCCATGTATAACAGGGATAACTTGTCAGAATATTCACACCATCTGAATATTCTTCCTGGAGGCTAAGGTTGTGACTGAATACTTGTTATTCCAAGCTGACTAAAGTTTCAAATGAATTTCCTTCTGAGAGGAGGATAAAAAGTGGTGTGAATTAACATTGGCTGGAGATTTTAGTTTTGAAACTCTAAGGAACTTGGCAGCAGTAATTTCCATCCATCCATCCATTTTCCAACCCGCTGAATCCGAACACAGGGTCACGGGGGTCTGCTGGAGCCAATCCCAGCCAACACAGGGCACAAGGCAGGGAACCAATCCCGGGCAGAGTGCCAACCCACCACAGGACACACACAAACACACCCACACACCAAGCACACACTAGGGCCAATTTAGAATCGCCAATCCACCTAACCTGCATGTCTTTGGACTGTGGGAGGAAACCGGAGCGCCCGGAGGAAACCCACGCAGACACGGGGAGAACATGCAAACTCCAGCAGTAATTTCCAGGGTGAAAAGTTTAATTTCATAAAAAGAGGATAAAGTAGTAGACATGTGTAGATGAATAAATATATGTTGGAAAAATGAGGAAAACAAAAGATGAAACTAGAGTACAAACATTTATAAATAGCAAACCATAAGGAAAAATCAGAAGAACTAGACCATAACATGTTCAAAAAGGGGTTTGCGAATGACAGAAAGTATGAGGGTTTTTTACCAAAGTGTAACATCTACACTGGGAAGGGTCAGGTATAAACTAGGTACAAAGTGAAATTGGATGTCTTGATAATTGGGGTCGCTGGAACATAAAATTTTTTTTTAAATAGCATTCCAACAGAAACAGAATATTGAGGAGATCATGTAGCGATGAAATGAGAAGGGTGAATGAGTGACTAGGGATCATAGACAAAGGGAATATGAAGCTGGCACAGGTTAGGCCAATGGTACAGGATGGATATTACAGGCCACAGGCCAACATGAGAAGGACCAGGAAATGCAATTTTTTAATGAAAAACTGCTAGTGGTTGAAGCCAGTAGTACTAATTGTAAAACTACATCCAAGAATCTAACTAAAAAGTCAAAAAAACAAGAACCTAATAGCAATCACTCATGAAAGTCTTTCTTTAGGTATCCACACACATGGATAAATCTTGTTGTTGATGCCACACGATTCCCATCCACATCATAGCAACAGAAACTAAAAATAAAGATAGTGTGGCAGTAAATGTAAACGAAGAATACACTGATACAGTAAAATAATATGTTCCAGAATAAAATGACATCACAAAATGAAAGTGAAAATGAATTCAGTATAATTCAGAGTCTAATAAAATGCATAATGCAGAGTCCAAATAAAAATATATTAAACCAATGGAAGCAAAAACAAGTACAGGCAGTCCCCGGGTTACGTACGAGATAGGGACTGTAGGTTTGTACTTAAGTTGAATTTGTATGTAAGTCGGAACAGGTACATTAATTTAATAAATGTTATTGTTGACCGACTGTAACCAAGTGCTCTGCCAATGAATGATGGAGTTTCACATCTTTCTGACCTTTTTATTATGCCTACTTTATTTTCAATGGTGATGGTTTTTCTCTTTACTGTAGCACCAGCACTTGCATCAGATTTGTGTTTCAGAGACATTCTTGAAGGGTGAAGACAAAAGGTTAAGATGAGCTCTTCTGTACAGCACTGTACACGTTATCACAGCAGGAAGGCACCAGTCATCAACACGTCTGATGTACGGGGTGGTCCAGATCTAATTATGCATTTTTCATTATGCTATAACTTATTCAGTTTATTACATAGAAAATCACCCGAAAAATCCCAGACCATCAAGAAGTGTGCGAACCGACGTCACGAAGAATCATCTTCGCGCCGAACTGTAATCGTCCCCGCATAAATCAAAGTCATCCAGACAATTTGGATCTGCAGAATTAGATCTGGACCACCCTGTACTGACAAGAAACAACTTCCTGCTATGTGCGTAACACTACAAGCAGGCTTGCTATTGAGAATGAATGGGGGCAACGAGGGGCGGTTCATCACCAGCCCACATCACAGTCACCTCCACTACAGTATGCTGCCTGCAGTGTCCCGCCGAACCACCGCCCCCATTCAACATGCAACCATCCAAGGCACACTACAATGCTACCCCCCGCCTCCCCGTTCACCCTCAATGGCCTCCGTTCAGCCACAACAGGGTCACCACTTGCAGCAGGGGGCGGGCAGTGATACCGCTAGCCGCCGGGAACCGCCCGACGGACACGACACTGTGCAAGCAGTGAAATCAACCCCCTCCAGCCTCTGTCCAGCCACTGCTTGCAGCGTCCCCAGGCCGAAGATGACGGAGCGGCAGTTACTGAGGCGCATGCGTTGCAGTTGCGGCCCCGTTCGTATGTTGTAGGTCGGGTGTCCGTAACCTGGGGACTACCTGTAAAGGGAATATATTTGTAACAGAGCTCGCAAGTGGTATGCTACAGGATTTAAGGAATGAGTAAAGCTGTATGCAAAACAAGCAGTAAGTAGTCAAGCCAGTTTGCAAAACATTTTTTTTATTATATAGCATCTAAGGCACTAATAACATGTTGCAACCAAAGTGGGGAAGGCACATGGCTACCCTCTCATTTCATTCCAAGTCATTACTCCCAGAAAACAGGAGATTGCTTTTACAAATTTGGTATTGAGTCCAACTGCATTTCCACTAGATGCCAAATGTAGCCAAGAATGCTAGTATTTTATTTAGATATATTTTTTCTGATTTTGACACTGAACTATTCTGTTGAGGATTGTTCTTTTGAATTCATTAGTTTTTATAACCTTTTGTAGGCGTATGTTGAAAACTTGTGTTGCCAGTACATCCTTTACTCCTAGTCCACTGCTGATTCCTTGTTCAATGCTATGTGGATTTTCACCATTGATTTCATGTCATGCAGTCATTTCCAAGAGATTTTTAATGATACCATGACTATAAATACCCATGAACAGAAAAACACTGTCAAATTGTACAGTACACCTGTCAGTAATCAAGGAACAGATGATGAAGGCTAAAATTAAATTCAGCACATTTAATTGTTTACTTTTTCTCATGACTGTCCTCATGGAGAAAATATGGTTGACGGCAGACTTATGTCTTCTGGATCTGAAATATTAGTCTTCAAAGAGCAATTCTTTTATTTTTTTTACTAACTGTGTAAGCCTGTGCTGTAAAAAGCCCGGGGGCCTAGAAACTATTGAAATCGTCAGAAAAAAAACTGAAATATAGAGATGTCAAGTAATCGAAAGGAACTACTCTGGGCATCTCTCTCCTAGGAGGTTTCATTTTGTTGACATGCTAGCATTGTTTGAGCATTAGCAACTAAGCGACTCTCTTTCTTCTGAGACTTCGTTTTGCCGACGTGCTCGCCTCACTTGTGTATTTGCGGCGGGAGGAAAAGTTAAAGGGATACCGTTTTGCTGATGTGCTCGCCACGCTTCTGTAATATCGGATAAGCGAGTGACTCCTACTTCAGATGTTTCATTTTGCCAACGTGCTGGCTTCGCTTGCATATCCTCAGAGGTGGACCACTTAGCCCAACTCCACCTCTCACTTCCGGGCCCGGAGAGACACACACTTCCACACATAGACATTTATATATAAGATTTTAAGAAGGAACTTTTATAGTATGTCACATTCAGGGTTAAGTTGCCCAGGTAGTGTGCACAGCCCTGTTTTGTCATTTTAACAAGTGGTACCAATGACCACAGTCATCCATTGCTTTGGAATTTCCTCTTTGTCACACACATCAGGAGCGAGCAAGGAGAATGTTGTGAAGATTTTGCCCACCATATTTTAGCAGTTCCACTCTGATCCTGTCCTCATTTTGCTTTATTCATCTCCTGATTAACTCATGCTGCCTCATATTCTTTTTTTTTAACAATATATATCTGTACAGTATTTCCACCATATTCATTTTTTACTAGGCTCTCTTCTTAACACACACAACAAATATGACGAGACCTGTTGTTACCTTTTGAATACAGCCACCATTCTTCCTGACTTTCAGTGGCATTCCTTAAACAAAACTTGTCCATTTGAGATTATATTACTCTAATTAATTTGATCAGAATTAATGTGTGACTAAATTTTTTAATGTTAAAAACTGTAGCTGCTGGACATGAACAAAGGTATCGGCGTTAAATTACTGTTCAAATTTCAACAATTTAGGAAAGCAGGCAGGAATTTGAAGTCTTCAGAAGGCAGAAGGAATACTTTGAAGAACTGTTAAACTTAATGAATACATCCTTCTCGGAGACAAAAGTGACCCTGGTGCTTGGGTCCATTTCTATAAATCAGGTCACTACAGCGATTGAAAGGTTCTGCATCAGCTACATCATTTAATGTGAGCCTACTGGGGTAAAATGGCTGCTGTTGCATCATCCAAGTGGATGCTGCTGCAAATTAGTGGTGGTTGAAGTGGTTCCCACTCAATATGTAAAGTACACTACTTTGAGTAGTGACAAAAGCACTATAAATGTACAGATTAATTATTATTAAATTCACTTTGTAGTGGCAGCACTGGGTAAGTGCACATATTCTTTGTCAACTTTGAAAATCTTGGTAAATAATTTTAATGTCCGTTCAGGTTCAGTTTGTTTTTATGAGATTCAAATTATATAATTTTTCCCCCCAGATATATCTTAAAGGCTTCTCAAAGTGTTCCTACTGATATCCCTGAATTTATATTAACCTCTAGAAAAAATCCATCCAAGAGGTGATAAATTTAATGAAGTTGGTCTTTACTAAAATTGAATGGTTCAGTATGCAGTTATATGTGCTTGCATGAGTTACCTTGTTGAACAGGTGCTTAGTTATGTAGGGGTTATAATGTGGCCACATTGTTCACAAATGTGTCAAACTTAATTTTCAGAAAATGTAGTACATTCTAAATGATGGTGAATTGTTCAAAATTTTTTGTAACATATATATACAAAATTATGTTAAGATATTATTTTAAAATGAGTGTTGACTATGTAGGTATATTACTCTGAAATGATATTGCCTTTTAACATTTATTTTCTTTAAATATAGTATGGTTTAGTGCACAGTGCACTAATGATGAAACTATGGAAAACAAATAGCACATATGCAGGTTACTGGAAAGTAAAACAATCTAACTTGATAAAAGGGTAAGTGTATGCATGTCTGTGTATCTGTGTGTCCTTCCAGTTGCTGTGCCTATGTCATTCCAACAGATGGCTTTTCACAAACAATAAAATTGCCTTTATGAATACCATACCAATTGGCATATAACAGAGACATATTCATTGCATTTGTCAATCCAACAGATGGTGCATCACAGATATTAAATTTTTGGGATGTGCTACCTGTTGAATTGACAAATACAATGCTTTTTATCACTACATGCATTACATACTGTGTTTCCCCGAAAATAAGACAGGATCTTATATTAATGTTTGCTCCAAAAGATGCACTAGGGCTTATTTTCAGGGGATACCTTATATTTATTCATGTACAACAATATACATTTATCCAAATACAGTCAAGTCATCTTCTTCTGGAATATCGTCATTACTCTCCACATTCAAACCCTGAATTTCAGCCTGAATTTCTTGCTACGCTTTTAGGATCCTCCAGGACCGATGTGCGTGCTTCGATGTTTGATGAATGGTTCGATGTCGTGAAGCAAAATGCTGACATACAAATGCATTCGTGGTGCTTTGATATTCAAGCGTCGCATATTCCCAAAAGTAATGACACGATACATTTTAAAAGTCTCACATACCATCTTCTGTGTCGTCTTTTTTTTTTTTTTTCACCTTTACAATACCATCAGAATGTACGGCGGCATATTTGAGCCACAGAGAAAAAAAAAAAACGGACATAATGAAAATGTTTATTTTGTGATTTAAGTGGAAATTTCAGCTTTAAACTCGAAATGTCCTCTTTAATTCTGTAGTTTATAATTAAAGCAGACCGTCATAAACGTCATCTTAAAACCGACCCAGTTGTTAAATCGCTACGTGCTTCTGGGGCTTCCTCCTGCATTGACAGCAGCGGCAAGCAGCATCACCACAAAGAACACATTAAATGTATAATATTCCAGGTCTCTGCACAATTAGAATTCTTAGATTTATACCTGATATCACTTTCATGATGAAATGCATTAAAAATATGTATGTTACATTTTATAGATAAATGGTTAACTTTGTTTAAATAATGAATACTGCTAATAGCTACACATATGGGGTGGCACGGTAGCAGAGCGGTAGCACTGCTGTTTCGCAGGGTGTCATGCCCTTTGTGATCCCTGCCTGGAGTTTGCATGTTTTCCTGGTGGATTTCCACAGTGTGCTCAGTTTTCCATCCAGGACATGAAGGTTTGGAGATTTGGTGAAGCTACGATGCCGCCAGTGTATGTGTGTGCTTGTGTTCACCTTGCGATGAGCTGATGCCCCGTCCAGGGATTTTGTTTATATCTTGCTCCGATGCTGCTGGAATGGCCGCATCCCCGAATTGATGGATTTAATCATTAAATATCCTTTTCAGAGGCAAGGTGTCCTTGGAATTTAATGAATGTTTTGGGCGCACGAGTCACATCGTATGAAGTATAAATCTGGCCTTAGGTGCCTTACTTTTCAGCTGACGATCTTGACTAGGGCTTATTTTTGGGGTAGGGCTTATATTACAGAGCAACCATGAAAATCATGCTAGGGCTTATTTTTGGAGTAGGTCTTATTTTCGGGGAAACATGGTAATATATTTCAATAGACAATGCACTGCAAATGTTAACACTGAGGTCTATGTCTTAGATGGGTAGCATAGTCTGTTACTTTACATACTAATCACTGTTACGTCATATTAACAGTTGATTTCTTTAAGAAAATCTATTCTTATGACTTCACTCCATGTGGAGAGCATTGTCTTTTTATCTGTTCTCTTTGTCTCCATCTGGTTAACTAACTTTATATTTTGTTTTGTAGATTACCTTTGATGTCAACAGCTTCTAGTTTCAGAATTAATCTTTGACATGGGACGGACTCAGAGACTTGTACAAAGTCTAAGTAAATTATTTTGTATGCTTTGCTGTTGTCAACTACTGCAGTAGCCAGCTCAAAAAAAATCTAAAATATTGGTTTGGCAAGATCTTTTTATGCCATACTAACTACTATTTGGTATGTTATTTTCATACAGGCATTTTTATAATTTATTCCTTATTAAAGTTTTCATAATTTTGCATGGTACAGAAGTAGGACATATTGGTCTGTAATGAAAAGGATCCATTTAGTTTCTTTTCTTGAAGACTGGAGTTACATTTGCAACTTTTCAGATACTTCTTCTTTCTCAAGTCACTACTCAGATAGGCTTAATAAGGGTTTATAAATAACGTGGTTAATTTCTTTCAGTACAATTGTTAAAGGTCCAGGAATTTTATTGATTTTCAGTGTATCAAAGGCTTGAAGTACATCTGACACTTCTATTTTAACATCTGTGAACTCTGTTTTTATGTATGCATGAGGAATTCCATTTGTTTTTTTCCTTTACAAACACTTGCATGAAATATTGTTCAGATTATTTTCTATCTTCCTCTCATTTTCAATGATTTCTCATTGAATTCAATGATTTCTCATTCATCTGTCATTTTCAATGATTTCTCTGTGATTTCTCATTTTTGATAATATATCCTTTTGCAAACCCCAAGATTTCTTAAATTCTCTTTTATCAGCTTTTTCCTGGAGTAGCATTGCAAAAATTGCTTGCTATTTGTTTTAACTTCACTACCATTTTTTCCAGTTTCTCTTTTGACCTTATGAATAATTTTTTTGATCTCCACATGTAAACTGTATGTCAGAGTTATGTGGCTGTTTTTTTAATTTTCTTGTACAGTGATCTCAGTTTAACTTTTTTAATAATGCCTTTATTTATGTGTTTTAGGTGTTTTTTGGTCTTTTTGATTTATTGGTTTTAGGAATAAATTTATTTTGAGTTTATCCTGTGTTTTCTAGATAACACCTAATCCCCATAAAATCTGTTTCCTCAAATTATAAGTCTTTGTTTTGGGATATAAAAGAAAACAAGAGTTGCCAAACAAAGTCAAATTGTACAAATACTCTACTGGACTAGGCAGGTTTGATAATGAGAGGGTGTACGAATAGATGAGTAACATCAAAAGCAATGAAGGGAAAGATACACTTACATAGCCATGCAAAAATAAGACTAAATCCTACTGCTGTGCATTCAAAAAGAAGTTTACTATTAATTATATTTTACAGTCTTAATCTTCTAATTATGAAAGTTAAAGTTAATAATTAATCAATTTACTTATATTTCCACAAGCTGTGCGGCCGCAGTGAAAGTTAGTTGCAACTTTTTAAGTATGGACTTTCGTTTTCTGAATCTACTGGAAAGCTGATTTGGAGGCCATACCTGAAGTGCTGTTTCATTGATGTAAAATGGTATCAGCTACTGCCAGCTTCTCTCTATCACTATGGCAACAAAGGGTTTTTTATGCCATCCCATCTGATTTAAACTATGCATTGTAGAGACAGGGTGCTCCAATTACACCATGCAAAAGTGCTTGGTGTGTTCAGAAAAAGGATATAATTCAAAATGAGGCAAAACAAAATGGTTTGTGAGCAGAAGTAAGAGGTCTCTTTAAGCTCTTTTGTTTGCAAAGTAGGTGATACTGCCTCGCGTGGATTATCTAACCTTTTTAAGCGAGGTGGATGAAAAAAAATGCAAGAGGGGAGAGAAAGAGTGAAATATTCAGCATGCTGCACATTAATAATGTACTTATGGTCTTCCCCACAGCTTTCTTAATCAGTTACTTCCTGCTGATTGTTTTACCATTGTCTTCCCAGCTACCATCTCTGTTGTGAGCTGACAGTAAATCCACACTTTGCATCTGTAAGGTACAGTAATGTCTCTTAAAGAGGAAGACTTTAGAGAAGCATAATTTATATTAAACGTACAGAGAAAATATATGCATAGTGTGACACTGGGTTAACAGCCAGGTACAATGGGTGAGGTTGAGGAACAATTAAAATTAGACATTAGTGGACACTGTCTTCTCCCCATCATCACAATGCCTCCTTCAAAAAGATCAATATATAATGCATGTGTTTATGTCTTAATTTGTTTTGTTTTTTTTACGTGGAGATTTAATTTCTGACCTTAGTTTTCACTGTTAAGTTTTAAAGGCTACCGTCCTTATTTTTATTATTGCTGTGACTCCATTTTAGTCGCACATCATCATGATCCCTTGTCACCATCATAAGATTCAGGTCAATGATGTCACTGTTAGAAAGAGAGAGGTTAGGAGAGTGCATTGCCGCACCCACCACATCACAAGTCAACTCAGGATCCCAGATTAGGACCCAAGTGCAGCCATGCAATGGGTGACACCTCAGCACCACACTAGTTCAGATGGAGTGGACCAGTGTGAGGTTTTTTATGGTGGCTGGAGTGCCAATTCTGCCACCAAACCCCCAGGTATTTCCCTGCAGGTTGGAGGGCCTACATGCAGGCCTGGATGCAGATTAATGTCATACCCAGGATGGAGCAATTGCAGGTTAAGGGCCTTGCACAAGGGCCCAACAAGGTAGAGTCACTTTTGGCATTTACGGGATTCGAATCGGCAACCTTCCGATCCCTAGCCTCAGAGCCACCACTCCGCCCTGTCACTGTTAGATCCAGTAAGTATGGTAGTGCACGACGAGTTCAGTAACTCTCGGAGGATATTCATTGCAACAAACTTTTTAGTGTAAGTTAGCTTATTTGCCCCATAGGCCCTATATTTAATTTTCTTATTACTTTATTATTTTCTTAATTTCTTCTTTGTTGTGCCATTTGGTTTTGTTTGCTATGATCTATTGACTTCCCAGTTTTTACCTTTTGCTTGTCCCTGGCATTTTCTTTTAGACCTTTGATCTTCTCCTGATTTCCGTCCTAGTTCACAATCCTGGGTCATCTGTTTAGTGTCCTTAACAGAGGGCAACAAAGAAGGATAGTGAGCAAACAATTTTGAGAAAACAAGAGTGAGATAGGAGAGTTCAGAGACAATATGTAAGAGAGGAGGATATGAAATAGATGAAGACATACAGAAAATTTTTTTCGGTGTCATCCTCAAGGAAAAAACCTACTTTTCAGTGGGAGCAGCATTTTGGTGACTTGTTTCATAATTCAATATGTCCAAGGTTGGTCTTCTCCCTGAAGCCGGAATAAGCTTTGCTCATTGCAACCCTAAAATTGGATAGAGTAGGTTTATAAACTGTAAGGATGAAGACATACAGTATATAGTGATGAGTTGCTCATTTGGCAAGGGGTTGCTAAAAAGGAAGGTGAAGGTGGCAATGAATGTTGTCAGGGCAAGCAAGGAGATAAAAGACATAAAGGGAAAAAACACACAGAGTAAGTGTTTTTTGAAAATAAGGAAAACTGGATTTATCTGAAGGTATGGATATTGAAAGCTGTCTGTTTCATGCTATCATGTAAATCCACAAGAAGCAGAAAGGTAACAAAAGATAAACAAAAAAGTGATCAGAAACATATACACGTGTAGCGAGGTTCAAAGTGAACAAGTGAGAAGCATGATTACTCTAATGGCTCAAATGGTTAAGACATTTGCTTTTCTCACCCTTTGTAGGGTATAAACCTGAATTTGCATTCATCACCCAACTGAAATGAACTCAGATTCACATGGATGCACAACCAGTCTTGTTCAAAAATAGTGGGACTAAGGGAAATCGTAGATGGACGAAGCATTCATGAATCCAAAGTACATAGATTATGAACCACAGAACAATTCAATGAGGAACCAATGGTGAGTACAATTAATTTATTAATTTATATACCACTTTGCCACTGTGCAAATGTTAGTATAATTGTCTGTATAATTCACATGAAAGTTCTCTACCTGGAGATGATCACCTGTATAGCTGAGTACAGATTAGCTAGTCAGCCCTGACATTTTAATGTATCTGTGTATACAGTGTAGTAGCATACAATGTGTTGTCAAAAGATATATATATATTTAACTTTACTGACTTCAGAAAGCATTAAAAAAAACAAAAAACAAAATTGTTACCAATGCTTGAATCAAACCATAGTGATGACAATTTTAGTTGGCCATTAGATACTAGCACAGACATTGAAAATGACATTTATTTGGCAGATTCCGACCTGCAAGTTTCAGTGACCTGCTCCTGCTCGGGTAACCCCGATCTAAAGGATCATGATCATCTGGATTATTTATGATTTGTTGATGATAGTCTTGTAGAGAAAATAGTTGTTGAAATTAACCGCTATGTTGAGCAGTATCAAAGTCACAGTAAGCCATTTGCTTGTTGCTGCAGAAAACATGTGAGTGTTTTTCAGTCTACTGATACTGCAAGGGCATAGTGGGTAAACCAGTGCACAAAAGGTACAGGTCCACAAACCACTTTTTGCAGACACTCATTTTTGGTGAAGTTGAGTGAGTATTGTTTTTCACTTATCATGAAATACCTGCATTTCACTAATATCAGTAACTATGATAAAGCTAAGCACCCAGCACTGAAACTGTACAAATTGTGATAAGTATTTCAGGTGATCATTAAAAATTTGCAGGAGGTGTATGCTCCTCGTCATGACATAAGTATTAACAAAAGTCTCATGGGTTACAAGGGAAGGCAGTCACAGATATAATACTTTTCATCCATATGGCCATGATTCAATATCAAGTTTTACATGCTGTGCATGCTAAAGCCTAACCACTCTGATGTACCTGGTGACTCTGGTTTCATGAATGCGTCAAGGTGAAGCCTGGTGCAGTAGCTCTGTGGGAAAAAGGCAAATTGATTGCAATCAAGTGGAAGAATAAGAAAGTGCATCCTAAGCTCTGTTCATAATACAGTAACTGTCAATGTCCATGTCAGGGGAAGTGTGAAAGTTGCTATTCCTTGCACATTTTTAGATTACAATGTCACAATGGGAGCTGCCAAATGCGCAGGTCAGGTACTGACATTCTACCCTGTCATGCACAATCAACAGAAAAAATATTACAAACAAATCTTTTGACATCTGTTGGAACAGTGCCTTTGTATATTGGTGACTGTTTCAAAACATATCATACAAAGCAGGTACAGTATACTAAATCTGCATCAGTACAGCAGTGGCACATGAGACATCACCTTAGTCTGATTACAGTGCCCTCCAAGATGTTTGGGACAAAGACACATTTTCATTGATTCTCTTGTCATTTCTACACGGTGTGACCAAAAAGTATCCATATATCCTTAGATGAAAGTCTGCAATGTGCACTTTATGTTTGATTTGTAATTTTAAACTATGGGGCTGAGGGATAAATGAAGAAAAAAATGCGTCTTTGTACTAAATATTATGAAGGATACTGTAGATAGATAGATAGATAGATAGATAGATAGATAGATAGATAGATAGATAGATAGATAGATAGATAGATAGATAGATAGATAGATAGATAGATAGATAGATAGATAGATACTTTATTAATCCCAATGGGAAATTCACATTCTTCAGCAGCAGCATACTGATACAATAAATAATATTAAATTAAAGAATGATAATAATGCAGGTGAAAAACAGACAATAACTATGTATAATGTTAAATGTTAACGTTTACCCCCCCGGATGGAATTAAACAGTCGCATAGTTTGGGGGAGGAACGATCTCCTCAATCTGTCAGTGGAGCAGGACAGTGACAGCAGTCTGTCACTGAAGCTGCTCTTCTGTCTGGAGATGATACTATTAAGTGGATGCAGTGGATTCTCCATAATTGATAGGAACCTGCTGAGCGCCCTTCGCTCTGCCACAGATGTTAAACTGTCCAGCTCCATGCCAACAATAGAGCTTGCCTTCCTCACCAGTTTGTCCAGACGTGAGGCATCTTTCCTCTTAATGCTGCCTCCCCAGCACACCACTGCGTAGAAGAGGGCGCTCGCCACAACTGTTTGATAGAAGATCTGCAGCATCTTATTGCAGATGTTGAAGGACGCCAGCCTTCTAAGGTAGTATAACCGGCTCTGTCCTTTCTTGCACAGCGCATCAGTATTGGCAGTCCAGTCTAATTTATCATCCAGCTGCACTCCCAGATATTTATAGGTCTGCACCATCTGCACACAGTCACCTTTGATGATTACTGGGTCTATGAGGGGTCTGGGCCTCCTAAAATCCACCACCAGCTCTTTGGTTTTGCTGGTGTTCAGGTATAGGTGGTTTGAGTCGCACCATTTAACAAAGTCATTGATTAGGCCCCTATACTCCTCCTCCAGCCCATTCGTGATGCAGCCCACGATAGCAGTGTCATCAGCGAACTTTTGCACATGGCAGGACTCCGAGTTGTATTGGAAGTCCGATGTATATAGGCTGAACAGGACCGGAGAAAGTACAGTCCCCTGTGGCACTCCTGTGTTGCTGACCACAATGTCAGACGTGCAGTTCCCAAGACGCACATACTGAGGTCTGTCTTTAAGATAGTCCACGATCCATGCCACTAGGTATGAATCTAATCCCATCTCTGTCAGCTTGTCCCTAAGGAGCAGAGGTTGGATTGTGTTGAAGGCGCTAGAGAAGTCTAGAAACATAATTCTTACAGCACCACTGCCTCTGTCCAAGTGAGAGAGGGATCGGTGTAGCATATAGATGATGGCATCCTCTGCTCCCACCTTCTCCTGATATGCAAACTGCAGAGGGTCAAGGGCGTGTTGAACCTGTGGCCTAAGGTGGTGAAGCAGCAGCCTCTCCATGGTCTTCATCACATGTGATGTCAGATACCTTTGGGACTGGGGTGATACAAGATGTTTTCCAAAGACTCGGGACTCTCCCCTGTTCACTGTTGTCCCCTGTATGTTCACGTTCTAGTATTTTCATGTTTTCATTTTACATGATAAATTTTTTGTTGGTGAAAACAAATGTACTGCTTTTGGCTTGGTTTTCCAGGGGTATACTGTAGCCTAAATGGTGGAGTAATATGCAAAGTTCTATAGATGACATAAATTGGAGAATAAAAAGAAAGGGAGACAGGTGCCCTGTATTGTTGATCTCCATTTCCAGTCCTGGAGTCTTTCTTTTGTCAGACAGGGAAGGATCAATGACACTGTGGGAACTATTAAGACAAAATTTGCACAAACAATAGAAAGGCTTTATCCATACAAAAAATCATAGACACATGCAATAAATTACCAAGTAGAGAGTAGAACTTTAGGGATTTTCAAGTCTCAACTCAATGTACTTTTGGTGAAATTAGGTGAATAGGACTGACAAGCTTGTTGGGCTGAATAACTTGTTCTAATCAAAATTATCCTGATGTTCTATCTTTTCTGTCTCCAGTGGAGTACAGCTTACTACTGCTTAAGCCTTACCTAAAGAGGTATTACTCAGGAAAACCACACAAGTGTCACTGAAACAAAAGCCAAGTAACGAATATATAAGGAAAAAATAAACAAGGCATACATTTTAAAACAAATCATATGCTTTCAATTTGAAGACTCCTTTCATTACAGAAGATGATTATGTAAAGATTTTTCAGACAACATATGATTTTTGGTAGTTTTTCTTAATTGTATGCCTTCTCATTTGTGTGTCCAAGGAAGCCTGAGTTAAATAGGCATGTCTGTCATAACCTTTAGTAAAGGCACAAAATTACCAACAATGTTAATATTCCTTATTATTTGTCATTATTGAGGTTGAACAGACTGAAGGTGATATGATAATAATAATAATAATAATAATTCATTACATTTATATAGCACTTTTCTCAGTGCTCAAAGCACTATCCACACAGGGAGGAACCGGGAAGCGAACCCACAATCTTCCACAGTCTCCTTGCTGCAAAGCAGCAGCACTACCACTGCGCCACCTGTGAGGATATGAAGGATTGTACTAATAATGGCAAATTGGTATTATTTCAGAATTCACAGAAATTGATAATATAACATTTAAGCCAAAGCTAGTCTTCATCAAATAATAGTAAATACAAAGGTCTGGACCAGGGGTCTCCAACCATTTTTCCCCTGAGAGCTACTTTTACAAAATGAAAATGTCCGAGAGTTACTCATGTTTTCTAACGTTCATTCTCATATCTTATTTCAATCCAAACAAACTGAATAAGCTAGTTTGCCTGAACATTTACAAAATGTTGGTGTCTACATCACAAAAAATATTTAGTTCACCTGCAAGTGCATTTTGTATATCTGTATGCATTTTCTAGTGTATCTCACACTATTGAATTAAAACATTAATGCTGTCAAAACAAAACAATGCAATTTCAAATACATAGTGTCACAAAAACGACCATAAGACGTTGAGAAAGTTTGGGGCAGCCCCACCCGTATAACTGTTCCCAGCTGCAAAACTGATTTCTTATAACAGACATGTTCACACAACTGAGTCCAAAACAGAACTGATTCTCTATACACAAGATGGCAGCTTTAAAGGACAGTGGAGGAAGTGATGTCATCAGGACCGGAACCGGAAGTGACGTCATTGGCTGCCCCAGAGCCGGGCGGGATTTCCCTAGAATGGTCTGCAAAAGATCGAGAAGGAGAATTAGTGCACCTCACCACCCCCTGGTCCGGCGTGGAATCACATGTACTCAAGCCCTTTAGTTGTCTCCTAAACACGCGTGTGTGACAACAGATATTCCTTATTCATTTGTCATTTTGTTACATGTCACTGCTTCACTTCAAAAGAGTATTCACATGTCCAGTCGCATGTGTGATGTGTTGTTTAGTTAGTCAGATGACTGGCACTGCATGGAGTCAACAAGAGGAGGTGTATGGTGGAGTGTAGCCACTTAGGTTCACTCTTATGGAGTCATTTAAATGCTCATCTGTCAGTTTTGTTCTAAACTTTGATTTCATGACATTCATGTCAGAAAAGGCAGACTCTCAGAAGTATGTAGACCCAAACAAAGCAGACATTTTCAGAGCTGCATAGTGAAGATTCTTATAGTTATCTTATTTGTGAGAATCCAAGATCCATGCAACAGACCGGGGGGCTGGGCCTTCCTCACTCACTCACTAGCATCGGGGCGTGTTACTTAACTCCACTTAGCTAGCGAACGAGAGAACAATTGAATTCAACTTTGTCTGATATTTAAAATAAAGTGTTACTTAGGTCTTGATGAGTTTGAGTCCGGATATTCTCTTAAGTGTGTGCCACTTTGAAAAGATAGATTGCAGTTCAGATTGTGGATCGTGATTTTGTGTTAAAAGGATCGTGATATGATTTTTTTGAAAGATCAGCCACCCCTAATTTGACTAATCAAGTTTTCAAATTTATGTAGGACTCATTAACCCTTTGACGAGCTACTTGGAAAACGACGTATTGGAGACCCCTTGTCTAGACCCATCATGATGTCCTATAGCCTTACTAAAGCCATATTTTTAGCTACAAAATTTCTAGCTGCTTCTTCTGTGTATTAGATAGTGGTATCTTGAATCAGTATCAAATGGTTTGTTTCTTACAAAGGCTTGGGTAGTTTAAAGGTAATTAAATTGTTTTTAATTTATACATGGTGTTTAACTTAACAAACATAAAAACTACCTGCTCGAAAGAGTGGCATTTTGAAACAGAACTTAGCACTGCTGCATTGATGTTTCAGGACATCACCCAGACACTTTCTTTGTGAAGCTTGAATGTTCTCCTTGTGCTCTGGAATTTCCAGGTATTCCAGTTTTCTTCCACATCACATGTTAGATTCATTGGTAACTAAATAGTCCTGTATAAGGGACTGTGAGTGTATGCATGAGTGTATTCTGCAGTGGACGGTTACAGAGATGAAATTCATCATTTCATCATCCAGTTGAATGAATGTTTGCTATACAGAAAAGGTTGCTGCCTTATCTAATGATAAGTTATAAATAAAGATTCAAATTACTGATATTTTTATTAAAGTTTAAATTGCAGTGACTGCAGCTCAAAGTTCATGGTAACCCAAAAATTGATTTACGTCTTGGAATTGTTGGTATCTTCTCCTTCCCTTCTTTTCTGCTCCACACTTTCTATTACTTGTGTTGCTCTGACTACTCCTTTATTAACAGGAACTTATATAAAGCCTGTCCTACTAGGTGGAGTTTGCTAGTTGAGTTACCTCTGCTAGGTAATAACATGTTAACTAAGGTCCTGCTGAATTTTAGGGATTTTTTTCCTCTTTTTTACCAAAAGAATCTATCTATGCATTAAATCAATTAAAATTATGTGGTTACAAATAAGAATCAATCGGCTATGCCTGTATGCTCATTTATATTTTCATTTTGGTGCAATGACTATGTTAAAGAGAGCAAGTTGGTTGATATGGAAATACAGAGCTAATTGCTGCCTGTTAGGAGGCTGTCACACACAACACAAGAGGGGATAGTGGCATGGCAAACATTAAAAAAGCAAAGAGGCAAGATAAAGTACCCACTTGTGAAAGAAACACAATGACTCATATAGAAAAAAAATAAATAAATAATGAACCAAGGAAAGTAGATGATAATGTAGTGTCGAATGTGTATGATAGAACTGAAAGAGCAAAATCTGTTTTGGCTCTGTAAACTGAAGGCCGCTTGCATAACTCTTACCAGGATGTGTTCAAAGGTCTTACTTTGTTATTATCTAATGTAGTACATACATTTACCATGTAATATTCAATCTAAATACAGCCAATAGAAGAGCACTGTTGCTTTACAGCTCTGAAGCTATAACTTTTAATCCTGGGTTTGGAACTGCCTGTGTGTGATCTTTCCATGTCCAAACGTATTTACTTACATATAGTTCCTATTTTTTAATCCCATTTACCAAAGTAGTTTATGTTACATTAATGTAATACTCAAAGCTAGACATCTGTGAAGGAGTGTGGATCAGTAAGTGGGTTTTAGTGGCTTGTCCAGTAAGGAAGATTATCCATATTACTAACTGAGAATGGTAAACTGGATATGGATGCAGGGACATGCCCGTGGACGCAAGAGACATAGTGTGCAGGCGCCACACAAAGCCCCCTCCCCAGAGTGAAACGGGAGAGACTACGAACCGTCTGACATGCCGCAAACCAGGCAGGCACGGCTCCAAAAAGAAACAGATCGACTGACTGAGCTACAAAGTGAAACGGGAAACACTACGGAGTCCGCAGTGGTCCACAATGCACCGCATAATAGTACGGAAGGAGCTCCGTATTAACAGTGGGGGGCCCCAGAGTGACACGGGCGGACGCTCCGTATTAAATGTACGTCATCCTCACACGTCCAAACTATACAGCATAGGTGGATCACATTACAGTGATGCATTATTGACAGTACAGTAAAGATCACAGTATCGCAAACAAATGGAAATTATTACTCGAAAAAGAGAGAATGTAATCACCACGGACCAGGTGTCACTGAAACAAAAGCAGGATAAAGCGAGGTCAGAAATAAAAGACAGAGTAGAAAACAAAGTAAAACATCATAAAGAGGTTAAAAAACGGGGCCAAACACATGGAGAGCAGGTTAGAGATAATGAAAACTGGAATTCAACAGCTTCAAAAAAAACGTAGGCACGAAACACATGCAGAGTAAGATACAGAATATGAAAGCAGAAAAAAAACGACAGTTAAACGTCCACACTACACAGCAGAGGCAGACCCGGAAGGTGCAGGCGCCCACATCGCGTGTCGGAAGGCGTGAGAAAGTACGAAAGGCAAAGGCGCCTACACAGCATGGTGAAACCCAAAATAATACGGAAGGCGCAGGCGTCACCGCCATATTGTGAGTGGCACTACTGCGTAGTGAAGGCGCAGATGTCGCCGCCATATTGTGCGTGGCACTTTGGGATCATACAAAACGCTGAACGCGACCCACCTGGATACCATCAATGAACGCAGGCGCCTACAACGCATATCTGAAACTGCGGAAGCAAAGCGGGCACGGGTTTAAAATGAACGAGCTCGACTGACGGATATACAAACAAGAGGCCGCCTGGATAAACTCAATGAACGGAGGCGCCTACAACGCGCGTCTGAAATGCCGCGGGCAATGTGGGCACGGCTGCAAAACGAACGAGCTCGACTAATGTATTTCAGGATACCCAACGCCGGGGGTAGGCGAGCGAAGCGAGCAGGGGGCAGAGCCCCCTTGTTTGTACTAAAATTAAATGCAATTTAACATGTTACTCACTGTATGTTGAAATGCAATACATACGCATGTGGGCCATTAAATTTTGGCAGTTTTCTTGTGCCATAATTAAAAACATAGCCAGACGATTGATTGCATTTCAACAGAGCACACAATTTTCGTGTCAGTTTAAAATGCAATACAATATCATATTGTATATTAATTCATGTTCATAGATCGCATGTCATAACTAAAAGCAAAGCGGGTGTCTTGCATTTCACTTAACAGCTGCTCTAAGTGTAATGAATGTCAATTTGAGACCACATTTTAATCATACCAAAACTAAATGTAATTAAATGACCAATCAGCATTAAAATTTGTGGCAAGTGGCGTCAACAGTTGAGAAGAGAGGCGTTCCAATCACAAGTGTGTCGTACTTGGACAGAAGGCGAACAGGGAACTGGGATCCAGCGTTTCTTTGAAGAGATGTATGGTAGCAGTCTAAATGACAATTTCATTCTCTTGCGTGCCGAAAGAAGGGAATAACTACATAATATCTGGTTATCATAGAGGGTATGAAGAAAAAAGATAAATAAACCAAGCTCAGTGACACTAACAAATGTTTCACTATATTCAGTATTTACTGAAAATAGATTACAACCCACACTTCGAAAAATTAACTGCAATGCTTAATTTAACATACATTAAAAGAAAACAAGGACATACAGACTAAAGTTATGCCTGCTGCCAGCATACAGACATGTTTCGATATAAAACACCTCTTTCTCCAACTGTCGATGCCCCTTTTGACGCTGATTGAGAATTTGATTACATTTAGTTTTAGTACAATTAAAATGTGGCCTCAAATCAAAATACAATACACACAGACCTGCCACTAAATGAAATGCAACATGTCTGCTCTTCTTTTAGTTATGAAATGCAATCTATGGACATGAATAAAACTGCAATAAGCTTCTGTTTTATTGCATTTTAAACTGACAATAAAATTGCATGCTGTAGCTAAAAGCAATCAGTTGTTTGGTTGATATATTTTTAATTGTGACACGATAAAAGTGGGCCAAAATTAAATGTCCCACTTGTATATGTATTGCATTTCAAAGTAGTTAACATACTGGATTGCATTCCAATTTTGGCATGAATAATCTTACATAGTTCAGGACTAGTGTCTGCCTATTAAATGATGTCATTGAAATAAGCTTTGGCTTTCTATGACCATGAATTAGATAAGGGAATTTAGATGATGAATGGTGGCTGAAATAGGAGGGAGTGAAATTCTAGGGTGGACTGGAAGAAGTTCACCCAGCAACTAAAATGCACTTTTTAAGTGGGTTCAGTTGGTATTTTTTAAATGTGAATTTGAGGAGAGCTGCCTCTGAGGCATGGCTATTTAAGGGCTACCAAGGATTTGGCTGCAAGAATGGGAATGGCCACTAAAGTAAGTTCTAGCATAGTGTCTCTGTAGCCAAAATAAGGCCTCCGAACCCAAAAAGTGAATGTGGGGCATAGCCAGGAGTGACTCTAGCAGCAGGTTTAACTCAATGCCAAATCAGACAGCTAGATGGATTTGGAGCTGTCAGAGGAGTCAAGATGAAGACTTTCTGGCAGGAACACATGTCTAGGGTTTGCATAAGGCAGAACATAACAAAGAAATTCTTTGAAGGTACTGAAGCATCGACCTCACGTTAGAATACCTGCAGCAGGAAGGTCAAGAGAGACAGCACAGTTTTGTTTTGCTTTCACTGTTTATTTCTCTGCTGTGTGTGGCTTAAATTGACAAAAAGTGACACTTTATAATCATTCATGTTGTTTAACTACATATGTGTAGTAGAAAAGATCATAAAGAAATATGAAAAAAAAAACAGCGGCCCCCAGTTATTTTATTCAGGTAAAAAAAGTATGTAATTTCACCTAAAATGGCATCACGTTTTACACACAACATACACTGGTGTAAGGGGCAGCAACTCACAATGATTTCATGGACACATTAACCTGACAATGTATGAAAATTTGAGCATAAATAGTTGATTTTCTTTACTTGTGTGTCATAAAAGTGCTGGCAAGATTGTACCATGCATTAATGTGGAAGGATGGATGCAAGATGGGACTAAACAGTGTATAACGTGGCATGTAAATAACAAATAATAATATAATTTGAGTACTGCTATATTGAATTAATGGCGCACATAGATTTGTATCATTTACAGACAAAATAGTTAGACAACAGATGCAAATTAAAATTGTATAATCCTATGTATGAAAATGTCGTAGCGGGGCCATATAGGTATTAGTGTTTATTGTGTTTGCACCCAGTCGCGTCTCGTCTCAGCACCTCGTTTAAACTAATGTGAGTCTGTTTAAATGTCGTCCCCATAAGAAGTAACGGGGAAGGGTGTTGCAGGGAGGCAGTGACCCTCTGGACACATCAGGACCAGGATTTTACCAGTTACATCTGGCTCATCATTATTTAAACCATCGGGACGGAAAGAAGAAGAAAAAAAGGAGGAAAACAGAGATTTCATTTACCAACAACCGCTCAACATTTTCTGCCACTATTTACATCACGCCTTGATCCAGTTTTACTTCTCATTCCGCTGGAATCACAACAGCCTAATCATCACTAGAAACCCCGGGGTTGGACATTATTATCTGCCTTTTCGCCAAGGAAGCACGGTGAGATTGTTCCATTTATTTTCCGGGAGATTCAAACACGGCTACTTTTGATCAGTCATCCCTATTCTGGACAGTGATTTAACCGGACTCAATTTCACGCCATTGACATTCAGATTATTCAGTATTATTTGTATTTTATGTTTGTTATATGTTTGCAGGGGCAAAGGAGGTTTTTTGCTATAATATATGTAGCGTTTTCACTTTGCAGGTTTGGTGGAGGGATATATATATATATATATATATATATATATATATATATATATATATATATATAGGTATTGTCACACACGTGCGAGTTGGAGGCAGTCAAAGAGCCTAAAGGTGAGTGAATTATCGCGAGACAGAGGGTCATCACGTGGTACTTACCTGAATCTCTTTCCCTCTACAGAAAATCAGAAGAAAAGTAAAGATCTCCATTTCCGGGTTCAAAATGGCCACGATGACGTCACTTCCGGTCAGTCACGATGATGTCACTTCCGGTTCCACAATCCTTCACTTCCGTCGACTCCTGATGACGTTGGTTCTGCTTCCTGTCTCCAATTGTCACATCCCGCCAACTATTTCCTGTCCCATCATTCCTTGTACTATATATACGTCATTTTGTGTTCAGTAAAATGTACTGAAAAAGTCTTTAGAATCAGTTTCTTTATTATTGTCTGGACGACAATATACGGGGACGTTCCCCAAATGTTTATCTGCTTTGTTTGAAGTTATTCTCTTCAAGACTGTTTTCTCACGGTATATATATATATATATATGGTTGAAAATAGTTTACTGTCAAATAAATGCAAAGAGTACACGACACGTGTTTCGCCCTCATTCTGGGCTCATCAGGTGTACACACTCCACTGCACTCCCTCTCGGGAATCGAACCTCGGACGTCAGCGTCAGAGGCGATGCCCCTAACGTTGCGCCACGGCGTGTGGTTCGTTTATTTGACAGCATGTAGATCGGGGTAATTACATTCACAGCATTTTATATATATATATATATAGATATGTATATATAGGTATATATATATATATATATATATATATAGGTATATTTTACATCGGGCATTTGTATTATTGTTTTTGTTAATGTGCTTCATTTAAAATATTTCTACACTTTTTTACATATCAGTCTTTGTTTACTAGTCTTTAAACCATCGATTGGGGAAGAGGGAAAGTATTAATTTGTCAGAGGTACGGCTTGGTATAGGTAAGTTTCTCAGTAATTCATCCAGGCCACAAGTCCCGGTAGTGTGGCTGCCGGCTCGGTAAGGAGTCGGCCGTTACAATGTGATATAAAAAGAAATGTTGCTGTTGTTAAAGTCCACTGTACGATTTCCTGTCAAGAATTCTCTACTCTTCTTTGTCTTTTCACTTTTTCCTCCTCCTCATCTTCACCTGCCACTTCATCCTTATTAGCAAGAAATGCCAGGATATCCACAAACCTTTTTATTTTGTTGCTTGTTTTAACATAGTGTCTTCATAAATTAATTCATATCATTAAACCTAACACACCCAAAACACAATTCACTACAAATACACAGTTTTTTTTTAACTTGTTATTTAATGTCATTTTAAACTTTTGATCATGAAGGAGTTTCTTTTAGATTTAGAACTCAGCTCAATTTTGGAAAACTAATTTGTTTAAACTAAACATCAATGATTTTTAGCATCTACACGCTACAAAGTGCATTTGAAAAATGCGAAAATGGCATTGTACCTGGGTCAGAACAAAAAGGTTAAAATGCCTGTTGGACGTTAATAATAAATAGTAAGAAGCAGAGCTAATGGTGGCAGCAAATAACCTAGCTAGCTAAGCTACTTTCTAATAACTTATGAGGAATAAAACTTAATGAGAGTGGGGAAACAAATTTGGAAAATAAATACTCACTTATAAAAACTGAACCACCTTGAGTTTCCAGTACATGTGAAACTTGTCTTCTAAATATTTCAGTTCAAGTCAGTATGAACATAGTGGTCTCTCTTATAAAAATCTCCACATATTGCAAATTATAGCTCCATTTGTTGCTTTATACTAGAAGAAAAATAAATTATGTTTAGTTGTTGAGGGAGTCATAACCGCCCTTCTCTCCTGCCTTGGTGGCACTACTGTTTGCCAAAAAGACAACTGTTCATAGTACTGTGGCCAGAATAATACAGGAGCTGCTTACTCCCCTGTAAAACACAAGAACAGAGATGTTTAATGCAGTAACAAAAGAGAAAGTTCAGTCACAGTGCCAGGCGGAAAGATGCATATGTATCAGAGAAGCCCTTTGTAAAGTAGTACCATTTTTTGGACAGAAACTGCTAACTAAAGACTTCAGAAATCTATGTGGCCTGCTGATGCCAAGTATGTGGACTCTGCTCTGCCAACATACCACTTCACACACATACATGCATATACAGTGAAAAAGTCTTGCTGTAGGGCGGCACGGTGGTGCAGTGGGTAGTGCTGCTGCCTAGCAGTTAGGAGACCTGGGTTTGCTTCCCGGGTCCTTCCTGCGTGGAGTTTGCATGTTCTCCCCGTGTCTGCGTGGGTTTCCTCCGGGTACTCCGGTTTCCTCCCACAGTCCAAAGACATACAGGTTAGGTGCATTGATGATTCTAAATTGTCCCTAGTGTGTGCTTGGTGTGTGTGTGTGTGTGTGCGCCCTGCGGTGGGCTGGCGCCCTGCCTGGGGTTTGTTTCCTGCCTTGCGCCCTGTATTGGCTGGGATTGGCTCCAGCAGACCCCCGTGACCCTGTAGTTAGGATATAGCGGGTTGCATAATGGATGAATGGATGGAGTCTTGCTGTACATTTTAAACTATTTACTAAGAAAAATATTACTTTCTTGTTCGTTTATATGCTAAGCTGAAGGAAAATTTAGTTTTGCATTTCATGTTTAAATACTGAAATGATTTTATGCTGCACATCAGTGAAACTTTGGACACTTTGTTTTTTTTTTTTTTTTTTTTTTTTTTATTTAAATTTTTTATTGATTTTATTGAAATCACACAACATTCCATACAAATACATCAATTTTACAAGATTGAAAACAAATCAAACCCCACCCCTGAGAAAGAGAGCATGGCCAGCAAAATAAAACTTAAACCTAGTAAAAATAAGCAAATAGATAGAGTAATAAGTGAATATAGATAAAAAAAATATAGGGAGATAATCTGCCTCCTCAGTGCTTTAAAAGCTTATTCTAAAATGTTATTGATTAGATCCTGCCAGGTTTGGAAAAATTTCTGCACAGATCCTCTAAGTGAGTATTTTATTTTTTCCAATTTCAAATAATATATAACATCAGTTACCCATTGACTTAAAAGGGGTGAGTTAGGATTCTTCCAGTTGAGCAACATAAGTCTTCATGCCAATAATGTAGTATTGTTTGTCCTTCTCCACTTTAAGCCCATCTGGAAGTGCACCAAATACAGCTGTTAGTGGATTAGGAGGTATTGTGACACCAAGGCTGTCTGAAATGCATTTAAAAATCTTGGTCCAAGATTTGGTTAGGTTGGTACAGGCCCAAAACATGTGACCCAGTGAGGCTGGAACTTGACTGCAGCGTTCGCAAGTTGGATCTTGCCCTGAAAATATTTTGGACAATTTTAAGTGAGACAGATGTGCTCGATATATAATTTTTAGTAGAATAATTGTATGCTTTGCACATACGGAGCTCAAGTGAATTCTCTGCATTGCTACCTTCCACTCCTTTTCTGATATGTTTAGGGAGAGATCCTTTTCCCATTGTTCTCTTGGGTCTTTGAAAGGGAGGGACTGTAAAATGGTTTTATATATTGCAGAGATGCTGTCTAAGTCCTTCAAACTGATGAATATATTTTCCAGCATAGAGGGAGGTGGGAGATTAGGGAAATTGGGCAGGTTCTGTTTAACAAAGTTTCTAATTTGAAGATAGTGAAAGAAATGTGTTGCTGGAAAGTTTAATTTAGAATGTAATTGTTCATAGGATGCAAAGACATTGTCTATGTACAAATCTCTAAGTGCTTTAATCCCAAATGTTTTCCAGACATTAAAAACTGCATATGTTTGTAATGGTTGAAAAAGGTGGTTCTCGTGCAGTGGTGCCACCGATAAAAGATTCTCTATCTTAAAATGTTTCCTACATTGGTTCCATATTCTGAGTGAGTGAAGCACTATTGGGTTATTAGTATATTGGCGATAATTTGCATTTACTGGGGCACGTTTGCTGCCCAGTAGTAAAATTGAAAGTTAGGTAGAGCCATGCCACCTTCTGCCTTTGGCCTTTGTAGGGTCGCTCTTTGGATACATGGATGTTTTCAATTCCAAATAAATGTGGTTATGGTTGAATCTAATTTCTTAAAGAACGATTTATTGATGTATATTGGAATATTTTGAAATAAATAAAGAAGCTTAGGGAGGATATTCATCTTAACAATGTTAATTCTTCCAGCTAAAGTGAGATGAAGGGTTGACTATCTATGCAAGTCTTGCTTGATTTTTTCCATACAGACAGCAAAATTTTGTTGATAAAGAGCTTTATGTTTACTTGTGATGTTTACCCCTAGATTTTTGAACTGTTTGAACATGAACGATGATAAAAGGGAAGGTGTCCAATCTAATATTGTGTGCTTGAGAATTCACTGGAAAGAGCACACTTTTAGTCAAATTAATTCTGAGACCAGAAATCTTTTGGAATTCTGTTAGTGCTGTTAGGACTGTAGGCACAGTATTTTGTGGGTCTGATATATACAGTACCATATCATCTGCATATAAATACATTTTCTGTTCAAGTCCTTCTCTGATAATCCCCTTTATCTCATAAGCATTTCGACAGTGAACTGCCAGTGGCTCAATGGCGATTGCAAAAAGTAGTGGTGACAAGGGGCATACTTGTCTGGTACCACGTTCTAGTTTAAAGTAGTCTGAATTAATGTTGTTAATACAAACTGAAGCTTCTGGATTAGTATACAGTAGTTTAATGCATGCACAAATGTTCGGGCCAAACCCAAATTTCTCCAAAGTAGTGAAAAGGTAGTTCCATTCAATCATATCAAATGCTTTTTCTACATCCAAGGATAATAAAATCTCTGGGATATTTGACTTTGCGGGTGAGTATATTACATTAAACAGGCGAAGATTGGACTCTAAATGTCAGCTTTTAATAAATCCAGTTTGATCTTGTGATATTACTGAAGGCAGCACTTTCTCCATCCTTCTAGCTAGGACTTTGGAGAGTATTTTAACATCATTATTCAGAAGTGAAATTGGTCTGTATGATGCACATTGTAATACATCCATGTTTTGTTTAGGAAAGACGGTGATTGATTCTTGATGAAAAGTTTAAGGTAGAATTTTATTGTCTTTAGCTTCTGTTAATGTTGTTAATAGGAGGGGAGATAGTTGAGTGAAGAACTTCTCATAAAATTTGGCAGGGTAGCCATCAGGGCCTGCTGCTTTCCCACTCTGAAGTGACTTTATAGCATCTAGTAATTCTGGTAGCGCTAGAGGTTTATCCAATTCCTCTGCATTAAGAGTATCGATCTATGGTATCTGTAATGCATCCAGAAATGTATTAGATTGTGTCTTGTCTTCTTTAAACTCAGCAGAATATAAGGATTTATAGTAGTCTCTAAATGTGTGCATTATATTTTTATGGTCAATGATTTTGTCTCCGTTTGTGTTGGTAATTCCTGGGATTGCATTGTGAACTTCCTGCTTGTGGATTTGTTGAGCTAAAAGCTTATTAGCTTTCTCTCCATGTTCATAGTAATGATGTCTTGATTTAAAAATGAATTGTTCAGTTTCTTTACTTGTTAAGAGGTTGAGCTCTGAATGCAGAGCCTGCCTTTTCCTATGAAGAGCCTCACTTGGACACCTGGCGTGTTCTTCATCTATTCTAGTAATTTCGTTGGTTAGCTTTGATACCTGCTTGCTTTCCAGTTTATTTCTGTGGGAAAGATATGAGATAATCTGTCCTCTTAAGAAGGCCTTCAGGGTTTCCCAGAGTGTCCCTGTAGAGACCTCTGAGGATATATTTGTCTCTAGAAAAAAACTGATTTGTTTTGATATAAATTCTGAAAAGTTCTCGTCTGCTAATAAAAGTGGGTTAAGAGGCCATCTGCGAGATGAGTATGTGGGGCATAATGATTTTATCTCCAGTATCAGAGGGGCATGGTCAGAAATAACAATAGCGTCGTAATTGCAGGATTTAATCGTAGGCAAAAAATGGTTATCTACAAAAAAATAATCAATTCTTGAGTAGCAATGATGCACTGGTGAGTAGAAGGAATATGTTCTTGAATTTGGGTTTAGAAATCTTCAGGGGTCTGATAAGTTGTGGTCAGTTACAAACTGTGTAATTGTCTTTGCAGTGTTAGATGTCATTGCCCCTGTGGCAGGAGACCTATCTAGGTCTGGATTTAAAACACAATTAAAATCCCCAGCCATTATAATTTTATGAGTGTTCACATTGGGAATGGATGCAAATACATTTTGGATGAATTCCCTATCGTCCACATTGGGTGCATAAACATTTATCAAAATCACTTTACAATTAAATAAATTACCCATAACAATGATGTATTTCCCTTCAGGATTAGATACAACATCTGATACTACAAATGAGACTGTTCTATGTATGAGAATTTCCACACCTCTAGTTTTTTTTTGTAAAGCTGGAATGGAACATTTGGCCTGTCCAGTCTTTTTGCAGCCGGAATTGATCCTTGCTTAATAAATGGGTCTCCTGTAAAAATACTATTTTAGGATTTAGACCTGTTAGGTGAGAGAATACTTTCTTTCTTTTTAATTTGTGATTCAGGCCTTTAACATTCCAGCTCACAAAATTAACTGTCCCGTTCTTGGAGACATTGATTCTGAATTTTTGATGTCATTTTGTAGTCTTAACCAAAAGTGAGACTGCTTTGACCTTAATTTCAAATTTTCCCAGGGGTTATTGCCCTGCAGTCTGTTGTTACATTGGTAATTATAATTGTAAAGATTAAAAGAATAGATTAGAGATATCTTGCTCTCTTTCTCTCCTTCCCTAGTCCTCCCACCCCGCTTTGCTTCCCCACATGATGCTGAACCACACTTCACAAAGTCCCAGTCCTCTGACATACCTAGAGACAGAGGACATCCAAAACAAAACAAGCCCCAAGCAGTGGTGTATGTGAAATAAAATAGAGATATCTATTGCCAATATAGTCTAAATACTATAAGCATAAAATATAAAAAAAAGAAAAAAAAAGAAAATCTTAAACATTCTTGAAATGTTAAGATAGTAAACCCAGGGAATGGTGTTAAACAGTCTCCTTTAGAATAGTAAAAAAAAAAGAAAGGAAAGGGTTACTGTAGCTGCAAAAATATAAGGTGTCATCAGGCACGGGTAAGACGCGTGTCAAAAGAATTCACAGAGTCCAAGAGTTCGTTTTAAAGGTTTTTAGTGAAAGTTAAAAGCGAATAATCTAAACAAGAATACAAGAAAAAATAGTTACACACGCAGAATAAAAGGCAAAAAAAAAGGGAAAAATTAATCTTCTATAAACTTAGCTTTTCTTGAAAGACTTTAGTATTTTTATACTTAAAGGTTCTTAATTTCTTCTTTCCTACTTAAAGGTTCTTAATTTCTTCTTCTGTACTTAAAGGTTCTTAATTTCTTCTTTCCTACTTAAAGGTTCTTAATTTGTTCTTTTCTACTTAAAGGCTCGTAAGCCGGTTGGCACATAAGCAAGTGCCCAGGCACGATAACGTGCGGTCACGGTTAAAAACTGTATGCCTCTACACCTTATACAAGGCAAGGCTGACATTAACTAACTGAAGAATAATGTTTACTCCAAGCTATTAGAAATGGCAAGAACATACCAAAACGATTCTATTCACGGGGGTTATAGGAACCTTCCATAGTTCATGCATTGTCATCTAATAAACATTCATGAATCTTATAGAACAAGGAAAATGGCTCTTACAGTTACTAATTTAATTTCTTCCACACATACAGTACATCGATAAACATGTATAACTGTAATTAAAATAAAAACAAATAGTGATCGAGAAGGGAAAAGGATGTGTAATTACGGTACCAGTGTCATTGCAAACGGATCAGACAGCCGGTGATCTTCTTTATGATGGCATGACAGGGTGCGACTCACGGTCTTATTTCAGGAGAGTGTCAGGATCACATTCTTAACTCTTTGTCTGCTTCCTCTGTACTGGTAAATATGTAATGTTTGCCTTGAATCTCCACTTTCAGTTTGGCAGGATACAAGAGGCTGTATCTGATATCGGCTTTTTGTAAGTGCTGTTTAATATTATAAAAGGATGCACGCTTAGTAGCTGTTGAGGGTGAGAAGTCAGGGAAAATATGAATTAGGTTATTTTCAAACATAATCTCGTTTCTGCCTGAGAAGTAACATTACATTTAACTTTGATTGTAACTTCTCGATGCGCACAATAAAAGTCCTATGCTTAGAGTTCTTCGATCCCTGTATGCGATAAGCTGCAACTGTCTCGGTGTCTGATTTAAAGCCTTCTCCAATTATTTTGGAGAATAGTTCAGCTACGAATTTCACTGGGTTTGGACTTTCGCGATTCTCAGGTAGACCTTCAATTCTAATATTATTCCTTCTGCATCCATCTTCCAGAGCAGCAAGTCTGTCTCTGAGTTTTTTGCATTCGGAATTCGCGGCTGTTGCTTTTCCATCAGCAGTGGATGCTAGATTTTCGGCTGTTTTAATTTGAGTGATGAATGTCTGCTTAACATCCTCCAGCTGTGCTCAGTTTAGATGCATTTTCCTGAATGTGCTCCTCAATTTTTTCCAGCATACAATTAAAGGCCGCCTCAAAACGATTGTATACGCATTTCTCCGAGTCTTTATTATCCTGCCGCAGCTCTTGCAGCTTCCGCCACTCCCGCCGCAGCTTCTCACTTGTCTTCTCGCTTGTCTTCTCACTTATCCTCTCGTTTGTCTTGAGCATACTATTTATTTCTTTCTTTATATCATTCTTTACCTCTTGCTTGCACTCAGCGATCATCACCTTCCGTTCGGACAGATCATTTCTGCTTTTGTGCACCGTAGGTGAGGCGGCAGGCTCTATTACAGCCGATGTTCCCGGCTCGCGAGGAGTAGGTGAAAGTGTGGAATGCAAGGCCTTTTCCAGTTTCAAGTGTTCTCCAATTGGCGAGCCTTCATGACCTGCATCACTTGCACATTCACTCCCATTTTCGCTCTCAACTGGAGATGATGCAGCGGACCGTGGTCCAGAGGAGTCTAGGCTTTCGCCTGTCTGTTCCAGGTCAGTCTCTTATAGGCCATACCTTGAACTTGAACTTGGACTAGCCTGACTAGGCTTGGATGTAACTTTAAGTTTCTTTTCTGTTTCTTTCTGACCCCCTTTCTTGCCGGCCATGTTTATATATGCTTGCATATACTGTAATAGAACCCTTGGATTGGATAAATACAGGATACCTTGGGAAAATAAGAAATAATAGCACCGCTGCTAACGGAGCTCAGCTTCAGATGTCCATCTCCTGCAACGGACGAGACCAAATCCCTTTGTCTTTAAATTGGAAACAGATGAAAACAAGAAATGGTGTGGTAATAAATTAATTATTTATTTAACATACAGCAATGCTGCTGACATCTTGTGTCAATGGGTTTTTGGGGCAGGGCAGTTGTCCTGATTTGGTTATGTTTAAGTTTTTTAAAGTTTCATTTCATACCTTTTGGTTGATTTTCTTTTCTATGTTGTAGTGTGAACATTAGTAGAATCTTATTTTGATTATTGGTTTTTATTTAAACCTTTATTTAATAACATTAAAATATTTTAATGTCTTCCAACGACACCATTTTGTTTTTTTATGGCCGCCGGTACTTTGTTTCTGTAAGTACAACATTGCTAGGTTCTAAAGTCCAGAAAAACTAGTGCATGACATCATTGGTATAAAGGTCAGTGCAGGGATATCCTGTTTGAAAACCTTAATACTGGCATGAGCATTCTGTGTATAAGACTTCCTGGTTACAACTAAAAGCTTTGTTTTATTTTGACTTTGCTTTTTGAAATGACTTTGGCTTGTCAACAGATTGGTTTTGATTTTTCTGGCTAGCCCTGCTAGAGTTTAAACTATGTTTGATCTCCTGATCCTTTCTTATTTAAAATCAGTCTCATCTTCTTTGTGTTGATATAGCAGTAGAATTGCACTATCAGGAAAAATGAGCTGATGGACTGATGAGTTGAAAAGGATACAGATGCCACTTGGCGTAGCGTCAGCAGTTAAAATACCCAAAGCATGTGTGGTGGTTGTAGTGGTAAATAATGGCAGTTAAAAAAACAAATAAACAAACAACAAACCATTTTGGGGTCCTTGTGTCTAAGACTTTTGCCATAATCTTTGAACTTCTTCCCACTAATAAATTCTAGAAGAAAGGTAGGGGGGAGTCAAAACCATTTACCACTATATATTTCAAATGGACCATCTCAATTAATACGTTGATGCTCTGTGCTTAATTTGAGAATATCCTTCTAGGATATTTAGAATTAATAAAACTCTTATGTTCTTATTTCAGAGTATCTTTTTGCATTTTGTCCAAGGTAAAGGTGATATAGATGAGATCTGCAGAATTATATGTTAATGAATGCCATTTGGATGACAGTGGCAGAACACTTCCTTTTCTAGTCTTCTCTTTAGGTTTGTGATTATCTGAACAGACATATGTTATAGAGCAGGCACTAATTACCCTGACAGTAGTGTTATTGTCATATCACACTGCTTTTGATATTTCTGTCATTTAAACAGATGCAAAAGTCAAGAAAAGATTAAAAAGTATATTATTTCTTATCTTAAATTATGTGTTCTGCTTATTTTACTTTTCAGATCATTATGTTAAAGTTCACGCTATTATTAGACTGGCATTTTGAAAAAAATCTTTTGTTTAACCATTGTAAATTTGAAGCACATATGTGATGCATATCGCCCAAGAAAATAGTATCTACTGTAGGAAGCATACTCTCCTTAAGAAATAGATTTCTTTTATATTATAGACTCAAGCAAAAATATACACTTCAAGACAGGGGGAACATGATAAAAAACTTCAACATAAAAAAAAGTAAGTATTTGGCTTGACTTTCACTGCTGATTTAATAATAATAGTAATTCTTTACATTTATATAGCGCTTTTCTCACTACTCAAAGCGTTCTAACCCAAAGCAAATTGCTGTGAAAGCTGCAAATCAGCATCATCAAACAAGGGTTGCACCATGAACAAGAGCATGTTTCTTGTCTGTGGTTGATGTCTTGACTCTCCAGATGTGCCCAGGTGGCTTTGAAGGTTCAAAGGTTGAATGGCTTGATGAATTCCAACAAGAGAGCATTAAAACTTTGTGATAGACAGGCAGTCCATGAAGGAGGGAATGAGCAAGGGAGCAGCAGCAGGCTTAGTTATCATTTTATTTAAATATTAACAAAACTGGTATATATTCTATATACACCCCTTGCTCTCTTGTTTTTACTCTGTGAAAACTTATATATTCCAGAATGGCTGTTGGAAAACCTGTATGTGACCTTCAGCTCTAATCTTGTTTTATAGTTATTCTCTTGATAGTTACATTTCACAAGTGATTTGTCTCACAGTTTATATAATGTCTTACAGTATATCTATAGGCTAAAATAGTTTTATTTGTGCGTGTGAAAGCTAAATTATATTTAAACACAGTAAAGAATCACCATAGGCTATTTTGCTATTCCCAAGATTGTTAAACATAGGAGGTGGTGGTTGGTCTGGTATCCAGCTGGGGTGGCTGCTGGTACCTTCCCCAAATGCGATTTTAATATTATTTAGTGGACAACGAAGGATTGCCTTTCAAGATAATATGTTCCCCCAGTACTCTGGGTGGCACTGCTCCAGTTTGCCTTCCCAACTGGCTGCATGGGAATTGTAGTTGGATTGGGACATCTGGTGCTGCTGGAGGGAGCTCTCTTTAGCTTCCATGTTCTCATTCATATGACCCAGAAGTGCCTCTGGACCACATTTCTGATGTGCTGGAAGTGCACACATGTCCAGCTTTTGAAGACTTCTCTTCTCAGTTAGATGAGCTTGGAGTTGGGAGTGTTGAAATGACAAACACTCATCTGGGTTAGAGGAGGTGAAGGAAGAGTTCCCTAATAGGTGAGTTTGTAATTTGAACAAATTCAAAGAATAAAAAGCTGTTTCTTTGAAACTGATGTATTGTCTCACTGGTTGTGTCTTGGATTTGGAGTGCAAGAAGCTCCATATTGTTGCAAATCTAAAAACATGTTGAAGAAATGAAGTATATAAAGTCTACTGTAGATACTGGAAATGCATATGAGAATAATACTATGAAATATTAGTTTTTGTTATTCAATAAAAATAATATGTTAGAGCAGTGGTTGTCAAGCTAAGTTCGTGGGGCCCACTGTGGCTTCAGGTTTTTGTTCCAGCCAGTTCACAATCAGTCGGTAATTTTATCTCTGCTTGTTTTTTTCTCTTTTTAGTACTATAAGGTCTACATTCTGTAATAGTTTCAGATTCAGAAAAGAATTGTAAAACTATTACTATTTTTGCTATGGTTTAAATTGCTTAAACTCTCTTTTATCATTTTCCTGTTTACTTTTTTAGGTGGTGTTTCATAAAATTTGAAATTGTTGTCTTCCCTAACTGTCCTCAAATTGGCTCCCAGTAGACCAATTGTGTTGAAATTTGGTACAATTTTGGTAAATTTAGTTTATTCAGTCTTCAAGGAAACTTGTCAGAAACTTTAAGTTTTGTTGAGGTATTTCAAATAAACAACACATTACAAATTTCTGAAATGTCATAAACAGCCCTTTTAAAAAGCATTAGGAAATTTCCAAAATCATCTTTCTTAAAATAGAAACACGCAACGTCAATTACTGATTAACTTACTTATTCAAATTTACTTTGAGTTTACTTCAAATTGTATATTTTCTTTTTGTACCCATACATACACAACAAATCAACAACAACAAACACAAATATACGTTACTGAAAAAGCAACAGGAGTAGACTCTTAATCTCTTTAAAAAATATTATACTATGAAATAAAAATACAGTTAGCCACAGACCCAGCATGACCACATAGTAACAACAGTACATTAATCAATGTCATTTAAAAATCACTTGAATTACAATTTGGTGTCATGAATGGTAGTATTTCAGCCAACACATGCCTATTGGCACACATGATATTGTAAAGTGCTATTGAAAACATGTACAGTATGTGTTCTATTAATTCACGTAATTACATTCTATTTTAGGATGACTCATTGTTACAAAAATACTTAACAAAAATGTGATTTGTTTTTCATTAAATAAATAATAAAAAATTAAAAGTGCAACGACTTTCTCAAAGGTTAACTGCCCTGAATGCAGTGAATACAATGCATGAGTACATTTCTAATTTGTTTCTTTGGTGCATTTTGCTCTTCTAACTGTAAAGATGAGGCATGATAAGTGAAGTAGACAACATGGCCAAAGAAACTAAACCCTGAAAGACTATAGTTGCTTCACTGTCAAACCCACTAGCATGCTCAATAATAAATAATGAAAATAAACAGAACACTTGGAAATATGGAATTAAAATCATAATAATCTTTAAAATGTAAACAAGGACTAATATACTGTATGTCCATTTAACATATGCATATTGTATTCCAATAAAAATGTAACAAATCCTGTTTTTTAATTTCTGGATCAAATTCAAAACATACAAACTGTGAAACAACAGCTCCCTTAAATAAGGTAGAAGTCCAAAAAATGCAGAAATAGGGGATCCTGGGACTGAATTTTGATTTGTGAATTTCCCATTGGGATTAATAAAGTATCTATCTATCTATCTATCTATCTATCTATCTATCTATCTATCTATCTGAACATGTAAATTACTGGGTTAGAGAATATTAAAGGTAAATAAAACACTAATGTTTTCTTACTAAATACTGGATGAAATCTTGAATTTAAAATCTGTATGAGTTTTTTCTACTGAAGTAGTTTGGAAACACTGCATGATCAAAAATTCATGGTGTATAAGATTACTCGTACATCAAATATTTGTCTATTACAGACAAATTCTTCAAATTGCATGGTCCCTAGACAGATAATTCTTTTGAAGAGAGTACTACTGGTTTCTGATTGGATTTGATGGTGAATTGTGTAACCTGTTTGTTTTGTTAGCCTGCATTATGTTTGAATTTTTGTGTAACACATCTTCTCTTCAAGAAATTAACCTTAGTAATTTCTCAACTGAATTCATTCCTGTGTAAATCTTGTACAATCAGTCAAGCACAGCAAGGTGCTTTCTTCACTCTACCTATGGAATGTGGTATCTGCACAATAGGACCCAGCATTGAAAGACAGAGATGAACAGTTTGCACAAATTTAGTTGAAACTGTTGATCAGAACACTGACAGTAGTCCCTCACCACATGAAAGAAGTCCTGAGTACTTAACAAAAAAATGATTTAGGAGGGTTACATAAAGAAACTCAGGTGAATGATTATCCTCCAAATCAGTATGTACTGGGTGTTTTTAGGAGCAAGGTCTTTCAATAGCTAAACTTTAAAAAATGCGTTGAATTATGTAAACCAAATGACTTTCTTGTGTTGGCCTTGAATAAAGTTTAAGGCCAAAGAGGGTATATCACCCTCTAATCTTGCCTAGCTTCTCACACTCACATTGAAGTGTATGTTGTCAGAGTGCCAGAGTCTGTTTCTTTCGTACTATTAGGATATGTATGGTCCAGGTTCTATACCACCTTTTTCCAACTTCACTCCCTGTCCCAGCCAGGCACCTATTACAGTTAGTTGACTCAATGACTCGAAGAGACATGTGTAAAAGACTGTCAGTCTACTTTTAGATAATACTTTATTTACCCCCAAAGGGGAAATTAAAAACTTAAAAATATAAATATAACAAACCATCTCCTCCCCCAACACACACAAGAACTTCTGGCTTTGATAATAAGAGAGCTGCTGCCATCTAATAACAGGCATGAGGTGGGAGTAATATGTAGTTAAATGTGCCACATTTTTATATTTAAATGCATTAACAACTGGAAGCAGTGGACAGAAGCATCATCCATCCAAAGTTCCCATGGTTGAAGTCACCAACCTTCTAAGGACAAAATGATTGGATTCTGTATAAGCCTTGCTCGGCACAAATGCAAATGAACACAACAACCATCTTCATGTAGTAGGTAAACAGAAAACAATGGGTCTGGTATGTTACTAAGAAACAATGTAGTGACTGACATTTATGTTAAGTTCCTTGTACCTTAACCTTCTGCTTCCTGTGTCTGAGACAATTTTGCATCCATTTGCACACATACTCTAAACTCCCACATTTTTGTAGTTTGAATCAGAAAGCACTTGATAAGGTGCTACATGAGAGGTTGGGAAAGTCAAGATAAATAATATCATATGCAGATAAATAATATCATGTGCTCCACTTTGATCATATCCTTTTATTGTGTCCTCATAGAATTCCAGCATGTTTGAAATGATGTCAGATTGACTGTGCATCTGTGTTTTCCCCACATTGGACCAACTTCAATTACCTTTTCTATCAACGGCTATTATTTTCATCTTATTCGCAACATTTTTTCCCTATTCTTAAATGGAGTTTACTTCATCATACAGTGTGTCCTTCCTTAATGTATATTCTCATAATTGTTGTCATCACTTAATCTTATTCTGTTATAGTTAGTTTAATATTTCTTGTTTTATTGCTGACTTCTCTAGGTCAATATTTTTATTTTTTAGGTCATTTGTGATGAACTTTATCTAGTTTTTGCAGTCTCTTTTTGTAAGCAACTATCTTTAACTCCTATTGTTGCTATAGAAACAGCATTCAATGGTTATACAGTATGATGACTGTGTTAAAATTGTTATTCCATTCTGTTTAACATAAATCAATATCTGTCTGTATTCATGCCATATTATGTAATGTGTGGTATTTATGTAAACCACTCCTAAATTATACTGTAAATTTAAAGTTCAGTTCACATTGGAACTCCATCCTGAGTTGTATCCCAATTTTTCATCTTGGTCTGTTACTCTGTGTATTGTGTAAACATCTCCCCAGACTTAGAACCTTTCAGTCTAGGCTAGTGTGAAAGTTCCAGGTGAGGTTTGTCCAGCCTAAGTGATGTAAAAAGATGTATTATTTGAATTGGGCATTGTTGGCTTAAAGCTCTAACAACCTTGATTTGATTCCCATCCAGGTTACGATGTGGTCTTCTTGTGTCTGCATGGATGTCTTTGGTTGATCTGATTTCTTCTCTGAATTGGTCCAGTAAAATTATATGTGGATTTGAATATAAATGTACTTTTCATGTCTTATATTGCAATGGTTTTCTAGTTTAAGTAATCTTTGTGAAGCATTGTCCCAATAAGTCAATTAATAATCCCAAAAAACACAAGGGACAAAAATCTTTTGATTTAATGAATGCTCTTATTAAAATCAGTTCTTCATTTACTTTTAAAGTGCATCATGAATACAAGGTGCGACAACTTAACTCCCAAAATGGCCAAAGGAATTTCAGGGTATTCCAGAAACAGAGTTCCAGGTATGTTTCCAGCAATGGGATTATTGTCTAAAGAAATATATAGCTGTGGAAGGAGATTACTTTGAATGTGATAGCAGCCACAAGTGCACAGATACACATTTTTTGTAAAGGTTCATTCTGGAAATGAAATTGTTACACCTCTTATATGGCATTTGCTATTTTGAAGCCTGAGTGTATATTGTGAATAAATTCAGCCTCAGACACACAAAAAGGTTTGGGGCAGCAACCCATATATTATACCTGGCTGCAAAGGTTTAATTTCACACTGAAGTGCACAGGTCGAGTTTTCAAGTTGAACTGATGTTTTAAGACAAAATGGCGTCTTTATAAACCAGGTCCTGGAAGTGATGTCATCTTGGATGCCGGGACCGGAAATGATGTTTCAAGATGGTGCCGGAACTGGAAGTAACTTCTTTCGGGGCACCGGAACCAGAAGTGACATCTTTCGGGACACCGGAACCAGAAGTGACATCTTTCGGGTCACCAGAGCCAGAATTGATGTCTTTGAAGAGAAATCAGGAAGGTTTTCCCGTATTTGGTCTGCAGAGAAAACAGAGGAAGGTTTAGCACACCCTGCCACCTTGTGGCCTGGTGTGGAACTACCTTCTTTCGGTCCACTCAGCTTCCTCCTATTTGCACGTGTGTGACAACATATACACTTTTGTTAAATGTTTCATAGAAAAATGCCAACTTTGCTGAAAAAAGACAAGTTATCACTAGACTTGAAAGAATGGAAGCAAACAATCTGTCCAACATTATATGTTTCACATTAACACTGCGATGTGAACTGCTGCGAGCTGTTTGTTATGCATATTCCTCGCCACATTGTTTTGCTTTTGTTTGTTCTTATCTACAATATTTTATTTTGTTAATAAAGTTATTCTAATATCATTTCTATGTCTTTCATAAAAAATGTTCACTGTACTCTCACTCAGAAGTGGAATTTGCTTAAAAGGTCTATTTTGAATAGTGGAAACAAAAAAAAGCAGAGACAGAAATTGCAAGTGAAGAAACAGAGACATAGTCAAAAATCTAGCCAAACACTATTGAGAAACCAAAAGTCAAAACCAAAATGTAGCCCAAATGCTTATTATTATTGCTTAGTGATGATCCAACAATAACATAACAAGCTACTGCTTCCAACCCTCTTACATAGTCAAATTGTGATGACACAAACATGCCATGTAACAGGCAATATACATTGCAACTATGAACAAAATGGCCACATCCAAACAAAATGACGATGACAATACAAAATTAAAACACAAAATACCATAGCCAGAGTAACACTAAAATTAATCAACACGTTGATTCCAGGTAAACCACAACTTGGATGCATTACAGTTTATTCTTTTCTCTATTTTTGTGCGTCAAGGTTATTCTGAAAATGTTCCTTATTTTTGAGAGAATTTTGCTGGGAAGACATCAATGCTGCCTGTTGCTATATGTAATATCAGAGCCTTAATGCAATATTATATAAAATAATGGTCAATGTTTATAAAAAAAGTAAAACTAAGTGGTGGTCCATTAGACCACTTTAAGAACTTCATCCTTCTGTCCAAGGTGGAATGATAGATTCTGCTCCAGCAAGAAAGGTTAAATGGTTTCCCTTTCCCTGCCTTACCACTTTTATAAGTGCTTTTGCTTCATTTCACTGTAGCATTTTTTTAGTTACTATGTTTTCTTTTTCATTTCTGAGGTGTCTTATATTTTTACTTGTATGTGATAAGGTTTATCTTGTTTTGCTTTTTTGACAAACATTAAATTATATCCCCTTCTCTTTCTTACTATATTTACCATATACTTTTTCTTCATTGTGCTTTATTTTGTTTTGCTAAGCCTGTTCGGGTGCAATTTGTGTGCTTGGTCTTGCTGTGTGTTTTTTTGTTATTTCCTTGGTAACTCTTACTTTTCATTCACAAGAGCTAATTAATTTTAGAGCTAATTGGAAGCCCACTTCCAACTTTGCAGAGTTTGTAGACACTTCCTAAATCTCTTCAATAAAATTGGAGACACATGAATGACCTAAAATATACTGTGTATAGTCAATATAGCTAATAAAGTAATCCCTCCTCGATCGCGGGGGTTGCGTTCCAGAACCCCCCGCGAAAGGTGAAAATCCGCGAAGTAGAAACCATGTTTATATGGTTATTTTTATATTGTCATGCTTGGGTCACAGATTTGCACAGAAACACAGGAGGTTGTAGAGAGACAGGACCTTTATTCAAACACTGCAAACAAACATTTGTCTCTTTTTCAAAAGTTTAAACTGTGCTCCATGACAAGACAGAGATGACAGTTCCGTCTCACAATTAAAAGAATGCAAACATATCTTCCTCTTCAAAGGAGTGCGCGTCAGGAGCAATGTCAGAGAGAGAGAAAAGCAAACAAATCAATAGGGCTGTTTGGCTTTTAAGTATGCGAAGCACTGCCGCACAAAGCAGTTGCAAGGAAGGCAGCAGCTCACACCCCCTCCGTCAGGAGCAGAGAATGTCAGAGAGAGAGAGACAGATAAAACAAACAATCAAAAATCAATATGTGCCCTTCGAGCTTTTAAGTATGCGAAGCACTGTGCAGCATGTCGCTTCACGAAGCAGCTGCACAGAAGGGAGCAACGTGAAGGTAATCTTTCAGGATTTTTAGACGAGCATCCGTATCATTTAGGTGTGTGAACAGCCCCCCTGCTCACACCCCCTCCATCAGGAGCAGAGAATGTCAGAGCAAGAGAGAGAGAGAGAGAGAAAAGTAAAAATCAATACATGCTGTTTGATCTTTTAAGTATGCGAAGCACCGTGCAGGAAGCATATCGCTTGATAAAGCAGCCATATGTAAGCCCAGCAAAGAAGAGAGCAATGTGAAGGTAATCTTTCAGCGTTTTTTGAGGAGCGGTCGTATCCTCTAGGGGTGCGAAGAGCCCCCGTGCTCACAATATATTTGAGGAGTTTTATTTAATAGGTAATACACGCTCTGGTTGGGTAGCTTCTCAGCCATCTGCCAATAGCTTCCCTTGTATGTAATCAATTGGGCAAACCAACTGAGGAAGCATGTACCAGAAATTAAAAGACCCATTGTCCTCAGAAATCCGCGAACCAGCAAAAAATCCACGATATATATTTAAATATGCTTACATATAAAATCTGAGATAGAGTGAAGCTGCGAAAGTCGAAGCACGATATAGCGAGGGCTTACTGTACCACATATTGACAGAGGCCTTTTCACATACAATTAATTCTAAGATATACTTCAACAAATTGCTCACATATTAATATATAGTATAAAACCAAACCTAACACTTGTCACATAAAAACAATAAAATTAATCCCAGGACAAATAGATGCTGCTCACCCAGCACCAGCTTTTTTTCAAGGCATTTATTCAGCAATGCACATTACCCTGTGAACATCCCCCTCATCACACAGCAGTCATAGGTTTTATAAATTTGACTTTTGATTAATATCTGTTTTTTACCATCCACTCTGCTTTCTTCTTGATCACAACATTCCCCTGTCTTTGACATAGTATCTTGACTGTCTCCATAATACTGGATCTTTCACCTTTTCCTCCTCCTTTTCTCTTCAAGGCCAGGATTTAAATCATTCCGGAAGTCCCCTCCAGCCACTCCCAACAAAGATCTTATAAATCATAAATTCCCTGAAGCATTAAAAATTTTGAATAACACATATGTAATAGAAGTAGTAGAAGAAAGCAGAATAAATAGCTAAAAGTGTTCAAGAACCAAAAATCATATTAGAAAGGAATCCGTATTGAGACTTGCCAAATAACATAAAACAAGCATTGTTAAAAACTGTGATATTCTATTCCTGTACCAACTGTATTAGATAACATCAGCTAATTATGAATAACCAGTGTCTCTGAAAAACATACAGTATGGGCTTTTCTTTTTCTCCTGCTCTGTACTGAATAAAGCAAGATATAATATCTCCTTGGATTTTTGTCATAATTGGTAAAGAAGCCAAAACTAAAAGTGTTAAGGAAAGGGTGAAAGAATTCTGAATTATTGTAAGGTACAGGTCCAGGAGATGAAAACAGACATTGTAAGAGCAAGACAAAATTGTAGTCTTTCGGCTGGCTAAGGTGAAAACTATAGATTAAAAAAAAACCAAAACAAACAAAAACTCAATTGTCATTACCAAAAATGGCAAAGCAAAAGACAAAGTCATAATGGCAAAAGGAATGTCAAAAAACCAAACATAACTAGCATTATCTTAGAATTTATACCCTAATTACATGAACATTTAGTCTTGTAAGGCATTTTGTTGATCCACCAAGGGACACAAGTGAGCCCTTCCTAGATAAATAGCAAAACAAAATGGAAATCAAAACATAATAAAATATTTAAATGTGAAAAATAATATTAATTTAAAAAAAATGATAAGAATTAGAAAGAACATAACAAAATAAAAAAAAAATGATAACATACCCAGCCCCCTCAGAGCATAAGCTCCTGACGCATCCATTAGACTTCTCCGAATGATGAAGATAGAATTGGCCAAAAAAAGGAATGGTGGGGGGAATGAAAATCCTTGATTGGTCCTCAAGGCCAAGTTTTGGACCACAGACTTGCCACAAAAGCAAAGACTCTTGAATTCCATTTCCAGGAATCCAGTATTTCTTGCATTTCACGTTCTTGTTCAGTACATACTGTAAGTGGGGATGCAGGACAGCTCCTAGAAAATTTGCTAGAATAAACAGAATTCAAATGAGAGAATTGAAAAGAAGGATGAGTTCTGAATGTTGAGGAAGGCCAAGACAATAAGTTACTAAACATACCTAATAGTATGAAGTCTCATACAGTGCTGCTCATAGATTTGTTATGTTTTCTCATGGCATTTTAATTGTTCTTTGCCACATCTTTTCTCTTTCCCACAACTTCGCAATACACCAAATCATAGCATCTTATTACTTAAATGCATCTTTATACTTAAATGTTCATTTTATAGCATTTGCAATTCAAAAAATTTTGACCAAATAGTGAATTGCTTCCTATCAAAGCCCAGTACAATAAATGTACAGGTTTAATGTGAAATCTTTTATAAGTGTTCTTAATAAGAAATTGCTTTTCTCCTTAGTACTATTAAAGTTTATTTCCATTATTTTTTTATTTAAATGCCTTATTTTATTATGATTGTCTTATTTTATGAATGCTGTAACAGCCAATCTTAGAAAGTTAAAGTTTTGAGTTAAACTCATATTAGTGTTTGCTTAATTTAAATAGAATATAAATTTCTTTCATATTGATAGACAATGGTATAGCCTTTTTTCCCCCTGTAAGTTAGTAAGAGATAGAACTTTCTTGCTATAAACTAAGATACAGTGTGATAATTGAGTCAGTTGTTGTTTAGAAAAGGTCCAAGTACACAGGGACTTAAAAGACCCATTTTCAGCTCAGAAATGGGATAGGCATACAGTTTTCTGACCGTTTTGAAATCTAATAAGATTTATGCTTTGAACAGAACTTTTCTTTTTTTTTTTTTGCTATTTCAATTTTCTCTTTTTTGTATGAACTGTTTTACTTTGAATTTTAACTAAAACTTTTAAAAACAAAGATACTTTGTCTGTGGAATCATTTCAGTGCATCAGGCTTTTGTTGAATCCCATTTTTTAAGCTAGAGTTGCTGAACTTTGGTCATTTTGGGAAAAACACAGCTACAAATGCTTTAATTTGTCTAGGGATATACTGAAACATTTTCCACTTCTGATTCTTGCATGACCCCATTCTGCAGATATATGCTCTTAATATTTTCTGATGATACAGTATACATGTACATCTGTTCAATAAAACTATGAAAAGACACATTGTATTGTTATTTTTACTGTAGTGTCTGAATTGAATTCTTTTCCAAAAAAAAGTGGTCACAAAAAAAATAGATGCAGGATATTCAGAGGCAGAGCACTGGTCAAATCTAAATCACTTCAGATCCAAACCATGGACCTACTCAGTGTGTGTGGGGAAATCCATCAAATTTACAGTAGGTAACTGTTTTTGTCTAATTCATTGGCAAGACTCTTTACAGATGTAGTAAAAAATCCCTAGAAATGTGAAGGATGTACTTATGTCTACTGGTAGCATCTTTTGCAAAGTGGGAAGGATTTCTGGTCAGGTTACCAGACTATCAATGAATAAAGCCATTCACAAATTCACACTCTCTCATGCTGGGCCAATTAATAGTTGCCAAACAAAAACAGCCAGTGGTTTCTGTAGTGCTATGTATGGTGAAGCTTGTCAGAGAAGGAGAGAGACGGTAAATTAAACAGGAGGTACAACTCTACTTAAAGGATAATCCATCCACCCTTTATCTAAGCTTTAGAGGAAAATTCTTTTAACAAGATCTTTCCACAAAATCTTTTTTTTTTTTATTAGCTTAATTTGCCACAGGATTTGCCTTGTCCCACCTTCACCAAAAAGAAGTGCTACCTGCACTATAGAGTACTATTATATATATATGAGTACAAGTTATAGCAGCATCTAAAACATAACATGTCCGAAATTTTATAAATCTCAAAACAAGATGATTTTCAATAACCTTGTAACATTACTAATTATAAGTATAGGATATGGTGTCCACTTTTTCCCAGTCATTGTGTATGTGGAATTTACACACTCTCTCTTTGCAAATATAGGTTTCCTTCCAAACACTTGTATGTTAGATTTCAAAAGATGCTTTGTTGTATTTATTTACTGAATATTAAGTACTTTTACAGTACTGTAATTGACACAGAGTAATTGACATTTGAAAGAGAGGGGAATAAAGTATGTACCTCATATAAAAATATAAACTATGATGCTGAACAATTACATTTAGCAGGTATAGAGGAAAGCAATTTCAAGTTATATTAAATATAAAAGAAATCAAGACCAATAAAGAAACAATGTACTTTTCTTATACAGACTAACTTAAACTTAGCCATCTTTCATTTGGGTTTAGAACTGTGTCCCTTCTTGACATGCCCCATATTCCTCTATTAGGAACCAGGGGCATGTCCAAGAATGTTTTTTTACCATGTTAACAGAGTAGCGCCCTGTCTAGAGTTCTTATAATGCATTGAAAGCCCTAGGTGTTAAAATAAATCTTAATAATAGTAATAATAATAATAATAGAAAATAGCAAGGCAGAATGTGGAAACCAGTAAATCTCTGGTTGATACATAAACATATCCTGTGGATGTTGGGAAATCCTACGCAGGCACAAGTGTGGTTTTCTGTTCCCATAGTTGTTACTTGTTCTTGGACTAATTTGCCCAACAATAAAGTATTTTTACCCATGCTTTAGTATATCAAAAGCACTGAAATACGTCATTATCATCCATAGTGATTAATGAGCAGAAAACTGAAAAAAAAATATTAGGAATGCTTTTTCTTGTTCATTCTGAGCCAATTTAGTAAGGAGAATATGAGGAAAAACAGAGAGTATGAAGACCTGACAAAGATCTAGCTGAGAACAGAACCCACATAATATGTATAATTTAATAAAATTCTGCATTTCTCCAGCAGTAAAGATAAAAAGAATTTACATATGCTGAGATACATGTGCACTTCTATAAATACATATAAGCACTCCTGAGGTCTAATATTGAAGAATATAGTGGATCCTAAGAGAAGAGATAAGAGTTAACAGATGGTTATTTTTATGGTAATTTTATTTAGTTTTCAATAATCTATGCATAGTTTGAGTCAGCCACCACTTTTCACTAGAAAAAAAAAAACATGTAAGGACCAGAAGATCTGATAAAGCCATTAGCCTGAATTCCCGTCCATAGATGATCATAATAGATGACCTGGCTAGCTGAAGTTTTGATTTTTCATTTTTTGTATCTCACTTTATTCTTGTTTACACCTTTAGTAGGTTCATCCTCAAAGTGAGTAGGTGAACTGGACACATTACAATTAAGCTCACAATCTCCAGGCCCATTTTTTCACATTTCTCCTACCTGGACAGGTTCTTCATTTAGTAATTAGTTTTCCTATTTTTTTATCATCTATTTCTATTACCTGAATCTCATGTTACTTGATAGAGGGTTTGTCTTAATCCACTGAACCTCAAGAGTTAAAAACAAAGGTCATTATTTACACATATTTGTCTAAACTTTGTACATCACTTTTTTCATAGTGATCTTATAGTTATCATGGGATTTATGTGCTTCTGTCACTGTGCATATTTATCATAGTTACATCACTTTCATTCTTTGAATGAAGATTACATTCATGTATTTCACAGTATTTAAAACAGTTTGAAACAGAGTGACTTTGTGAGAGCGGAATGTGAAGTGTTGTTCTTGTTACAGAGGTAAACTACAAATCTAGTTTGTTTTTATGGCTTTATTTATTATTTTTATTGTATGCTTTTTCATTAATCTTTTCGTTGGTATTTTTATGTTTATGTTCAGGTGCATTGTGGATAATAAACATATTAGTACACCTGTAAAATAGCTGTGAAAGAGCTGATTTCCCTAAGATTGCATTTTTTACTTGAATGAAATCTTGGATACTTCTGGGACTCAGAAATTTTGTTAAAACACCCGCAGAGTGAACTGATGTATTTTATACTTCCTTTCCTTGTGTATATACCCTATATATGTTTTATTCATGTTTTATTTGGAGTGAAACGATGGTGCACTGGTAGCACTGCTGCCTCTTGTGCCCTATGCTAGATGGAGTAGGCTCCAACCTCACCCGTGACCCTGATCTGAATTAAGCTGGTTAGAAACTGACATTACATGTATTACTTGTTTACCTTGTATATTTGAATATAAGTGTTGATTATTTAAAACATTTCTTCAATTTATATACACTTACACATATCACCTCAGTATGCAGTTTTTAATGTTTATATGCTATAGTTTTTCATTGTATGTCATTACATGGATTTTCAAAGTATGGTACTGTTTGTTATATGTTTTATTTTTTATAATTATTGATAGTTTCCTGTTATTTGGTACCAGGCAAACAATTATTTACTCCAGTGCAAGTTATCACATTTTATTCATATGATGGCAGTAATACATAACTTTTTTCAGGTGTTTCCTGTTTCCATTTGTGTAGATATGTATTTCATATGGAATGATGGCATTTTGTTATTCTAATACTAGTATTAAATAGCGGTTAGCATATGACATTCACCACTCCACACCGTTTCTCCTCCAATATAGAAACATTTTCCACTTAATGGTTAAAATATAGTAAAAATGAAACACCAGCCATTCCTCTCACACCAATTTTCTCACTGATTGTTGTAAAAGTCAAGAGTATCCAGAAGATTGCAAAATGGGGTTGAGAAATAACTGTGAAATTGTCTCTATAGTAAATGGTGCACTATTGTAACAACTGCTCTTTGTATCTCATGTTATTGTTAGAGAAACCTTCAAAACTAAATTAGACACATTTGACAGTGATAAAAGTCAATTTGCAGGGTCCCGGACATTGAAGCCATAATATAATCATCATAGAAAATAAAGCCATAGATAACTTTTGTAAGAATCTTTCTAATTTAAAGCTAAAATTTTTTTGAAAAAAGCATTAAAGACCTGTGATCTGTCTTATCTTTCAGTTTTTCGTCTCTGCCTCTTCAGTTCTTCTGTTATCTCTTTCTTCCCATTTATTAGAACAAAGAACTGTAAATTGGAACACATCTGCACCCAGACAACAGCTACTGGAGGATGAGGTGGATTTCACAAAGTACAGTCTTCTAAGACATTTCTTCAATCCACTGAGGGATACAAGTTAATCTGGTGCTGCCATTTTATAGATCCAATGACATCTTACATTAAGTATCTCAAGTGTCACATGGTAGCAGTGGAATTCAGTTGCTAAAATGACATTACTCAAAAGAAATTATAGCACCAAATGGCAACCAAAACATCCAACATAATATTACGTACAGAAATATAGTAAAAATAAGAAAGCACCATACCACAAAGTGGTTTTCAGAATCTGTAAAGTCTACAGATTAGAAAACGATCATGACCCAAAAAAAAAAAATAGAAAACAGGGCTGTGGAGTCAGAGACAATTTTGGGTACCTGGAGTTGGGGTCGGAGTCGGCAAAAATGTACTGACTCCGACTCCTAATAAATTTAAATTGTAATGAAAAAAAAATACAGCAAGTTCAAATGTTCCATTTCACAAACAATAGTCATAATTAAGTACTTCTCTCATGTAAGAATAAAGCCCAGTGCATAGTTGTGTTACTACTAGAAGTTCAGCTGATAGAAAACAAATGAGATTACTCAAAAAGACAAAACTTTTTACTTTTTTACTTTGCAAAACAAAAGACAAACACTAAATGATCTGTGTCTTTGTCTTTTAAAACATGGCCACCAGACATCATCTGCTCTCATGTATTACATGTGTCAGATTTTACCTAACAACATACAGCATCACAACAACATTTACACAAAATGGTGCAGGCTGTGATCTTACAGATGGAATTCCTAAAAGCCCACAAATAAAAATACAACAAATTACTTACTTCCTAACTACTTCCCTGAGACAAACCCCAATTCTGAGCCCAATTTACTGCCAGACAAATGTTTGACTACTATTATTGTACAACTCCTGAAGTATCAGTGGAAGATCGTTCTTTTCAGTGCACCAATTTCAATTTATTTCTTATTCCGCAAGTTAAAGAACCCCTTCAACACCAAACTCCTAAATGTTTACCACTAGTCCCCGCTATAGCTTATGCTGATGTTTTGGCATGGGGCCATTGTTTCTTTGATCGTTAGCTGTTCTGGTATTTTGAAAACCTTAATTCCCGGCTTTTCTGGTGGATTTCAGTTATTTCTGATGTAGTGGTTTGTGAAACCTGCACAGGCATTATGTTGTTGCCCACTAGATCTTCTTATCCATTTATTGAGCATTATACAATTTGGACAGATGTTTACATGGGCTGCCAGGAGTCAGTTTTCCAAACTGGAGATTGAAATAAATTTGTCCTTTGCTTATCATTGCCAGTCAAACAGAGAAAAAGATAGCATGTATTAATCAAGAATATTTTTTTATTGCTACACTTTGGTTTTCAACATGATTGAGATGTTATATTAATTAAACATAATCTTAATTTTTTAGTTGTTGCTGAGCAGAATACTGGAAATAATTGTTTACATAAAAAGAAATTGCGGAGAACAAAAGTTATAATTTGCAAGTTTTCGATATCTTCAAAACTGTTGTCAATGTAATCATTTAGCCTAGACAAAGAATCAGTTTAGTGGTATGAACTTCTCATAGCTCTGTACTCCATCTTGTGGATGGAAATGATGCTGCAATGTAAGAAAATTGGCTGTGATGGAAAATTTGCTCAGCAAGTAGTGTTGCACAACTTTTCAGAATCGCATTGCTACATGGCCCTTCCGAATTATGGCGAAAACACATAAAGAAGAGGCCTCTGCTCAGTTCAGAGGTAGACACCCATGAAGAAGTAATAATAATAATAATAATACATTTTATTTACATAATATCTATATACATAGTAACTCGATATATATTAACAGTATACAGAATATATACAGTATATATAATGTGAATGTGTGTCTGTATTTATCTGTGACCTTCGTCAGGTTTAGAAAGGGAATGATAGATGCAAATGTGTATATATATATATATATATATATATATATATATATATATATATATATATATATATATATATATATATATATATACAGTATATATATATAATGTGTGTGTGTTTGCAAGCATTCATATGGTTTTATAACACTAAACTGGTTTAGCACAAGAGTGGGTCTGTGAGAGAATATGTTCATTTTATGGTTCTTCTTTTCTTGTGCCCATTAATACTAGAAAAGGCTTGGCCACCTATTGACTGTTAACTGGTAAGGCTTAAATAAAATGGATAAATATTTTGACATAGACAATATACTTCAATCCACCAACTTAATGAATGTCATAATTAATTATAACTGCAAATATATAAACATTGCTTTCAACACATCATAATTATCTTTGAATTTTCCTTATTAGTTACTGGGTCTTTCTGGTATAGACAAATAAGGCTATGTTTTTTTTGTAATTTCCACCTTTTCTTGTCATATGCTGTCTTTCAGTTAATGCCTCCTTTGCTTTTCTATGGAGTACCAGAGCAATAGTTAAATTGCTTTATTTTTATTCTTCCTTAATGCTCTGCCACATGCAGCAGTTTACACAATTATTTGAACATGTAAAGCATTTTCTACATTGTTGAGATAAGATCAAGCACACTAAAATAACTCTTATGAGCTGTCAAGTTATTTAAGCACTCTTCAGTGCCTAGGTGTGGCACTTCCTCGGCATATAGCTTTTGAGGAGATTTGAGCAAATTGTCTGGAAAAATAAATAATTTCTTCATGTGTTAGAAAATTAATAACATTTGCATATTGGAATTGCTACATCATAAATGGGTGTAATGATTTAATTAATTAACACTAGAATTACCGAAGCCTATGAAAAAACTCCAGCCCACCTTAAATTCCTTAAATTTTCTGATCTTGCCTGCACTCTGCTCTGTCTGCATTTTCAGTATCATGCACCATAACGAGGAGTACAGGCAAGTTTGAAAAAAAAATGTTCAAATGACAACTCATGTTCAAATGGCATAGCGTTTTCAAATAATGACACACGTGTGCGAGAGAGGCAGAGATGGATTTGATCTCATTCAAGTGGTTACTGGAATATAAAATAAACACTTTCACAAAGTTACAATGAAACAAGTGTGCTTTTATTCATGTATAAAACTGAATAACAAAAAATTCAAGTTACAACAAGATACTAAGAAGACATGATTCACCAGCTTTTGTGTGTCTGGTTATACCCGTTAAGCGATATGTTTTACAGGTTGCAAAACTTTACGCCGGCTATTAGAGACTGAAATGAAAGACTTGTTCTTTTTGGGAATATACACCATCAGCATGGCACTGCCAGAATTAAACACTATTGTGGCGAATTGCTCGTGTACTAAAGTGACTATAGCTGCAGGTGGAAGTCCCATTTTACTTCGGGTACAAAGCAAAGTTGTGTCACAGTGCAGCAGTCTATTAGCCAGGGAAAGCCCTGTGAAGAAGCTATCTGCTGTTACAGTTCTGACTTTGTCCAGAAACGGCTCCATAAGCTTTATGACCACAGACTCGGAAAGTCTTTGTCCTGGGTTGTAACTCAAAACACAGTTCTCAACAAAATGTTGCCAGATGTCCGAAAACGCAGCTAATCTGTCATTTTTCATACATTCTGCAAGGGTGTCTTTGTTGCCAAAGGTCAAATGTTGTATGGTAGTCTGATAGCAGTCATAGGACATCGTATCTTTGATTGCCACTACAGATAGTTCTGAGCAGGCCATCGCTGCTCTTGTGAAAAAAATGGAGAAAAACGGCATCAACTCAGAGAGGGAGATGCAAGTTCGTTGTCCCACATGAACGTCACTGACAGAATAAAACTGAATAATAAGAAAAACAAGCGCTAACTTTTACAAATAGCCAAAATTTACACCAGAGGTTACAGACTCAAATCAAACGTATGTTTTTATTATAGTAATAATAATAATAGCAGCAGGTCAATACTCGGAGCGCCATAACTTGAACTCAGTACCTTTGGGTTATAAGGCAGCAGTACTTACCTCTGCACCATTCAAGAATACGTATCAATTTCCTGTCAATTGACATTTGAGCTTGGGTTTTTAACTCATTGACCACAACATGTAAATCAAATTACTTTTTTTCTTTGGTTATATTCTTGAATAAAAGCGGACGTGTCCATTTGATATTTGGACTAAAGTCTTCACGTCATTATTAATAATAATAATAATAATTCATTACATTTATATAGTGCTTTTCTCAGTACTCAAAGCGCTATCCACACAGGGAGGAACCGGGAAGCGAACCCACAATCTTCCACAGTCTCCTTACTGCATTAGTATAACATGGAAAAAGTTTCTGCTTTAGGTATGTTTTCAGGATTTCTTGCCTCACATTTCCTTTCATCCTACACTTACACAGATCTTTGTAGACATGGAACACACATGAAATGCATGTATTTCAAATAAAGATATGCTGTATTATTTACTCTATACAACCCCAGGAACCTCACATGCAGATAAGGAGCCTTAGCTTGAGCTGGGAGAACTTTTTGCTCGAGCTGAGCTCCATCAAGTGGGGGATGGGACAGCAGGCTTCTGCTTTACAAAACAAAAGACACTGATGGAGAGGTGTGAAGGGATATAAGGTGCACCAGGATTACAAGTTTTTCCGTAGGCTTCAGTAATTCTAGTGTTAATTTCCTGTTTTGTCACCTAAATCAAATATTCATATACTCGAGGATCTATATCATTCAGAATGTCCAGAAATTGAGCAAAATAAAAGAGCTGCAGCTTCTCTATTGTATTTTGAAACCAAAATTTTTATTTTTAGGTAGTGAAACTCACTTTACACACTTGCTTTATGAATGTAATTTGAAATTAAATGTACTGCATGTACTGTATCTGTAATTTTGCCAATAATCCTCAGTTTAAAATAAAGATATCTGATTGAGTGAAACACTGAAATTAGAAATAAAAAACATTAATGAAGAAGTAACCGTCTGATTCATTCTATTGCAGCCTTGTTCTGTTATATTTTAATGTAATTAATTATTAGGGAGATTCATGGAAGGCAGCAGTAGCTGTCATTCAGCAGCCTGCTGCTATATTAAAAAATTTAAATTACTCTAATTACTCTGTAGATTTTCATGTGCTAAAGCCACATTGGCAAAAAGGACTAATTAAGTCTTGATTTAGCTAGAATGGGAAAGCTTCCAGTTTTAAAAAGACAGCCAAAGAAGAAAGTGGGAGGCAACAACAAGAACAGAACCCTGACCTAAAGAAATGGCGACAATTTGCTATAGATAACTGTCCAGTTCCATTAACAAAATTTCTCCATTTTAGTACCCCATGGCACCTGGCATCCACAAAATATGTTGTCATTACAACAAAGTAAAAACGTATGTCCAAGAAAATAACATTTAATTGTTGTATTATATATGCAGATGATCAGTTCAAGATGAAGTAGAACCAACATCAAGTCCAAAAGCACTATGGTAAGGTGTCCTGTACAGTATTTAGAGTATCTTACCTTCTGACTGTGGATTTCACTTCTGGGTTTCTGACATGGGAAACAGTAAAACCACTGTAGAAGTGACATTTTTAAACAGAGTTAAGAACTGAGAAGAGAGTTGAAGGCTTAGGCTTAAAAGCCCAGAGGTAATGCACCCATGTAATTGCTGAGAAAACATGCAAGGTGAGATTAGGGTATCATTTTATGCTTTGTAGTTACAACAATGTAAGCTACCACAAATGGTAGATAGAGGAAAACACTTGAACAATTAACACATCAATTTCCTGTCCTTTCGGGTTTTACATTTGTCCTTTTGAGATTCTCCCCTTTATTCTTTGTTAAGTAATATATTATTTTAACTAGGAGATTTTTTCAGCCATGTATGTCTTTGTTAAAAGAATCGTTTGCATTGACACCCAAAGATCTGCTCCATGGCTTGAGCATAAGAAGATATATGTAATCGTGGAACTTGTAAGTAATTAAGATTTCTTATAAGCTCAATCATGGTATGGTATACTCAAACATGTAAAGTGGAGGCAATGCATTTTAAATTTTACATCAACTGAAAACTGTATTGTAGTGCTTATCTTCTGTAAAAAGCCAAATTTCTCCCTGGACACAAATAAAGTTCTATCTATCTATCTATCTATCTATCTATCTATCTATCTATCTATCTATCTATCTATCTATCTATCTATCTATCTATCTATCTATCTATTTGTCCTTGTAAAGAATTACATTTAATTTTTTTTATTTTAACTAACTTATCTTCAGATATTCTCCAAATTGGCAATAGCAGGTTGGAGCACATAATCCCAAAAAACCATCAGGGAAAATTCCAGAAAGCCAAAGAAAGAGTGGCATAATCTACATGTAGACTGGAATCAGTAGAGAAATCCAGTTTGAGCAACACAAATCCTGATGGAATCTAACAATAAGTTCAGGGTGATGACAGACACAGTAGTGCAGCTAAGCTCATGAATTTATCAACAAAAGCAATGACATTTACATCTTCTACACTACCAGTAATATAAAGAATTTAATGTAGATGATCCAAGCCACTTACACCTACTTTATATTCTGCCTATAAACATGACCACAAGGAATATAAGACTAGTTAACAGCTGGAATAGTAAGGAACTGATTCACAGATTATAAATAACAAGATTCTATCTCACATTAGTTCTAAAGGCAAATATTGGTTTCCTACAGGATAAACATCTAGAATGGTAAAAACCAATTCAAAACAAGAATTGGTTGAGAAGATGTTTAATACTTGCTTAGTAATACTAAGGGGACAATGATCTTAATACATAAAGCTATCATATCATATACTGTACATACTAATACTTATCACTATGTAAGTATATCCAGACTGTGATGACATCAGATTTCTAACTTTCTATATTTACATCTCGATATAAACTATGTTAAACTTATAGTGGCTGAATAACTTATTTTTATTTTAAACCCTACTATACACTGCTAAATGCTACTATACACAGTTAGGATGTCATTACCTAAATAATTCTCAGGAATTCAAGACTTTTGCAGATTTGTTGCTGTTTGCATATCCACATTCAAGACAATATTCCTGTTTTACTCTTTGGTAGTTCATACTGTATAAATTCACTTACTGCCCACCTCTTTACTGACAATAGCTAATTTTTTAAAATCAGGTAATGGTAACATTATGGTGTTAGGGATATTATTACACAAAGGTATCCTCTTGGTGGTCTCTGAAGTAAGTTCTGAACCCAGTTGCTACTATATCACCATAGTTTTGGAAAGTGTTATATGTATATATACACCCATAAGGGGAAACATGAAATTATTTATAATTTTTTCATCCTCATTCTTAAAACTAGTGGGTTCTTAATCAAGACAGTATGTGCTGAATGTCTTCATAGTACAAGTATGTACTATACTGCTTGGTAGCATATTCGATGTCTCTGAGTTTTTCTCTGAGTAAAAAAATACTTATTAATCTTAGAGCCAAATTTATCCATGAGCAGATTTCTTCTCTGACACCATTTTCTTTTTGAAAAACTAATTTTACAGTATTTGCTGACAGCATCTTATTAATTCATTTAATAATTGTAAACATTTCTATCATATCACTTCTTAATTTTTGCTTTCTTCCAAAAGCAACTACTCCAATATCTGACTAATAACTCATCTTTGGAATTATAAAATAACAAAACAACATAATTTGTCAGTTGATTATGCTAGTCAAGTATAGCACTTCTAATATGCTGTAGATGTAAGATGTTCTTAGTTTCTTTAACATTTCACTTGTCAATAAACATGTCATTTTTTTCTCTCTTGATTTTCTGCTTATGTATTCTACCTGCATAGAATAATGCCAGATGAGTTCCTTATAACACTTCCTAGATGACAGATGAACAAAAAGCATTGTTTCTGTTGGATCATTGCAAATGCGTTTTGTCTTTTTACGTGATGGTTACTGAAACCTGAATGCTCCAAGCTGAACTGCCAATGGTTCTAGATTCTATAGAGCTGGTAGCATTTCTCATCATCAGCCAACTTACTAGCAATCCCTGACTCTAATTACTTAATCTGAAAGCAGGAACAGAAGAGTAAGAGATAAACACAAAGTGAACAGTCAAAAGCAGCAAAATGAACAGAACATGGACATACTGTACTTACGTTGCTTTGTCAAATGGGATGGCTTCTCCAGATTTTTTCTTCCTGATAACATAAATCAACATTCCCCCTCTCTGCTCCTGCTACCACAAATCCTGACATTTTTTCCTCTTTGCCAGTGAACTTTTCCTTCAACTTGCGTACTGGCATTCATAGTCTGAAGAGACAAACAAGTAGAAATTTCATTGTAATATATTATCTCCATACTATGTACAAATGACAGCAAACTTTACTTACTTTCTATAGTACATGGCAGGATGCAGCCTTAAAAGCCACCTGAGTTTTATTTCCTGTCCAGGCTTCTAAATCACTTCTAGTTACAGTCCCACCAGGATAGGTTCCTTCTTATGGCCTATGCTGTCTCTGTACCTGACTTTTACTTAACCCTTAAAGAGCAATGCCTCATGCTGTCTGCTTGCTTAATCAGAGAGAGACCAGGTACTGTGTCCTAGTACTAAGAAGAACGATACTGTTCTTTCACCACTTTTCTGTTGGTCTCTTTCAGTGCTTCCCTGAGGTGAATTAGTACCAAACAACAACAAATAAAACTCTCTACCTACTGGTGGGACAATGATTGCCTATTATACTGAGAAGTATTCTGGCACCTAGTGTGAAGCCCTCTCCCTTTCTGAAGGTCTTGACACATCCTTCCATGTAATGTATTACTTTAAGTAACATCTCCTCTCTTGACAAATCTATTATCACAATACACCCACTTCAGCTATGTTTTTATTCATGCTGCTCTGTAAATGTCAGTACACAGCATTAGACACAAGGCAGAAGCTGACCCTGAACTTAATGATTGTCCATCACAGGGCCTTTAGAATTATAATATGCAGAAACAAAGAGGCAAAGAACAAGACAAATGCACACTTTGAAAGGCAAGATATATTTACTGGCTTTTGTTACACAATCTGTATGAAGCAAGATGAGTGGAACTTCATTGTCTCAATTGTAAGATCTACAAAGCAAACTCAGTCCATAGTGGCAAACAAACTTTAATTCTGAGGCATCATGCCAGCATGAAGTACAAAGAGACAAGAATAAATTGTCAGCCTTCTCTGTCCATCTGTGCTTTCTCCTGGACTGCTAGAGACAAGACAAAAGTCAGTTGGGAAGTCATTCCAAAACTGAAAATAATGGAAGAAATCCAAGAGGTATCACGCTAACACTCAAACTTTTGTTATGAACATATCTTACATTGTGTGATTTTTGGCTCTGGCGTCCATTTGGTGGTGTTAATTAACTTACTGATTTATATAATTTTTTTTTACGTTCCACTTTATGGTAGGCTGTATGTTTACAGAGAACAATGTTTAAAACCTGCATTTCACAATGTGGATTCTGATTAACGTTTAATGCATTTTAGTTATACAGTAAATATCGGTAAAAGCCCTGAGAATCTTTTGAGAGGAGAGTGCTCAACAAAGATAACTGAACTGAAAGATCACAGAGACATGAAGGAGACTACCATTCAAAGTCCCAAGTGTCAAGCAGAATATCATAACCTTAACTCTTTATTCACAGAAGCGTGAATCCTACATTTTTCACCTCCAGACATGATGGTTTAAAGGCAATCGCATCTAACCTCAAGTGATTCATTCTGTCTCTCTCCACATTATATTTGTTCTCATATCAGATGCTTCATTCTTGAGCTTTTTAGGATGCTAGTAGTGTGCTTCCTTTAAGTCCCTATTCTGATGCTACCACTCGCCAAAAACTAAACACACACTCAGATGGTACACATATACTGTACATTGTTATTGTATGATAGTGTAGCTGCAAACCTCATACAAATTTTACAAAATATGTAAGGCCCATTCATCCATCAAAACAATAAGTCTTATCAAGTCTGAATTGCTTTAGAAAATGCAGCAGTTATCTCTCAGTTGAGTGGCTTTTCTCTGTGTAATTCATATCAAACCTTAAATGCCTAATGAGGCACAGACTCATCAACAGCCCTCAAGCTCACTTGTTGCTGTTTGAACTTCCTATGGCATGATCAAAAACCCCTATTAGCAATATTTAGTAGTAAGAAATAACTCTACCAGTTCTACAAGGCTCTCGTAAGCGTAACTAAGTCTGTCCAGTCATTGCAGGTGTGACAAAAACTGCATCTAGCCATAGACAATGACTGAATCATTATTTGCTTCTCACCAACATCTTAAGCATACTGTAGCTGTGTCTTAGGGAATTCATGGGTTTGAAGTTTGCTGCTACAGTGCCACGGGCAGAATATCTGCTTTTCTTTCAGTATGGAACTAGGTTTGCTGTCTTTTCAAAACCTCTCTGAAATATCCTTGAGCAAATATCTTTGAGAGCCTCATTGCTATACAGACATTGACCTTTCACCGGAAGAACAAACCTGCATGTCAGGAAAGCTTACATAATTGCAGAGATTTATTTTTCATATTAAAAAGCCTTCATGTAAAGACCCTGAATGAGTCATTTAATGCTAAAAAATAAAGAAACATAAAATAATACCAATACCAACAAAAAGTTTAACTCATTACTTTCAGATTTAAAACTTATTTGATTTCAAAGATAGACATTGCTTAAAAAAGAAATGAAAGTAAAAACAACAACCTTTAGTTTCCATATCTTGACATGGTACTGACTTCATATGACTTTATTAGAAGCTTTGTCTGGTCGTGTAACCTGATCTTACCTGTCTTGTACTGTACCCACCTGTTGGTTTATGAGGAATTCTGTTTTGTTCCATGCGTATTACCCTCTACCTTTTTCAATTTACTATTAAACTGTGTAATCTATACATTTGTACAGTTCTCTTTTGCACTATGTGCATATGTACTACGTAAGTCAGTCTTCTGCTATTTCTGTTTATTGTATCTATTTATTTGTGCATCACCTTAGTGTCTTCCCTGCACCCATCCGGTACTCATCTGGCACAAAACTGTGTCACAAGAATTTTGCTATGCTCTCATGGCATACAGTATGTGATCATAACGATCTAATGGTGGTTCAGCCAAGTGCAGCATCTTCAGTGCAGCAGAGAATAGCTCGTCAGAGTCTGGAGGATAATGCTGGTTCTGTGGTATCAGCAGTCAAAATCAGAGACAGCCAGGACGACAGTGCATCATCTATATGTCCTGTGCTTTTATGTCATCCAATACACCATTTTTCTTACAAATCAATAAGAGAATGCTATGTGTACAAGCACTAAAGTGCAGTGTAAGAATATATGGTGTCCAGTCAGTTGTTGTGGGTCAGTCTGGACAAAAGTCTAGGGCAGGTTTTTGATCCTAAAGAGACATTTATAGTGTCTTATCATGTGACCATTTAAGGAAAAAAAAGGATTAATTAGAAATCTATGTTTTCTCAATGATCTTGTTGATTAGGACAGCACAGTTGCAATAGTTAATGTTACTGCCTTACTGCTCCAGAATCCTGGCTTCAAATCCTATCCTGGGCATTGCCTTCGTGGAGTTGGCATGTGTGTTTCTGGGGATATGCCAGTTCTTCCCACATGTTAAAAGTCAAGTGTGTTGTTTTGTTTTGTTTTTTTGTTCTTTGTTTCGCCTTATAGAATTTCTTGTATTAGGAATTTGTTAATTTTCGGATACCCTTTAGGGTCAGAGCACAGGGTCAGCCATTGTACAGCACCCCTGGAGCAAGTGCAGATTAAAGGCCTTGCTCAAGGGCCAACAGAGCAGAATCTCTTTTGGCAGTAACAGGGATTCGAACCGACAAACTTCCAGATACCAGCACACATCCTTAGCAACTCTCAGAGGGCCTGTTATTTTTTTTTTATAATATTCGACAAAGAAACTACTGGTACAGTTTCAAAATTTGAATATTTAAAAAAAGGTCAAAATAATAACCCTGAATGGTGCATACCTAAACAAACTAAGAGAAGGAACCACAGCTTCCACGGCTGATAAGCATGAGGGTTAAGGGAGTGAAGTACGGCCAGGCTCCCTTGCCATTTGGCCCCTTACAAGCTCAACATAATAGTACCATGACTGAATGTAGGTGACCCATTGACCCTTGCTGCCAAGAATTCAAGAAGGAGAAGACTGAAGAAAACAGATTTCCAGATAAGAAAAAAATTAAGAGTCAACAGACCTTCAACAGTAGGCTAAAGCTGTCTTAGCAACAATTGTTCCCAATGTGAGAAGCATCTGCTGGAGGGAAAAAATTGAGGTAGATCGAGTGGACCAAGAGAAGAAAAACTTCATGGGAAAAGAAATTTTAACTCATAAAGTGGGGAATAGAAAGGCAGCTATAGAGAGCCAGAAGGTAGACTTATTGGCATTCCCAGAACATTGGTAGAAAGGTACCTGGGGTCTTCAACAAACAGAGACTGCAATTAGAATCACTAGCCAAGCCCATGGCAAAGCTGTTTCTGGAGGTAATATACAAACGATGTACAGACTTGACTTGTATAAAATACAAGTTTGGATTTTTGGAAGAAGCAAACATGTTTTTTTGAAACATTAATCTACAAAATGGACACAGTATGACATAGTTCACAATGTTACACTGAAATGGATGGTATGGGATGTAAGAAAGTCTGAGACAGGATAAAGTATACTGTAGCAACCATTTAAAAATTGGGTTAATCAGGCAGGAAAATTTATGAAGAAGATGAAGTTGAGGCAAAGACAAAGAACTGCCAAGTGTTTTAGGAATTAATCTTAGCTGGAGATAAAAGAAAAAAGGAATATAGCATAAAGAATTCAGACCTTAAAAACTGGAATGTGGTAAATTTTGACTTATCACAAAATTTCACCTAATATTTGGATTTTTGACAAGTGTGATAACCAAGATTAAATTAAAACAAACAGTTTAAAGAAACAAAAGTAATCTTTGCCCATTTGATTTTATACCGTGACAAAGCTTTATAGGTGTTAAACAGACTTATCCTTTTCAACCTGGATTTCAGGACAGCCTTATAGCAGTACCTGAAATTGCAGTATAATGGCCCATCTGTGTAACATCATATACTTGCTGGCCTGATTTATGGCCTATGCAAAGGTGTTATGCTACACTGCACTACACACTTAATCTTGCAGTTCCCTACCATAGAGGCATAGTTCCTATCTGCTGTCATAACCCAGCTGGCCTGCATGTATCCTTCACTATATTACTAGATTACAATCATCTATACCAAGGTATAGTTACACTGTTACGCTATTTGCACTAGTTGCTCAGAGGTCTCCAGAAGGAAATGAAAGGAATTTCCATTGTACTTTAACATGGTTTTGATTAACTCATCGTACCAAATAAGTCAAATGAGGCCAAAAAAGCAGCAGATGGAAGAAACGACTTAAAAAAATGGCAAACTGAGCAATCAAGCACTACTATTCTTGGCAGGAGATGAGGTGGTTGGTTCTGGTGATAAACAAAAGCTGAAATACAACTCTGCACTGCAGAACAGGTGAGAGAATAAATGTGTAATGTGTGCAGAGAAGTACAAGCAGGCAGACAGAGCGAATCCAGAAGTCAAAGACTAGGATTATGATTATGTTGTCTGTTAGGCTTTTTTTCTCTGAATTTACTCTCTTAATCTTCTTTATTTATTTATCTGGTTTGTACAGTGCTATATACTGTATACCCTGCCATTCTATCTTAAACTTTGTAAAGTGCCTTGAGCATGGGAAAGGTGATATATAAATAAAATGTATTATTATTATTATTAGGACCTGCCAAAGTGAAGTGTGAAGTGTGCACCCCTCACGTATTCTGTTCCTCTCCTTGGTACTCAAATGTGGCACTTTGTTCCACTGCCCAACTACCAAGTTGTTTTGGCTGTCTAAGGTAAAGTCATCATTGATGGAGGATCACAGGAATCGTCGGGTAGAGGGGTCCATTCATTGGATTGGCTGGCCCAGTGCTATCTCAGCTGTGGAATGGCCAATTTTGGGGAGGCAGCTTAATGGCTGAGGTTTTCAGTGGCCTCATAGATAGATAGATAGATAGATAGATAATTAGATAGATAGATAGATAGATAGATAGATAGATAGATAGATAGATAGATAGATACTTTATTAATCCCAAGGGGAAATTCACATACTCCAGCAGCAGCATACTGATAAAAAACAATATTAAATTAGAGTGATAAAAATGCAGGTATAACAGACAGTAACTTTGTATAATATTAACGTTTACCCCCCCCAGGTGGAATTGAAGAGTTGCATAGTGTGGGGGGGAACGATCTCCTCAGTCTGTCAGTGGAGCAGGGCAGTGACAGCAGTCTGTCGCTGAAGCTTCTCCTCTGTCTGGAGATGATACTGTTCAGTGGATGCAGTGGATTCTCCATGCTTGACAGGAGCCTGCTTATCAACCGTCACTCTGCCATGGATGTCAAACTGTTCAGCTCCATGCCCACAATAGAGCCTGCCTTCCTCACCAGTTTGTCCAGGCGTGAGGCATCCCTCTTCTTTATGCTGCCTCCCCAGCACACCACCGTGTAGAAGAGGGCGCTCGCCACAACCATCTGATAGAACATCTGCAGCATCTTATTGCAGATGTTGAAGGACGCCAGCCTTCTAAGGAAGTATAGTCGGCTCTGTCCTCTCTTGTACAGAGCATCAGTATTGGCAGTACAGTCCAATTTATCATCCAGCTGCACTCCCAGGTATTTATAGGTCTGTACCCTCTGCACACAGTCACCTCTGATGATCACGGGGTCCATGAAGGGCCTGGTCCTCCTAAAATCTACAACCAGATCCTTGGTTTTGCTGGTGTTCAGTTGTAGGTGGTTTGAGTCGCACCATTTAACAAAGTCCTTAATTAGGCTCCTGTACTCCTCCTCCTGCCCATTCCTGATGCAGCCCATGATAGCAGTGTCGTCAGCGAACTTTTGCACGTGGCAGGAGTCCGAGTTGTATTGGAAGTCTGATGTATATAGGCTGAACAGAACTGGAGAGAGTACAGTCCCCTGCGGCGCTCCTGTGCTGCTGACCACAATGTCAGACCTGCAGTTCCCAAGACGCACATACTGAGGTCTGTCTGTAAGATAGTCCACAATCCATGTCACCAGGTATGAATCTACTCCCATCTCTGTCAGCTTGTCCCTAAGGAGAAGAGGTTGGATGGTGTTGCGTACTCCCATTGTCATGCTCAAATCGCGATATATAAAACCTAAACTTGGCGTACAGCCACGCACATTTTCACGGTAGCTCAAACCCTGGCGTATGCAAGTTCTCCGCTCAGTTTCGCAAACTGGCGGCACCCAGCATCAAAGCAGTGCTTTTGTTCCAGTGTGGTTTCCCTTTCTTTTTTAGATCCACATCCCTGACGCGGCTTTATCATATACACTGAAATTAACCCCATATTGTTTATTAGTTTAAGGCATCTGATTGTAATTAACCAGTAACAATATAATGGTCCATGTAATAGACAATCTATTCCAAATACAATAGCTGCTTTAGCGTTGTTACTCTCACTTCACCTTCTTCTTCTTCTTTCAGCTGCTCCCGTTAGGGGTTGCCACAGTGGATCATCTTTTTCCATATTACTCTCACAGCACCACTCGGAGTATTTATATCACTGTATCTGAGTGTGGAATCACAGCTCTACAGCAGCTGATTGGAAAGAGAATTATTGGTATACAGCATCTAGCACACACTGCCTCAGCTATGCTGCCTATTTGAACTGCTCTCATACGACAAATGCTTCAGAGCATTTCCAGTATGGATCTCATGGTTCAGAAACAGTTTCATCCCAAGAACTATAAACGCAATCAATCAGTCCATCAAGTGCTCCTTGTAGAACTGTTTGTACTTATAAGTAAAATTACCTCACTGTAAATTTGTGATAGTTATAATATTGCAGAACCTGAGCCACTTTATAAAGCGCATATTTACATATGATGACGATATCATTTTTAAGATGAAATGCAGCAAAATATGTTTATTATATTATACAGATAAAACTTTAACTTCATTTAAATAATCTATATTTTTAATAATTAAACATATGAGGACACGGTGTTGCAGCGCTAGCAAGTAGCTGGCGCTCCGTTCACGGATTGTTCCTGCATCGCACTGTATTCTTGCTGGGGTTGGCACCACACTGGAAGGATAGATGGATAGAATAATTAAACATGTACTATGAAGTTATTTCAATGTTCCTTAAAAGTTTTGAAGAATCGGCGTTCTCAGCTTACATGGCTTAACGTCTATTACAGAGCTGATTGTGTGGCGATTGGGTATTTAGAGAAAGAAAAGGAAGGACAGGAATTCGGGGTTAGTACATTTGAAAGAGACAGTACTGCTGCAATAAATTATTTCATCGAAGGTCGCGCAGCAAGCTTCTTGCGTGAGGCATGAACAATGACTGCGCCACCGTGTTCCCATGTTTAATACATGCTTTAATTCCTATCATCATGAAAATTATATTAAGTATACATCTCAGTATTTAAATTATTCAGAGAGCTGTAATATCAAGAATGTAATTGATTCTGTGTCCTGAAGAGAAAGCCCATTTAAAAAGCACTTAGTGATTCACGCACATAGAAGAACACATACAAAACAAAGCATTTAACATGATACTTTAGTTACCATAAGATATGAGAAACTAGAAAATTAAACGATTTTAAGATGAAGTTAATGATGTTCTACTTTAATAACAAAATAAACTATGTGATTAAAGTGGAAATTTCGAGATTAAACTTGACATTTCAAGATTTTTTTCCCACTGTGTCCCTATTTTTTTTTCTTTTCTCGGCACACTAATTTGATTTCGTATGAACCTCAGACGGTGGGCTACGACTCACCTTTTCACGGCGACTTTGATATCTGACAACTTTTTTATTTCGGCACTGTGCGACTTTGTGAACTTGAGCTCTATGTCACTCGATCAAGTTCCTTTTGTTGTATGTACCACTGCTTCAACCAACAAATAGTACGTTTTTCTTTGCCTCTACTTGGTATTCGCTGAAATTCTTCTATTTCCCCCCGTGCTTTTGCCATTGCCTTTTCACAGAACGCTGAGCTTAAGGGCTATTTATATTGATTTGCATATTCAAAGAGGCGTAATTCTGGGAGAAATTTGGGGAGTGACAGCAGGCACATGCACGTGCGTTACTTTTCACGCTGACCACAATTTATGGAGTGGAAGAACATGGAGGTTGAAAAACGCACAGATTTATGCATCTGGATTTTTTTGTGTGTACGAACATTTCCGTTTTTGTCTGTACGCCATGTTTTAGTGTGAATTCTACGCACAGCGTTCTGAATGAGGCTCCAGGACTCTAAACAAATCCAAATCATATTATGTGATATCATCAATTGTTAAATTCTGCTTTGTACTTGTAATACTTTTACTTTATTATTATACTGTATTGAGGATTACTTGTGTTTTGTTCTGTGTATTGTATTGTATTGACCCCCTTCTTTTTGACATCCACTGCACGCCCAACCTACCTGGAAAGGGTTCTCTCTTTGAAATGCCTTTCCCAAGGTTTCTTCCATTTTTTTTCCTACTAAGGTTTTTTTGGGAGTTTTTCCTTGTCTTCTTAGAGAGTCAAGGCTGAGGGGCTGTCAAAAGGCAGGGCCTGTTAAAGCCCATTGTGGCACTTCTATACAAAAATAAATTGTATTGTATTGTATTGCATTGCTTCAGGCACTGAAAACTGTTTTGATGCATATCACTCAAAGGTGCAGTTTTGGCATTAGGTCCATATAGTGAATGGTACCAAATGAGGAAAATGTGATACAGCTTGTTCTATAATATCAGTCTGTTGTTATAACATTTTGACTGATCATATTAACATCATATAATAAAAGTTTACTTTTATAAATAAAAATTTTTGTTTTTCAAAATTGCTGAAAATTGCTGGGGAGGCTAGGATTATAGTGCCAAAAATGCTGAGAAGGGCAGAGTTCAAAGGACTAAAAGCGCTATATAAATGTAAAGAATTATTATTATTATTATTAAAATGTGTGGAAGGTATCAAGGCTGTTATGGAAGCAGAACCTCAGGATTTTCCTTAGGATTGAATTGCCATCCTCACTTAAAAACACTAGACCAGACAAAATGCCAAAGAGTGCCCAGAATTATAGATCGGTTTGCAGAAATGATCTGTGTCACCTGTGGCTGTACTGCAACATGTATTATCCCCACTTTGCTTTTACCAGTTGTGAAAGTATTTCTGCTTGGAGGTTGTGGCAATGAGCTAACATTTGCTCAGTTGCATTCTGTTGTAAATGTTTTTGCTTAAACATTTACAAGCATTTACATTTACTGAAGTCACATGCTAAGAACATTTTTTGAGATATCAATTAGGATATCTTTTTTTCCCTACATTGTTTTGTAAATATATTTTCTAGTTGACATTTCAGGTGAAAGACAAGGTTGCTGTTAATTTGCTTCTTGATCTGTACAAAGTAGGTATTTTTTCTTGTAAAAATAAAAACTAAACGCATTAGGCATTCATTGCATTGCTTTAAATACAATGCAACAAGAAAAAGAAACACAGTCTTCAACAAACAGCATAATGTGGCATAAGAAACCCAGAGACACATCGTCTTTTCTATAATATAGTGCATACTCATCTGATTCCTGAACAAGCTTTATTCATTTGCTCGATATGACCTATTTTGTCTTTTCAAGCTAAAATCAACATAGCTGTTACATAAAATCAGCACTTCTTAAAATAAAAAAAATGTTTTAACATGTTTTCATGAGTGTATACTGGTTCACAAATTCAATTGATAGACCTAGGTAAAAATTGGCAGCACTGCTTGCTCAACATACAGCTTTTCATCTCTCACAATTGACTGATGTACAGTCTCAGCTCCTCTGATATAAAGTATTGAATATATTTTGAAAAAATACCACTCATTAATTATGTCAGTCTAAGACAATTCGACATTATGTGCAATGCAACACCATTTGTATGTTTCTTTTTACTTATTTGTAGGAAATAGCCTGTTTAATGTATCCCTTATTAAATGAGATCAGTTCTCAGTTAGACGTCTGTGGTTGTTTATACATTTCTCCTCTACACAGTATATCATAACAACATCCCATATGCTTCATTCAGTTAATGATATTCAATTCATTGGCAATGAAAGGGGATGTTATGGGTACACAGCAGCTCCAACAAGAGGGCACAGAACCCAAACCTTATAATAAGTAGTGTTGTAAAAATAATCTTTTTATATAATACGCTACCATGGCTTTTTGTTTGTCTGTTAAGGATTTTAAATCAACTGTAGCTCACAAACCGTTTCAACTATTCACCTGAAATTTGGTACACATATACAGTACATCCGGAAAGTATTCACAGCGCATCACTTTTTCCACATTTTCTTATGTTACAGCCTTATTCCAAAATGGATTAAATTCATTTTTTTCCTCAGAATTCTGCACACAACACCCTATAATGACAACATGAAAAAAGTTCACTTAAGGTTTTTGCAAATTTATTAAAAATAAAAAAATTGAGAAAGCACTTGTACATAAGTTTTCACAGCATTTGCCATGAAGCTCAAAACTGAGCTCAGGTGCATCCTGTTTCCCCTGATCATCCTTGAGATGTTTCTGCAGCTTAATTGGAGTCCACCTGTGGTAAATTCATTTGATTGGACATGATTTGGAAAGGCACACACCTGTATATATAAGGTCCCACAGTTGACAGTTCAGGTCAGAGCACAAACCAAGCATGAAGTCAAAGGAATTGTCTGTAGACCTCCTAGACAGGATTGTCTCGAGGCACAAATCTGGGGATGGTTACAGAAAACTTTCTGCTGCTTTGAAGGTCCCAATGAGCACAGTGGCCTCCATCATCCGTAAGTGGAAGAGGTTCGAAACCACAAGAACTCTTTCTAGAGCTGGCTGGGCATCTAAACTGAGCGATCGGGGGAGAAGGGCCTTAGTCAGGGAGGTGACCAAGAACCCGATGGTCACTCTGTCAGAGCTCCAGAGGTCCTCTGTGGAGAGAGGAGAACCTTCCAGAAGGACAACCATCTCTGCAGCAATCCACCAATCAGGCCTATATGGTAGAGTGGCCAGACGGAAGCTACTCCTTAGTAAAAGGCACATGGCAGCCCGCCTGGAGTTTGCCAAAAAGGCACCTGAAGGACTCTCAGATCATGAGAAAGAAAATTCTCTGGTCTGATGAGACAAAGATTGAACTCTTTGGTGTGAATGCCAGGCGTCATGTTTGGCGGAAACCAGGCACCGCTCACACCAGGCCAATACCATCCCTACAGTGAATCATGGTGGTGGCAGCATCATGCTGTGGGGATGTTTTTCAGCGGCAGGGACTGGGAGACTAGTCAGGATAAAGGGAAAGATGACTGCAGCAATGTACAGAGACATCCTGTATGAAAACCTGCTCCAGAGCACTCTTGACCTCAGACTGGGGCGACGGTTCATCTTTCAGCAGGACAACGACCCTAAGCACACAGCCAAGATATCAAAGGAGTAGCTTCAGGACACCTCTGTGAATGTCCTTGAGTGGCCCAGCCAGAGCCCAGACTTGAATCCAATTGAACATCTCTGGAGAGATCTTAAAATGGCTGTGCACTGACGCTTCCCATCCAACCTGATGGAGCTTGAGAGGTGCTGCAAAGAGGAATGGGCGAAAATGGCCAAGGATAGGTGTGCCAAGCTTGTGGCATCATATTCAAAAAGACTTGAGGCTGTAATTGCTGCCAAAGGTGCATCGACAAAGTATTGAGCAAAGGCTGTGAATACTTATGTACATGTGATTTCTCAGTTTTTTTATTTTTAATAAATTTGCAAAAACCTCAAGTAAGCTTTTTTCACGTTGTCATTATGGGGTGTTGTGTGTAGAATTCTGAGGAAAAAAATGAATTTAATCTATTTTGGAATAAGGCTGTAACATAACAAAATGTGGAAAAAGTGATGCGCTGTGAATACTTTCCGGATGCACTGTACTACGTGACGTCTACTATCCGGTTTCGGGGTGATGATTGACCTCCAAGGTTTTTCCTGTTTTTATTTTTATTTTATTTTATTGTAGAATCAACTCTCAGCAGTGGCCAGCAGGGTGGCTGTGCGGTGTATACGTATGGGCGCTGTTCTCATCCCCACCAACATCATCTTGCAACCCAAAAACACGAGGCTGAGTCTCAGTCCTTTAGCAAAACCAGCTTTATTCAGCTTGAAACAAGAACAGTATGGTTATTTATTGTAGTGGGTTCTACCACTCTCCTATACACAGACACAGCAGTCAGGTAGGGTCGTGGCCAGGTTAGTGTCCAAGTAATACTGTTCCCTGCATTTATAATGTTCCTTGCATCACTTATTGACGACAGGCGCTTATAGTGCGACTGCGATTAGCTCGGATTTGTTTCCTCGGCGCTCTGCTGCAGCACTGTGAGTCTGCAATTGCCCCCCAGCAATGGACAAGCTATCTTCCACAGACACAACAATTGCGCTTTGGGACGCACTTCGGTATGTTGTCCCGTTGGGGAGTGTCCCAAAAGAGTTCAGAAGCCTCACACTATATATTTGCATATATTCATATTCTATTATACTTATGTTATGAATAAATTGTATTTTACTTATTTCAACAATCGTGTGTAGGTTTTAGTGAAAGCAAGTCTTCAGCCACATTTCGAATCACAGCAGAGAAAGTGAGTGTTAATGTAGACTTTCACCAATATATGAACCTTGATAAATTGTACAGATCTCTTCATATTTCTGGCATCCCGGATGGAATGTGAAACAGAGATCCTAAACTAACTCACTGAATTAATTTGCTATCCTGGGGTAGGTGTCTTATTGACTATTAATCAATCAAAAAAATCCTACACCACACAATGTTTTCAAGTAAAATTGAGAATCATCTCACGGAAAGAGGCATATTTGACCACATTTTGTTTTGTCTTAAAATGGCACACTTTACCATTTTCCGCACATAAAGGCTTCTCCTGCATGCTGTCAAATGTTGTAATCATATACAGTTAAATAAATAACAAAACAAACAATCCTTCTGACGCAGGCCTGGATCTTTTCAACATCTTACAGTTCCTTGCTATCTATATCTGATGGTAAGCCTATGAACTGTCTGTTTTCCTTCTCAGCAACATATTTCAATTTTCTTTTTATTTTAATTGACAGTACTACAACAGTAAACATGTAAGAACCCCACTGGCGCAGAACTGACCACATATATTTGTAAAGTAATAGGCTCTATTTACTTTTTACCCTTCACAATGACAAATATGTGACTGGAGAATAATATAAACAACATTAATGTAGCAAACTCTACAACGTTACAAATAGATTTCTGTTTCTATATTACCATAACTTCCTCTCTGAATCTCTTCTTCCTAGAACTTTTCCTACATGGGAAAAGCACACAGGCGATGTTATCAGTTAGGTGAAAGTAGTACATTTGCAAAATAAGACTGCTGTGACTTTGGAAAGCTATGTGTTAATGAGGCTAAATAAGGCAAGCAGCAAGTGAATTTCTGTGGGTTGGTGTGTCATTTCTGTGGGCTCAACTGTATATTAAAATTGTGCATTAATAAATAAGTAAATGTGGTAAATATAAGCAAAGAAAGAACAAAAATATTACACAAATACATTGGACATCAGTCAAGATGCATACACTATTAGATATAGATGGAGCCAATAATTTTTTAATGTTTTCTCACAATTATTTTACTCCTGTATTATCATGAGCTAAATAAGCCTCAGTTTTAAATATTTTTTTTAATTAAGTTCAGTTTTCTATTGTTCCCATTATTATTATTGTTATTATTATTATGTTATAATAGTATTATTATATTATTCTCATGTTCTTAAAAACAATGTCTTTTCTTACCTTTCTTTTATGAGCCTGGTGTTTTTCTCTCTGACTGTTAGGCATTGCTCAAACTATCCACCAGACTCTAGACTCTACAAGTTTATGCCACCTCTTAGAGTTACATGTAAGAGAAGTACATATTTCTTTGGCTGCAAGAAGACCACATTAGCACTCTAAACATCACCTCCAAGTTCTATGTAACCTTTGAAAAATTTGGTCAACAAAGCAGTCTCCTTGATGCCCATTTTTCATTGCTCTCACTTACCTCAGCCAGATACAATGTTGTGTTTTGCTTAAGGATGAGATCATTGGCATCTTGTCAGTCCTCTCTGGTCATACGTTTTGTTCAGCGTGGTCCTAGCTTTTTCCATGTAGAGCTCCTGTGTTCTGCTATGATGTTTCTTTCTAGAACTTCATGGCCCATCTCTCTCTATCTTTTAGCAGAGGATCCATCAAAACTGGAATCTAATGGGTTGCCCAAATTGTAGGTTCCTGGGGAGTCATACGTCCTCCAATGGTATCATTGCTCTCTTTTGTTCCACTTCCCATGAGGGTTTTACCAGCAATATATTCTACATAGCTGTGTCTTCTGCAACCTATCAGGATCTGTCATTTCACTTTATAACTTAGAGGTGTTCTGTCATATGGTTTCTTTTTTTCCCAAGGTATTCTACTGGAATTATCTGTTATCTTTGCCACATGTTGACACTGCTGTCCTTATCAACCCACACACAAATATACATGCATACATTGATTTTATATGCAAAAGTACCAAATCAGGTATTGAAATGTGTATTTAAAATAAAATCTTTTCAAATTCTACTGAATTAAGTTTTACTCTATTTTTGAAAAATATCTCCCACTCAGGTTAAACATTTTATGCCAGAGTGGAATTATATATTATTCCCTCATATTCTTTTATCATTCCTTCTTTTTCTTTTTCCAACCCATGAATCATATAGCACCAAGCATATGAGAGACTCTGCTCATCTCCTTATCATCCTCATATCCAAAGACTTTTCCTGATCTCTGCAATAGTTGGTCCAGGGGTTTCGCATCCCCCTGCACCCTTCTGGCCGTGCCTTTATCAAATGTTTTGCTAATCTATCCATTTGCATTACCATTTCAACTGCCACTCCTCGACAGTCCTGAACCTTTCATTGTGCCAGGTCTCTCTCCTTGTCTTCCTAATCACATTTCTGAGAATCTACATCTTATATAACAATATTTTAGCTTTTGTAGAGACTTCCTTCTCTCCTGTCACTGTCTAATTTATAAGGTAACAAGCCTTTTGTTCATTGATTATCCTGTTTGTGATTTTATGGTCTACCTTGCCATCCTTAAGTATTAATGTACCAAGGTACATTACAGAAACGTTCTTCATATTTTAGAAGTAAATGACAAAATGTAGGCATAAACTATATAATGTATGAAGCCTGAAGTCCAAAGATCAAGTAAACACTTTCACAAAAGGTTCAAGGAAAAGACAACACCTTCAGTAGCATAGCAGTAAGATTTGCTGACTTGTATTCAAGAGTCCCCGGTTCGATCCCGACTCACTCCTATGTTTGCCGTTTTCAGTAGTGAGCTGCTCTTATTGTTAATATTATACAGTACACACATACACTTGGCTTGCGTCTGTAACACACGGTATACATTTATAGGACTTGTAAAAGTTACCGTTTTTTTTCACTTTTATTCTAAAGCACGATCACGATACATACTACCACCCCCCACCCACGGATCTGACACTGTTAGTTTTTATTTGAAACTGGGAATAACTGGGGATGTGAGTGGTGTTTTGAGACAATGGAACTGGACATTCTCTCATCTGGAGGGATAAAAGCTGACACACAAATGCTGGCGAATCTGCCTTCTTCGTATCTCACCGTCACTTGATTTTTTTTTTTTATTCAGTTTTATTGAGTGTTCCTGTTCACGCTGAATTAGTATGCACCTTATGGTCTATGATGTCAAAAAAAAACAGACATAGGTATATATGATATTTGGAATTATTCATTTTATGACCTGTATAGTACATTTCGGAAAACTCTGTGGCACGGATGCAACATTATTCATATTCATTTGCATAACATCTTGCAGTTTGTAATCAGTGACCGCGTGTTTTTTTTCCCCCGATCTTGCCAGTCCCCACATGTTGTTGTATGTTGTTTCTTTTGTACTCCAGGACATGCAGAGGAAAGGATAGTACAGAGCAGTAAGTTCAGCGCTATATGCAATCATCAGATTCAAATGTTAACAGTTCACACACACGCAAGGATTGTCCTTCCTACATTCACAACGTGTGTACCTGTTACAATGTACACACTTCTCTCTATGCTGTGGTTTCTATTACAAACCTGAAAGAAAGAGACAATATATGTGAAAACATCATCGCAATAATGCAATATTATTTGAAAATGAACAGTGTCAGATCGAGGGGGTATTTTTCATACATCGCTTAAATCATCCGAGATCAGGTGCCTCATCTCGGATAAGTTAATGCCGGTGACACTCATCCGGGATAGGTCAGTTTTTCAAACACAGCCGTGTATTAGATTAGTTTAGCTGGATCTAATCATACGAGATGAATGCGCGCGCCCGCACTGAATGAAAAGCCCATATATATTGAGTCTAGAAAACATGATAAGCAAGTCTTTGATAGGCTGTAACAAAATGACGAAAGAACGGCCGCATTTTTTTTCACACACGTGGCGCAAGACCTTTTATTCGAAGGACATGAAGAATGTCAAGATTTAATATGCACAACGGGTAACACTGCAAAAGCAGCCCAGACCAGAAAAGACGGCTGGCAAAAAGTGGCCGACGAATTAAACGCTAAGTACTGTGCATTGTACTTACTGAATGCAGCGTTTCATTTCCTATGTGTCAGATTAATTATTATGTAATATGTCATAATTACAGATCAAACGTGAGCACAAGGAGAACATGGGAACAGGTTAAAGTGAAGTACAAGAATATACTTCAAACTGGTAAATATTGGTATATAACTATTTAAAGAATTGTTGACATAAAGAATCATATATAATATAAAAAACATTAATTTTAAAGCTAATAAGAAGGCAGACAAGCAAAAAACAGGTGGAGGTCCATGCGGTCCAGACCTAACCCCTGCAGAAGAGTTGGCTCTCCAGCAAAATGCCCATCGCCCTGTTTCTGATGACATTCCAGGGGGAAGCTCCTCCTCAGAACCAGTGGCAGGATGCAGTGGTCACTTCATTTCAGGTAAAGGATGGTCATTACATATATTTGTCCTCCATGTGTGCCATAGGCATGTTCCATATAGCCCTCTTTTTTGTTGGGTCAGTTGCAGGGAATGTCATATGCCTTGAACCTGTGTCTGACCAACGAGATATTGACGAAGGTAAAATATTTGATGAAGACACTGTGTCTGATTATTCATCAGGAGGAGAGGTACATTTTCCAAATAATGTTTGATCAAACTCCACTCTGATCAGTCCCATGTGCCCCAATCACATTTGGAAATCCTGGTAATGAGAATGTTAGGCTGATTGTGAGATTCTTCATGGAACTGTGGGTGTTTTAGCCTGTGTATTACCTACCTGCAATGGCATGAAACGCCTCTTTTATTGTCTGCACACGCAGGTGTCCAGGAAACACTATGAAAACCCGAAGGAAATATTTCAGAGCCACACAGACTTTACGAATTGCCTGGCAAACTGCACTTTTAGTTAGATTTTCTGCATCGCCTACAGTATATAAAAAAGTGCCGCTTGTAAAAAACCTCAAAGCAATGCATACTGTCTGTGTGATTGTGAGAGCCCGACTTCACCTAATTTGACTTCGAATATAAGGTGGTAATAAATCTTTGAGGTACAATATTCCCCCTCGGCTAAAGTGGTATCTTTCGAAAAGAATTTCCTCCGGGAGCAATAAAGGATCTTGCCGATTGCACAAAACCCTCTCTATATGAAATTCTCTTCTTATAATTTGCGCACCAATATCAATTGATCGGTCATTCATGAACGGCGAAGCCATGACTGGATGACTTCCACGCACCGTCACTGATCACGTGTGTAAACTAATCCTTGTTTACATAGAACAAACCTGCTCCGAGCAGGTTTGAGGATTAGGATGTGTTGCTATGACAACACTTCCAGCAAGAGTTTCGAAAAACCAACAGATCCAGAATCAGGCCAAATCGTCAACAATTACATCCGGCTAAATGACTAATCCACGTACGAAAAATACCCCCCACATGTGAATTTATGCTGGCTCTGTTAAACAGAGAGGATGGAGCAAATAAAAGAGAAAAAATTAGGCACTAATTCCTAGGTTTCACTTCATTAAATCTTTCTTTCTGATGGGAAAATATCCTTCTGAGACAGAATCTAATTTTTTGAAAACTGTTTCTTATAACAGTTCATGCAGATATGTTGGTTTGAGGATATTATGACCTGAGGTGCTAGTCACCCTTATATTTATAGGTCCAAGATCCTTATTTCCAGGCATTTTTTTGGAATGCAATGAGTTCTAGTATAGTAGATTATGTTGAGGTGCTTGAGACTTGTGATAGAGCCAAGTTGATTCATTGTAGTTATAGAAAATCTCTTCACCCATTTTCTGTACCTCAAACCTTTTGTACAGATAATTCGGGTGACTCTGTTACCGGTCTGTCAAACTCTGAAGGGCTTTCTGGTGTTTTGGTCATTATTAATTTAGATAGACACTTACACCTGACCACAAAGTGCCAACATAGAGAAGCAAGCCAGTGTGGGCTGTTCAGTATGATTGGTCTCGAAAATAGGTTCCATTTATTAACTATAGCAGTAGGGCCTGCCAGGTATTAATATCGCATGCTATTTCTTGGAACTTGTTCTGTTGTCCTTCAACCAATTGATTCATTAACATGTTTATATGTGATACCTAAAAAGTGTGTGTGTGTGTGTGAGCTACTTTCTTAACATCCTTAGCTTTTCAATTTTCTTGAAAAAATATGCAAAAGTAATTGCATTTTTTTGCTTGAAAAATTACATATTTATTAAATCTGATCTTACTTCTGTAAAATGTGCAAAACACTAAAAGTACAAAGTCAGAGGTGTAGAAAGAATAATAATGATACAAACAATAATAATAGATAGATAGATAGATAGATAGATAGATAGATAGATAGATAGATAGATAGATAGATAGATAGATAGATAGATAGATAGATAGATAGATAGATAGATAGATACTTTATTAATCCCAAGGGGAAATTCACTTACTCCAGCAGCACCTTACTGATACAAAAAAACAATATTAAATAAAAGATTGATAATAATGCAGGTAAAAACAGACAATAACTTTGTATAATGTTAAATGTTAACGTTTACCCCCCCTGGGTGGAATTGAAGAGTCTCATAGTTTGGGGGAGGAACGATCTCCTCAGTCTGTCAGTGGAGCAGGACAGTGACAGCAGTCTGTTGCTGAAGCTGCTCCTCTGTCTGGAGATGACACTGTTTAGTGGATGCAGTGGATTTTCCATAATTGATAGGAGCCTGCTGAGCGCCCGTCGCTCTGCCACAGATGTCAAACTGTCTAGCTCCATGCCAACAATAGAGCCTGCCTTCCTCACCAGTTTGTCCAGGCGTGAGGCGTCTTTCTTCTTATATATTCTTATAATAATGAATAATAATAATAAAAAATAATGCTGATGCCTTATATACTGTCAAAATGTGTCATGTGGTATATTTTGAAACACAGTGAAATACACAATCCAACGTCACAGTCAGGGCAATAGTAGCATGATCCCTTGCGGATTTTCATTCCAGACTGATCAACCTTTGAACAGCAGTCTGCACATGTGCGATTGACACAAGTGTCACGTTCAGATTCATCAGAATCACTTTCAATTTCACTCTCCATTTCAGTTCCACTGCCTGAAGACAGATTCACTTTGTCATCACTGCTCATAACACTGTCAAGAGCCTGCAACACCTGGGCTGCTGAGGCTAGGAGAAGACATGTCTGTACCGTTTCCTGGGTAACACTTGGGCCTGTTGCTTATGCAATGCTTGGCACTAACGCTGTTAGCACTTTTATGGCCCAAGTAATCCTTGGGTCTAATGCTTACATGAGACGTGTCTATACAGTTGCCCGAGTGACATTTGGGACTAACACTTGCAGCACTGTTTTTACAGCCCGAGTGACACTCGGGTCTAACGCTAAGGGGGTTAAAGAATGTTTTGTTTTACTTTTATTTGTTTCTTTTCTTAATTGTACCTGAATACTGACAATTAATGATCAGCACAGTGAACACCCGCTCTTAAAAATAATGGCACTTTATGCTTCTTTACTGGGTTGTGTGGTTCCTCATAGGACTATTGTTTGACAAACCAACATTTCATTTGGGAATGGTTATTTGTGCTTTGAAAAACTTCCCAATATGTAAAAATCTGGATTTAGCTTGTGCTAAAAGCAAGAGTCCTTTTAAATTCATGAGCCATTGAATATTTCACAAATTTGTTTCCACCATTTTATGGTAATTTACTTTATTGAGCCTGTTACAGATCTAAATAAATAAAAGCTCCTTCTGGAATCTTCATGTGAATGGTTCTTTTTAGACCCAAAAATGGTTTCAGTATGGCTTTACTTTAAAGAACCATTCTGGCACCTTTATTTTTAAGAGTACAGGTGCAAATACCACTGACTGCTAAAGGACAGCAGCTATGTTAGTGTTAATCACATGTGTCCTTATTAGCAAATAATGTTGTTTTATAACCTGAACATTACCAAAGAACAAAATTTTAAACAGCAAGATAAAATAATTAATTAATTCCTGCCTAAAACACATACATACTTGCTTCATCCAGTAATACAACAACTACAACGTTTATTTACATAGCATATTTTCAAACAACAATGTAGCTCAAAGTCTTTACATGGTGGCAAAGTGAAAATTACAAGAAAAGAAAAACAATTAAGATTAGGCAAGTATATTAATGAATTAAGTAACAACCAAAAAAGGTAAGGTCAGATGGCAGGGAGGATAGAAAAGAAAAACAAAAGTAAACTTCCAGTTAGGTTGGAGAAAAATGTGTAGGGGTTCCAAAGCCAAAGAACTGCCCAGCACCTACCTAACATAAATGTTCCTAAATCAAATCTCTTAGTTTTTATGGTTCACATGATAGGAATTTGACAAATTTGATCTTGTGGACAGCTGAGACACCTGTCTTCATTCCTTCATCTCAGGGGGCTGCCTGGTGCTTTGATCAAGTGGTAGTAATCTTTTATTATAATAGTTTGCGATCTCTGAAATATATACACGAATATGTAAAAACTGGCAAATGACATTTTCCTTAATTAATGATGTGTTCCAATTAAAAAAAGACATTGGCTGGGAAGAAAACATGTAACAAGAGGGGGAACTAACTTTGAAAATGCCTGATTTACATCAATGGTACTCAGTTTAGACCTGGTGAGCCCCTAGAGCTGCACGATTATAGCACACAGAGGAAAGTTTCATTGATCCATCACAAGAGGGCAGGAGGAAGAGTCAAATCCTGAGAATGTGGGGAAGATTGCATGAACTTCTAGGTGTATCAGCAGTAATAGATGAATTAACAGAAAAGATTAAAGCCAAATAACACATATTGGTAAATATTCCTTTTCTTTATTTTATTTTTCTTTACTGTGCACTACTAAAGTACATTGGTACACTGCAGTAGAATTAAAATCATTTTTACCCTTGCATGATAGAGCTTCCAGAAACTGTACTGATGTCACTTAGAGAAAGATGGAGTTTAACACTTATAGCAGTTGAAACTTGCATACACAAATATAAGAACAGGAGTTGGATATGGGCATGTTGTTTGATAATTCTCTTGTTAATAAGTGCCAAAGTATTAATTAAAATAAACTTACAATCAGTTTACTGTACATGTGAACATGAGCTTTCAAACACTTTGTAAATGTTGTCTGTTGTGTTAACTCTCAGATCTCTAATAATTAATTATCCTTTTAAAACAAAACAGATTTTGCAAAGAATAGTTACCTGTATAGTAAGTCTGTATGTTTTCTTGCACGATGTTAAACATTGTGATTTTAGTTTTAGATGACACAGTAGTCTGATCCAAGATTCCATATGAATTTTGCTTGATGCTGGAATTGGCCCCCATATTCATCAGAGCCTTATTGAAAAAATATGTAATTTTGGGGTAAAGAGCATTATTTGCACTGATCAATGAGCCTGCAACTGTAAATCATCACATGCCATCTTTCTCCTAGGACAGAGAGTCTGTAATATTATTGTTTCTAATTAGTACATTTTCTGTGCAGATTATCTAGTGATTGCCAGAATTATTTCTAAGATCTATTGAAAAAAAACTGGTAAAGTGTAATTCAACCACCTCAAGATTATTATACAATCAACATAAAAAATAAAAATGTGCACTCTAACTATGCAGGTGGTGATACAGTAAAGACAACAGAGTAATTTATGATAAAATCATTGGTAAAAAGACACAAAAATTAAACTTTACAGATTAAGTATATGGGAAAGGGGTTTTATAACAATAACAGGCTAATAGGCAAACAATCCAGCACAGAGAAGTTGGATTGCTAACCCACAGGGAAAGAGCAGCAGAGCTGTGTGCTCCAGAGTCTGACTGGAAGGTCAGTATTAGAGAAGGTCAGCTTCCACATTGCCACACATGGCTTATTCTGCGCTCTTTGGGTTACTGAGGGCATTAACCTTTTTTCTTTCATTGTGTTTTCTTTTTTACTCTGTAAGCAATCAGCAGAGCCTTGAGGGTAATCCCTTACTAGATAGGGAGTCACTTTCATGACAGATGAGAGGTTATTTAAGTATGAATTACATAATATTCATTACTGAAAGTAAAAACACTCTGTTGCTTGATTTATTGTCTATTCGTTTTGTAAATGCAATGACCAAAATGTAATCTTGATTCTATACTTAGATTCTCTTCAGCTTAACATACTGACAAACTGTGGTGGATTTCCAAAAACAGTCACCTTTTTGTGTTCCATAGTCCTACAGAATGATGAAAAATGGCTGACGCTTAGTGAAAACAGCAGGTGAAATGGTTTTCAATACATTGAGGAATCACGAGTGCGGGGGTTTCTCGACATTTGACTCCGGAGTTCAGTCAAACCTTTGGCCGACTGTTTGAGGAAGTCCCGGCCTTCCTCGTCACTGTCCACGGCTTGGCCGGTCGCCGATGGAAACGCCGCCGCCGTGGGAAGCGTGGAGGCACCAGGGCTCGGCTCCGAGCCTCCCGGATCCTCTCTAGGAACAACTCTCCTGGCTCCCAACATGAGTCAATGCTCCCGAAATGCCTCTTGCCCTCGGATGCTCCGGTACACTTCCCTGCCTCGCTCCGTCACCGCCGCCGGGGAGTGAACTTTAACAACCTACGCCGCATCACGACAATGTCAGCCGCCACGGCTGGTGCGTCTTTGTTAACGTCGTCCCAGCGGGTTCGTTTTTCACATCCCCGGCTGGATTTATTTTGTGGAATGAATTCTAAGCTGCGTAAAGTGGATTTTAATGTTCTGCGTCCTGTACAGAGATTTACTTCACAGTCATTGGTTAAATTTGAACTATTTAACTCTCAATCTATCAGCAATAAATCCATACTGATTGAAGAACACATCAGGGAAAAAGGACTTGACTTCATGTGTCTGACAGAAACCTGGCACCAGTCAGAGGTTTACTCTGCCTTAAATGAAGCCTGTCCACTTGGCTACAGTTACTTGGAGGCAGCTCGCAGCACTGGGCGTGGTGGTGGAATAGCTGTTATCCACCGTCAGGACCTGGGGTTGTCCCCTATCTCAATACCTGCAATATCTTCCTGTGAGTGCCTTGCATTTAAATGTAAGCCCCCGTTTCCCCTGACTGTTCTCCTTATCTATCGACCTCCAAAACCTAATTCTGCCTTTATTCCGGAAATTACTGATCTTCTCACAACACTCTGTGCTACTTCTGCCAACATCATAATCTTAGGAGATATAAATATTCATGTTGACAATCCCACAGGTTATCTCACTGCTGATTTCCTTGAGCTGCTAGATTCTCTCAACCTACAACAACATGTTGATGTTCCCACACATTCTAGGGGTCACACTCTTGACTTGGTCATTTCAAACTGTGCCCCAATCAGGAATCTACAGGTATTTGATCTTGGTATTTCAGACCACAAAGTTGTGTCATTGGAGCTGCCCTTTTTCTCCTCCCGTATCAAACCAAAACGACAGATCTACTTCAGAAATCTGAAGAATATCAATGTGGATGCCTTGGCCTTGGACCTTACATTTCTCTCCTCTGACTTTATCAGCTCCCTCTCTGTTGCTGACCTTGTGGATTTTTACAACCAGTCCCTGAGCAGTCTCCTGGACTTCCACGCCCCTTTAACATCTAGGTCCGTCTCATTCTCGTGCTCAGCACCTTGGTATACCTGCGAGCTGCGAAAAATGAAGGCGGCTAGGCGTGTCCTTGAGCGGCGGCTCAAGGCCTCTGGGCTGACTGTCCATAAACAGGCTTACAGAGAACACATTAGAGCGTATGCAGAAGCTCTGAAGGTTGCACGGTCCAAGTTTTATTCCACCATCATCAGAAATGGCTCCAGCAACCCTAAAAAACTTTTTTCAACCATAAATCATCTTGTCAAACCTCCTTTACCTGCCCATTCTGAGACCACTGATGACAGATGCAACATGTATATCAACTTTTTTAAACAAAAAGTTGATAATATCCGTTTACACCTTTCTACCAAGGATATCTTGCCCTTCCCAACTGTTGACTCATTGTCTGAGACCGTCCATCCTCTTTGCTCTTTCTCTGTTGCCACACGGGAAGAGGTGGAGGATGTCATCAGGAAAATGAAACCGTCTACTAGTTCCCTGGACCCTTTCCCCTCACCCTTGCTGAGGGCCAACATTTCTTCCATCTCTCCAGTTATCACCAGGATAATAAATCAGTCCCTCCTGGCTGGCCATATTCCTTCTGCACTAAAAACTGCTGTCATCAGACCTCTACTGAAAAAATCCACCTTGGATCCTGAAGTTCTCTCCAATTATAGGCCCATCTCCAATCTTCCATTTCTCTCCAAAGTCCTGGAAAAAATAGTTGCAGCACAACTTCACGATCATCTCAAACTGAACAATCTGTTTGAAAAGTTTCAGTCTGGTTTTCGCCCTGGCCATAGCACTGAAACAGCCCTGGTCAGGGTCACCAATGATCTTCTGATGACGGCAGATACTGGTTCACCTTCACTACTTATCCTCCTTGACCTGACAGCTGCTTTTGACACAATAGACCATAACATCCTTCTTCACCGCCTGCAATACACTATTGGACTCTCAGGAATTGTTCTAAATTGGTTTACATCATACCTGACTGGCAGAACTGAGCATGTCGCCCTTGGCAGCGCAAAGTCCCACACCCACAACGTCGCCTGTGGTGTTCCACAGGGCTCTGTGCTGGGCCCTATCCTTTTTACTATCTACATGCTCCCCCTTGGAACTGTCATTGGCAGACATGGTTTATCGTTCCATTGCTATGCCGATGACACTCAGCTTTACCTCAGGACTACTCCCACCTCCTCTACTGCTCCTCTGCCAACATCTACATTGTCTACCTGCCTGGAGGAGATAGAGGCTTGGATGAGGCTCAATTTTCTTCAGTTGAACAGATCCAAAACAGAAGCCATCTTAGTTGGTACATCACATCATCTTCGCTCTTCTACCATCACCAGTATTACTTTCTCTGGCCAAAATATTCCTCTTTCCACATCTGTTACTAATTTGGGTGTTAGAATGGACTCCCAACTTACTTTTGACACCCACATCAAATATCTCTGTAAGTCATCTTTTTACCATCTCAAGAACATCGCCAAACTCCGCCCATTACTCACCCTGGCAGATGCAGAGAAGCTCGTCCATGCCTTTGTCTCTTCCAGGCTGGATTACTGTAATGCACTCCTCATTGGGATTCCTGGCAAGAGTATCCAGAGACTCCAGTATATTCAGAACAGCGCTGCCAGGATCCTGATGAGGGTGCGAAAGTATGATCACATCACCCCAATCCTGAAAACCCTTCACTGGCTCCCTGTTTCATTCAGAATAGAGTACAAGGTCTCCCTTCTTACCCATCAGTGCATTTATGGACATGCCCCTCTTTATCTACAGGAACTCCTTACCCCCCATAACTCCTTACGTTCCCTCCGCTCTGTACTCACTAACACTCTTCAAGTCCCCAGAACTAAGCTCAGCAGCATGGGTGACAGGGCGTTTTCATCGGTGGCGCCGAGGCTGTGGAATGCCCTCCCTGATTACCTGAGAGCCCCACAGTCGACTGAGGCCTTTAAGCGAAACCTAAAAACTCATCTTTTTAGAAAGTCATTTTGTTAAAGTATTTTATAGACTCTTCTGTTCTTTTTTTTTTTTTTATTTTATTTTATTATTCTATTTTTACTCTGTAGCACTTTGGGATTGCTAAAATATAAAGTGCAATATAAATAAAATTTATTATTATTATTATGAATATGCAATAAAATGTATAACATTTTGTTTTTGATAGTTTGCCTCATCATGTCAATAAAGAGGTATGTCAAGATTGCAGTCACTTTCTAAAGTATAATTAGTCAAAATAAAACTTATAAAAATTAAAATAATTTCAATTTACTTTGACACTCACTCACTGTTATTATTGTTTTAACCTCTGATTTTTCCAGCATCCACCTGCACTCATAATAACACTCAATTTCCTTAATCATCTGTACCTTTATTTAGTATCATGGCATATCTGACACTGTATTCTCATAAACACACTCTTCCTATTCTTCCTATCTGTGTGTCTCTAGTTTGGTCCTTTCATTCATTCTACTAACATGTACATAAGATATAAGAAAGATTTTGGTGCTCCTTACTATTAAACTTTCTACTGTATATATGAAAAAAGTGTTAATTATTTTTAGTTCTGATCAAACTCAGCTTTAATATAGTTTACTTTATATAGCTACAGAAATATGGAGTATTCTTCACAATGCAAGATTCTCTAGAAACTGGAAATCATCATACTATATACTGTATATTCCAACTTAATAAAATGACAAATGTCTGTGTGTCCATGTCTGTGTTATAGGGCATTTGGAATGAGATATTTAAATGCAGTCATAATGTTTGTGATGCGCCATCTGTTGGAATGAAAAATACAATGCATTTTATTACTACATGAATTACAAAATACATTTCAATAGATGGTGCACTGAAAACTTTAATGCTGAATATGTCCAACAGAGCTTAACTGCAGGACGAACAAAAATCATCTTATCCACTATAATAAAAGGACAAATATGTGTGTTTGTCCGCCTGTGTATCTGTGTGCTGGTCTGGTTGGTAGAGTTAGGAAGAAAAATTTTAAAATTGGCAGAACAGAAGAAGGGTCAAAAAAATCAAAAATGGTACTAAAAATTACAAATAATGGTATAAAAATAAAAAAAAAATTTGTCTTATCAGCATTTTCTGATGTCCAGTGTTATAGTAACAGCAGCATGCTAATGACTTTCTTGCACTTGCTCGGGCTACATGAACAAGGTTCATAATAGTGTTGCTAATGACCAATAATATCATGTGGCGGGCAGTAGATGAGTGAAAATAAGTATAAATTGACATGCACATTGGGAAACCAAAGTTCCAATATGACTAGGCTAGAGTTGCCAGGGTTGCCTAGGATTTGTAGTGTGCAGGAGCAGCCTTGTCAGGATCCTTGGTTGCTGCAAGGGGACGCAATGGTAAAAGAAGCTTCATACTTCTTGCAGCTTCCCTATGACCCAGAAGTGCTTTCGGCAGGCTATACCATAGCACCAGAAATACTCCCGGATCCCAAATAAAAAGAGTCGCTCTGCCTCATACAGACGAGTCAGAGTCAGGAGGAAGAGGGCAACACTCGCCAGGGATATGTGGAAGGAGTCGGAAGCTATATATATTGGTGTGCTAATACTGTATTGGACTGATTTACACTAATGATACTTTGTTGAATAAGTATCATTTCAATTAAATGTTATTTAAATGTAATATGTTCAGCTAAGTTTTGTCTGGTGTTTGGGGATCTGGGGTGCCCCTTAAGTCCACTATATGTATATGTATAAATATATATATGTTTTTATACAATTAATGAATATCCTGTCAGCCAGAGATACAAGGGCAATGCATCATTTAATCAATGCAGACTGATTGCTAAAAAAAGAAAATTTAATATAAAAAAAGCACTTAAAACTATTGAAGCATTCAAAAGACTAATTAATTTTCAACAATATTAATAAATCACTCTCAAATGTATCACAGAGTTTTGGACATGTCCACCTGAAGTGATATTTTTTTCAACTTTTAAGTAAAATGGGGCATCCCTTTCCCAATGCATGATGGATTTGTGGAACAGAGTTCTTCCAGATGACTAATATAAGACAATATGCTAGGAATGTGATGTAAGATGCCACAATAAGTTGCTCATTCATGAGAATCCAGTTGATGGTAATTAGAGGGGAATGGTGCACAGAGCAAAGTACACAAGAATGAGTTTGTGCAGGATTTCCTTTCCATGGCTAACAAAGCCAGTATGGTATCATTCCTTTCTGATTCCATCCACAGTTTTAATATAATCCACAGCCCAATGGTGGAGTTGGAAATAAGGTTACCATACTGCTCTAGCTTTAGATTTCTGAAGAAATTATTTTTTTATCCCCAGCATTTCTATGCTTCAAATAAATTATTTTACAATTGTAACTTCAATCGTCTCCAATTTTTTTAGTGAGGGATTTTTTAATGGCCCTTTAACACCCAATTCTGTTCACGTCAACTCAAGGCATTGCCATCCTGTACTGGATTATGAAGGTTCAATAGCGGAGAGATAATGGTCTTTAAACTACTTTTTAATAGGATTCATATCGACTATGAAAAAAAGTTTATTAATGACCCTTCTGTTTACTCCTTATGAACAGCTGCTATTATATCTGAATCTAATAAAAAGGGTGAAAGACTACACCATTGTATTGGCAAAGGCAACTTGGCCATTCCTGTGAATTCACCACACTCTCCCTTTTCTGTTATACCAACATTTCATCAGGTTTTGCTCAAATGTGACAAGTCATCAGTATGTCCTGAAAAAGTCTCTTTGAAACCATGCAAACAAAATCCTCCCCCTTCCACCCATGAAATAACTTAAACAGAGGTGCAGTGGATGTCTTGCCAGTGCAGTTTTTTGAAAGCCTATTAAAAATATGACAAAGAGCGCTGCCTCCTAAAGTCAATAAGTGGTGAACAAATAGAATTTTGGCTGGAGTCGGAGATATCAGTCAGAAAACAAAAATGCTGAATGTTGATATAGGTGATGCACAGTGGGTCAAATGTAAAGAATGTGGGAGGATGAGGCCTTCCTGCTGGAATAATGGTTAGTAGAGATCCACCCTTAAAAGTGACTAAGGTGACATTTCAAATTTATTTTGTTCATCAATGCTCACCTCAGTCCAACTCTCTTACCTTTGTCATAAAATTGGAGTTAAGATTTGAAGGTGAACGACTTATTAAACCTGTAAATCTGTGTGAGATCTCAACATTTCCTATGGTATGTCACAGTTTTAAAAATATATCCAAATCAAGGAGAAAAAAGCTGAACCTTTCATCTCCTCAAGAGGTGCAGAATATTAATGAATGCAGTTGTTTCCTTACTCATTTTTCCTGTCATAGGAAAAGGTCCTCTGCAGCAGTGAGTTTAAAGGGTCCTCAGTAGCTGTACAGAATATTAGATTATGGAAAGGCAGTTTCAAATGATTTTTTGACTTGGATAGGGAGAGTAAACTAGAGTTTCTGTGTGAATTCCATATAGCCATAAAATGAAAATGCAAAGTATATTTAACCCATTCGATCCTAAGTCCTACAACTATGCTCTTCCTGATACACAAAGTGTCATTTGATCAACATTTCACATACTTTCAGTTGTCTTTTCGTTATCTGTTTCCATTCTTTAGATGTTGTGTTGTGATGATGTAATTTCAGAATTGTTGACATCACCAGCAGCCATTTGGCTAAAAGCACATCATTTTTCCTCCTTACTCACTGAAACATTGTACTGTATATTCTTATAGAAGTGTGAATTTTTATGTTTTGGCAGGGAAAATGATTCACTAATATAAAATTATTCAAGGGAGCAATGCACAGGAACCATCCATGGACAAGGTGCCATTTTATCGAAAGCACTCTCCAACCCACATTTACTCACACCAATTTAATTTAGTTTTATAAATTAACCTAAAATGCACATCTTTGAATATAGTTGTTAAATTGGAGCATGAAGAGAAACATCCACACAGAAGTGGGAAGAACAAGCATCTCCACCCAGGCATTGACTTGATGTGAATCTCTAAGAGCTGTGAGGCAGTAGTGGACCACTGAGTCACCACAAAATATTAATATAAATGACTAAAAAAACAACTTGTTGTAACAATAGATTTGTATGTCTATTACTATCCTGAAGCTGTTACCCAAAATCCCTGTCATGGGGCATCCAGTAAATTTAGTCTTGATACAAACCTTAAATTAATTGATAACCAAAAAATAAGGTGTATAAATAAACCAAGGGATAAAACCAGACCCTCCACCAGGGGCATCTGTAATAGAAATTTACATCAAATTAAAACAAAAAATATAACACCAGTTCAGAAAGAACCATGCAGTTTTAAATGCTGCTTATTGAACATTCGCTCTCTTGGCACTAAAGCTGTTTTGGTAAATGATATTATATTAAGTACAAAATCTCATCTGTGTCTTCTCAATGAAACCTGGCTTAGTAAATGTGATACTGTTCCCCTAGCTGAGGTGTCACAAGATGGATACTCGTTCCTTCATAAGTCTAGAGATTCTGGTCGAGGAGGAGGACTTGGAATAATTCACTGTAACAAAATGCAAATCACTTCTAAAAATTTAGGCAACTTTACATCCTTTGAGGCATTCATTTTAAATATTAAAACAGATTCCAACACAATTATACTGCTAGTCTACAGACCACCAGGGCCATATTCATTGTTCATGACTGAATTTAGCAATCTTCTATCTGATTTGGCTATAAATTATGATCATGTAGTACTGATGGGGGATTTTAATGTGCACATTGATGTGGAAACTGACACTTTTAGGAAATGTTTTACTTATTTGTTAAATTCAGTAGTATTTTGTCAGATTGTCAAAGGTCCAACTCATAATCATAACCACACATTAGATTTAATTATAACTTACAAAGTTGAAATTCAAAATTTAAATATTACTCCATTAAATGAAGTTATTTCCGATCACTACTTAATTACATTTGATTTAGTCCTGCCCTTGCCAACACACTCCCAGATTAAAACAAAGACAGTGCAACATCTAGATTGTAATACTGCTTCAAAATTTATAGATACTTTGAGTAAGTCGAGTGTAAACGTGGAAAACAATATAGATCAGCTAACATCACATTATAATGTGACCTTGAGAGATGCTCTGGGCACAGTGGCTCCCCTTAAAACAAAAGTGATCAAAGCACATAGAAACTCTCCCTGGTTTAATGAAAACACTCAAGCTCTTAAATTGGAGTGTCGAAAACTGGAGCGCAGATGAAGAACAACAAAGCTACATGTCTTTCAAATTTCATGGACAGAGTGTTAATAAATATAAAAAAGCCCTCTTTAAAGCTCGCTCAGAATACTATTCTACATTAATAGATATCAATAATAAAAATCCTTGAGTACTGTTTAGAACAGTGGCTAAATTAACAAATGGAAATTCAGATCAACAGTGCAAAATACCAACAGATATTAGCAGTATAGACTTTATGAACTTCTTCAATGAGAAAATTAAAAATATAAGATCCCAGATCTCTGCACTACAGTACAAACCAAATACTAGCTTAGCAGACCCTGTCTCACATTGCATTCAGCACTTTAGTAATTTTAATCCTGTAACTGAGCAGGAAGTCTTAACTTTAATTTCTAAAATGAAGCCCACTACTTGTTCCCTAGATCCAGTGCCAACAAAACTAGTATAAAGTGTATAAAATGGATGTTCTTGCAGCGAATATTCTAAACATTATCAATAGTTCATTATTGCTTGGCACAGTACCTGATACACTAAAAGTGTCAGTCATTAAACCATTACTTATAAAGTCAGACCTAGACCCACACATACTAAATAATTATAGGCCTATTTCAAATTTACCGTTTCTCTCTAAAATACTAGAAAAGTATTCGCCAGTCAGCTTCAGTCACACCTTACGCATTACAATTTATTTGAGAAATTCCAGTTGGTTTTTGTACTGGTCATAGTACAGAAACGGCACTAACGCGTGTTTTAAACGACATTCTGATATCCTCTGATGAAGGAAACTCCACTGTAATTATGTTGTTGGACTTAAGTGCAGCATTTGACACCATCAACCATTATATTTTACTGCACAGGCTAGAAAATGATGTTGGGCTTACAGGCATCATGCTCGCTTGATTTACAGTAGTTCTTATTTATCAAATTGATTCCAATATATACAGAAATGTGCTGACAGTACTCCATCATTATACACAGAAGTTCAATATGGTGTCCCGCAGGGCTCAGTACTGGGACCTTTACTGTTTTCACTTTACATGCTTCCACTGGGATCTATCATTAGGAAACATAATGTTAATTTTCACTCATATGCAGATGACACCCAGTTATACCTTTCATTTAAATCAAATGAAGTTTCTCCGATGTTGTCTTTAATTTGTTGTGTTAGTGAATTAAAGGAGTGGATGAATGAGAACTACTTGTCTTTAAATACAGATAAAGCAGATATGTTATTTGTTGGAGGGAATGATGCTGATCACAGCAATATTTTGTCATTATTTAACTCAGTTGGAATCCCAATTAATTTTACTGAATCAGCCCGCAGTCTAGGAATTATCTTTGACTCTAGCATGTAATTTAAAGTGCATATTACAAAGTTGTCCAAAACATGTTTCTTCCATCTTAAAAATGTTAGGAAATTAAGGCGCTTTCTAAATAAACAGGATTCTGAGAAACTAATTCATGCATTTATTTCTAGTAGGATTGACTACTGCAATGCGGTGTTCATTGGATGTTCAAACTGTTCTTTATACAGCCTCTAGTTAATCCAAAATGCGGCTACAAGAATTATTACAAGAACAAGAAAATACGAACACATAACTCCAGTTCTCAAATCCTTACACTGGCTCCCGGTTAAGTTTAGGGCTGATTTCAAAATCCTCCTTTTAACATATAAAGCATTAAATGGCCAAGGTCCGGCTTACTTGTCTGAACTTATCATGACTTAGAAACCAGAGTGCACATTAAGATCTCAAGATGTTGGTCTGCTTATGATTCCAAGGATTAATAAAATAACAATGGGAGGTCGAGCTTTTAGTTACAGGGCCCCTAAACTGTGGAATGGTCTGCCTGCTTCTATAAGAGATGCCCCTTCGGTCTCAGCTTTTAAATCCCGGCTAAAGACTCACTACTTCAGTTTAGCATAGAGCTGCTGATTAACTGTACATACTGCATCTCTGTTGTTAGTCATTAGCACTAAAACATGAGTAACATGACAGTTATTATTTGATACTAACCCTCACCTATTCTGTTTCTCTTCTCGTTACTCAAATGTGGCCTGCCTAAGGTAAAGTCATCCCTGATGGAGGATCGCAGGAATTGTGGGAAAGAGGAGTCCTTTCATCGGATTGGCTGGCCCAGCGCTGTTTCAGCTGTGGAATGGCCAAAAGGGGGAGGCAGCTTGATTGATAAGGTCTCCAGGACTCTAAACATATCCAAATCTTATCATGTGATATCATCTACTGTTAAATTCTGCTCCGTACTTCTAAAATTTTTATTTTTATACTGTATTGAGGATTTGTTCTGTTCTGTGTATTGTATTGTATTGTATTGACCCCCTTCTTTTGACACCCACTGCACGCCCAACCTACCTGGAAAGGGGTCTCTCTTTGAACTGCCTTTCCCAAGGTTTCTTCCATTTTTCCCTACAAGGTTTTTTTTTTGGGAGTTTTTCCTTGTCTTCTTAGAGAGTCAAGGCTGTGGGGCTGTCAAGAGGCAGGGCCTGTTAAAGCCCATTGCGGCACTTCTTGTGTGATTTTTGGCTATGCAAAAATAAATTGTATTGTATGGTATATCATTTTTTTTTTTATTGTTGTGTCATTTGAACCATATTTTGGTTATAGATTCAGTAAAGACTTCTGACAATAAACTTGCCTAGCCTTGAAGATAATTATCTCTGCTACTCAGATTATCAATGACATATCTAGTGATCAAATCTACGTGCCACTCATCTCGGTAGCAAAAGTTAGAGAGTGGTTTAGACACTTTTAGATTCAGCGAATACATTCTGTTACCACCAGAGTAAACAGATTCCACCTTCACGTGCCTGAATTGAACAAAGAGAAGTCATTGATTAGTAGTTTCACTTTAGTATTTCTAACATAATTATGGGGAAGTAGCAGCAACACATTTTATTACTGCAGCCAAACAACAAAGAATGTTATTATCCAGAATGCTAAGACAGAAATCGAGATTGTCATTGCAGATTTTTTAAGTCTTATGTTTATGTTTAAGAATTTAGTTTTCAGTTCACATTTTTGTTCCTTTGATGCTGTATTATATTGACATTATACAGAGACCCTCTGTTTATACACTAAATGTGTATAACAGTGTATACAATTAGCATTGAAAATGTACATTTTGGACTCCTCAGTGTCTGTTTGTGTTATTGTAGGAATTTTTAATTTATTTCTACTTTTTTATTCCATTCTGGTGATACCATTCTCTATTCTGTTTTTGAATGGTCACTACAATTTTGGGTAATCGTAGCCTGGCTGTGGCCATATTGTTTATGGTCACTACTGAAGGCCTATACCCTTCCTGGTGTTCACAACAATTAGTGACTGTGTTACATATAAGCATATTTTTCCACTTCCTTAATCATCTAAACTTTGCTTATCCTTAAGGAAGTTAAGGCTACATCTTGCCAAGAAAAAATTACATTGAATTGATCTGAATTGAACGGAATTAGGGTTTCATGGCCAGGCAACAAAGTGCTTGGAATTTTTTTTGGTGTTACATCCACACACATAAAAAGGTAAATGCAATTAACTGCCCAATATTCAATTATTGACATTACATACAGTCATAGAGGATAATATAACATATTGTGCAAAAAGACAAATATATAAAAAAATGTGATGATGCAAAGTTGGATTTATGGTTATTAAGGTATTACTTAAACCTTTGTTGCCCACTGAGGGAACGCAAAATCCACAAAGCAAAATGTTGATGTACCAACCAGGACACCCCTTTCAATATATACAGGACACCCCTTTTAATATATACAATGTCCCCAAAATTAACAGGTGTTCAACAAAATAAAGTGCTGCAAAGCAAAATAAACTCAGGGTGGTCCAATGCTCTATTGAGCAGTCAATGTTTACACGAGAGCTTTGTTCAGCAGTTAGCTCTCTCCAAAATGAGACGTGCTATGCCGGGAGTGTCCCGGTTTTATAGCGAAGGGACTGGAAAGGGAGGAGTCAATTTCCCTCCATGGGCGCTTTCTCAGGGATGTGGGAGAAAAACAAGATGATATCGTCAGTAACAGTGCCACCTTGTGTCCTGGATTGGTACTGTTTACCTCAGATGAACCCAGAAGACAAGCCTCAGACACATACATGTGACACCTTCCTATAGTAAAAATAATTATGAGATCAGGAAGGAACAGACATAAATCACAGACTGTGTTTAGTCACAGTGACTGTAGTGGGAAAAAAAACTCTGTGTTTCGTAGTTCTCGCTTTTAGTAACTGGTAAAGTTTCCCTGATAGTCCTAACCGAAAGCATAATTATAAATAACTGAAAATATAAGTAAATATAAGTAAAACAAAATTCTAATAATACCTTTCCATTTGTAATAGAATTAAGTCAGAAAATGCCACAAAAAACATAAATCAAGGAAATGACAAGAGAGTTAAAAACTTAAAACTATGGCAAAAAATATACATTATTTCTCCATTTTTTATGAATATAAATCACACACTTTGCATTTCCTAATACAAAAATAAGACAAGAGAAACAGCCAGGAATAATTAAACAATGAGATCAATTAGAGGTAAAATAACTAACTGATTGTGAAACTGGTTGTAACAAAAAATGCACAGCCACAGCAGTCCTCCAGGACTTGGGCTGGAAACCACTGGATTAGGGCATTTGCTAAACAAATAATAATACTGCAAATAATAATAACACAAATATTATTTTCAATTCATTTTCATGGCTGCCTCAACAACAACGTAACAACCAGCTCTAAATAGGGTGCCAGTCCACAATGCCCACTCATTCAAACACCTGCACTCACTCACCAGTTCAGAGATGCCAGTTAATCTAACCCTCATATCTTTGCAGATGTGAGAAGAAAACACACAGATACACAGGGAAAATGTAAAAATCCCAAATGGATAATGAGTGGCTGCACTGAATGTTTAACAGTGCACAACCATTCCACCTAAAATAATTATTTTATTTATAACGGTAAATATTGTGCTGTGATAAAGAAGTGGTAATTGAACCCTGGTTGGCACTTTGTAGCAGTGAAGTAATTTTTAATGTTTGTCTTATGCATGTGCATATCTTTTCTTTTGTTCCTCTATATTAAAAACCAACTTGATATACTTTTGCATATAGTGATATAACACCGTGAAATTCTGTCTCTGGGAAATAAATTACTGCTTGCTCCTACTATAACACACATACACTTTACAGAATAAATAATTCACAATCATTTGACTATAAAAGTGGCTGAAATACTTTTGGTTCAAATCAGTAATCTGTAGGACATTGAACTTTAAAAAAAAGTGCTTCAGTGAAGTGAGTAAGTAACATGACAAAGCAATTCAGTGTGTTTGCTCAGCCTGAAACATGCCTTTAAGGTCTGTCCTTTGATGCTACAATTAAATGGTATCAAAGTTCACCCAGGAAATACTGCCAGTGATAAGATACCCGCCCAAAGGCACTCCTGATTCATCTTTTGCCGATCTGGGCATTTTATTATCAGCGCGGCTTATTTTAACATACAATCCTATAAAGATTAAATTATAATTGTGATTCTAAAAGTGCAGATTTATTGTATCAATGCACAGGTTGAACAAATATATATCAGCATATATGAAAGTCTGTAGGCTCAAGGAAAATGTTTTAGTGCCATGTGAAATGTCAATCTTTTTTTTAACCCTGTTTCTTCATCTGCCATTGTAGCCTCTTTCTAGGCACAGCCCATGGAAGACATTTGAACCCTTCCACCTTCTTATGGTACCCCATGGGACAATGTGACCTAATATATGCTTTTTTCATTATGTACTGTATCTGTCAATTTAGACAAAGTTCTTGAAATCTGAGGTTTGACTTAGAATTGTGTGTGGAATTCACAGGTTCCATTTGTATTCCAGTATTTGAAGCCTCCAATGCACTGCCATCCTGATCGGAATACTTGGCTGGTAAAAACAAGCTAGTAAGGATAAAGTTTAAGCATCACTGTGTATGCCATAAGCAATATAAAATCCAGAATCCTCACTATTTGAATCCAGTTGAATGGAGGTCATTGACATCTCTTTCAAATTAATTCGCCTCCTAAGCACATTCTGAGCACACACGTGCAAATTTGTCCATAATTTCTTAACTGAGTGCCTCTAATGACCACATAAGCTGAATGCTGGATTTTAAATGTATTATATTCCATTTAAAGTATACAGTAGTTACATAATCAGAGTTTTTTCCAATACTGAAGCATTTATGCAGGTAAAAAAGGCTTGTAAAATTAAATGTATGCCAAGAAATATGCACCGTGGCCTTAACAATTCTGTTTGGTTTCACTTTTATGTTTAACATTTTATCTGTGAGCAGACTTATAATTTAATATCATGTTAAGTACTTTTAATGTACCGAGGCGGCTACGGGGTTTTGCACAACCTTTCACTCCATTCAATGCAGTCAGTACTGACTGTTAATTAGGAGGGCTTAAAGAAAGAGCAGCAACAAGTGCAGATTAGCATAAAGTCAGGCAGAATCCAACAGAACATGTGTAAAGTGACCGAGGGAGAGGTAGAGCTATTGTTGTATTGATAACTGCTAGTCAGCATTAACCACAAACACTGCATTGCTGAAATTGCTGAGAAAAATATGTGGAAATAGTAAGTATGACTAATTATATCCAATTATTCATTCATCCTTTAACTGAACCAGCTTAGTCCAACAGAGAGACAAAGCTTGCCCTGCACTAAGCAAAAGCCATCTACAGATGAGGTGTAAGTCCAGAGCACACCACATTCACACCTATACCCAAACTCACTCACGCAGGCCTAATTTTGATTTGCCCATAGGCATATCTTTGGGATGTGGAAAAATCTCATGTATCTAAAGAAATCTCATATGAACAAAGGGAGCACAAAGTCAACACATCTAGGATTCCAAACACCCGGCTCCTGGAGTTAGTAGTCAGCTGTAACCACTGTGGTGTACTGCTATTCTAGCTAATTATTTTCAAATATATTATTTGATCTAACTATCTGAATCCTATTAAGGTGTTAAAAGTAATTATGATAAAATATAGACTATGTATTATGGAAATAACCAATTCTTATCTAATAATAATGGTCTCACCATTCATTCAGTAATGAAGGAAAGCAGCATTGGTGCAAGCTGGGAACCATCCCAGTTCATCACACAAACACACACATATGCACCCCACTCACTTATAGGAGGGCAGTTTCAAGTTGCCTATTAAAATAACAGCCATTTTTGGTATATGAGGAAAATAGAGCACTAATAGAGGACAGGTAAAGTCTGCTGTAGCATGTTCGTTAGAGCGGGCTAGAAACCCCAAGGTACAAATGTGTTTTGTGAGAAGCACAGATCATAAAGGTCTTTCTTTTGGGAATCAGCTGGAGTCGAGTTGGGGATATTAGCAGAGTTGCTACACAGATTAGTTTTTTTTCTTCAAGTTATTCCAACTGAGCCAGAATCAAAGTCACGGATCAAAACACAAGTGAAAAAACAGATTTTCTTTCACTGAAGTGCTTTTCGTCTTGGTAGTTTTTGAGCATTAGTCCTTATCAAAGTCCTTCCTTTGATTAGGAAAACTTGGGATCCTTCACTGTGCCTGTTGTTTTCTTTTATAGAGCAGTCATGCCAGCACAGGTGCACATCAAGTTGCCGGGCAACATGCAGCATCTGTGGCCACAAAATGGCAGAGGCCATAAAAAATGTGATGAACAATTGAAAATCAAAACAAAGAAATAAAGATTAATAATACATCAGAACAAAAAGAAAATGTCAGAGATTATGTGCTAATGTGTTTCAGACAATGATGTTACTGAAAAAAATAAATGACAAGAGGCTGCAAAAAATTGGAATGTAAAATGAATACACAGAGATAAAAATGAACAGAAAAAGAAATCAGCCACAAGTTTCTAACACAGAGGCAGTAAAAGTCAGTTTGGAATTTAAAACAAGGACTCTAGAGGTTTGAGGTAGGAGTGCTAATCCAAGTGCTACCATAAAAGCTAGCTATTAGCTTTTAAAATAAATATTCCTCTGACATTACAAAGTTAGATTAATTAATGGTTATAAACTGACCCATAATGTGTGAATGTGGGGTGTGTGTTTGTCTGGGCTCTGAGATGGACTGACTTCCTGCTCTTGAGAGATAAACTGTCAAGTAGGGAGCAAAAACTGAAGTGAATTAAGTCATATTGGTTAGGTAATCGACTTCTACTCTCTCTCTCTCTCTCTCTCTCTGTAAATATATATATATATATATATATATATATATATATATATATATAGGTAAAATTCCATTACAATGGGTATCTATACAACGAAATTTTCATTACAACAAAGTATTTTAATGGTCCCGACGTTTCCCCATAGGACTCAAGTCTATAGAAATCTCGTTACTACGAAGTACATTCAGCAGATACTTTCATTACAAAAAAGTGCACAAAAGACCTTGAAATGCCTGAATGAATCATCCACAGAGCAGTTAGTTCTCTGGCCGCAGCTCAGTTGTGCACCATGATACCCAGACAGAAACATTGTAATTTTTATTTCTTTCTTCGAACTTTCCTCGTACTGTTTTTTTTTTGCCTTTTTTGTTTCCTGTGGTTTTCAGTGATATCTTTTGCTTATTGTTTGTCAACATTTGAAAAACATCCATTGGAATTTAACTCATTGTCACCCTCCTATAGAAACGGCAGACACGAAAAAATTATAACAGTTCATATTAGAAAAAAAAACTTTAATTTTTTGCAGCTCTCAATTGCGACAAAAAGAAAAAAGATGTTGCCAGTGAATTCGGAATTTCGCCATTAACACTGTCAACTTTCTTGAAAGACAGAACCAAAAAAGAAGAAAAATCTCGGTTTGCAAACATATGTGTACTGCTGCATTTGAAGACATCGAAAAAGCAGTTTTTATGTGGTTCAGTGATGCGCGTTCAAGAAACATTCCTATTAATGCGGCACTCATTCAAGAAAATGTGAGGTTTGTAATCTCTCTTGGGACCTCCCACAACTAGACAGCAAGCCGAAGAGTGTCCCGAAGTGTGATCTCAGCGTCTGTATGGGGCAATAGCAGGCTCACAGATATGCTGCGTCTCTTTGCCAAAGTAAACAGAAAAGATCTCGATGGGTGAAGCAAAGTTAGGAGCACGTACAATGTAAATGCAGATAACAGGATTACTTGATCACTGACTTGCACGACCCTGCCTGACTGCTGTGTCTGTGTATAGCAGAGTGGTAGATCATGCTACAATAAATAACTCTGCCGTTCCTGTTTCAAGCTGAATAAAGCTCGTTTTGCTAAAGTACTGAGACTCAGCTTCGTGTTTTGGGGTGCTAGACAGAGACTTACTGTATAGCGCAACCCCGATATTTTATGATTTGCTTCTGTGGCGCTTCACTGCAGCGCTGTGAGCCTGCTGTTGCCCTGCCCCGGCAATGGATAAACAGTCTTCCACAGACGCTGCAATCGTGCTTCAGGACGCACTTCAGCGTGTCGTTCCTGTTGGGTGGGGAGGGGGGGGGGGGGGCTCAAAAGAGTTCAGAAACCTCACAATATGAAGAAAAAAAAAGATGATTCGGCTTCTGATTGATAACTGTGCTGCCCACAACATGCTTCCACATTTAGATAGTGTTCGAGTTGAATTCCTCCCACCCAATTGCACGGCAGCGCTTCAGCCATTGGATCTGGGCATCATTCGCACCCTGAAAGTGTATTACCACAAGGAAATGCTGAGAAAAATTCTCGTCAGCATAACTTGTAGGCAGGAGGAGCTTAAAATTAACGCGAAAGAAGCTATTGAAATGATTGCAAATGCCTGGATGCAAGTTAAAGAAAGCACTATAGCAACAAATACATAATCTCATTACAACAAAATTTTCATTACAATGAAATATTTTTTAGGTCCCTGGGAGTTCGTTGTAATGGAATTTTACCTGTATATATAAAACCCTAAGCCTAAAAGTGCAATGATTTTGTGCAGTGATTTTATGTGACATTTTTACGTCAAGTTTTTTGTCACCCTTTAAATCGGGCTTATTTTAAAACCTACATATACTGTATATGTTTGGTATCATTCTTTTCAGAATTTATCGAACTTTAATGTGATGTTGTTAGATTTTCAGATTCTTATTCCGTTTTTAAATTATAAACTAAAAAACATCAAGAACTCATGTCCCATGAGACGAGACTTAACCAAGAGTGCCAAGAGATTTAACCACACCCGAGGCTGGAAATAAAAGACAAAGATTAGGACAGCTGTTGTACAGGCTTTTAAATATTCGAAGCGCCATGCGAGGTGCAGATCAAGCAAAGAGGAGGTAAAAAAAAACTGTATTTGTTTTCCATTGTATCACCATTTAAGAGGGGGTTTCGGAGGAGCGACTGTGTCTCCTTGGGGTGTGTTCAGCCCCCCTCTTCACAACGTGAGCGGCAGACTGGCTGCAACTGGGGGTTGGGCGCCAAAGGTGCCATTACAAATTTTATAATAATGTTCCATACTTTTATTAAGTAGACTGTGTAGATTTATTAATTAAAGTTGTTGTAAAGTGTTGCCAATATATGGATTATCATTTAATGAATGTGATTAAACTAACAGCCTGTTAAACATTATACAATATAGCTGTGTAAGCCCGTGCTGTCCTAGAAACTATTGACATCACCACAAAAAAAAACTGAAATGTAGAAATGTCAGGTAATTGAAATGAACTACTCTGTCATTTTGCCGACATGCTCGCCTCGCTTTTGTATTAGTGGCGGGAGGGAAAGTTAAAGGTATACCGTTTTGCTAATGGTAGCAGCTAAGCAACTTTGCCTTTCTTCTGAGGTTTTGTTTTACTGACATGCTGGCCTCGCTTGTGTTATTAGCAGCTAAGCGAGTTTTCTGTTTCACTTCTGGGCCGAACAGACAAACACACTTCCACGCATAAATGTTTATATATAAGAATTATTAATGACATATTGAAAGTTATGGTAAATTAGTAGTAATAGTAGTTGGTAGTAGTAGTACTGTTATGTGTGTGGAGTGCAGTGTTACAATGTTGTTTGATAACAGTATTGTTACATAACTAATTATTATGATTAACCTTCGTAATAATAATAATAATAATTAATTATATTTATATAACCTTTTCCTGGCTGTTCAAAGCACTTTACATAGACAGAGGGGAATCACACTAACCGCCACCAATCTATAGCACTCACCTAGATGATGAGATGGCTGCCATTATTCTGCCAATATGCTTACTACAAATTACCTCTTAGGTGATAAAGGGGTGAGAAAGCCAATTAATTACAAGGGATGATTAAGGGGCCGGAATGGACATGGCCATAATGGGCCATTTTAGTCAGGACATCTGGATAAACCCTACTCTTTTCACAAGATCCCCAGTGATCTTCAATGACCACAGAATGTCAAACCCTCTTGCTTTATGTCTCATCCAAAGGACAGCGGCATATTTACAGCACAGTGTCCCCATCACTGCACCTGGGCACTGGGATTCACACACAGACCACAGGTTAAGCACTCTCTGTTGGTGTTTCCAACACCTCTTCTAGCAGCAGCACAAGCTTTTCCTAGATGGCCTCCCATCCATGTACTGGCCGGTCCCAAACATATGTCAAATTATGACACTTTATTTAAGATTGGAATGGTGGTACAGTGCTTCATGTGACTCTCACTGCTCAGTCATTCTCAGTTTGAATCCAGCGCCCATTCATTGTCTGTGTGTGGATTTTCCACTCTGTGTTCTGCTTTTTCTCCCTCATCCCATCTATGTGTGTGTTAGGTTAACTGGCATCTCTAAATTGTCTCTGTGTATGTAAGTGAATATACTTAGTGTTGGAATGCCATGCACTTTACAGACAAGCACTCATGGATTTGACCCTGATTTGGGCTCTGCTAATTCATGTAGGAATGATTTCTTTTATTGTAACCTTCAACTGGTTATATTTAAACATTCAAAGGTAATTCATATAATTAAATAAATATTATTATACTTCGCTCTTATTATTATAATCTTGACTAATGTTCAATTACTGGCATCCTCTCAAAGGTTTGTTATTGGCTTGGCCCTATGCTAGCTGGGATAGGCTCCGGCAACCCCTTCGACCCTGCAGGTTAGAAAATGACTAATGTCCAATTATTAGCATCATGACTAATTATATTGAATAATCACTGCTTATTGTGAGGGTAATTTAGTGGCACATTATTTAATGCTCTTCTTATTACCAGGGTTAGAAATCTGGCCTGTGAAGTTTGTCTACTCTTTTCATGTCATTCTGGGCTTTCTCTAGGATTCTGGCCCCAGTTTACAACTCTAAAGGCACGCATGGTAGGTAACCTGTTGAATGTTAGTTGTGTAAGGTGGGGAGTGATGTGGGAAGTTATATCCTGTTACATCTAACATTGGCTTACCATGGAGAAAATAGTCTAATGGGTGGTTGAGTACTTTTTATATCCATTATTACCAATTAATATGACAGAATATTAGTAAATTCTACAAATAATCAATTTTAATGTCAGTTTTTTTCTCTTCTGTATTGGATGGTGGCTGAGCATGAGGCAGGCAATCTCCCTGAATGCTTTATAAGGCACATTCACACCCAAGCCAGTTTCGTGGTACCTCTCAACATGACAACATACCTTTAGACTTTGGGATGAAACTTTAAGCAGAAGGCGTGCTGTTTCAAAACCATGGGCCAAACTTGGTGAGGCTGTGAGGCTACCTGCTGTGTCTCTATGACACCCAAGTTTTACAAAGTATTATTACAATGTAAATTATTGATTTTTATTAAATAATATTAAATATATACAGTAATCATGTATTAAATTATTAGATATTAAGTATTAATTAAATAACTAAATAAAATTATTACAGGCCAGCAGAGTAGCACAGTGATTTTGCAGCTCACTGGGCTTCATTCTTGTGCCACTGCCTATGAGGTGCTTGCATATTCTCTTAGTGTTTTTCAAGATTTTTCACATGGTCTTCTGGTTTTTCTCCCATACTCCAAAAGATGTGTATGTATTGTTACACACGTGCGCATGGGAGGCAGCTAAAGGGCTTGAGTAAGGGCAATTCCGAGTCAGACAGTGGCAGAGTGCACTGATTTGTTTTCTTGCTTTCCTGTAGACCATCCATGGGAGATTCCACCTGGCCCTGTTGACATCACTTCCGGGTCCGAGCCTATAAAGGAAGACCTTGTCGGTTCCGGCCCCTGTGATGTCACGTCCGGACTCAAGCCTATGGCTGAAGAACCTTATGAGCCCGACCCCTTTGACCTCACTTCCTGTCTTCCCCTTTCAAAGCCTTCACCTTTTCCTTATTCCCTCAGTTCTGTTTTGGACTCAGTTTTATGCACATCAGTGCTGTTTAATATATTCACAATTTTGTAGCCAGGATACCAATTATACGGGTGGCTGCCCCAAACCTTGCTATGGCTCTGTGTGGAGTTTCTGACAGTATGCTGATTGTATATTTTATATGCACAATAGTAAGGCTTGCACAAGACCAAAAGCAAAGTTCCCTGCAAGAGACCAAGGCATTATTTGGTATTGGTTACTGACTTTTGCCCAGTTATAATGGAATAGATGTTTGGTTCCCTGCAAATTTAAAATTTATTATACCATGTTTGAAAATATTATGTGTGTGTTTCAAGTGTGTGTTTATGTTATTTTATTGAGTTCTTAAAAATGACTTATGAACACACTGAAATCACTTCAGTTCTTTATATCTGGCACCTCCTGACTCACCAGTACAAAACCCCATCCCATAGATGTACCGTTTGACTTATCTTGATGTCTAGTTATGCAAGATATTTAGCTTTTTGGGGTTCCCTCCTATTTTTGCCAATCTATTCTCAAAAACTCATCATTTTTAGGCCATTTTAGGACCATATATTGTAAGTGAAATAACACTCTATAAAGATATACAGTAAGCCAAGAGGTATCTTCAACAAAAATGACTGGAAGGACTTGAAGATGTACATGTCACATCAGTCAACCTCAGGTATTTACATGTACCTCCTATTGGGATACAAGGGAACAAAGCTATTCCTTTTCATATAACTTTGAAAAAAATGGGGTTGGTAATATAGACATAATATTGTCATTTTATACCAATTTCTTAAGTGACAACACAGTGCTGTGTGTAACTCTGCTGCCTCATAAATCCTGGGTCTGAGGTTTGAATCCTGCACCCAGTCATTGCTGGTGAGGACACTGCATGACTTTTCTTATAGACATAATATTGTTGTTTTATGCTATTCAATGGTTGATTATAACAAATATATTAATATTTTTGATATTTGATTCTTTACCAGTGATCCTAGCCTTATAAAAGTCATGACCATAGGTTTACAAATGAGAAATTTCAAATATAAGCATGGGGTTTACCATTGTAGACTTTTTCAAGGTCAATGATTAAGAATATGATGTTATTTTTAATTTTTAATTCTTTACTAGGCATCTAGCCCTCTGTGGATGTCTATCAGAGGATGAAAAATGACAACTTTATACTATAATAGAGAATATTTAGACTTTAAACATTTAAATTGAACACATTTTAATATTTCAAATATCTGATGCAGCTATTCTTGTATATTATGTACTTCTACCTCATGAGGTAAATCATTACATTTCTAATGAATATTCTGAATTAGGGCAGTGTATGCTAATTCAGACTTTTTACTGGTTAAGAATCTCATCCATTGCTTTGGATTAAAGGTACTAAATAAAAAGTCTATGACTGCACAAACATAAGCAGTTGACTGGGCTTTTGCTAATTGTTCACAGACAAATGTGAATATTAAAAAAAAGAGTATGAAGTGACAGTACAAATTGGTGTCTGCGGTACAGGGCTGATGCATCATGTGCAGTGGGCTTCACCCCACTTAAGAGTTTCTGAATTTTCATTAAGGGATAAAGATGGCCACATCACATGTGATTCACAGGCACACTTAATTAAATCCACCCAAGGAAAATCTGTGAGCCTGCTTTAGATTATTGTGTTCTCTGTCTCACCTTTCAATTTACTCTGTCTCTTTATAACTGTTCTTTAAACTTCCAAAACTGATGCAATTGACTGTAAATCTCACTGCTGACTTACAGTGTGACTTTGAGGAAGCCCCTTCACTTTATTGCACACTAAACTGATATGGAATATGTTTTTTTAAAATATACAGCATGTCAAGTGCTTTGGGATGAAATCCATATAATCATGATTTTAAATAAAAAATAAATGTTGTAATTCAGTATTCTGGTTTGAACTGAACATGTGGCATGAACAATAAAGTACAGCGCCCAAATGCTGGCCTATTGCAGTGATGAATAATGCATGGTTTTATTCCTTTTATCCTTCCATTTTTAGTTAGTATGTGCAGCAAGTTAGATACTCCATGAATGCTATTTCTCTGAAAAAGCTGAAAGCGAACGCCCACTGCTTCAGCAGCATAATGTACCAGCTGTGGTGCTGACTGTGGTCTGGGTTTGATAGACAAATTGTACTCACAAGTACCGGACAAAAAAAAAACTCTTTGTAGAAAGCAACGGTTGAACAGTCAGGCAGCTGGACATGGGGAGCAGGAGAGTTTAAAAGGCCAGTGCTGGTCTCAGCTAATACAGCCTGAAGCACTCTCCACGCTCGTGGAACACAAGAACACATGCCTCTGTATACCTGGGGCTCCAAAATACTGGGGGACATGGCTGGAAATCAGAGCCTGTCTACCTTGGTGACTCATTGATTCAATACATAGTGCTTCATTTTTGTGCCAAAAATGTTTTTGCTGAGCAGGTTTCTTTTCATTAGTGTAGTTTTGCCTGAGCGCTTATTTTATCCACCTACTCTTATATTTCTGTACTGTGTTTCAAAATGCTCTTATTCAACCCCCCTCCAGAATTTTGGCCTTTGCAGAAAAATGCAGGCAATTTACTTGGTACTCTGTGTGTGTGGTGTGTGTGTGTATGTGTGACAGAGAAAGGAAGGATAAGGGAGAAGCAGTATTCAAAGACTGAGATATTCATACAGTCTACTATCAAATTCATTCTATCCATCCATCCATTATCCAGTCCACTATATCCTAACTACAGGGTCACGGGGGTCTGCTGGAGCCAATCCCAGCCAACACAGGGTGCAAGGCAGGAAACAAACCCCGGGCAGGGTGCCAACCCACCAAAGGATGTACACACACACACACACACTAGGGACAATTTAGAATCGCCAATGCACTTAACCTGCATGTCTTTGGACTGTGGGAGGTAACCGGAGCACCCAGAGGAAACCCACTCAGACACGGGGAGAACATGCAAACTCCACGCAGGGAGGACCCAGGAATCGAACCCAGGTCTCCTAACTGCGAGGCAGCAGCACTACACACTATGTCACCATGCCGCCCAAAATTCATTCTATTAAATACAAAACTACACATAACTATATTTTAAATTGTTAAAGATAATGGTATTAGTTGCTTCTTGAATTTCATTCTGAACTCACTTATTAAATAGAAGGTCATGTGGAGCGGTGGCCTAACCTCAGGTTCAAGGAAAGAAACAGTTGGGGCATACTATTCACAATCATCTCTTAACCTAGCAAGCTGACCTTGGAAAAAAAAATCGGGAGTGGTCTCCCCTAGAATTTCTCTTATACTCAGATATGGGGATAGATATTTGAGAAGTAAACCGCAAGACAATGATTATATTTTTATATTATGTCCATTAAAGAACCATCAACAACAAATCAAATCAAATTATAATATATTGAACAATTATTATAAAAGTAAAGTTGAATATATCAGAATCTGCAGCTGCATGAATAAAAGATAAAAGTACCACTTCTGGTTAGCGGAAATAGCCCAAAAGGTGAAAGAAATCTACGTTTTGTACCTAATACTTGTATGCAAAATTTGGTTGACTTAAGTGAAAGATTACTCAAGTTATCGTGTTTACACACACACACATACACACAGACATAATTCCAAAAATTTTATTTTCGGACTCTTTCATTCTTCAAAATCTCAAAATGGAATTTTTGGAGGATTCCAATACTTTCCCTATATTTTGTATACAAGAAAGTCAGGGAGATCTAAAACATTGAGATTCTTCTAAATCTCGACATCAAATTTTTGGACGATTAAAATACTTTCCCTATACTTTGAATATGAGAAAGTAAAATAACTACATGAATAAGTGATAACAGAGACAGTAATCTGAACTAACATCTTCAGAACTAGGAAGCAACAGTCCTAATCAGTGGCAACACACTCCAGTCTCCAAATTAAATGTGTGAGCACAAACAAAAACATCTATTAATGAAATAAAAAGTATTTACAAACCAATTTCTTAAGTGGCAAGGCAGTGCCGTGTGTAACTCTGCTGCCTCATAAATCCTGGTTCTGTGGTTTGAATTCTGCGTCCATTCATTGTCTGTGAGGGCACTGCATGACTTTTCTGTATCTGCATAGGTATTCTTCTATGTTGTGCTGTCTTCCTTCCACAGTTCCAAAAACATACAAGTCCATTGGAGACTTTAAATTGGTCTCTAAAACTCTTTTTTGTTCATTTTATTAATTTAGGTGCTGATCTGCAAGTCTCTTTACTTGCAACACTTACACTCTTTGATTTTGTTTCCCTTTGACTTTACACATTGTACTATCTCTACAGTTACATTTCTGTAGATAAACAGTTCTATTCCTATCATATTGTTCCTTGTATTGTGCAGAACAATGTTGTGATGGTAGTGACTTTGAAAGGCACTATATCTAACAAAATGGTTGATAAGCATAGAACAGCAGCTGGCACTAGTATGAGCTTTGCTTCTGCTTAGCAGTGCAGGATGACACACTGCTACCTTTGATTTTCCTCAGTGTGCCTGTGAAACTTGTTGCCATCTTACTCATCTTTTAAGCAGTGGGATGTTTGAGTGGAGCTGTTGTGGCCTACCAGAGAAACAAATGGAGTCATAAAAGGGAAAATGACTTTGCTGTCATGTTGTCTCCACAGCACTTGACATAATGTGGGATTCAGTGTGGGGCTTGGAGACATGCAGTACAGTATTGGAATGGTAGTTTCCACTGCTGTCTGGTGGAATTGTTTCTTTTACAAAGAATGAGAGAGTCTTTATAGATATATTCTCAACAATGCAGTCGTAGGCATGTAGGTGCTGTCAAATATGGCATTGGACACAAAAATCTGACAGCTCGTGTTTTGAACAAAAATATATAATTTATGTGCATATATATTTTTAAAAACAACAATTAAAATGTTTAAAGAAAACACTTATTACATTGTCAGGTCGCATCATCTTCTTAATAACTTTTTAGTCTTGCTAAGCAAAAGTCCTACAGAGTGCATGTTTGTAGCTGATATATCTGCATTAAGCAATATAAAACACTAAAAATAAGAGAAGACATTCCATCCATCAAGCGTATTTAGTTAGCTAATACCTGTTTACACTGGTCTTGTACTTGTACTTAATGCTGATGTGTATAAAGTTGTCACTGTTATGGATTCAATTATGTGACTTGATAATGTCTTCCAGATTCAGATGACCCATAATCTAAATATAGTGTTTGTTGGTTTATGTCTTGAAAGCTCTTCCCCTAACTTCCAATTTTATCCTAGTGTACATGATTTCAAATTCTCTACTTTAGTATGAGAATATTGTATATGAGAGTTTTAGAACGTTACACTGGCATTTAGATATATAATTTAAAATGTAAAAATATTCATACTGGCAGTCTCATGCTCTCAGCCTGTAGTTAAATAACATTTATATCCTACTGTTCATTTAATGCATCACATACTCTAAGCTGCATTATGCAGATATATCACATCAAGCCATCCATTTTTCTGAACACATTTAATCCAGTTATAGGGTTGTGGGGGTTTGGGGCTTATTCTGGCAACATTAGATGCAAGGCAGGATCCGAATGCTGGACAAGGCATTATTCCTAAGCAGACTGATGTGTTACTTAGATATACATAAAATTGGTCCTTATGTGCATATTTCAACAACCATACCACCTGTGCTTCGGAATAGGTCATCCACCTGAAGCTAAGCATTTTTGGGCCTGATTTAGTAATTGGATGGGAGACCACCTAGGAAAAGAAAGGGTTGCTGCTGGAAGAGGTGTTGGTGAGGCCAGCAGGTGGAACTTACCCTGAGGTCTGTGCATGGATCCCAATGACGCAGTGCAGTAATGGGGACACTGTGCTGTAAATATGGTGCTGTTCTTTCAGATGAAATGTCCCTGGGCATCTTTCGAAAAGTATAAGATGTACCCTGATGTTCTGGCTAAATTGCCCATCACAGCCTTGACCATTTATGAAATTTTTGTTAATATACAGCAATCATTTATAATCTATTACAAGTACATAAATATATATTCAGTATATATGCTGTATATATAAAAAGGTGGAATTCTGTTGTAATGAAATTCATGAGACGATAAAAATATTTCGTTATAACAAAAAGTTTGTTCACAGTCACCGGTGATTTGCCATCTCTAATGACAGCAGTGCAACGACAGCTCCATTGCTGCTCTGCTGTGTCTGGTAAACAGTAAACCAAGGGCAAAGTTGTCCGCTGCGTGATTAGGCTTACCGTGTAACATGTCTGTCACATAATGTTTAGAACATTTAACTTCAGGCTTTGACCTGCTCTTCTTTACACTCTCCTGGGGCCTCATGTATAAACGGTGCGTACGCACAGAAATCTTGAGTACGAACATTTCCACGCTCAAATCGCGATGTATAAAACCTAAACTTGGCGTAAAGCCACACACATTTCCACGGTACCTCATACCCTGGCGTATGCAATTTCTCCGCTCGGTTTTGCAGACTGGCGGCACCCAGCGTCAAAGCAGTGCTACTGTTCCTGTGTGGTTACCCTTTCTTTCTTAGACCCACATTCCTGACTCGGCTTTATAAATACACTGAAATTAACTGCATATTGTTTATTAGTGTAATGCATCTGATTGTAATTAACCTGTAGAAATATAATGGTCCAGGGAATAGCCATAGTATTCCAAATACCATAACTGCTTTAGCGCTATTACTTTCACATCTTCTTCTTCTTTCAGCTGCTCCCGTTAAGGGTTGCCACAGCGGATCATCTTTTTCCATATTACTCTCACTGCACCACTCGGAGTATTTATATCACTGTATCTGAGTGGGGAATCACAGCAGCAGCTGATCGGAAAGAGAATTATCAGTATTCAGTTTCAAGCACACGCTGCCTCAGCCACGGCAAAACGTGTCAAAGCCTTTCATGTACGGACCTCGCGTTTCAGAAACAGTTTCATCCCAAGAACTATAAACGCACTCAATCAAGTGCTCCTTGTAGAACTGTTTGTACTTATAAGTACAATTACCGGTACACCACTGTAAACTTGCACTACAGTTATAATATTGCACAACCTGCGCCACTTTATAAAGCGCGTATGATGACGATATCATTTTTAAGATGAAATGCAGCAAAATATGTTGCTTATAGTATACAGATAAAACTTTAACTTCATTTAAATAATCTGTATTGTTAATAATTAAACATGTGAGGACACGGTGCCACAGCGCTAGCTAGTTCACGGATAGCTCCTGCCTTGCGCTGTATTATTGCTGGTGCTGACGCGACACTGGAAGGATAGACGGAGAGAATAATTAAACACGTACCACAAAGATATTTCAATGTTCCTTAAAAGTTTTGTAGAATCGGCATTCAAAGCTTACAGATGGCTTAACGTCCATTACATAGCTGATTGTGTGGCGATTGGGTATTTGGAGAAAGAAAAGTAAGGACAGGAATTGGAGGTTAGTACATTTGAAAGAGACAGTGCTTCTGTAATAAATTATTTCATCGAAGGTCGCGCATGGTGCAGCAAGCCTCTTGCGTGAGATATGAACAATCACTGTGCCACCGTGTTCCCATGTTTAATAACATGCTTTCATTCCTATCATCATGAAAAAGATATCATGTATACAGTACATCTCAGTATTTTAATTATTCAGAGAGCTGTAATATCATGAATTTAATGGATTATGTGTCCTGTCGGAGAAAGAGAAAGAACAGAACCACGTAGTGATTCACACACATAGAGCACATAGAAGATCAAACACAGAACAAAGCATTTAACGTGCTACTTTAGTTACGATGGGATTTGAGAAACTAGTAAAATAAACGATTTTAAGATGAAGTTTATGATGTTCTACTTTAATGACAAAATAAACTACGTGATTAAAGTGGAAATTTTGTCCTCACAGGTGGTGCAGTGGTAGTGCTGCTGCTTTGCAGTAAGGAGACTGTGGAAGATTGTGGGTTTGCTTCCCGGTTCCTCCCTGTGTGGATAGCGCTTTGAGTACTGAGAAAAGTGCTATATAAATGTAATGAATTATTATTATTATTATTTTGAGATTAAAGTTGACATTTCGTGCTTTTTTCCCACTGTGTGCCTATTTTTTTTTCTCTGTACCCTAATAAGCTTTCATATGACACTCACACGGTCCGCTACGAGTCGCCTTTTCACGCCGACTTTGATATGTGACAACTTTTTTATTTCGGGCACTGTGCGACTTTGTGAACTTGAGCTTTCGAGTTTCTCCAACACTATGTCACTCGATCAACTTTCTTTTGTTGATTATACCACTGTTTAAACCAACAAATAGTACGTTTTTCCTTTGTCTCCACTAGGTATTCGCTGAAATTCTTATATTTTCCCCAGTGCTTTTCCCATTGTCTTTTCACAGAAGGCTATTTATATCGATTTGCATATTCAAAGAGGTGTAATTCTGGGAGGAGTTGGGGCGGGACAGAAGGCACATGCACGTGAGTTACTTTTCACGCTGATTGGGATTTATGTAGTGGAAGAACGTGCAAGTTTGCGTACGTACAGATTCCTGCATCTGGATTTTTCTGTGCATACGCACATTCCCGCTTTTGTGCTTATGCCATGTTATAGTGTGAGTTCTACGCACGGCGTTATACATGAGGCCCCTGTCTCCCACAATGGTGATTCCGAACTGCTGGTGTTCTTCTAATCTGAAGATAGGAACTGAAGCAGGACGATTGCTCTTATGTCACATCTCCTATCTCATGTACTTGAGTACTGAAGTACCAGCTCCTATTTTGAAGGAAATCTTGAGAATGTAACTGCCTTCTCTATACAGTAATAAAGTAACTGTATTTTCCTTAGAAACCTGGACTCACTTTCCTGTCTCTCTTGCAACTCTGTGACCCAAGCTTGACAATACCTGTATAAAAAAAACAGTGTTTCTTAAACTTCAAAAAATATATTATTTGAAAATGAGACATTAGATGAAACTTTTTTTTCAGAGTATATTGATGCATGTCTTACTTTTTTGTATATATAGTCACATGCTTGCACATGGGGGACAGTTTAAAGGCTCAGATAATTGTAATTCCCCACCAGAATGCCAGATGGTGCTCTTGTCTTTCTGCCTGGACCTGCCTCTTCCTGTCAGGAGCCAATAACACTGGAAACTCCACCATCTTGAATGGTCTGATCTGGAGACTCGTGTCTATACTATGTTTTTCTTTCTTTCTTTTTAACGCATTATTACCCACATTTTGGGTAATAACAAACAATATACTGTGTTTGCCTTCGGATGCTCCAAAGATTTATCATCTCTATATACTCTCTATATATAAAATCCTAAGCCTAAAAGTGCAATGATTTTGTGCAATGATTTTATGTGATGCTTTTTGTCACACTTTAAATCAGGCTTATTTTAAAACCTACATATATATGTTTGGTATCATTCTTTTCAGAATTTATCGAACTTTAATGTGATGTTGTTAGATTTTCAGATTCTTATTCAGTTTTTAGGGTGGTATGGTGGCGCAGTGGTAGCGCTGCTGTACCGCAGTTAGGAGACTTGGGTTCGCTTCCCGGGTTCTCCCTGCGTGGAGTTTGCATGTTCTCCCCGTGTCTGTGTAGGTTTCCTCTGGGTGCTCTGGTTTCCTCCCACAGTCCAAAGACATGCAGATTAGGTGCTTTGGTGATCCTAAATTGGCCCTGGTGTGTGTGTGTGTGCCCTGCAGTGGGCTGGCGCCCTGCCCGGAGTTTGTTCCTGCCTTGTGCCCTGTGTTGGGTGAGATTGGCTCCAGCAGACCCCCGTGACCCTGTATTAGGATATAGCGGGTTGGATAATGGATGGATGGGTATTCCGTTTTTAAATTATAAACTAAAAAATATCAAGAGCTCACATCCCATGAGACGAGACTTAGAGATTTAACCATGCCCGGGGCCGGAAATAAAAGACAAAGAGTTGGACAGCTGCTGTACTGGCTTTTAAATATTTGAAGCGCTGCACAAGATGCAGATATTATCGAGCAAAGAGGAGGTAAAAAAAGCTATTTCTTTCCCATTGTATCACTTTTTAAGAGGGGGTTATGGAGGAGAGACCGTATCTTCTTGGGGTGCTTTCAGCCCCCCTCTTCACAACGCAAGCAGCAAACTGGCCACAACTGGGGGTTTGGCGCAAAAGGCGCCAGTGGGGATTGCCCCCTATTATATATATATATTGTGGTACCCGGCTGGGGTTCATGCCCGGCCGGGATGCCCAGAAGGACAGGAGGAGGGCTTGTGCCTCCTCCAGAACACGAGGGGGCGCCCGCCCTGGTTTCTTTGGGGGCCACGGGTACAGAGCTTGGAAGTTCAACCCTGTAGGGGCCTGTGGTCACCGCCAGGGGGCGCCCCGATGCCTTGGGAGCCCTGGACCTCAGCACTTCCGCCACACCCGGAAGTGCTGGGGGGAAGAGGATTGGGGACACCCGGAGGACTTCCGGATACACCGCCGGAGCTTCCGCCACAAAGGGGTTTGGCTACAGAAGGTCCTCAGTATGCACCTGGAGTCCATCCGGGGTGTATAAACAGGGCCACCTCCATCCAGTCATTGGCTGGAGTCGGGTGGAAGAGGACGAGGTCTGGAAGGAGAGAGAAGGAGGCGGTCTGAAGGAAAGGCGTTGTGGTATTGGCCTGGACTTTGGGGGAGTCTGTGGGTTGTGTGGCACAAGACTTTGTAAATAGTTGTATAATAAGCGTGTGTTGTGTGACAAAACGATATCTGCCTGTCTGTGTCCGGGCTGTTCCCCACAATATATATATATATATATATATATATATATATATATATATATATATATATATATATATACTGTATATACAATATATATATGAAGCTGTAGCAGAATTAATTATTAAACATAAGGGAAAGGATTGAATGTAATTCACTGGTTAACTAAATGTAACTTAAAGCTTCAGTTCCTGAGTGTCTGTTCCTCAACACCAACACAATCTTCCATGTTTAGATTGAGGTAAATGAGTAACAAAAATTTGTATCTTCTGGCCAGAGAAGATCTCTAATAAAGACCTTTACAAGAAAACTAACAGCCAGAGTGTGGTGTTGGAGATCAAGTGCAGACACTTGACCAGAACCATATACAGTACCTAAGGTTGCCCTGAGATGAATATCACCTGGGAAGTGCAAACAAGGCTGACCTGAAACAACATGGTGGCAAATTGTGATAAATGAGCTGAAGGAGATGGACCTAACATGAGGTGAAGCAGATCACGTAGCTCAAAACACGACTAGATAGAGGCAAATCGTTGCCACCTTGTGCGCCTTCCAGCACTAAGATGTTTAATCTAAGCTAAAAATGAGTAATGAACAACCCACCAGAAAGCAGGGCTAAACTAATGGGAAAGCCTATATCAAAGCACTGCTTAGATCAATGGAAGAATCTGCTACATACACACCTCTTAATGAAGCAGTATTCAGAATAATAGGAGAATCAATGTAAGTCAGAAGCTTTAGTTGATTGGAGGTGATAAAGTTCTGCAGTTAAGAGTCAGGTGATGTAATTCGAAAAAAGTATAAAAGGAGATAAATTGTTTAACTTTGGGCTCACTCCATAGACTTAGACATTTGTGCAAAACTCTGTGCAAATAAAGAAATGTTCTGCATTCTCATCTGGACTCTGTAACTGTCTTCTTCTTTTTCCATGACACATTCTGGTCCCCTAGTCATCCCCTGTCCCTAATTGGTTTACTTTCTCACCCCTTCACCACCTAATAGCTAATGTGTGGTGAGCGTACTGATGCATTAATGGCTGCCGTTGCCTCATCCGTGTGGGTGCTACCACATTGGTGGTAGTTTAAGTGGTTCCCCTATGTCTATGTAAAGCATTCTAAGCAGCAAGAAAAGCACTGAATACATGTAATTTATTATTATTATTATACTGTGTTTACAGCAAAAGCCATGATACCTAGAGTCCCAATATAACTAGTAAATAGGAATAAGGGAATGAGCTACAATAAACGCTGGAGCAGATGACATGATGGTTAAGCATGAAAAGAAGATCTTATATTTAAACAATGAAGGTGCAGAGACAAACAATAAGCTCAGTATGGTTCAAGAAAAAATAGATGTTTACCAAGTGTATCAACAAAGATCCAAAGAAGGAGAAGTTTAAAACAGTAGCAACAATGTGCAACCTAAAATGTTTCATGCATTTGCCTCTAGCATCAATAGAGCTACCTGTCTACTTACAGCATGCGCCAAAAAAGTGTTGCACATCTCACGTCAGAAAGGAGAGGATGGAAGAATCACTGTTGTCAAAGCCATACTGAAAAAAATTGAAAAATTGAAAACTGAAAAACTTCAGCTCAGTCTTTCCAAAATTAAACAATTGTTTGATGAAATTATTTTCAGGAAACAATGAAAAAATCATGTTGGGTTAAGTAAACCTTTTAAATTTTTACGAACCAATAAATGTGGGTTTTGGGGATTTGGGAAACACAGCTTTAATGGGAATGGTCTCAAAAAGAGCTTCTAGACACCATCTTGTATAAGGAGACACAAAAATTTGAAAGGGTTGGGGCACCACCCTGGTGACCCCATATAATTAGATGCAAAATTAAAACAAATAAAACATACAACAAATGTGGAGTAGTCTGTTCAGAGTTCAGAATAGAACTCCTAGAGGTCCGAACTGCTGGTCATATAGCTTCTAGGCAGGAAGGGGTGGGCCCAGAAGGGCAGACAACGAAAGTGATGTGATAGGTGGGACTAGTGCCAGTCTTCTGTTCTGTAGAGGGAGGAAGAGAGAAGGAATTAGCAAATAGCACCTCCAAGTGCAAGTGTGTGACACACCTACTATGAAAGGTGCCACAATATTTAAACAAAGAATGTTGACCTCAAGGGCATAGTATTAAGTGCTTTTTATGCATGTGTTTTTATGCATTTCATACTTAAGAATTCTGTTTTTTTCGGTTACTTTTTTATTTTGGCAAAACTTTCTTTTTGAGGATGCTTCACATGATGCTGATTGCCACCCTAAGGATGTCACAATAGGCCGGAAGTCATTCAGCTCACCTGGACGTGATATCTTTGGGACTGGGGTGATGCAAGATGTTTTCCAAAGCCCCAGGACTCTCCCCTGTTCCAGGCTCAGGTTGAAGATGCGCTGTAGAGGACCCCCCAGCTCCAACGCACAGGCCTTCAGCAGTCGTGGCGATACTCCATCTGGACCCGCTGCTTTGCTGGCACAAAGTCTCCTCAGCTCTCTGTTTACCTGGGCTGCTGTAATTGTGGGTTGGGGTAAACTCTCACCTATGCTGGTATCAGCAGAAGGATGGGTGGAGGGTGCAGTACTCCGAGGTGAGAGTGGCTTAGGGTGGTCAAACCTGTTAAAAAGTTCATCTGGTTTGCTCTCTCCACGTCTCTCTCGATGGTGGCACCCTGCTTCGAGCTGCAGCCAGTGATGATCTTCATCTCATCCCATTTCTTCTGGTTCAAAAGGCCCTTGATGTCACTTGTAATCCATGACTTGTTGTTAGCATAGCAGTGTACTGTTCTTACTGGAACTACAATGTCCATACAGAAGTTGATGTAGTTAGTAATAATTCATAATAATTCATTACATTTATATAGCGCTTTTCTCAATACTCAAAGCGCTATCCACACAGGGAGGAACCGGGAAGCGAACCCACAATCTTCCACAGTCTCTTTACTGCAAAGCAGCAGCACTACCACTGCGCCACAATCTCCTCAATGTTTTCACTATATCATCCTTGCAGGATATCCCAGTCCATAGTTCATACATAGTCCGTAGTGATACAAAGGTATTAAAAATATTAAAACATGTAACCAAATCTTCAGACATTATTTTCTGCCAAACTGGCACATTAATGTACACGTTTTGAAAATATGAGTCAGTTAAACAATCAAAAAACAAAAAAGTACCATATACCAAAAATAAAGACTCCCAGTGGCTTTCTCATGTGTGCCTCACTACTTGGCTTCATGCTGGTGCTAACTGCCTGCAGCAGGTGTGAACTACAAGTTGGCAAGCTTTAGATACAAAATTTTAATCATAATTGTGTTACATCAGTAAAAAAAATAAATTAAATCCTACATTTCTATGACTTCTTTCTTTGAGTACCATCCAACCATCTTCTCAAGTTCAGTATAGCGGGTAGCCAGAAACTCTTAGGCAACATCAGGCACAAAGCAGAATCCCCCTGGACAAAAGGCATACATGGTTAGCGTAGAAATTAAGAGTCAGCAGTCAGCCTATAGGCTGTCTTTGGAATTTCGGCTACAAGTAGGCACACTTGAATATCAACAACACCAACAGCATTTATTTCTATAGAATATTTTTATACACAGGATGTTGCTTAAAGTGCTTTATAAGATGTCAAAGAAATAACTACAAGAAAAGAAAAAACTAAATTTGATTAGTATGATAATGAATAAATAACATACAAAAAACCAATATGCACTTACATGAAATAGATATACAGTATAATTAGTAAAAAAAGTAGAGGAGTCCTCATAAATAGCATTGTTTTTTAACTCTCTAAAGGTGAGTCTAATGATAAGGTCAGATGGCTGAAAGGAAGACAAAAAAAACAAAACAACTCCAGACAAAATATCATGAAAGAACACCAGCCCTATATTAAACTAGGGTCCAGGCATTTGAAAAGTTTTAATTCTACCACCAAACCACCATGCATCTCAATTCATTAGCGTTAAACTAAGAACTGTAATATACACTTTATTTTATTGTTGGTGATGGTTTCTGGATGTTTGGGATTTATTTGATTATGTGTAGAATTTGCTTACTTGTTTATGAAACCTGAAGACATATTACATAAACATTATTGGTATTTTGGTGACATCAACAGATCTTCCACTATAGATATGACTATGGCTCCATGTGATGTAGATTATATAAATGAGAAAACAGTTTTGGTTTTTTTTAATTAAATAGGTTAAAGGCTAGATTTCATTTCAGTTTTTGAAGTCCTTTATGCTCTCATATTTAACTTCTGGTTTACCCTTGTGTTTTGTTCACTTGTGTACTTTTGTCCTCTGGTCCCGAATTTGCCTGGCACTGACTATTTTTCCTGACTCTTGTTATTATCTCCCAGTTTTTTTCTTATTCACTCACAATAATCCTTGAATTCACCATCCCTTAACAAAAACAAGAAATTATTTCTGAAATTGCAAAGATGACTATTTTCCCATAAAATTATTGTAGTAGGTGAAAACATGTAAAGGAATAGCTTGATATTTTTGAAAAATAGTCTGAAATGAATACGGGAGAATGACCTGATACTCACCAGTACTGATAATCATTTGCAATTCAGACTCCACAGAATACAATTCTCTTCAATTTGAATGAAGAATAAATTAATTCTGTTTTATGTGTAAACCCATACACACTGGAATAGTTTATTGATAGAAATTCGCCAGGCTAATATGGTGGAGCACTTTCAAAATCTGCTAAAAACTCATTATTTTAACATGGCTTTCTCATAGCTACATTTTAGTGTAACCCTGAAATTATGTATATGCATTTAATTATCTTTTTTTTTTTTTTTTTTATGGCTCAGAAATCCGTACTCACCCCTATTTTTTCTGCTGTTCTTTTTCTGGTTTTCTGTGGTGGCAATCTGCGCCACCACCACCTGATCAAGGAACCATGCAGTCTTTACATGGATTGGAGGCCAGAGATCCACATGACCATCATCATCTAATTCTTTCACGTGAAGCCTAAAAACCATGAGGACTGATTGAGATCATTTATGTTAGGTAGAATGCCCAGTGGGGCCTGGGTGGTCTTGTGGCCTCGGAACCCCTGCAGGTTTTGTTTTTTTCTCTAGCCATCTGGAGATTTTTTTTGTTTTGTTTTTTCTGTCCTCCCTGGCCATTGGACCTTACTTTATTCTTTGTTAATTAGTATTGTCTAACTTTATTTTTATATTTTTTCTTTTTTCTTTCTTCATCTTGTAAAGCACTTTGACCTACATTATTTGTATGAAAACGTGCTCTAGAAATAAATGTTGCAACATCCTCTCCCACTGACATGTGATTGTCACTCTAGAAGACATACAGAAACCATGCATTCTTCTACTTTTCGGCAGTCCCTGACACACTTAAACAAATGTTTACTTGATTAGGGACTTAAAGAAGGGTCAATAAATGCAAATTGGATTGCAGTGTAGAGTGCAAGAGTGAAATACTAAATGTTGTATAAATCTAGCTCCTATCACATTTGAACACTAGTACTTTTTCAAATGGCTGCACTCCAAACCTTAACTGGTCTATAGCATATCAGTATATGTGTATATTTTACCTTAGTATTGTTTTCATTTCTTGATGGTCATAAATTGTGTTGGCTTCCAAGAGCTGTGGGAGAGGATGTAATTTTAACAGTTAACTTTTTTGTATTATCTACTTTACTTGTAATACAAATATGCTAAAATAGTACTCCTCAACTAGAATGTGCTTTTTAAAAGAAATAAAATTCATTTTGTTAATGTATGGTGTAAAGAAGGTAAAGTATGCAATTCTGTTTCACCAAGTATTTTAATTTCCTACATGTAAAATCATTAAGTATATTGAAAGTAAGGCAAGGTTTATTTAAAATATAAATTGCTTGATTAGCTTACACATAATAGCTAAGGCAGTGTTTCAAAGATCATTGACATATACATTGGTAACAGACTTCTGTCTTCTCTGTCAAAAGTTTCCAGTGTTGAAGAATCAAAGTTTAGAGCTGATACATTGTTCCTTTACAGTCATTGATATATGGAATCTGAAAAGAGGCCTTAAATAATGGTAGTGTTTGCTGTGTAGAAAAGTGGGACATTATTGCCATAGCAACCAAAAAGGGAAAGAATAATAACTGAAGCAGAATATGAATAGTTTTTTTTTTCAATGACAATCTAACTGAATTTAAATTAAGAGCCTTCATCCATACTGGTGCATATAGAAGAATAAGCAAACATCAGGAGACAACCTCTGTAAAACACTTTTGTCACATGTTTCAGTTATTTTGTCTAAAATCTTATGTAATTTAAGGTACATGGGCAGTTTATTTCTTATATTTTTGTGTTTTAATGTTACTTTGGAAAGCTATGTAAGATAGCCTTAAATTTAGAATTGACTACTATATCTCTGTATGCAATCAGCATGCAGCTTCCAAGTAAAATGGAATTATAAACTTATAAAGAGTTTAAGAGATTCTTTGTCTTTTCAATAGAAAAAGGCTAAAGAAGCTTTCAAGCAATCAGATTGTCATGGATTATTAAGCAACCATATTTAAATGACAGCTTGCTTGTGGAAAGCAAAACTGAATAACATTTATGTATCCGTTTCTTTTGCAAATACATCTAGTCCACTTTAACAGAAATAAAACAGAGGAGCACAAAGCTAATTAAGCAGCCCCCTACAGCATCATCAATGATTCCTCATTCACAGAGGGTGCTAGGGGCCACATATGACAAACATATGACAAACATAGTTAAAGTTCAAAATCAAGTGCAATATTTATTTAATAATAATATAATTCTTTGCATTTATATAGTGTTTTTCTCACTACTCAAAGCACTCAGCAATTGCAGGTTAAGGGCCTTGCTCAAGGGCCCAACAGAGCAGAGTCTCTTTTGTTTAATAAAAGTTTATTGCATCATTTGCAGTCGCTCAATCTACCATAACTTTATAAACTAAAATAATGTATGCATATGTTTTATTGTTCAAAGCATGATTTTGAGTGATGATTCATAAAAAGATCTATTTTTTCTTCTTTCAATTCTGATTTTCAAATATTTAAACTTTGAATCATGCAGGCTAAGGCTATGTACAATTAAAGCAAAATAAACTTTTTATATGCATATAGAATCACAAAATCAAGAAAAATAGTTTTTTTTTATTCTGATAGTTCTGGCTTTTTTTCAGTTTTCACATTAATTGTTGCCTACATGAAGTACATATTCTTTTATGATGATGAGTCAATTAAACATTTGTTAGACCCACTGGTGCCACACAGAATATTTTGCAATTTTATTAGTCATTTTATTTTCAGGTTGTCTTCTGTCCAAGGATCCAAAATGGCATCACAGTTGCCACTTTCCCCCAACAATGAATCAAGGGGTTAAGATGAGGGTTATGGTTAAATAATAATAGTAATAATACATGTTATTTATATAGCACCTCTCCCAAGCTCAAGGAATCAGTAAGCTGGTTTGATGTGTTAGAATTACCTGATTCTGTTATTCAAATATTTATTTCCTTTTGTGAATTATCAAGTGGATCCATCTCAATAATTTTATAAACTTATGTTTTCTTTCTCCAGGTTACTGGTGACCAAGACGTGTTGGTTTCTAGCTATTTCCTTCAAACCATTCTGTTGCTTAGAAACCATTACAAAATTAAAACTTTATTAGAAGCAATCAGTCAAACTTCTATCATGTTTGGACTATATCAGTCTGTGAGGTGATACTGGCTAGCGTGGATGAAGATTCAGACAGTACCTCCAGAGTAAATCAAATCATTTTAATCCTGTAATGATGTAAGGGAACAATGGAAAAGGGATTTCAAAATTAAAAGAGGAAAAATGAAATGAAATCCAACCATTTATAAAATATACTATAGTTCAATATGCACCAAGCATACACTAACTTAGCTAAAAATTCTAAAAAAAGTCTAAGACCTAGTTGACACTAATATGGCCTTGCATCTACAATGAAACACTGTTTTAACCATGGAAAATGAACCATTTTGAAAACACACTCCAAAGTGTGCCAATCTGAAAATGCTGGGTCTCGCATAACAATTAAAGAGATTTAAAAAAAACAAACAAAAAAAAAAAAACAATGATATACCATTGTCATGTGATCATTCACTGCATTCACTTTTTTCCCATGTGAACCTAGTCTCTACTGTGAGGGTTGTCCTCTCCTAAGATCTTGGCATCAGTTGACTGGTATTGTGTATTGAAACCCTCAAATATTTCTCAGTATTTACTTCAGCAGAATTTCTGATCTATATTTTTGAAAGCTTTGTCAACATTATACTCATTTTTAGCCTTTAAAAGTGGTTGTACTTCATCATTTGTCCTCACAAACATGACCGTTGGCTTTGCTCTGTAACGAAAGAGCACTCTTGGTTTACGAGCTGCCCATTTTTACTGTTTCAGTTTGAATGATAAAGTTTTCTAAAATGATCTGAAAAGATTACAGTGGACGGAAACCTTGCCGCTTAACATTAATACTTGGAATAAAACCAATCAGGAGAAAAGTAGTCAGCTGTGATATCCAATGAGTAAGAACTGAATAACTGTCAATTTTATGAAATGTTTACCACAATCTCACCTGTCTGCACAAATGTCTGTGATCCTGAACATAAATGTAATCTGGCCTTGGTAACTTTGTAATACCTTGCTGTTTGTTATTTCAAAATATTTTAATAATTCTTGAATGCTCTATATAAATCCTGATAAATTTGTACCATCTTTGCTCAGAAGAACAAGTGTACTGTGTTGCCTGTATCTTGTGTAAAATAATTAATTTCTCTTTAATTATTTTTTTGTACTAATACACTGGAAACTTTTTTTATGATTTTTTTTTATAATTAGGTTTAACATCCATCCATCCATTTTCCAACCCGCTGAATCCGAACACAGGGTCACGGGGGTCTGCCGGAGCCAATCCCAGCCAACATACAGCACAAGGCAGGAACCAATCCCGGGAAGGGTGCCAACCCACCGCATCTTACTTTAAATAAATCTACTTTCAACTGTTGGTCTCATAGAGTATGTGTATAACTCTTATAAGTGATATATATTTTTCCTAATTTTTATTAGTCTTATACTCATCCATTTTGGAGGTTTGTGACTTATCTTACTTCTGATAATTCTTCAAGGAACGAACATGATTTATTAAGTAACCCTCTCAAGAATATTGCAATTGAAAGTTTACTGTAAGCTATATATGCTGCTCCGTGTCAAAATCAGCATTATTTGAATTTTAAAACTTTTGTTTTTGTTAGTTTGGACATCACCTGTTTGGAGTTTGCATCTTCCCGTGTTGTTGTGGGTTTTCTCCTGGGTAATATGGTTTTCCTCCAACATCCCCAAAAATATGTGAGTGTGTGCAAGTATCAGTGATTGGTATCTCTTCCAGGTTTGTTTCTTGTCTTGAACCTAAGGCTGCCAAGATAGGATCTGGCTCCAATCAACCCTGCAATGGAGTAACACACATGATAAAAGAAGCATATGTTTACTTTTTCAGAATAGTTGTTGATTGCCCTTTCTACAAAGCCAAGGCCAACTGTACCCATCTAACCACACTCATTGAGCAGCATAGTGCCATCATTTTTGTCCCAGAAGTGTTTTTATAGTATAAATTTAGATCATTTTCAGCAGCTTTGGAACATGCATATGCACAATATGCATAGACATCATGACATGTGAGTGCTAGTGTGGTGGTTAGAACTGCTGCTTCATGGATACAGAATCCAGATACTGTGCCAGTAGTCAACTAGAATGTGTGTAATGAGTTAATGCACCTGAACATTATGAACATGTATACTTAAAATGACAATAAAAATCATTTGTTGCAGCTGATAATGAAAAAGAGGTGAGCTTAGCATCATCACCTATGTGCATGGTAAATGAAAATGCATCCTCAATGCATCCTCAAATCAAGCTATGCAGAGTCTTATCAACAATACAGAGTATTTGTTAAATAAAGGTTTTTGGGATTCTACAGAAGGAATGATGTAGGAATCTGGAGAAAATAGAGCAAGAGAGTGTGAACACATCCAGGAGTGTGGCCACATCTCCACCATGTGGACAGTACTAAGTGCAATAACTATTTGCAGATAGCATCATTTCTCATTTCCCTTCCGAAATGGTAACAGAGAAGAGTAAATAGACCTATTTCTCCAGTACAAGAAGGTAGCTAAGCTAGACTGAGCTGATATTGAGAATGAATTCCATGATTTATCCCATTTTTTCACCTGTTTAGTTCCATTTTGGGGTAGGGAAGATGCCTCATTATGTTAGGACATAACAGAGCAAGAATTTTAACAAATTACTCATTTAGTTAGGTAGCTAAATTGACCTAATATCTCATACAGATATTTTTATAATATGTTCAATGATTATCAATATAAGGTTAACTATACTTATACACTTATATTGCATGTTATTTATGGGTGGCAGAATGGTCAACTCTGCTGCATCAAAACTCACTAATCTTGGATTAAGCATGTTGAAACTGGATGTATTGAATGTTAGTTAGTTAGCCTTGGATAATGATTTTTTTGTCCCTGATGTAATCCTACCTCCACCTTGAATGCCTCCGTCACTCCTACCGCAGACCTCACCACAGTCACACATCCCTCGTACATATCCTGTACAACTCTTACGTACTTCTCTGCCACTCCTGACTTCCTCATACAATATCACAGCTCCTCTCAAGGCACCCTGTCATATGCTTTCTCCAGATCCACAGAGACTCAATGCAACTACTTCTGGCCTTCTCTATACTTCTCCATCAACATCCTCAAAGCAAACATCACATCTGTGGTGCTCTTTCTTGGCATGAAACCATACTGCTACTCACTAATTATCACCTCACTTCTTAACCTAGCTTTCACTACTCTTTCCCATAACTTCATTGTGTGGCTCATCAATTTTATCCCCCTGTAGTTACTACAGTTCTGCACATCCCCCTTATTCTTAAATATCGGCACCAGTACACTTCTTCTCCACTCCTCAGACATCCTCTCATGTTCCAAGATTCCATTACACAATCTGTTTAAAAACTCCAATGCCATCTCTCCTAAAGACCTCCATGCTTCCACAGGTATGTCATCTGGACCAACGGCCTTTCCATTCTTCATCCTCTTCATAGCTGTCCTTATTTCCTCCTTGCTAGTCTTTTGTACTTCCTGATTCACTATCTCCACATCATCCAACCTTCTCTCTCTCATTCTCTTCAATCGTTGGCCTATCAAAGTACTCTTTCCATCTGCTCAACACACTCTCCTCGCTTGTGAGTATATGTCCATCTTTAATTTTTATTATCCTAACCTGCTGCACATCTTTCCCAGCTCAGTCCCTCTGTCTAGCCAATCGGTACAGGTCCTTTTCTTCATCCTTAGTGTCCAACCTCTCATACAACTCATCATACGCCTTTTCTTTAGCCTTCGCCATCTCTCTCTTCATCTTGTGCCTTATCGCCTTGTACTTTTGTCTACTTTCTGCATCTCTATCCCACTTCTTCTTCACCATCCTTTTCCTCTGTATAGTCTCCTGTACTTCTCCATTCCACCAATAGATTTCCTTTTCCTCCCTCCTCTGTCCAGATGTCACTCCAAGTATCATTCTTGCTGTCACCCTTACTACATCTGCTGTAGTTACCCAACTGCCTGGTAACTCTTCACTACCACCCAGTGCCTGTTTCACCTCCTCCCTAAACTCAACCTTGCAGTCTTCCTTTTTCAACTTCCACCATTTGATCGTTGGCTCTGCCCTCACTCTCTTCCGCTTCTTGATCTCCAACGTCATCCTACAGACCACCATCCTATGCCTCTTAACTACACTTTCCCCTGCTGCTACTTTGCAGTCTTTAATCTCCTTCAGATTGACTGTTCTGCATGGGATGTAATCTACCTGTGTGCATCTACCACCACTCTTGTATGTCACCCTATGTTACTCCCTCTTCTTAAAATACGTATTCACCACAGCCATGTCCATTCTTTTGGCAAAATCCACTATCATCTGACCTTCTTCATTCCTTTTCTTGACACCATACCTACCCATCACCTCCTTGTCTTCTCTTTTCCTTTCACCAAAATGACCATTGAAATCAACTCCAATCACCACTTTCTGTCCCTTGGGTACACTGTTCATCACTTCATCCATCTCACTCCAAAAATCTTTCTCATCCATCGCACACCCAACTTGCGGGGCATATGTGCTAACAGCATTCATTATCACACCTCCAGTTTCCAACTTCATAATCATTACTCTGTCTGACACTCTTTTCACTTCCAAAACACTTTTGGCATACTGTTCCTTTAGAATAACCCCTACCCCATTTCTCCTCCCATCCACACCATGATAGAACAATTTGAATCCACCTCGGATCCACCTGGCTTTACTCTCCTTCCATTTAGTCTCTTGCAAGCACAATACATCAACCTTCCTTATCTCCATCATATCTGCTAACTCTCTCCCCTTACCAGTGATACTGCCAACATTCAAAGTTCCTACCCTCAGTTCCACTTTCTTTACCTTCCTCCTCTCTTCCTGCCTCTGAACACATCTCCCCCCTCTTCTTCTCCTTCTTCGGTCAACAGTAGCCTAATTTCCACCAGCACCCTGTTCGCTAAGGAAATTTGTATTGTTGTCTGCATATTGATTTGGCAAAATTTTACACTGGATGGCCTTCCTGATGTAACCCTTCCCATTTATCCAGGCTTGGGATCGGCACGAAGAAACACACTGGTTTGTGCATCCCCTGTGGCTGGGTTTTTAATGTTTCAATATATGAACTAATAATTAAACCAAAGTGTGTTACAAAAAAATGAAAATGAAAAAGGTTGCTTTCCTGATAAAGTTAACTTTCTTTATTTTTCAAACTAACAAATTAATACATATTTATCGATTATTAACATTTGAAGCTATGCCTGCAACATGCCTTTATTCAAGTAAGCAGTTGGAAAAAAAAACTGCTGCCTCTTCCTATTGCTGATAGTGCTAGCAAATTATTGACCTGGCCTGGTGATTGTAAATGAGGCACTATGCTATCCTGCCACCTTTTATGACAGTTCTCGATTCAAGGCTACTTCTCTGAAGAAGTTTATCTGTCTTGTTTAAGAAGGAATTAGCTGGATGCTTGTGCATTGTTTCCCACGCCTGCAGCTCAGAGGTTAATAACGTGTGGGAGTAGTTTCGATCAGTCAGGTAGGTCGGGTTTCTACTAATCTGACTTGCATACCTTTGAGCCGTATCGGCCAGCACAATGATCAGTGAAATTCCATGCATTCCAGGCATAGTCACCAAGGCAGCAGTTTTAGAGAAAGTAAACAGCAGTGAATTTCTGTTCCAACCGGATTTCTGCCTTTACCTTTTAGTCAAAGGTCAGGCCATTCATCAGACACTATTGACTCTCACCAAATTCATTTACCCATTCTTTCTGTTTTTTCTTTTGTCATTTTTTTTGAATGGGGACCAGAGTTGAAGTTTAGGCACTTTTTTCTTTCTTTCTTTAGAAAACTGCATTTTAAAGACATTGTGAAAGCTTTGATCTAATTCATTTACTTCCTTGATAGTTCCCCAAGGCTTAGCCACCTGACTTGTATTTTCTAGAATTCATTCATACTTCCAGGTTCCTAGTCAATGGCTATTGGCTAATATGATGATGAGAAAATAAGAATGTAATGCACTAAAGCTATTTTAGAAGCTGACCCCAGTTTGAAGGCAACTCCTTCTTCCATCATTCATAAAGAAGCTTTACAGAAAGGGAGGTTTGGAAAGCCTTAAATTGTCAGTCATTAGCCTATTTACGTTAATGGTGATCTTTGCCATGAGAATTTGTATTTAATTTAATGACCTGCCAGTTAAAATTATATAAGTGTCACAAAATGAAAAGCAATCAAACAAATTATTTAAAGAAAAAATCAAGAAACACTATACTACTATACTTCTGGAATTATTGAACAATACAGATACACTTGGTGATGATGATCACCAAATTCCTAATAATAATAATATATTTTATTTATATTGCATCTTTCCCATGATCAAGGTACTCCAAAGAGTCTCAGAAAGAACACCAGGGTATATGTAACATTAGATACAAATAATAAATAAATTATGGTTGAAACCTCACATTTTCTCTGAAGTATTTTAAAATCAATTACCATAATTTTTATTTTACGCTATTTATGTTTTATAATCCAGCTGAAGTTTTCCCGTTACCTCTTTGTCTATTGTTATTGTAAGGTCTAGCAATACATTGTATAATCTTATAATTTATTTATACATCACCTAATTATGACCCTTTCTAAGAAGTGTAGCATCTGAAATGATATATACAGTAGCTTAAAAATTATATATGTGGAGTATACGTCCACCCTGGTTAATGCTGCTGCCTCACATCTCCAAAAATGTGAAAAAAATGTAGAAACCTTCAGTTTTATTTTATGCAATTTACACGTTCTAGTTTTGTCAATGTTGATACTTTAGCTTATTGTTATTTGCAGTTTAACTTGTCTTGAAATTGGCCTGGTGTCAGAGAGGGTGCAATGAAATGAACAAATGGCAATCGAGGTTTGATTACTGCCTTGCACAGGATTCTTCTGGAATAAGCTCTAGATCCCAACAACCTTGTATTGGAAACAGCAGAAAAGCAGTAAAGAGATGAACTTTGTTTATTTTTTGTCTTTTCTTTAGCAAATATTTCTTGCATTATAAAATTGTAAAGGTATAATTAAATCCTTATTAGTCTTTGCTCCTTTGAATTTCTTTATTCTGTTTTCTTCACGGAGGAACTTTAGGATTTACCAATTTTCCAATAAATGGAAGAATCTAGAGTCTATTACGGCCTTACCTCAGCACTTTGCTTATTTTTTATTTATTTTTCATGATTCTGCTGTGGCGGATCTACCATCAGGCCGAGTGAGTGTTCAGGCACCTAAAACAAGAGTATGAACAACTATGATGCATGCCAAAACCAGGTGTCCCCACACTGACAAGAATTGTGAAAAGTTAAATCATGTCTCTGTTAGGGAACTCCATTCATTAAATCACCCATTGGTCTGTGGGGGTCTTAATCCAGCCATGTGATTGAGGATCTTTTTTCATACAATCTAAAAAAGCTTTGAACTAGTATTTGTAATGGCAAGTCTTCTTGTTTCTCATATTGCATTCTTAATAATATACATGTTCTTTTCAAGTGACTTAGCTTTTTCTAGTGGCTGGAATTTACAATACAAAACTATTTGTATAATTGTATAAGGGGCCAAACTGGCCATAAATCGTATATTTTGTGGGTAATCTATTGGTATACAGTAATCCCTCCTCCATCGCGGGGGTTGCGTTCCAGAGCCACCCGCGAAATAAGAAAATCCGCGAAGTAGAAGCCATATGTTTATATGGTTATTTTTATATTGTCATGCTTGGGTCACAGATTTGTGCAGAAACACAGGAGGTTGTAGAGAGACAGGAACGTTATTCAAACACTGCAAACAAACATTTGTCTCTTTTTCAAAAGTTTAAACTGTGCTACATGACAAGACAGAGATGACAGTTCCGTCTCACAATTAAAAGAATGCAAACATATCTTCCTTTTCAAAGGAGTGCACGTCAGGAGAGAGAGAACAAAGCAAGCAGTCAAAAAAAAAAATCAATAGGGCTGTTTAGCTTTTAAGTATGCGAAGCACCGCCGGTACAAAGCTGTTGAAGGCGGCAGCTCACACCCCCTCCGTCAGGAGCAGACAAAGAGAGAGAGAACCAGAGAAAAATAAAGTCAAAAATCAATACGTGCCCTTTGAGCTTTTAAGTATGCGAAGCACCGTGCAGCATGTCCTTCAGGAAGCAGCTGCACACAGAAAGTAGCAACGTCCCTATCGTCTAGGTGTGCGAACAGCCCCCCTGTTCACACCCCCCTACGTCAGTGCAAGAGAGAGAGAGAAAGTAAGTTGGGTAGCTTCTCAGCCATCTGCCAATAGCGTCCCTTGTATGAAATCAACTGGGCAAACCAACTGAGGAAGCATGTACCAGAAATTAAAAGACCCATTGTCCGCAGAAACCCGCGAAGCAGCGAAAAATCCGCGATATATATTTAAATATGCTTACATATAAAATCCGCGATGGAGTGAAGCCGCGAAAGGTGAAGCGCGATATAGCGAGGGATCACTGTACACATGAACATTAATTGATTTATGACAATTTGTTATTGGCTTATTTGTATTTATTATTGGCTTGTTTGCATACTTAATTGGTTTGCATGCGTACTATACACGTTTCATTCATAAAAACTGTATTGGTTTATATCCGTATATTATCGGTTTGTGCATAAACTATATGGGATTGTATATGCATAACACTGGTTTGCATATGAACTATATTGATTTGCACATGTATATCACTGGTTCCAGTGTGCTTGCTATTGGTTTGTGAGTGAACTGCATCAGTTTACACTCACATGCTAACAGTGTGCCTATGAACAATACTGGCTTGCATTCATGTACTAATGGTGCACTGGCTTTGCAATGGATTTGTGTATGCACTATATTGGTTTCCTGCATGTCTTATAGTGGTTTCATGTGGGTAATATGTCGGTTTTATGTCTGAAGTCTACTGGTTTTATGTGTGTACTATGCCAGTTTCACCTACAAAACATACTGGTTATGCACACGCACCACTATTGCAGCTTTGTGTTTGAACTGTATGCAGACTATGTTGGTTGTTCATATGATCTTCAGCGGCAATGGGAGAGTCAAGAAGCAAGAACTCAAGGGCCGGCAGAGTCATGGAGCGTGAAGAGAAACAGGTAGGAGATGGATCTGCGTTAAAACAGGGCAATATTTTGTTTTATGCACAATACATTTGCAAAGGGACATGATAGTAATTGTTACTGTTTAACAGTATCTACCCTTGAGTCTAGTGAGAAGTCAAGTAATACATTAACACAGTACAACACCCTAGTACCCTTGAGTCTGAAATGAACACAAGGCTGAAGTTAGGTATGTATTTGGTTGTCTTCTTATTCGCTCCCAGCGACATGTTTAGTTGCAACCAGCAACTGTACTTTTTCACACAGCTTTTGCAAACCAGTTTCTTATTCTAAAGGCAAAATATTCTGCATTTACACATTTACAACTGATGCCTTTATCCAGCATGCAACATATAGACACTACTGGTTAAATTTCTTTTGCCCCTGTTACGATGTGAGTTTGCTCCACGCTCCCATACAGCTTCTGGGAGCTCTTGAACCCGACACTGTCAGTAATGTCACCGATGAGCTAGGCAGTGAGGCACAACAAAGCAAGAGGATGGTGCAAAATTGTAAAGTGCTTTTATTTAAAACAGCAAACAAAACAAAGTGTCCAAATAAAGTGCAACGCTTCATAATCGAGTCAATAAATAATCCGTAAAAACAAGTGAAAGGTGGAGGTTAAAATTCAATAGAAAAAATCTTTTTAAAAAAAATGAGGTTTAAACAATGGCTGGAAGCTGTCCTTTTAAAATCAGCCTGGTGCCTTTCTACTGGTGACTCCAATGCTTCTTCTGTTCAGGCTATACACCAGGGGAGCCACCCTACCTGCAGCTGACTTTCATTGTACCTTCTGGTCTGGAGGCTTCCTGATCCCTGGCTTCGGTTCAGCTCTCTCCAGACCGAGACTTGGGTTCCACAGCGACAAGGACGCTCACACTGGGAAACCACCTCCCAAGCCTCCCAACTCCCTCTGTTTTCCACGGCGATCCATCCTTCTTCCAGTTACTCCCGCTCCTCACAAAATGCTCAGTGGGAGAGACCACAACCGACTGCCCTAGGTGTTGGCCAAACACCCCACTAGGGCTCAATGTCCAGCTGCCTGTGAGCCTGTGCTCGCTCACTCACTTGCTCTCTTACATTGCACCGGCTTTCCTCTCCCTGCCTCCCTCTTCTGCAACCTCTGCTCCTTTCCTTTCTTCTTCTTCTCCCTTTTCATTCCCCCTAGCCGCCTCGCGCTTCTATTTATCACGGGGAAGTGGATCAGATGTGGCAATTAGCAGCCCCCGGGAACAATTGCGGATGCGGACAACTCCTCACCTGTGCACTTAAGCGAGGTTCGCCCACATCACGAATTCCCCGGGAACTGATCCGCCACTCTACCACGCCCCCTTTCTAAGCCGCGAAGATGCCGATTATTTATTTTAAAAAGTGGTCTTTTTGACGTGAGCTGTGGACCCGCTACACCACAGCCCCGCACTGCACAGACAGGTGAAGTAACTTCCTCATGGTCACACAGTGTCAGTGTCATGAAAATTTCTGGGAAAGTGGAATCCACTGTCCTTTCTGATTTGGCACAGGCATGCTAAGGCATGATTGTTACAGATCTACTCGTGTGTGTGCATCTTTGTGTGCTGTTTCTTTTTTGATTTAACATATGCTCTGTACAAAAGGCCATCCTGTTTATCAGTAAATATGCACATGCAGCCGCATATGCCCACTGTTTCCTCATGCACAGCGATGTCATGAAGTCTGCGTTCTAAAGTTGCATATGTATTAAAGGTTATTGACGCTTTTACCAGGGTGCTCTTTGATTGATGGTGGACAGTAAACTTTGTTAAAATGGTATTGAAAAATGCCACTTGTTAGTTGTTATTTTCAGTCATTTTGGCATGTGCACTGTATGTTCTGTTTCCAACAAATTCTTTAACAGGAGCTCATCAACAAATAAAAATGGAAAATAAGATTTAGGAAAATATCAATAACAATAGTGGTTGATGTTTTGGACCTCAATCCCTGAGGTTGTGGGTTCAAATCCTGCTACTAACACAGTGTGACAATGAGCAAGTCACTTGACCTGCCTGTGCTCCAACTAGAAAAACAAAAGAAATGTATCCAATTATATCACAAATGTTGTAAGTCACCTTGGATAAAGGTGTCTGCCAAATAAGTAAATGTAAATATTTAAAAGACAAATCATTAACATAAATGTAGTAATCCACTGTCATGCTATAAGTGATCACTTGCTCTTAAACATTTATGCAGGGGATAAAAAGAGGAAACTCATATTTCACCTCTACCATATGAATGACTAAAATCATTTGAATTAAAAACTTTAAGTTCTATCAAAAAATAAAAATCCCTACCTGTCATGGCCACTCCTTCACTCCTTTAAATTGGGGAGGGATCCCACTTTCACAGCAAGTGCACAGTTTATTTAATAAGCCTATCAGGCAGTGTTCCATGGCAGTTTCCATATCTATTTTGCCCCTTCATCCCTTCCACTAGAGAATAAACTCATTTCCACAGCTCAGCCTTTGCTATAGAAATGCATGTCCCCCGTCTGATCCTTGCAAAATGAATGCTTAATTTAAGAGCCTGTAAAAAGACTTCTCTATCAATTTCAAGCACCCCTCCATCCCATCCACTGTCTGCATCTCTGGCTATTGCTTTAAAAATGAATACTGAAATTATAAAATTAGTCAAAATGAATTTTAAAAGATTGCTGAAAGTCTTATATATCACTTTCACGTCTACTGTGCCCCTCTGTGCCATCCACTGGAAGGGATATTCATTTCCATGGCTGGAGTAGAGCCATAGAATTGCGTGCCTCCTGTCTGCTGCTTACAAAGGGAAAACAGGAGACCTAAAATTATGCAAAATTGATTTTAAAAATTGTAAGTAGTCTTCTACAGGTACAGTATATCATTTTCCACTCAAATATGCAACTGCATCCTTAGGCTGGCTCTGGAGCTGTACTTTTAGTTATTCATTTTATTGTATTTTGTGTTGTTTGGCTACTGATCATAAATTGTCTGCCACACAATGACAACACATGGAAGTAGTCACATGATGCAGTAGATGCAGTCATGTGGGAAGTTTAATTTAGTGTCAGTGGCCACTTTCCTCCAGTATAAAAACACATCTGCACAATGGTAAGATTATCATCTCTTCTAATAATTTTAGGTAAGCCAGACAATATCTCTTTGAATCAGTTTTCTGTATTTGTTAGCTTCTGCCTTTTTTGCACCTGTTTGGCTGTTTTTGCATATTGTTTTTGGTAATTTTGGTCAATTTATTTTATACCTGATTTATTTTCTTTTTTTACCACATTTATATATATGGTAATATTTTTACTTTCATTTGTCTGCTGGGAATGGAACTCTCTAGAAAGCAGAAAAATTCTTGAAGAGATATTTGAAGTTTTACGTAATTAAGGCACTGAAATATATGAATATATGTATGTCACACTATGGCAGGAAGCTGTATCACATTTAAACTAAGGACCAGTTGTAGTCACAGGAAAAATGTTTTTCATCAAGTTTAATGGATAGTGAATGCTAATGTAAAAGTACTTGCCTTTAATAAATTTTGCCTAACATTATAGAAGATGTAGCTTTCAAAGAAGTGATTTTGCCAGAACCTTGATGTTGGTGTTTAACAGAATAATGGGTTGCAAGATCGATAGTATAAGACATTTATTTTTTAAAGAAAAATGTATATCCATTACTGTACAAGACGGACTAGAGCAGACTGTACTTCCCAAGGAGACTTGGCTCTTTTGATGTATGCAGTAAGCTGCTGGAAATGTTCTACCAGTCCATAGAAGTCAGTGTGGTGTTTTACACTGTGGTCTTCTGGGGAAGCAACCTGAGCTCAAAAGAAGCATAATTCCTGAACAAACTCATCAAGAAAGCCATCACAAGGTGAATTCTGGGCACACTGAAAGCTGTTATGAAAAAGAGGATGGTGGCAAAATTGAATGCCATCATAAAAAATCTCCTCCATTCCCTCCAGGAGGTGCTCTCTTAGAGCACTTTTAGCCACAGGCTCATTCCACCACAGTTGTGCTAAGAAGCACCTCTGGGGGTGTTTTCTGCCCATTGCTATCAATGCTTCCACCCAATATACTTGTTAAGTTTATTTATTTATTGATTGGATTGATTGATTTGATGTATTATCTCTCCTGTGATTCTGTATTCTTGTTTTTTTATGTTTCTGCTACTTGATGCATTTGAATTTAACCATGGGATTAAGACAGTTTAATCGAATCTAATCTAATCTAATAAGAAGTCAACAGCAATACTTTCAGAAGTGCCTTATTTGTAAGGGCTTCATCAAATTTTGACACAAACTGTTATTGGTAAAACTCCAGTTGGGTATCTGACTGGTTTTGGCTTTATTTCACATTGCATTATTTTTAATGTCATCTATTTTCAACAGAGCTAGTGATATTTATAGTAATATAATATTTCTTATTTTCATTATATGTTCATCTTGATTAATAGTTCTTGATCATTCAGGAGTATTATTTTTGGAAATAAGGATTATTAAACTATGTTTTGTATATTTGGTATGCTAACACCTTATGTGTTTTTCCTCCATATTCATTATGTGAAATAAGTGATTTAATTGCTAGATTTATGGTATGATACATAGACAAAAGAAAATTCAGTATGGACTTTAAACCTTTTCTTATAAATGTATACTCTGCCTTGATATTTTGGATGTGGTCTATCAATTATACCATTCTTCTTGCATGTCGCTTACTCTTATTGTATATGTAATGTTATTATGTAATGTCGGAATGCATTGAGAGATTTTAAAGGAGATGCATTTGAGATATTAAAAAAGAACTTAGACAGAAAGGGTTCTTTTAATCAGATTTAAAGACAATTTTAATGTGAAGCATAAATTACATACTGTAAGGTGTTTGGTTGTTTTGTTTCTTTTTTCTCTTGTAGTGGCTTTCACCCATCCAACAATTGTAATGTACCATATTGGAAGTACACTCATACGCTCATGTTTTTAATGGTTCTATATGGATCATAACTGAGTTATGTGGTTCCTTGTATAACTATTGCCTGACTAAGCACCATTTAATTCTTGTTAAGGGTTCTTTGCATATGAAGTTGGTTCTATGTGCTTTGAAATATGTCTTAATAAGTGGAAAAAAATGAAATCTTTAATATATGGTAAACTATCTAGCAGGACACTAACAGATTAAGAAAACCTGTACTTAGCATGTGTCACTGAATATATGCAGCAAGAGTCCTTTTAAAATCATAACCCATTTAGAATTTCACAAATCTGTTACCATTTATTAATGATTATTCACTGTTATGGATCTGAATAAATAAAGGTTCTTTTGGAGCTTTCATCTGGATGGTAGTCACTCTTTTGTATTTTTAAGTATTGTGGCCACCAGGGCCTCTTCAGCTCCCCAAACACCTGACATACACAGGCTCTGGACACAATTTGCCAATACAAAAGGTTTTATTCATGGAAAACTCTTCATGGAATCATTTCCCACACCACAAGCACAGTTACAAAGCAGCACACAGCAATACTTTGTCTTCTGTCTTTGTCTGCCTGCCTTCTCCACTCCTCACAGTGGAAGGAAGCTTCTTTTATGTGAATCCAGGGATTACTTCCGGTGTCCCATAATTTTGACCCAGGAGCACTTCAAGGTTGGCTGGAGGCCGACAAAGTAGGGCTCACTAATTCTCTTTGTGCCCACTGGTAACACCCATGGAACCTAACAGGGATGTGCCAGAGAACTCCAGTTCCCATGCCCTGTGAGAATCCATGGTGCTGCTGCAACCCAGGGGGCTGCCATCTAATGAACCGGGTTAGACAATGCCCTGTGCACGCTATCTACTCAGTCCTTCCACTCTGGGGGTTTCCCTGCCCCTTTAAAGTTCCTGGCCTACCTAGTAGATACCTAGTACCTAGTATGATTTTAGGAAAAGAAGATAACTATACAGCTTATCATTGAATATCTTTACAGGCTAATAGGCAAGGGCTTTTAGCTTCTAACAAGCAGTAATTCAACCCTAATATTTATGGCACTTTCAAACTGGAACATTGTGTGTCATTTTTAAGATTCTGGTGTACTTCATTCTAAGAGCAGACAAGTGTCTTTAAGCAAATTTCATTTAAAGCACTTGTGAATAGTTTTCATTATGGAAGATGCTGCATAACATAAAGTTTGAATAATTGCTGGATTAAAAACTATTCCCTGGAACAAAGAAAATCTCATAGAAATTATAATGTGTATAGATAGGGAAAGTTTTTAATATATATTGTAATATTTTTAATATAGGTTGTACTAAAGAATCAGCAGCAGAAGGAAACTTTTACTGAGCACATAATGCAGCATGAAAAGTAAAGGCATATATAAATAAGAAAGACTAAATCCCTCATTCTCTGCTGTAGCATATGGCAGTTACTCTTTGGAAAATGTTTGCATGCAAAACAGTCAATTTGCATCTAAACATTAAGATAAAAATGTAAATTCTAGTCTTCATACTTTACACACCAAGAACATGCAGCACTAATGTTTTCTGCAAATATTTAAATCACAGATGGGATTTGAAAGCCTTCAAGTTTACTTATACAAGCAGTGTACAGTTCCTGAATATTGTTTGTTATTTTGGTGAAAATGTTGTTAAGTTTGTATTAGTAAAAAAATTAATTAGTTAATGTAGAATGGAACAAGATAGACAGAGTAAGAAAACCGACACTGAAGTACAAAATTCATTAAAAAAACGGTGCTCCAACAATATAGTATAAACACTGAAAACAAAAAGTATTCTTTAAAAAGGGGCATTATTTTGAAAATGACAAGCAGGGCATTAAGATCTATACATAGGTGTTTGATGCTGAGAGTGTGGTTAAGCTCATATTGCTACTCTATTTAGAGTAGTCATGTTTCGATGCAGATGGATGAGCTATTTGAGAAATGCATTCATAAAGAAAAAGTGGTATTTCTATTTATAGAGGCTGTGAAAGGTCCTCTCTTATTTTGTTTCTATTTTTAAGTTGCTTACTCTCAATCAGGAAGGTCTTCAGGCTAAACACAATACAGAATGTTGTACAACTCTTTGGAGATTTTGTGTCATTCCTCTCTACTTTGGTCCAGCATGTAATTAGGCCACGTAACGTTTTATTATGGTCCACCCAGGTTTGCTACAGCATTTTATTTTTGTGTGCAGCTGCTGATTTTGGAATCAAGTGTATGATGACCTAGCAGCCTCTAGCTGATAATAAGATGGCAGAAGAGATCAAACTTAAATGCCATGACTACATTTTTGAGTGTAGAAAATAAATTAAACAATTGTTTCCCTCACTCTGAAACCACTCTTAAACATAGTTCCAAAAAGTTCTTACATGCTGTATTCATAACCATTTAAACTGTAACCTAAAACAAAATAGAAAACATTGTGACAGCTCACAGTGTGGACAAATATGTAACATATCGGTGAAAAGACAAGCAACTCCAAATGCACTGTGGAGTGTTCATCTGTGTTTTCAGGAGATCACTTGAAATGTCTCGGGAATGTCATGACCCAGAAAGGAACCAGAAGTTCCAGGATGTCTGCCAAGCAAAAGAAGGTTGAAACTAGGAAATGGAGTGCAGCTTCAGCAGGTCATGTGATCAAGGTTCACTATAAAGGAAGAGTTGAAACAGATACGGTCATTTCACTTTCAGGCGTGCAAAGGGACAGAATGCCACCTAATTAAAAAAACTAAACTAAACTGAACAGAAAAATTAAAAAATCAACAGAGACCTCAAGAAAAGTTTTTTGTAGATGAAGGAACAAGTTGACTGCTTAGAAAAAAAAAAGAATTTGATTTCCTCGTAGAAAAGTTGAAAGAGAAATAATTCCTGACAGATGAATGAGAACTTTAATTTACCTGCCAACCTTGATTCCTTATCTTCTACTACTTCTGATTTGTAACAGTAGCTCTTATATCTTCTTCTTCTTCTTTCAGCTGCTCCCGTTTAGGGGTCACCACAGCGGATCATCTTTTTCCATCTCTTTCTGTCCTCTGCATCTTGCTCTGTTACACCCATGACCTGCATGTCCTCTCTTGCCACATCCATAAACCTTCTCTTAGGCCTTCCTCCCTTCCTCTTACCTGGCAGCTCTATCCTTAACATCTTTCTCCCAGCATACTCATCATCTCTCCTCTGCACATGTCCAAACCAACACAATCTCTCCAATTTTGACATTGAGCAAGTCTTAAAGTGATTCTAAGCAGTCTGTACATGGTAGCTATTTTTCCTAAAAAGAAAGAAAAGGTTCTGTTGAGTCAGTTGAAACTAAAGTGCAAATGCTATGAAGTGAAAAATCTAAAGGCTACACCATCATACCAAAATTGATAAAGCAGTAATTAATTGACACTTTACATCTTTAAAGTAAAAATCACTTTAATTGATGTAAAGCACTTTACCTTTTAATCTTTAATTATTAGTAGCATTAGTAGCTGTAGCATTTACCAAAACAGTGGTTCTCAGACAAATATAACTGCAGCCAGTAACTACTATTTTTTTTCTACCAAGTAATTTCCCCAAATGTTTCAACTTTGTGGTGTGATTGCAGTTTCCCTAAAAGCACTGCACTCATATGAGATTCCAGTACTATCCGGAAATCAATTATTAATCCCACTTACTTTTAAATAATATGAAACTTGTTCTGTTTGTTAATATTGAAGGAATGCATGACAGGATTAACTTGTAAACTTGTAAATTTGATTGTTAACAGAAAAAAATCTGTGATAAGAATGGTGAGGATATACATTTGCTACAAAAGAGGGTCACAATATAGACATCTTAGTGTTAAAAATTCAAATGTAAATATACTTCACAATTAATTACCCTATTTTCTCAAAAATGTACAAACATCAAATTGTCATGATTTAGCTAAATCTTAAATATTGCTTCATTTACTGTGATCCTTTTGTTATTCTTTAAAAAGCATTATTGTGTATGTTTTATCTTTTGTACATAACTGTTTTGATTGTTTATAGTTCATAACTTATTATGTATGTATTATCTTATTTTTTATGTATGTAGTTATGTGCCTTGTACTTTTTATATAGAGTTACAAGGGGACCACCATGTTGTTTCAGCAGGAGAACTACTTTCTGCCTAAATATTCCACATAAAATTAACATTCAGTTTGCAACTTCTTTTCGTAAGCATTGGATTTGTTGTTCCTATGATGAAAACAAATGCAGAAAGAAAAGAGTCAGGGAGCAGGACAGGAGTTGAGGACAAGAAAAATATATTATAACCAGAAACACCAAAAAGTCTAGCATCAAAAACAAAATCCTAGCTTGCAGTCAAAAAACAAAAGCACTAGTCGTAAATGCACACTTTTAATCACACATGCTTATGCTTTGTTTTGTATTCGCAAACTCATATAATGTGGAAACCCAATGAAATGAACATTATACACCTTAACCTTTGACAAAATATGCTGTGTGACTTCATTCATAACTCCATAGCAATTCCTAATCAACATATTGTGATAAGTTCAATCTGAGGGTGTTTAAGAAGTTTAATTTTTTAATTCTTTTTAAGCATTGTATGTCTTATTTGATTATTTAATATAGTGAGAAGTCAAGCAAAATGACACCTTTTATTGGCTAACTAAAAAGATTACAATGTGCAAGCTTTCGAGGCAACTCAGGCCTATCTTGCCTGAAGAAGGGGCCTGAGTTGCCTCGAAAGCTTGCATATTGTAATCTTATCAGTTAGCCAACAAAAGGTGTCATATTTGCTTGACTTTTCACTACATTCATAATGGCTAACAGTTATTTAAAAAATTCTTTAATTGCAAAGGAACTTCATTGTTGTTTGTCTTTGAACCAGAGATTTTTGGTTTCCCTTTGGGCATTAAGGGAATTTTTCAAACGTCTAGCTTTAAAAAGCCTTAGCCCCATCTTTGGGTCTGTATAGTTCGGAGGCCCGCTATTTGAGTTGGGGTCAAGCTGCCTGGAGAGAGGCCTGCTTTTAGGTCCAGACCTGGAGGAGTGCTGGTCTGGCCTTTGTGGTCATTTTGAGGCCTACGCCCCTTTTTTTGTAGTTGGATTCACAACACAAACATTATATTTTAGTATAATGTAATATTGTTAAACCTCCTTAATGCAGTTCAGCTTTGTTCAGGGCTGGAGCCTATCACAGAATCATTGGACAAATGGCAAGAAAATGTCACATTTTAGCCAAGATGTGTCCCCTCACATATATTTATTGTTATACTTACATGTATTTATTGTATGTATATATTCTTTGTTTTCATTATGTTTTGTCTTAATTCTGTATCTGTACTTAAGTGTGTTTTGTATATTCCTTCTGTTTTGTTCTGTTTTTAAAGACAGGCTGGAAAGTGAGTCTCTTTATGGTTCATTGAATTTCCTTGTTGGTGTCTTGTGAGTATTGTGTTTTATTCCTGTGATTTTGTTTTTCTTGCTTTTATTTTCTGCACTGATTGTTGGATATTTTCTGGACTGTGTATTGGGATTTGGTTGCTATGGGTTGCCTTTTGATAAATACTTTCTTGCCTTTTTCGCTTCTTATATTTATATTAACTAAATATTTTTTATTTATATAAGAGTCCTCTTTTGAATTGCCTCTTATAACCAGAGTGTTCAGTGCTCTCCCTCTTGTCAGACATTTTTGGTGTTTTGAGACTTTATTAAACTTTAAAAGCCTGCATGTGAATTGTAACAGCAACAGCTCTGGACAGGGTGCCAGTACAATGCAGAACACACTTTCACAGTGAGCCCAATTTATATTTGCCAACTATGAGCATGTTCTTTATTTTTTGGCTGATGCCTTTCTCTAAGGTGACTTACCGCATTTGAGATACAATTGATTATATGTTAGTTTGCTTTTTTTTCCAGTTCTAGCACGGGCAGGTGAAGTTACTTGCTCATAGTTAAACAGTGTCAGTAGCAGGATTTGACCTCACAACTTCAGTGTCTAAAGTCTTGACCACTACTCCATACTGCCTGCTTGGAGATGTGGGAGGAAACGCAGAATATCTAGAAGAAAAAACACATGGAAAACAAACTCTAGACAGGAATCTGGAACCACTAAGTGATATTCCCAGCTATTGTGCCACTTTGCCACATGTAGATTAAAGTTTATTAATATGTTATTAAGAGATATTCATTGCAAGGTTAAGCTGACAACTTTTAGATCTTATTATGAAACTGGCTGGAACAAAAACTTGCAGGTACAATGGTCACCCATGACTGGGATTGAAAACCACGAATTTAAAGCAACCAGCACAGAGGGACCATCAGACTTTGGAAAACAACAACTTCTACTTCAATTCCACTCCTTCCTATTCTTTTTATGTTTGCTTGTAGTTAATGCTCTTTCTGTCTCTCCCAAAATCCCCCTCCCCCTCGACTTATCTGCAAACTTCAGGGGCCTCATGTATAACGCCGTGCGTAGAACTCACACTATAACATGGCGTAAGCACAAAAGCGGGAATGTGCGTACGCACAGAAAAATCCAGATGCAGAAATCTGTGCGCACGCAAACTTTCACATTCTTCCACTACATAAATCCCGATCAGCGTGAAAAGTAATGCGCGTGCACGCTCTTGCTGCCACACCCCAACTCCTCCCAGAATTACGCCTCTTTGAATATGCAAATCAATATAAATAGCCCCTTACCTTCAGCGCTTCAGGAAGACAATGGCAAAAGCACGGGGAAAAAAAAAAAACTTCAGCGAATGCGAAATGGAGGTCCTGCTAAGTGAAGCAGAGGCCAGGAAAAATGTTTTATTTGGTAGCTTAGGAAGTGGAATTAGTAACAAAAGGAAATTGATGGAGTGGCATAGCGTGGTGGATGCACTCAAAAGTGCTGGAGCAAAAAGTCGCACTGTGACCGAAATAAAAAAGAAGTGGTCCGACATCAAAGTTGCCGTGAAAAGGAGAGTTGCAGCTCATCGTCTGCATGTCAGCACGACTGGAGGAGGTAGTGAACTCCCGGAGCTCACACCATTTGAGCAGCGAGTTGCTGCAATTATTGGCGACGCACTCATTGCCGGCATTGTACCAGCTGGGGAGGGTAATTCTGACATCACCGCAGGTGAAGGTGAGTTACCATTTCTTTTTTGATTGTAAATTTGTAAATAATTTGTATGTGAAATAAGACAATCAGGCTGCAGATGCTGTATTAATTACTGTTTAATTAATTCCAGACAACAGTACAAAAGCTGACCCCAATGCTGAGGACGTGGCTCCAGGCGATGATGGTGCTGCATCTGTGCCGACCACATCTTTGGGCGCTGGCTGCTCACACACCCCTGCCTCGGAAACCACTGTTCGATCATCTGGCCGTGTGCTGACTGATGCAGTTCTGGAATCCCAAAATGCATTGGTGGATGCGGTGAGAGATGTAGTCAATGCACAACGGGATGTAGCCAATGAACTACGAAATATAAAGGCAGTATTGTGTGATATTAATCAAAAATTAAACGACTTTGTGAATAAATAAATGATGCATCTGCTTACCTGTTTTTACATTCTGTTAATTACATTCATTCGACATTGTAATGCTATCCGGTGTGGCTGCTCATTTGGTGGACCAGGGTCCGGTTCATCATACCGCATCTCTTCAGGTACGGGCAAGCTACGAATGAGTGCCATATTATGTAGAATGCTACATGCTTGCACGATGCGACACACTTTCTGTAGACTATAGAGCAGCACTCCACCAGTCTTATCCAGGCAGCGCCAATGGCCCTTAAGCTGCCCTGTAGTACGTTCTACCACTGCCCGAGCCCGAGAGTGGAGGTCAGTATAACGTTGCTCTTGTTCAGTCAGTGGGTTGGCAAGAGGGGTGAGGAGCCACGTCTTCAGTGGGTACCCACTGTCACCTAAGTAATTGTGTTATATGGTTACATCGTACAGATAACGTACGACTATGATTAAAAGGTAATAAATGTCTTATCTTACCGAGAAGCCAGCCATCACGCACCACACCATTTTCAAGTTTGTTCCCCACACTACTATTTCTCAGGATGAATGAATCATGAGTTGAGCCAGGCCATCTCACAACAACATTAGTGAGGCGCATTTTTGCATCACTGATGATGTGCACATTAATAGAGTGAAAATGCTTTCTATTTACATAAACAAATTCATTCTGTGAAGGTGCCTTTATAGCAATGTGTGTACAGTCAACTGCTCCGATGACATTTGGAAAACCGGACATTGCTGCAAATTGCGCTTTGATGTTTGCCTGTTCAACCGGAGTGTACGGAAATCTGATATATCTGCTTGACAAGTGGATAATTCCATCCCATACGGCTGGCATGGCACGACTCAGTGATGACTGAGAAATACCGGATCGAATTCACGCTGAAAAGCTCCTGTGGCTAAAAATCCGAGAGTGGACAGAACTTGCAAAGGAGCAGGTAGAGCACAATTCCTGAAAGTCTGCCTTTGTAAAGCAGGTGCCAGTTCAGCACACAGCTCCAAGAGGATCGCTCTTGGAAATCTAAATCGACTTAGTAGCCAGTCATCATCATGTGCCAAGAAATCCGTATGATCTCTGAATACGCGTTCTCTTCTAATCCTTCCATTTGCGATGTCCTCTAACAACGTTAAAGCAGCCATGGCAGTGGAATAGTTTGGCCATTCTGTGCACAATTATATTGTTACAAATTGATTACAATCAGGTGCCTTAAATTTATCAATGATATGCAGTTAGTTTCAGTGTATATGATACAGCCGCGTCAGGGATGTTGATATAAAAATGAAAGGAATCCACACAGGAACAGTAGCACTGCTTTGATGCTGGGTGCCACCAGTCTGCAAAACCGAGCGGAGAACTTGCGTACGCCAGGGTTTGAGTTACCGTGGAAATGTGTGTGGCTTTACGCCAAGTTTAGGTTTTATACATCGCGATTTGAGCGTGGAAACATTCGTACGCAACATTTCTGTGCGTACGCACCATTTATACATGAGGCCCCAGATCTTCTCTCCTGTCCGACTAATCTCCACCACTATGATTGTCCTGAACACCATTTTAAATTCACCTTGACATCACCCTTTAGTGTTCAATCCTGGCAAAAGCAATATTAATTCCACATGGCTGCTGACACATAGTAACTGCTACATCAGCATTGTCATTTTGCATAGCATTACTCTGTCTTCAAAATCTTGGGGTTACTATGGCTTAAATCTGTAATTTCGAAGTGGAAAACCTGTAATATACAATATAAATGTTAGTATTTTTTACATAAATATGTTCAGTAAACTAAATATGGTTAAGAGGTGTTTTTTTGGTAATAGGCGACCTGCCATATATTTGGCAAAGTGGTCTTGGGTTTGGAAACACTTTTTTGACATACCCAGTCCTGTAAGTAAATCTTATTATGGTGCCTATTCTGTACAATTACAACTAACCTGTAGAATGTGCTTTGCATAGTAAAAGTTTTAATATGAATGTCTGTTTTGGGCAAAGGATTGGATCAGTTGTCTCAGAGCTAATTACCAACCCCACTATAAGAGTTTCTTCTTATAATTTCTTTTTCTATCTGTCATTTAATAAAAACACGGAGGGTAATAAGACTGAATTAGTGGCTCATATTCATTACTGTTTGCATCCGTGCCTGTACATTGTTAATTTACTGCTAATTGAGACTACTTTGAAGCAATTAATGTCAAATCTTTACCAACACAAAATTACATTGAAGCTGAATAATGAAAGAAGAGTATTAATCAGTTCCAGTTAACTGAAAGCTACAATAAAAATCTCTTAAAAAGCTTAATAAAATTTAATAGTGTACTACAGGATATCCCTAAATTTACTAATTTATAGAGATGTAGTGTTTGGCTGTAACTCACCAGTCAGCATTAACTCCCACATAGCTCAAGCACACCTAAAGACAACAAAGGAAGTCAGTTATCTAAATACATTAAATTATCTTTTATAATAACACCAAGGTTAGGGCAGGGAAGTGGGCGGAGGTAGACGTTTACTCTACAGCCTTAGTACTAAGGTGTTGTACCGTGTTAGCCATTATGAATGTAGAGAAAAGCCAAGCAAAATGACACCTTTTATTGGCTAACTAAAAAGATTATAATATGCAAGCTTTCGAGGCAACTCAGGCCCCTTCTTCAGGAAAGATGTAATTACATCTTGCCTGAAGAAGGGGCCTGAGTTGCCTCGAAAGCTTGCATATTATAATCTTTTTAGCTCTACAGCCTTAAAATGATAAAACAATAAAAGGGTTTAATTAAAGGCAGTAGTTGGCTCTTGGTTAAGAAATATATAGGACATTTGTGGAGATGCCACACATCTAATGCTGAGAACAGCTTATTGGCAACACTTAAATAAATTGACATAACAAAACATGGTGAAACACACTTAATTCACTTCGAAGTCATGGGGGATTCAGTCTATCCTGTTAACATTTAGGGGCAAGGCAAAAACGAGCCCTGGATAAAGTGCCAGTACATTTCAGAAACAATTTAGAATCACCAGTTAACATGCATATTTTTGGAATGTGGCTGAAAAACTGGGCACAAATTAATGTGCGACTCATTTAATTGTCTTTTGTGTCCCTATTGTAATTAATTTTGAGTGGATCTTGATAGCTACTGGATATTTAGCCTGGTTGGTTTTCCAATTAAACAGGGCTGGCACTTTCTTTAAACTACTTGCTTAACCCACATGTAGTTTCACATTTACTACACTCTCCACTATTTTTCATATCTCCTAGATTCCTTTTACTGTATCAATTATCAAATATGTCCATACAGTTTGAGTGGAAAAATTACCGAATCTTCTAGCACTATTGTAGCCAGAATCAGGTTGATCAGACTTTTCCTATGTGATGTCTGACCAAGTTTATCATGCTACGTGTCAGGATTTGTCATGGTTTTGCTTCTCTGCTCAGTCTTCTTAATGTTTTTCTTAATCATTTTTACTTGCTTCTTTTACTTCTTCTTTCACAAGTGACATTGGCATCTCCACTGCTTCCACATATTGGTGTATTTCTTAGATTATTCTTTCACTTCTTTGTAACCATCTTGAATACACTCTGCATCTTTTACAACCAACAGATGGAACTCTTGAACTGTTGCTTTCCATCAACATTCTTCTCTCTCCCCCAGCTCTTTGGGGTTGAGACAGAGTTCAGCTAACAGGATGCCATTGTTCTTCACCTGAACATTCCACATCTTGTTTCACATCTCCTTCTGTATGAAAGCTTTTCTCCTTTTTGCTTAGTTTTGGAGATGTTTGAGAAATTATCTTTTTAAGAGGTAAGTTACTTATAGGAACCAGGAGGTTTTATTATAACACTAAAAATGACTTGAGAGTAATTTCAAGGTAAATATTGTACCAGGGAATGGGCAGTCCTGGCATGTGGAACAAATTCCTGAAATATCTTATCAGCAGCAGCTTTTTCCAACTTACTTCATGTTGGACAATCCTTTTTGAGTGTTGGAAAATGATCAGCAACCAACAGTACATATATATACTTATTCATGTGCCAGTTATTGGCCTATCAAATTGAGACTATTTGTACTTATGGCCAAGGGAGATAGGAAAACATAGGGTAAAAATAACCACAGCAATTAAATATATCATTGTTATGTTCATCATATACAGAGGTAGGTAGAGTAGCCAAAAATTGTACTCAAGTATTAGTAGCGTTACTTCAAAATAATATTACTCAAGTAGAAGTAAAAAGTAGTCATCCAAAAAATGGCTCAAGTAACAGTAAATAAATATTTGGTGAAAAGACTACTCAAGTACTGAGTAACTGTTTGATCATAATAAATTTATTTTTTTAGAAATGTTGTAATAAGACAGACAAAAATATAAAATAATGTGCAAATTCTGCTATTTCCAAATAATAAAATAAAAAATGAGTAAAAATAAATAACATCTTTATAAAATAACGATTCACAAATAACACAAAGTTCCAAATCTTAGTTTTTCACAACAATGCTTTTGAAGCCAATACCTACAGTAGGTAACATGTATGTTTGAACAGTGCAAACTACTTACAGTGACAAGATATACTGTACACTGACAGTATAATACTGTGTGTTCATTTGCCCTCCAAATAGCACAGCTGATAGAAAATAAAATTAGAACAAGGCAGCTTGTGCACGTACAAGAAGTCTCACTTTACCATGACTGTCTGTGTCTGTGAATGTTTGGTTAAAACATGCTTGTTTTTCACTCAGCGAAGTGATGGTTAAGCTTCAGCAGGAGTTATTGCAGTCTACTTAGCTTATGGCACCATTTAATGAAATGTTTACAAAAACTGAAAGGGTCAGTTTGGAATTGGAACAGGGGAGAGTCCCGAGGCTTTGGAAAACATCTTGTATCACCCCAGTCCCAAAGGTATCACGTCCTAGTGAGCTGAATGACTTTCGGCCTGTTGCTCTGACATCACATGTGATGAAGACCATGGAGAGGCTGCTGCTTCACCACCTTAGGCCACAGGTTCAACACGCCCTTGACCCTCTGCAGTTTGCATATCAGGAGAAGGTGGGAGCGGAAGATGCCATCATCTATATGCTACACCGATCCCTCTCTCACTTGGACAGAGGCAGTGGTGCTGTAAGAATTATGTTTCTAGACTTCTCTAGCGCCTTCAACACAATCCAACCTCTGCTCCTTAGGGACAAGCTGACAGAGATGGGATTAGATTCATACCTAGTGGCATGGATCGTGGACTATCTTAAAGACAGACCTCAGTATGTGCGTCTTGGGAACTGCACGTCTGACATTGTGGTCAGCAACACAGGAGCGCCACAAGGGACTGTACTTTCTCCGGTCCTGTTCAGCCTATATACATCGGACTTCCAATACAACTCGGAGTCCTGCCATGTGCAAAAGTTCGCTGATGACACTGCTATCGTGGGCTGTATCAGGAATGGGCTTGAGGAGGAGTATAGGGACCTAATCAATGACTTTGTTAAATGGTCCGATTCAAACCACCTACACCTGAACACCAGCAAAACCAAGGAGCTGGTGGTGGATTTTAGGAGGCCCAGACCCCTCATAGACCCAGTGATCATCAAAGGTGACTGTGTGCAGATGGTGCAGACCTATAAATATCTGGGAGTGCAGCTGGATGATAAATTAGACTGGACTGCCAATACTGATGCGCTGTGCAAGAAAGGACAAAGCCGGTTATACTTCCTTAGAAGGCTGGCTTCCTTCAACATCTGCAATAAGATGCTGCAGATGTTCTATCAAACAGTTGTGGCGAGCGCCCTCTTCTACGCAGTGGTGTGCTGGGGAGGCAGCATTAAGAGGAAAGACGCCTCACGCCTGGACAAACTGGTGAGGAAGGCAGGCTCTATTGTTGGCATGGAGCTGGACAGTTTAACATCTGTTGCAGAGCGAAGGGCGCTCAGAAGGCTCCTATCAATTATGGAGAATCCACTGCATCCACTTAATAGTATCATCTCCAGACAGAAGAGCAGCTTCAGCGACAGACTGCTGTCACTGTCCTGCTCCACAGACAGATTGAGGAGATCGTTCCTCCCCCAAACTATGCGACTCTTTAATTCCACCAGGGGGGGTAAACGTTAATATCTAACATTATACATAGTTATTGTCTGTTTTTTTCACCTGTATTATTATCATTCTTTAATTTAATATTATTTATTGTATCAGTATGCTGCTGCTGAAGAATGTGAATTTCCCATTGGGATTAATAAAGTATCTATCTATCTATCTATCTATCTATCTATCTATCTATCTATCTATCTATCTATCTATATAAAAACTCTTTTAAGACTGGGATTATGTAACCTAACAGGAATAACATCCGCCTAAGAGCAAAAAATGAATTTATGTAAAACTTACCGCGACATGTTTCCTCAGGTTAGAAGTTGAGTTTTTGTATGCTGAAATGTCTGTTTGTTTTGGCAGACACAGAAGACAATGCATTATATAGCTGTTTTTTTGCACTGTGTGAAAGCGAAACATGCTTTTTATATGACGCCAGGGGTGTTCATCCTCATCCTCTTCAGTTTTAGCATTGGAGACAGTTGCCTCTGTCATTTTTCATGTATTCTTTCTTTCCCTGTCTGCTGCCTGTGAGGAATTTGTGCTGCTATGCCACCACAGTTTGTGTGTGGTCATGTGACTGCATGGCTACATCTGATTGGTGAAACGGAGTCATGAGATTATTGTTGCTATGTCTGCTTTGTGAAACGGAGACATGTGATTATTGTTGTTACATCTGATTGGTGAAACAGTCATGCAGTAGATCCACTGGCGGCTTCTCTCTGGCAAAAATATAGCGTATCTAATGTGTAAATGGAAAAAAAGTAACGAGTCGAGTGCTGCCCAATGTAGCAGAGTAAGAGTAGCATTTCTTCTTCAAAAATGTACTGAAGTAAAAGTAAAAAGTATATTGCAGTAAAACTACTCTTAGAAGTACAATTTTTTCAAAAAGTTACTCAAGTAAATGTAATGGAGTAAATGTAACTCGTTACTACCCACCACTGATCATATATATTATATTTTCTGACTCTTGGAGGGTCTTTGAAGGATTTTTTGTATGGGCGCTGCTCCACTTACCTAATTCTAATGTATTCAGCCAACACTACCTTCCTCATACTAGTGTTTCTCAGTCTTTAGGATTCCGTGACCCAGTTTTGTCTTTTAAACTCATTGATGACGCACTAGCAAGTATTGTAAAACATTCCCTTGGTAAAATCAGCTTTTTTGGGGTTTCCCCTTGGTGAAATAATCTTGCTTAAAATCGGGGAATCATATAGCACAGCACTGTCAATTGCTTAGGTCACCCACCACGACCCACTTGTGAACCAATGATGGAAAGTGGCAACACACTGGCGGTGCAATCCAGTAGTTGAGAAACACTGCCTTAAATGGACCCAGTGTGCAGACGCAGAGAGTTGAAAATAATTTTGTGCTTCTTCACACTGGCAATTAAAGTATACCTGCTGGTGATGCACACCAGACTTGCAGTGCCCTGATTGCAATGATCTGTACACTTTGTAACCAACATGTGGCTAATTTGACATACGGGCAAATGGCTGGTTCCAATTGTAATGCCTTTAATAACAATGATTTCTGCTTGTTTGGTAAACACCCAGATAGGCTATATAAAATTATTTGCTCAAAGAATAGCTAGCTCCATTTCCATATCAGCTTTCTTGTTTCTCTTTTAAAATTCCTTTTGCTTTTTTGATTAGTAGTCCAATTACTTAAGCCTAATTACAAAATTACTAATTACCTAATTACAAATTTCCTGAGCCTAATTACTTTAGGTAAAGGGGCATCATGTTGTGAAAATCTTTTGTTTTTACTCGATCAGCTGGGCAAAACTTGATCAAAATGATGTCATTCAACAAACTAAGTATCAATGAAGCTACCCGTGCATTTAATGGTTCATAACAGCTTCACATCCTTACCACACAACATAAAAAGTATGTGTAACACAGATTCAGTGTACTCACTTACCTTCTTTTTAAATTTTGCTGGGTAGCTTGACAGAGAATCTCCATTGATGTTCATCTTGACTGGCATGTACTTGATATCAGAATGAAAATCTGTTAATTTTCCAACCCACTACTGCCTGGCAGCATTTAATCCAAATGTACCAACACATAAATCAGTCTTTGATTGGTTTAGGGCATACTGAAGATAGTCTTAGATCTTGTCTCAAATTGGCCAGTTGAGTGCCACAAATTAAACTTTGTCAGAATGTTGATGGCAGCTGTGTTCTGCTGGGTGGAAATTGTCATTTTCCTTTAAGACTTCAGTAGAAGACTAAATTATCTGGGCAACAGTCTTCCAAGATTGGGTTGTGGCATCTCAAGAAAGCAGTAATTTAAATAATACAAACCTATCTGTCATTAAAACACTAAATCTAACTAGAAATCTTATGTCTAAAACTTAAATCTAAAAGATGGATAGCAGCGTATTCTATAATAATTAAACCTCACACTAACAAAGAGAATTTGCTTGTTATTATTCACAATTTCAAATAACCAGGAAGTGTATGGCGGCAGCCTTTAAACCGTTGAATTGATGATGTCACATGTCACGCACTCTGGATCATCCCTAGGTAGCAATATGTACAGAAATATTGTTTAATTCAGGATTTAAATATCAAAATTGGACACAACATGTATAATCCCCTTTTATGAAAAAACAATTCAGAAAGCGGTCAGAAAAATATAAAAATAATTCCAGTCCATAACAGGTCAGTTCAAATGCTTCTGGTCCTATCATTGAGGTTGATCATCAAATATCACCTGCTTTTTCTTTCCAGTTTTAACCCTCCAACTCTTGGTGAGCTTTTCAGAAGCCGGTACTTAAATGTTAGAGACAATGGTGGTTTTTGTATTGTTTTAAACAGTCAGGGGTTCATTCATCAAGGCTATCAAATTCAAATTATTGTAGAACTGTGTGTCATTTCATCTGAATAATTCTTCGATAAAATTAAATTCCAAGAGGGGAAAGTTTACAAAACTCTTACAAATTGTTGTAGTCTACAAAACTCTTACAAATTGTTATTGCCAAATAAACAGCAATGTGTCCATGTTGGCATTTTTTAATTCTAAAAGAACTTCCTTCCACCTATCGGATACAAATAAAAATTCCATTAGCAGCTACACTGTAAAGCTGTTTTCCATAAACAAGCTCTCACTGGATGGACTTGTATATCTAGTCACTCTAGTTAAACCTTTGCCCTTCCCACAATGCTAACTTCAGGCCTACAATATCTTTATTTTTCCTTATTTGATGAAACATCAACAACAGCATTTATTTCTATTGAACATTTTCATACAAACTATGCAACTCAGGGTGCAAATAAAAGACAGCAAATCTCTGGCCAATTAGTGTAACAATCTGCTTTTGAGGTATTTTGCTGTGATTAGTACTTGAGTCAGTTGGTTGTGCAGTTTTGAGGCAAATGGCCCAAACATTGAACAAGATGTTAGCTGTGATCACTGATTGTTCCTTTCCAATGACCTCTCTAATTTTCTTGAACTCATTATTCTCTTTAGGCTTCCCAATATTTGGAGACCTAATTGACCCCAGAAAAAAACAGTGTGAGCAACTTGGATGTCCTTGTCCAAGACATTCTTAGCATTTTTGTCTTTTTATTCAATGCTGTCGGGAATCTTTAGGCTGTGGGTGGGAGAAGTTGGAGCTATATCTGGTTTAGAAGTAAAATCAGCACATTTTTTTAATAACAAAAACCTAGACAGTCAATTCATTAATAATAATGGAATCATCTTGAACTTCACCCTTATGTTTTTGGTGAGAAACCTGAGGGATTAAACATATAATAAAAATAATAATAATTCATTGCATTTATATTATCCTCAATTGGGCTGTAGTCACTAAGAGTCAACCTTTTTAAACTATGAAAACAGTTAATAAATTTATGTTTCTTAGCTTTTTCAGCAATGGATTTAGTAACTTGATCTGTAATGACGTAATCAGATAAGTAAAGCTTTAAATCCCTTTGAATGTTACTATGATTTTTAGTCATCCCCTGACATACCTTGTACCAGCTATTTAGTTATCATACATAAACCCTGAATCATTTTGTTTTTAATGCAAATACTTGTCATTGTTTCAACACCTATACAATTCTCTTTCATACTTCTTAGGTGTACACTCAAATAATTTAGCCCTACACTACTTTTATTTCTCAAATGTGATCTAAGGAAAACCTTCTGTTCTGTTACAGTGAGATTGTCTTTATTAACACTTCTTTAAATGTAACTGGAATAATTAATTTAACACATAGTGAGTAATGTCAGACTCTGGAAGCTTTTCATTTTAACCTTCAGAAATCTGCTTATATAAAATATATGTAAAATTGAATCTGCTATAAAACAGCACTATATTTTAAACTCCCCAAGTGTATGAACTAAAGTTTCTAGTATGAGCTCTACCAAATCTAACCCTGATCTGTAACATTGGGTTCGGCTCTGCTATCTCCATTATCACTGACAATGTCCCAGTTGGGTGTGTCAGTTTTCCTCATTATTCAGTTTACTGTTCTAGTCACAGACAGCAGGCAGCTATAATTTTTCACTCCTCAGATACTTAACATTGTGGTCAATAACTTCAGGTTTATTGCTGTCTCTAGCTTCTGGAATGTCAGTTTTAGCTATGTCTTCCAAAGATCCAACAAAGGGGTTCATTAAGTCAGTGATTCTTCTACCTGAGGCCCATTAACACCTCATAATGATGCATACATAAAAAAAAAATCTCTGTTTGATATCTAAGGCATCACAACTCTGAGACTGGGTAACTCCAGAATCCTTCTTCGAACTGCCCATTATTCACCATTTACTGTTTATCCTAGACATGCCCCTTAAAAATTACTGGGCTCAATCAGGAGTCTCTGAGTTGGAGTAACCTACAGCAAAATAGAACACCCAAGCCTGGGTTAAGCCCCCCACCGGCTCCTGGGGGACTTAGATAGATAGATAGATACATAGATACTTTATTAATCCCAAGGGGAAATTCACATACTCCAGCAGCAGCATACTGATCCATGTCTAAATAGTAAAAAGTAAAAAGTGTCCAGGGAACAAGTCCACCTTAGCTCCTTAACAGAGAGTTAATCATACTTTTACTAATTTAGTACATGGACACCCAGTCTTTTAATGCAGCCCTGTATTTCCCAGTTGATTTCGGAGACTCGATCATTTCATCTGTGCCACCTTTCTTCAATTTGCCACATGAAGATTTAACCATTTCAACATGGCAGATGGTAAATGTTGAAAATATATCTTGCTGTCACAGGACCCTGGGTGTGCATCCAGAACACCCTTATGGTAGAGCCAGCTGCACCTGAACAACACCTTTACCTGTATATAAGACTAATTCTGACATTGCCTTTAATTGCTTTACCTTTTGGTCTTAACCAGAAATTTAGTATTTTTTTTTTATTGCACTTAAGTCTAAATATCATCTAGAGGGTTTTATGAATTCATTTCCTAATAGCTTAACTCTTCTATTAAATGGAGGCACATCTACAGTGGTAATTACTAAATTTATTTTTGAAATATCTTCTGCAAATTCCAATAAAGTGACACTATATAGAAAATTATACAGTCCCTATATAGCAAAGTACACACAGGTACGTTTTTAAAACAGAGGTTGTTAAGGGTGATTTCCGCCCATCATTTTATATTTTATGAACTGACACTATTTATCCACAAAAACTAATAATCACAAGTGCAACATTCAGTTGTTCTTTTATATCACCAAATTGTAAGAGTAAGGGATGTGTCTTTCACTTGATCACTCACTAAACCAGTAATGGAGACTGACCTAGCAGCCTTGTCCTTTATCTTCCAATATTTTGCTCAGTAAGACACTTATTTAAAATACTTTTCTAACCATTTCTCTAAAATGTTAATAATGTAGTGATTTAAGTGGCATATTCAATTTCTTATAGTTGGGCTGGTTTTGCCTGAGAAAATCCCAGTTTTTGTGATTTAGTTATTATCGTAATTTACTTTCAATGAGAAAGAATTGCTTCTAGGGCCTTATAATAAAATGTAATGCATTACAAACTGTTTTACTTTTGTGTTACTTTTTCTTCTTTTGTAGGAAAAGATGCACATTTCACTGTCCAGCATTTATTATTAAAACACAGTGAAATGTGATGATTTTCTTGTGTTTCATAAATAATGATTAGTCTTTCAAATGCTGTGAAGTAAATAACATCCATCCCCTTTTTATTACCCTAACCTGAGCTCCCAAAGATTTGCATTATGAACACTGGCCAGTATGCCACCCAGTCACTCTGTTTCAACATACTGTATGTTTAAAAACTAAAATGACACTTTATTGATATGTTTCTGTTACCAGACTACATGCACCTCACTCTTTTCTGCTTGCCTGTATGGTTGAGTCCTGCAAAGGAGCAGCATTGCGGTATGTATACTTCTTGCTTCAGACCAAGGGTAATAACAATGCAAGTATTTTTACTTCAATAGAATAAATATTGGGTTAGGTTACTTGTTACTTTAAAAAGTAATTACTTTTAACACGTTATCTTCAGTGCTGCTGCAAAGATTATGCTGCTGAGCTTAACACTATACCTTTGGCTCATCGACATAAATTTAACGATTTTTGAAATATTGAGACAAATTATTTTAACCAGGAGAAAGAATAATTCTAAATAATAAAAATTGTGTTTTGGAACTAATCAGAATTTCCTGAGCATTTGCATTATATTGTGGATGCTTCTGCCTGGGGCTGCTGAATGTGTATGTGAAGCTAAAGCCTGACCAGGCAAACAGAGTTTAATGGACATATGCAGACTACAAAATCCTTAACTGTAACCCGGTTAAGGGTTTACATGGCCCAATTACTGGATTATGCAAAGAGAAATCTATGTCTTCTCAGAGACCAATAACACAGGTTTTCTAACCAGAAAAAGGGATTACATGGCATTTTAGAAACCAGGCTCCTGTGAATAACAGTGTTATTAAAGCACATGTAAATGCACAGACTGTCATGTATAAGAACAACAGGTAAGAGCTTCTTTCTTTAAAATGTGTCCTAAATTGGTTCCATAAGTGGTGAATTGTTGGATTTCTGGTATTTTGTTATGTGTTGACAAGAGCAGTGAGCAAAGCATTCAGAGGGGATTTTGAATAAGATTGCCCTGACTGACCAAGAGATATGGTTTAGGAGACTTCTGATGCTTTTCAGTGTTTTAGAGTGCACATATTTTTAGCCCTCTAATAGATTTGATAGTTAGGTATTGCCTTGACATCTTCAGTTTCAAATCTGTGTAGAGTCCCCATTTTGATTACAGATGAATGAGGTTACTGAATCTAACTTCTTAAAGTTGGATTTGTTAATATTTATTTAGGGATGCTCTGAAAGAAATATAAGGGGAAGATACAAACGTAGCTGATATTCTCCTTGCTGAAGTAACTTGGAGGTTGGATCATTTATTAACATTGTGTTTAATATTCTCCACCATATTACCAAAATTATGTTTAAAGAGATCTGTTTGGTTTCTTTTTTGATACAGTGATAGAGCAAGAAGAGAACTAACTTGATCTGGCATAAGAGGGAATCAACCCGAACAAGCACACTCTCAGTTCAAATTAATTTTGAACCTGAGCTGATCTTCTGAAATTCTCCTGTCAAATGTAATCAATATCTTGGGCTGCAAAGGTGTCCTATCAGTGGAAAAGAGCAATAATAGTAATTCTACCAGTCCACCTGTATCTAAAAAAATACTGATCAATCTGATTTTTTAAGGAGCATTACATTTGGCTCCTTAAAAAAAAATTGTGCAAAGAAAACACAAGTGAGTTAGCAGATCTGTACAATAAAAGAAAATATGATCTCAATAATTAATAAGGTTTTTATATTATCTTCATTATTTTTATCTTTCCATGCAAAATAACAGCTCACAGCTTTCTCACAAATACATTACCTACCTGAAGAGGAGTCTAGACCTTTACCATGAAAAATACATTTGCAAAAACTTGTTAAAAAAGTTTAAATGGGAGTTGTTTTGCTTGTATTTAGCAAAAAAAAGTCTGCCAAAGGGGTAAGCAAAATTTACTTGACAAGATTTCTTAAAGTAAGCAAAATAATTGTAAAGGCAAATTTTTGGATAAGTCAATAATTCATTCAGTAAGGAAAACTAGATTTAATATCATGATTTAAATACTTTTCTCTTGGCTTAGATTTAATTTTTTGCAGTGTTCTCATTCGCTGTGTACCACTGCAGCTAGCAGTAGCAGCAACAATGTGTGTAATTTAACTGATTTAGAGGTGAACAATAAAGTCATCAATAGAGTCAGTGATTTTCTTGAACAACAATTCTGATTAAATTGAGAGGGACAAGTGACAACAAATAACTGATTGCTAAACTGCTTTAACTAATCTAGTCTGGTTTCTGATTTTTGGATGACTGCCTTAAATGTCATTGATCGGAGGAACTGCAGGTGTCCCTGTAGAAAATCAAATAGATCTTCTAACAAAGCAATATTTCACTTTGTTTTTGTCACTTAGACCCATACATAGATGTACAAGTGATCATTAAATATTCAACAATGTTTAATTCTGGTCTTGTTCTGTCCCATCTCGTTTCTCAATCCTACTTAATGCAGTTCAGGGTCATGGAGAGCAGCACTTAGCACAAAGTAGGAAAAACATCAAAAGGGCCACTCACGCACACATACATACTAGGGGCATTTTCAAATTGCCACTTAACCTAGCACACACATCTTTGCAGATGGTGGAGGAAAAGAAGATTGCCTGGGAGAAAGCTCACACAGACATGTGGAAAGCAAGCAGACTCTATATGGACAGCATGAGGGTGGAAGGGTGTCTGAAACCATATTGCTGTCTCCATAAGGTGGCATCATTGCCTTCTGGACCACTTTTCTAACTATTGCTGTGTCTTTGGTGTGATTTTTTTTCTTTAATTCTCATAAATGCATATGCATATGGACTCATGTGAAGGGATCCAATGACAAGAGAGCAACTGTAGTGAAAAGCCTTTAAATCTGATCAGCAGAAAAGTTTCCTCCTGATTCTACTTGTAGGATGGAGCCTTAAAGGGGAATAACCACTATATAAATGAACAGCAGTGTAAGTTTAATTTGAATCTAATAAATACCTTGTGCCAAAAATACACTTTCATTTAAATATTTTTGTAAGCACAGAGAAGCTCAAAAATAAAAAAAATTCAAACTTAATGACTTAATCATTACACTTACCAGATTATGTGGCTCATGCTTTTTGGGGAAGTGACACTATATATACTAGCTGAACTGCCAAGCATTGCCCAGATGAGAAAGTAGAAAAGTGAAAAAATATAACTACAAATTATATACTGTATTACCAAAGCTCTGTTATCTTTACACTTATTGCATTTGGTACTTAACTATTGTTAAAAATGGAACGCTTCCTTGTATACAATATTCTTATTTTTCTTTTTTTAGTGCAGGACCACCAAATGCAATCACTGTAAATAATTTAATCTAAGGAAGTGAATAGTTTTTATATCAAGTCAGTAAATCTTGTTTTCCTCATTGCAAGATTTATTGACTTATCAATAATTTGTATTTAAGATTATTTAGCTTATTCTAAAGAATCTTCTGAAGTAAATCTCTTCTTCTCTCCTTGTGAAGTTTTCTTTTCTAAATAAGAGCAAAACAGCTTTTTTTTACATTTTTGCATAGATATTTTTTGTAGTGATAAATAATTCTGAAAACAATGTGGATCCTCCCTGTGAAGCTTGGGGCAATGGCAGAAATAGTGAAGGAAATGCTGGATTAAAGAAAATGTTTAATGTAATGGATAGAAATCAAACTGGGTTTCTTGGTTAAAAGGCAAACATTTTAGCCATGACAGCCAGTGTGGAACTCTTTCTGCTTTTTCATGGCGCTATTTTGAAACTTCAACTCTCTTTCCCTGGTTATTATTTCCAAGCTTCACTGTAAATTTAAATACAGTTAAAATTGTGTTTTGGAACTAATCATAATTTCATTATACGATTTGAGTTAGCTATAGAGTTGTGATCAATTTCTCTGACTCTGACCCACCCTTATGGTGCAGTAAAACTGAATGTTTCATATGCAGCTTCAAATATCGTAATCAGAATCACTTTCATTTTCCAGTACCCAATGTACAGTAACTTAATTTGGTAGATTATGACAGACAAACAGGTGGGCAGGTTGAGATAAAGGTATAACAGTGAGTAATTATCCTTATGCTTACAATTAAAAGCTCTGGAGACAATATGGCCCCAGCTGGGGCAGCTTTGTACCATTACTTCCAGGTCATATATATTGTGAGTTGGGGGGGTTGATCGCACCCCTAGAGGATATGGACGCTTCTCTAAAAAATGCTGAAAGACTACAATCACATTGCTCCCTTACTTGCTGGGCTTACTTGCAGCTGCTCTGTCGCTTGATATGCTTCCCGCGCGGTACTTCACATACTTAAAATGCCCAAACAGCACCTATTGATTTGTGATTGATTGCTTTTCTCTCTCTCTCTCTCTGACATTATCTGCTCCTGACGTGCACTACTTTGAAGAGGAAGATATGTTTGCATTCTTTTAATTGTGAGACAGAACTGTCATCTCCATCTTGTCAAGGAGCACATTTAAACTTTTGAAAAAGAGACATATGTTTGTTTGCAGTGTTTGAATAAACTTCCTGTCTCTACAACGTCCTGTGTTTCTGTACAAATCTGTGACCCAAGCATGACAATATATATATAAACAGTATATACAGTATTCATTTTATAAATTCAAACTAACAATTTCCCACCCAGAGAACGCCAAATGACCACCTATAATAGTAAAGATAGAAAAATGATTTAATGATTTTATTTTTTATATGTTAAATCTGACCACAACTACCAGTGGTGATCTATTCAATACCGTATGTAGGATTTGGTTACAGCACATGATCTAAGAGAGAATATCTTTTTCCATAATGTTTATACCATACATCACACAAAAATGTGACAACTGCTGAATACAACTGGATAGGTAAGCATACACAAATCAGGGTCTGTTGAAAGAAAGTTATAAATAATAAGGCAATTTTAACTATATCATAAAAAAATATATACAGGTGGTGATATTGACAATGAATATTATGAGGTTAGTATCTGCAGCAAAAAGTGATATCTAATAAGTAGTTTTAGCAAAAATATAGATATATTGTGAAATTCCATTAATAAACAGGAACAGAAAATGACAAAGGGGTAGGAATCAGCTAAGTACACCACTTAATCAAAGGAATGGAAAGAAATTAAAAAAGTCCAAGATAAGATGGGACACCTCGTGTCCCATGTGATTTTCATCTGGAAACAAGCTTTTCCATTGTGGAGTCCCATATATTAAGCAAGTGTGGTTTGAATTGACAACAAAATCCAGGGCCTTTGCTCCTTAAATAGGTCCCAAGGCAGAAGAGGTAGGACCTTCAGGTTATACAGGAGAGCCATCACAGTCTTTCTCAAGCCTCATGCTCTGGTCTGTGGTGAAGAGACAAGAGGTGTTTAGCAATAGCTTGCACCTTAGCACTGCAGTTGGTTGCCTTAACTTGAAAGAGCCATCTAGATGCTCCCCAAACACTTGCATGATAACACATAGAGATTTTGTTTTCAATACTTTGAACATGATTTCATAACTTAATGAGGTGTGATGAATGTCTTGCTTTTTATGTAAGCTACATTCAAGATGGTCACTTTATTGTACCAATAAAGACAGGTTCTTCAAAATTATCTTTACTATGTTTTCAGTTTTTTTACTATTATTGTTTAAATCTGCCCAATCTACCAACTCCTTTTCAAACACAAGCATTTGAGCTAACAGTACAGGTCTGATCTTGCACCAAAATGTTAATACTGACCAATACTTCTAATTATTATTAAAAGAGGCCAGAACAGTTTCAATCATGGCAGCACTGCACTAACTTGAAAATCTGGTAGCTGGTGAGGTGCATTAAACAGTCTTATAAGTAAATTAAGAATTACAGTGTGTAAGTGGCAGTAGGAATAAACTTTATTCATAGACTGTGTGCCCCCCATTTTCCTTTTGATTATTTGGTTGGCATGCCCACGTTACAGTTGAATTCTAAATAAGGATGTTTAGTTAAAATGAATAAGACTCATGTGGTCACTTAACTTTACTGATATCTTTGCACTTTATATTTTGTGTTGAAAATTTTTGCAAAGTACCTTCTACAAAATTAAGTCTTTTAATGCTGAAGAGATTCTAATGTGGAATCAGTTGTATGGAATGCATTTTACACCATTTCAAATTAAAAGACCACCGCAATCGTGAAAATTTGCAAATAATAACTGGAGCATGCTAACTGTGGTGGGTCATGTTACAGTGGTGCATTTTTGTGGTTTAATTTGTTAATTACTTTCATTTTTTTTAAAAATGCACTTGCCTTAATGAGTTAATTGCAGTTTGGCAGTGTGGCCAGTCTACAGTGTCAGCTGGGGTTGGCTGTATGGATAAAATGGAGAGGGGCAAGGAATAAAGGAGTGAGCAGGAGCTTGAGAAAGGCAAGAGCTGAGAAGGATGGGTAGAGTTCTGCATGGGTTTCTAGTAGACGCAAGTGAGCGTGAACGTGGAGTGTGAACCAGCTAATGGAAACTGACGGATTTGCTGAATAGTAAGGGAGTAGTGAAGGTGGAAGATAGCTGGCATACTTCCCACAGTTCTTTTATTTACTAAAAATAACTTTTAATAGTGACGATGCACTTACACTAACGAATATTAAATAACACTAATACATATTATATGATTTTATGTGATTCAAATTAACTTCAGTATTGTTTAAATATATTTCAGCTTACGCATCACCTGTGAATTTCTGCAATCTTTCGACAAACTCCATAAATATTCCCATTTAACTGTTTACAATTCACAAATAACCGAAAAAAGCCATCAACGTGAAACTCGCAAATGTGGAGGGGTGACTATATCAACAAAAGTCAAGCATATCAGGTAATAGGGCAAGCCCTTGACCATAAAGTGGAGTTTATTGAACAATGAATTCCTTTCAAATCCAGGTACCAGGATTAAAGAGTCCGCAAGATGGGACTTATTTGCCAAAGGAAAAAAAACAGCACTGTAAGGTTACTTTGAAACAAAAAAAAAATGAATAAAAATTCATACACTTACATTTAAATATTCTTGTATTCATGGAGAATCTAAAAAACACAAGATTAAATTAAACACTTTTGTTTTCAAAAATCTAATCATTAGATTTATCACTTTATGCAGCTATTGTTTATGGTTTTATGTGAGATATTCTGTCAAATAATAATAGAAAAAGAAATAACTTTAAAAATTATTCAAAGCCTACAGTTCTGCAATTCTTTGAATATCTATTCATATAAAATTAAGGGACTGACTTAATTTCATAAAGATTTATTATTTGTGCTTCTTTTTATTTATTTTAAGCTAGGAGAATAAATGTGTGAGAAATGAAATGGTTTTATTTTTATTCAAGCTACAGAGATGATCACAAGTTAGAGAATTATTTCCAGTACTCTGTATGTGGCATATTAAAATTGCATTTATAATAGTGTGGATTGTTAAACTGTCAAGATAATTCAAGATAAACAATGGTCATTTTTATAATAATGTGATATTTCAATTAATTCAGCATTAACTTAATATACAAAATATATATATACTGTCACTCACGTGAGTATTGGGAGTGCCTCACCAGTGTAGGTCACAGGAAATATGGTGGGAAGTCTGAGGATGTAACACTGACAGCAATCATGCTTCTGTTCTATGTTTAGAATGGAGGACAAACCATAGAAAGATGACTAACATCACTTCTGCTCAAGTTCACCAAGCTCCATCCTCAGGAGAGTATTTACACAGATGACCCATCAGAAGTCGAGATTAACTTTGGAATCACCTTCCAGGAAAGAAGGAACTCCTGACTTCTAGAAGAATCTCAGAACCAAAGAAAAGTGGTAACATGCCACTTGCGTTATTTTGACTCTGTTTTTTTCATCCTCATTTCAATCAGAACTTTAAATGGGAATTTACTCAGGCCCTGAACTCTTCATTTATGTGATCTACAGCTTCATTTGGGACCAGCCATTTAGCAGTATGTCAAATTGGCCATATGTGAGTTATAAAGTGTACAGATCATTGCAAATGATAACTGCTGATATAGAGTAGCACACATCAATCTTCAAGTGTTGGTATCCGCATGCTGAGTCCATGTAAGCCGATGTTTCTCAACCACTGGGCCATGAGTGAGTCACCGTGGGTCATAAGTGGGCTTCAATGGGTCACCTAAGCAGTATGTTTCTTCATTTCTTAGTGGGCTTGTTTCACAAAGGGAGGCCCATGATTGCACTTATTTCTCCAAGGCAGCATTTTGCAATAGCTGCAAGTGGGTCATCAATGAATTTAAAACTGGGTTGCGTGACCATAAAGGTTGAGAAACACTGGTGTAAGGGAGATGATACAAGTCAAATACATAAGGGCATAAGAACAAACTTTAAAGGACCCTCCAAGAGTCAAAAATCTTATAAAACCCTATGAAATAATAATAACAATGAAAGAATTATTACTGCAGTTGGTATTGATAATTTCTAGAACATTATTTCTCTATTGTTTTCCTATATCCCTCTGGTGGAAGTACCAATTGCCACATCTTGCTCAGCCGGATGACTGTGCACTGTAGCAAAACAGGAGACACAGTGTATTACGATGTCACACTTACTAGAGCATTATTAATGACAAATTCAATAAATAAGAAAACATGTCAGTTATTTTTTTTTCTACAACATCATCAAATTTCAGCAAAATTTGTCAAGGCAATTTTGAGATTTCAATGTAGTTTTTTCTTTTTTTACCACTAAATATTGATATATTGAAATGTTCATTGCTAGTGGATACCTATTGCCCTAGATGTACCATCCTGCCAAATTTCAGCTTTTTAGCTAAATGGAAAAATAGTGTTTTCCATCCATCCATCCATTATCCAACCCGCTATATCCTAACTACAGGGTCACGGGGGTCTGCTGGAGCCAATCCCAGCCAACACAGGGTGCAAGGCAGGAAACATACCCTGGGCAGTGTGCCAGCCTACCGCAGGGAGCACACACGCACACACACACACACACACCAAGCACACACTTGGGACAATTTTGAATCGCCAATGCACCTAACCTGCATGTCTTTGGACTGTTTGAGGAAACCGGAGTACCCGGAGGAAACCCACTCAGACACGGGGAGAACATGCAAACTCCACACAGGGAGGACCTGGGAGGCGAACCCTAACTATGAGGCAGCAGCGCTACCCACTGCGCCACTGTGCTGCCCGATACATTGTTGTGGTCTTAATAATTAGAGATTAACTTTGACATGCCTGCCTTGGTCTAATTTGTATAGTTGTGAGGAGCTGGAGCCGCAATGCAGAAATCAACTCTTGACAGGATGCCAGATGATTAGAACAGTGTTTCAGTTATATTATTTGATTGTGTTTAAAAAAACATAACTCACTTAATAGTTTATTCAGGTTTCACTATTGTTAGCTATTTAAATTATTCTTTTATGCTGTGTGAAAAATTTAATGCATATGTATCATTCATGTTCATGAGCAATAAGGTGAATAGCACTGATAGAGAACAGAAATGACCATCCACCATGAACTTATGATATGTAGAATTCCAAGAAGAGGGTGGGTGGCCAGTTGTCCCAAGCTATCGGAACTGTGACTATGTCTGAGTGTGTCTCTGTCAGTTATAGTTGATCGTGGACACTTTCAGTGATGTCTTTTCTTCATTAATACTAGAATCCCCAAATCCTACGAAAAAACTCGTAATCCTGGGTCACCTTATATTCCTTAGCACCTCTCCTCATTAGCGTCTTTTGTTTTGCAAATGTGTTGATCAGCACAAAATGCAAGCAGCTGCTATCCCATCCCCAAGACCGATGAAGCTCAACTTGGGCAAAAGGTTCTCCCAGCTCAAGGCTCTTTATCTGCGTGTGAGGTGCCTTGAGTTGTATAGGGTATAGGTGACAAGCAGAGTTGTGTTGCGGTGCAGCAGTCTATTAGCCAGCGAAATTGTTGTGAAGAAGCTGTATGTTGTTATGATTCTACCTTTGTCCAGAATTGGCTCCATAAGCTTTATGACCACAGACTTGGAAAGTCTTTGCACTGGGTTGTAACTCAAAACACAGTTCTCAATAAAATGTTGCCAAATGTCCGAAATTGTAGCAAATCTGTCACAGCAATATGTGAATTGAATATTATTTTTTTTTACTTTGGTTATATTCTTGAAGAAAAGTGCACTTTTATTTGATATTTGGACTAAAGTCTTCACACATTATACACTTTGCATCATTGTTAGTATAACATGGAAAAAGTTTCTGCTTTAGGTATGTGTTCAACATTTCTTGCCTTGCATTTCCTTTCATCCTACACTTACAGATTGTTGACACACTGAACACACATGAAATGTATGGAATCCAAAAAACGATATACTGTATTATTTACCCTATACAACTCCAGGCACCTCACACACAGATAAAGAGACTTGAGCTGGGAGAACGTTTTCCTGGGACTGGGGGGATGGGACAGCAGACTGCTTGCTTCTTGTGCTGATCGACATATTTGCAAAACAATAGATGCTGATGAGGAAAGGTATGAAGGAATTTAAGGTGGCCTGAGATTACGAGTTTTATCTTAGGCTTCAGGGATTCAAGTGTTAATGATGCTGAATGGAGTTTTTGTTTTCCTCTCCTTCATTGTCAACAGGCCATATCTTAATTATAATTAGCATATACATGACATGATATGTTATAAACATGATATGTTTTGTGAAACCTATTGTGAAGAAGGTTTGATATAAATTTTTTGGGATTTTGCATTATATTTCTCTGATCTTTTTCATATGCTTTTCGGATTTTGAAATTTTGAAAATATTTTTCAAATGTAAAATATATTTAAAGTAAGGAAATAATTTTTGCATATTTCTGATGCCATTTTGTTCGGTATGAGTGCCACCATTTTGTGTAATAGTTGCCACCTTACTGCTAGGGATTTGTGCTTGGAGAGTGCAACCTGTGATGTCACTCATGCAACAGGTTAATGGTCAACATGAGGCACTTCATAGTATCTGAGATTACGGATAAAGTCCTTGAGACTTAGTATTCAGATTTCTTCTGCTTAGCTTTTGACTATGTTTAATCTCCTTGCCCCCTTTCTATTTAAATCTGCCCTCCTCCCTTTGTGGTAGGACAAAACATTTTTGTAGTGTGTTTAGCATAGCTTGAGTGTGCATGTAGGTTACTTTTGTAAGTTTTAGCCATTTATTTTTTTATTGTGTTACAGATGTAAGTTTATGCTCTAAACCCGTACTCCCTGATAAATGTTATACAGAAACACATTGACTTGCATTAAATTGATAGGCCCTCCTGTATCTGTTAAAGAGTGCTGGCTTCTATTACAATATATTACTTCTGTTATTTGTCACCACCAAGCACCCACCTAGAGTTGATGATGCAGGATGACTGACTATTCTTTGGTTGTGTGTCTACTAGACATCACTGAGTTAACCCTTAAACCACCGGAAACAGCTATACTCGGTTCCCAGAGCAATTTGCCAGCACGCCAGAGACGAGCATATTTGGTGACGTACATTCACTGAATGCCGGAACCGGCTATAGTCAGTACCCATTGCAATTTACCAGCATGCTGGAGCCGAGTATATTTGACAACGTACATTCATTGAGCAGCCAACTCATGACCAATACTGCCCCGTAGCGAATCAGCATCACTCTCCCAGGGTTTCAGCCGCTGCACTAGACTAGCCTGCAAGCATCAGCATTGGCCTCTGTGTGCTTGCGTGCAGTCAGTTAAAGCACAATTGGCTCGGTGATTTACTGAATTTCATCAATGGCATCAGTTGAACCATGTAGTAGTAAGGCTACCAGTAGGCCTAAGAAACGCCTTATGGGTAAACAAGTTTTTTTCATGATCCTGACAGTAGCAGCGAGAGTGATAGTGACTCGTTTGACAGTGATGTGAGTGAAGTTGAGATACAAAGTCAAGATGACAAAACTGAAGAAACCATTGAACAGGGATTACAGCCACCAGCCTCAAAAAAGGCAAAAAGAAAAGCAACAAAGCAGAGACCAGGGTTTTCTTGGATATGTGATTGAATTCAACCAATTGAACACCAATTTACTGGATGATCTGAAATAAACCATGATTTACTTGATGAACTTATCTCAATAAATGTGCGTGAAACAAACTGATATGCAGAGCAGTTTATTGCAAGTGGCACTCTTGGTCCAGAATCACGTGTACATAAGTGGAAACCAACAACTGCTTCAGAAATGAGAGTTTTCCTTAAATTGTCAATGTTGATTTCTATCGTGCACAAACTGACTATTGAGATATATTGGTCAAAGTCAATGCTGTTAGCTACTCCAGCATTTGCTGCTCTACTACCAAGAAACATGTGTTGTCTGATCTTGCAATTTCTTCATTTTAATAACAGTGATACTATGCCAGACAAGGATAGTGCAGACTCTGGTCATCTGTGTAAAATTCGAAATGTTTACGACTTGATGACATCTGCATTTACCAGCGATTACATCCCAGGTAAAGAAGTGTGCATTGATGAGGGCATAATACGTTGATTCAGGTGTGGCTTTCAAACTTACCTCCCCAGTAAATGTGCCAAGTATGGCGAAGGAATGATATCAAGTATACATCTCAGTATTTAAATTATTCAGAGAGCTGTAATATCACGAATGTAATGGATTCTGTGTCCTGTTGGAGGAAGAGAAAGCCCATTTAAAAATCATGTAGTGATTCACACTCATGGAGAACATGGAAAAACACATACAAATCAAAGTATTTAACGTGCTACTTTAGTTACAATGTATTTGAGAAACTAGTAAATTAAACAATTTAAAGATGAAGTTTATGACAAAATAAACTACGTGATTAAAGTGGAAATTTTGAGATTAAAGTTGACATTTCAAGCTTTTTTCCCCACTGTGTCCCTATTATTTTTTCTTTTCTCTATATCCTAATAAGCTTTCATATGCACTCAGACGGTGGGCTACGACTTGCCTTTTCACGGCGACTTTGATATCTGACAATTTCTTTTTTATTTCAGGCACTTTGTGAACTTGACCTTTCGAGTTTCTCTGACACTCTATGTCACTCGATCAACTTCCTTTTGTTGTATATACCACTGTTTAAACCAACAAATAGTACGTTTTTCTTTGCCTCCACTTGGTATTCCCTGAAATTCTTCTATTTTCCCCTATGCTTTTGCCATTGCCTTTTCACAGAACGCTGAGCTGAAGGGCTATTTATATTGATTTGCATATTCAAAGAGGCATAATTCTGGGAGGAGTTTGGGAGTGGCGGCAGGCATGTGCGTTACTTTTCACGCTGACCGGGATTTATGTAGCAGAAGAACGTGGAAGTTGGCGAATGCACAGATTTATGCACCTGGATTTTTTGTGCATATGCACATTTCTGCTTTTGTCTGTACGCCATGTTTTAGTGTGAATTCTATGCACGCCGTTATGCATGAGGCCCCTAGTCTCCAGCAGCATTAAGGAAGGTGATGTCACAAGACCAGCTTGACCAGGATGTTTCAGTTCAGATAGCTCCAATCTGCTTCACCTGGAGTTCAGGCCTTTAAAGCACTGGCCAACTCCCATACCACCAACTGAACACAAGAGGCACCCAACATGTAAATGCGTTGTCTGTAAATATCACACAGGACCAGGCAGGCAATGGGTAAAAGGAGAGTCGCAGAAGCGCGTGGAAACAGGATACATATGCACTGGTTGTGAAGGTGGTCCAGCATTGTGTGCTTTTTTCATGTTTTTGTGCTTTCTTTTCTTTTGTTTTCAAAAATTTCAGTTAATGTATAACCTTTTCTAGAGTCAAGAAGACTAGTAAATTGTCTGACTGGAATATTGTAAATATAGGCCTACAGTAATAATAGATTGTTGCAGTAGTTTTTTATAATTTTTACAGTTCATTGGCAGTGTGTAAAATGATCAATGTTGCAGTAATTGTGATGCTCTTTGCATGAAAAAAAATGTTTTCCATTAAAATTTCAATTCTACTTGGTGAATAGTGACATTTCCTTAAAATGTGCAGCAAAAAAGTATTTGGCATCTTGGGGTGCATTAACCCCCAAGTATAGTTAAAACTAGGTTAAGGCTCATCCTTCATCCGTTATGAACAATCCTACCTGTTTTATCGTGGAAGGATATTGGGGTGAGCCTATCCTATGACATAGTCTTTTTTATTCCCACACTCAGATTCCTTGCTACATAGATCCACACAAATGTTTTGTTTTGCTCTTTTATCCATGTACACACTCACCTGGCCTAGGAAGAGACCACATTCAGCAGCAATGCACAGGCATATGAAACGGCAGCTCTATTCTACATCCAGAACTGGCAAGTTACTGTACTTCACTTTCCCTATTTGAGGATGTCTCCTCTTTATTCATTTATATCCCAGGCAGTAGGAGAGAGCAAATAATAATTCCAGCAAGGGGAGCAGACAATAAACTTTTATTCAGTCATTATAGTCTAACATGCTTAAAGATTCTTAATGTACCAAAAGCCAAAGAAAAAGCAAATATAAGTGGCAAATCACCAATACATCCCGGATAGTTCAGGAGCTGTCATAGATGTATGTATGGCTTTTAGTATCGTAAGGTTACATTTTTGTACCCCAGGCCATGGGTCTTCTTGGTCACTGTTTTCTTCATGGTTCTCTTTATCTCTGTTTTTTTTTTTTTTCTGTAAGCTTCTGACTTTATAAGCTTGTCAGGTCCAAGGTGAACACCCCTAGCCTCTTTCATCTTGCCTTACTGCCCTTTGTAGTGGTACGTTTCATTTTCTAATACCATCTGTCTGCTAAATGTTTCCTACTTCTGTGATTTAACTACTTTTACAGAGATCAAAAGTACAAGTGAAAAGGAAAGAACAATTTTAACACACAAAATATTGTCTATAATGCTTTTAACACTTTAAAGCACATGAAATATTATATAATAAAATCCTCTACATCTCTGTTTTATAACAGCAATTATAGGAATACTGGAGATCTGCAATCAAAGCCGTAGACATTTAACAGCTGTAAACAGCAGTGTGCAGCTAAATAATATTCAGAAAACAGTAATACTTAAACATAAAGGGAAATCTTAAGAGTGTGTGTTAGAAACCTTGGAAAAAATTAAATAAGACAAAGTGCTAATTTTATGTGACACATCCCAACTCTAAATGCACATGGTTTAGATTACTGCAAAAGAACAGAAAATGTGGATATTTGAGTGCTGTTGAAAGAAGTGTCAAGAAAAAAGTTAATAAATGGGTAAAGGCAGGCACAAACAAACATCTTGGTGAAGACTAACACACAAAATCAAGAAAACAGCGGCAGAAAATTTTAACCTGCTGCTGAATGATCACAGGAAGTTCATCTGAGATCGAGCAAGCACACATATCAAGAAGCAATTGTTTCTTTAGAGAAACAGCTCAGCCATTGCTCTCCTGCTGATGAGTAAGTATAAGTTTACAGGAGTGGAAGCCCTTTTTCTTTGGACTGTCACAAGGAAACAGAGATGCGCATCATGATCTTTAACGGCTTTCTCTCAATAATTGACAAATGCCACTTTAGATGTTCAAAGGACAGGAGTAGCATTTCTGTAGTGTCAGTCTTCTCTGCTTGCAATGGATGACTTTTTCACTTCTGAAAATCTTTATATTACTTTTAAAAGTTAACTGAACAACAGGGGCAAGCAAGACATTTTCCTGCTTATAATGTGGTGGCTGGATTTTGCATTGTATCATAATACCCTTTCTAAATACCAGAGACATTACTGTGCTTGTTCTTTATCTTTGTCATGCTTAGTTACTGCTTAGCTTCAGCTTATGCTGTTACTATTTTAATTTGTTCTATATTCCTACAGGTGTGTTTATTCATATATATAAAATAGGCCCACCTTTCTATTAAAAAGTTTTCCAAAGGAAAACATATAACCGTGCTAAGAAAAAAGAGCCTGGCGGCACAACTACAACACAAATATTCCTTTGATAGGCTGTAGGCTATTTAGAATATGATAATCAACTCTGTACTTAATACTGTATTATCACTGAGCTGCTTCTGCTTGCACAAGCAGCACTGCTGCGCTCTGCTGTTCACCTAATGAAGTCCAAGGGCAATGTGAGTAGCTTGGCATTTTGCTGCTAAAGGTATTTCTGTTTCATGTTCACTTTTTGTGCTTTAGAGATTCCTTTTAAAAATCATGCACTTCTGGAATGCATATCTGTACTTTTAATTTTGCTTACAATTATGTTAGTTTCTTTTCGGTTTCTAAGTATTATTGAATTATCCAAGTACAGTACATCTTGCCTGAAGAAGTTGCCTCAAAAGCTTGCATATTGTAATCTTTTTAGTTAGCTAATAAAAGGTGTCATTTTGCTTGACTTCTCAGTATATTACTTATTTAAAGAAACTGAAAATTGGGCAAAATCAGCAAAAACAAGGAGCAAGTCAGGGATGTTCTTTAATAATAAACAATACAATTGTATTCACTTTGACTCTTCTTTCATATTTGTTATTCTTTTATTTTCCAACAACAACCATAACATCATAAATCAATAAACAAGCACAACATTGATAATTCCCTAACATCACATGCTTCAAGTCCATTACATTACATCACAAGGGCATTGTGAAAAATTACAGGCAAATATAAGCAATAAGCAAAGCATACTCAAAAAATACGTCAAGAGTATTAGGTTCTAATCTCAGCCATGAGGCTGTCTGTTTTTCTGAGTGTGCAGTTTGCATATTCCCCCTGTGTCTGAATGTTTTTCTTAATCAAAGAGATGTGTACATTTGGTTAATAGGCAACTATAAATTGGCCCCATATAAATGTTTGAAGCAACCTATCCATGGCTGGTGCCTTTTGACCAGTGCTGTCAAAATAACTTCATGTCTCCACAGTTTTGGAAATGGATGGATCAATTCAAGGAAAAAAAGGTGAATGTCACATCAAAAGATAGCTAAAATTGCTTTAAGTCATGTACTGATACTGTAATTGCAGTCATCACACCATTGAAACCAGAGACAATGTGGGAGGCAGTTCAAATGATAATCAGCATGCATAATGCGTGGCATTTTGCAGGGAGTGTCTATGGTATGGTGTGACAGAAATATCAAGACCTCAGGTAATTCTCTTTTCTAGCTGATTGTCTCTTTTCTCATTGTTATTCTTCATATTTCTTTAGTTATAATGATACTAAGATATCATCATTTCTTTTTTCCTTCTCCATGTATTAATATCAGTACTTCTGTTTCTCACACTCTGCTTAATCTATTAAATTTAATTTTCTTCATATTTATATTATTTTCATTTCAGTCTCTGCCAAGACTACATTTAGTGCGTCCATCATCCTTTGCAACCCTTTTGAGCTGCTTGCCAACAGTTCTTGGCCATCTGTGAATCTCATAGCAGAGTTTTGCCTCCTACCTTAACTCCTTCATCCACACTTTTAAGTAACACTCTAGTATGTTCTTCCATACAGAAAATGCAAAAGAAAAATAAGATCATTTTTTATTCTGATTCAGCAGCAATGAAGTATGGGGAGAGTGGGTTAACCATCTAGGGCTGCAAAGAGTGGGCATGAATGGAGAACCTACGGCAGGCTTATGATATCCTGTGATCTGGATGGCCTTGTGACAATCAACCCTAAGGGAAATTCAATGTTAAGGAATTTGCTTATACTGCACATTTCAAATATGGAATGCAGCTCAATATGCTTAACAAAAATGTAAAAACCAATTACTACAGAAATGTAAATACTGTATGTGCAATATTTATTTAATGCATATGTTTCAAATAAGGGCAGAATCCTTGTATGAAAATACAGATATTTAGAAAATCCTTTTTCTGAATTGTTTGCTGGCCTCGTACTGCCCAGCAAACATCTGACTGCACTGTAGCTAGTGCTGTTACTGGACAGCCTCAGACTCTTGTGTTCAAGTCATGCAGTGTGTGAAGTCTGTGTGTTCTTTCCATATTACTGTATTGTAGGTTGCCCTTTTTACCTCAAAGCCATTTAGTTCTAAACTTGCTGTTTCAATTTAGACTGGTCATATCCAATATACTGTATTTTTCTGGGCAGTGTTTGGTTCAGATAGTTTACTTAACATAGTAAGGCTGTATTTTGTCAGATGATGATGATGATGATAATGATGGGTGACTGGGTAATATATAATAAATACTTCTCTTTCTGGATCAGTGATGTGAAATAGACAATGCTTATAGCCATGTCACCTGGCAAGCACTTGTTAAATGTGTCTTCTTTGAGATTTGCCAGACTTTGCTCCCTTTTACTCTGCTTCTGCAGATGGCCTTCATTTACACAAACTGGCACAGCCCCTGCTGTGGCGAAATGGGAGACACAGTGCGTTATAATGTCACAATTGCTAGAACGATTTTTAAAGAAAAATATCAACAAATAAGAAAACGTGTTGGCTAATTTTGTTTTTTCTATAATATTACCACATTTCAGTCAATACTGTCTAGGCATTTTTGAGATTTGGGATAGCTGTTCTATTTTTTTTTTTCTTACTAAAAATCAAAGTTGCTTGTAAGGTTTATTAAGGATGACAGACTAAGTAAACTGTCTATCCTAAAGTCTAAGTTCCATATGTTACTTTGATTAAGAGTTTCCCTAAATCCACAACTGAAGATGCACTTCATATGCCACCATAGGTCAGTGTGAGTAAACTAGATGTGCAGGAGAACCAAAGTTCAGACTAGTGCACAAAAGAGCTATTAAGAGGTCCTGATAGAAAAGCTACTTCGATTGGTAACTTACTTAATTTTTCAGAGTACCTCAAAGGAGCTAGTAGTGGGCAAAAGAATGCATTAAGAACAGGTATATAATAGGAGTGATCTTGTGCAGTAGTTGACAGAACGAGCCACACAATGATATGAAACTCTCATTCAATGATATACATTTACTGGACTATGTATTGACATAATAAAAAAAATAGTGAAAGGAAAGGAAAAAGACTGGAAAAGGAAAAAAATCTACATATTTAAATTCCACAGCACAAAAAAACAGAAGGGGTTAATCAGAAGAACAGGCAAACATTTACAATACAAAATAAAACAAGAATTCTTAATGATGGATCTCCTCAGAGACATGCAAAGAAATCAAAAGATTTAAGAGCACTGCAGTTAGTGATTGTTATGCCAAAGCAACTTGTTACTGACAGATAGTGCTGTTATATAGGACTTTTAGGTTGCTGTCTTTCCACCTTGAAAAAAATGGCAGGAGAAAATCAAATTTAGGACTAGTGCTGATCAATCAGTGAAATCAGCTAGCATTTCTCACAGTGAATGTGCTGCGTTCGCCAGTAACCTTGTTTGCTGAATATTTTCCTGGAAATTTGCCTTACAGCTGGCATAGGTGAACATTATTTCCTCCAGTTCCCCATGATGCTTTGTGAGGCCAGTGTGACATCACAGAGCTATACCAGCCATGTCCAGAACTTAACTTGCAGGTGTACTGTAAAATCACTGCAGAGCTACTTTGGGCATGCATGATGTCACCACCAGATCACTACTGCAGCCTTTCACCCTACATACATTAAAAACCCTCATTTGAGGGTTACATTAGCAGACCATAATGAGAATATTATGAATACTGCCACTGGACATAGAGCACTGATCCCTGTGCTGTGCAGTGTCCTGTGGCTAATTTGACTGGATAATTAGCCATGTGTCCAACTACACCTCAAAACAAGCTTTAAAGGAGCCCTCGCCCTCCATCCCTCTGAGAAAGAAAACACATACTACCCTGCGAAATAATAATAATAAGGAAAATTTAACATTGTTTACAAGACATTTCTATCTTTTGCGTGGAAGAAAAATGTGTAAAGCATCTGCACAGAAAAAAAGTGCAGCTGCACCTGGTGCCACAACTTCACCCAATGAAACAAGCTAGTCTCATAGCACAGCTACATTGCATGGCTAATGTGTGCCCCAAGATTTGAACTTTGTTTTGTTGTTTGAGTCACAGTGGCAGTGGTTAGCAATGCTGCTTTACGGCTCAGATCACATGTTTAGCCACAATAACCAGTCCAATATGCATACAAATTAGCCATGCGACACGAGTTATCAGAGATGCTTAAAACACTATTGTAAGCCATTCAGAACTAGTTCAGTCCTCCTTCCTAATCGATTTTAATGTATTTCCTGGATTTCGACGAAGTTTCCAAACATAAGATTTCACCAAACACCCAACACTAGTCAGGATCTGGAAATTAAGCCAAAAAAAAACCAAAATGGTAAACAAGCAAGAGTGAAAATGAGAAAAAGTAAAAATACCCAAACTGAAGTGAACGTGTAACTTCAGGGCTCAGCCCTGTTGGGCTCCACGGACACCACCAGGAGGAGCTGCACAGCTTAATGACCCCGTGTAGGCTGGAATGCAGCCACACCCAGAAGTGCAGCCTGAATTAGGTTAATTATCACCTGAAGCACTTCCGGGTGGGCTATAAGAAGAGCCTGCAGCCACTACTCGAGGCGCCAGAGTTGGAGGAGGAGGAGGAGGACAAAGCTGCCTGGGAGGAGTGGAGGAAGAAGAAGAGAGTGATTTTTGTGGGTGTTTTTCATTGGTTATGTGTTTTGGGATTGTGTAGTGCCTGTGGGACATGGGGAAGATGTGCCCCATGGCTGAAGAAAAAGAAACCCTTTGCTTCGTTTTTACGTGACTCTGTTGTCAGTCTGTGTCGGGTTGATGCCTATATAGCGCCTTTGCAACTATATATATATATATATATATATATATATATATATATATATATATATATATATATATATATATATTTACTTTTTATTGAATTTAATAAAAGCAAGTAAAATTCCATACAAACAAGTCAAACTTAACAAAGCTAAATTCAATTCACCCCCCTCACACGAGAAAGAAAGGAAGGCCAACAGCCAGAAAAAAACTTTAAATGTTGAAAAGAGGGAAGAGAATCCTTTTCCCCAATATAAATGCTTATTCTAAAATGTTATTCATTATTATTTTTTTGTTTTATTAGCAAAAGCTAAAGAATGGTTGAATAGGCAGGCACATGTCAAAGCCAAAAAGGTCAAAACAATAAAGCATAAGGCAACAATTAGGGCTGCTGTCTGATTAAAAAATTAATAGCACAATTAAAATTTTTAATGGAATTTAATTGCAAATTAATTGAAATTTTACATATTTCCCTTCAAGCATAAGAATATTTTTTAAAGCATTACTTCCTAATGCAAAACAGTTTTAGTAACCACTTGCCTAGGCATATTAAATTATTCCAGTTAGGTTACTGATAGTTTTGTGTAACATAAACAACTGAATAAACAGTGAAACTCTAATCAGTCAGCAGTTCAATGTATATCTTTTACTTTGAGCCACATAACAATGCAAATTAGTCTAGCACTTTGATTGTTTGTATTGAAAATACTGTCTTTGAAATGATATGAAAATAAATAAATAAAATATTACTGATTTTCTGACTATTTATTCAGCCACTTGCTTAAGCACTCCAGTTTATTTAAACTCGTTGGTTGAAGGCATGTTATTTTTTATTAACAACAGATAGAGAAAACAAACATTCACAAGAGACAGTAGATGTTGCGGATGTTAAATATTTTCTAGCTAACTTAGATAGGGCTGGGCATTTGTCCTTTTGTACTGTAGCTTCCACCACTGTAATGATTCAGATCCAAGTCAATCTCAATTTGTTACTCAAGTCAGTATCGCTCAACAACTGTTTTCATGGAGGACGAGCGAGACATCACTGACCAGGGCTGTGGAAACAATTTTTTTCTCAGGTGTGCTACTGACTACAGATGCTAAACTACTTATTTGTGGAGCAGTAATCATTGGGTGCAAGGTAAACTGGGTGCAAGTATATTTCAGGGTGAACGTACACACACTTAAATACAAACACAGTCATATTACATGCACTTCAGAAGAGATCATCCACCTGAAGCTCAGCATGTGTTCGGATCTGGTCAGTACTTGGATGGGAGACCAACTAGAAAAAAGCTTGGGTTGCCGCTGCAAAAGGTGTTGGTGAGGCCAGCAGGGGACGTTTACCCTTTGGTCTGAATGTGGATCCCAATGCTCCAGTGCAATGATGGGGACACTGCACTTAAAAAATGGCACCATCTTTTGGATGAGACACAAAACCAAGGTCTTGACTCTCTGTGTTCATGAAGGATCCCTGGGCATCATTCGTAAAGAGTAGTGTATATCCTGATATCCTGGCTAAATTTCCCTCTATGGCATGGACATTCTGGCTCCCTATTCATCCACTATCTCTAACTATCTCACCACTTTTCTGCCTAATACAGTAGGTAATGCATGGTGAGTGTACTGCTGCAAAATGGCTTCTGTCGCATCATCCAGGTGGATGATACACATTAGTTATGGTTGAAGTGGTTCTCACTATTAAAAGTGCTTTGAGTAGTGAAAAAAGTGCTACATAAATGTAAAGAATTATCTATTATTACTAACCCACATGTCTTTGAACTGTGGAAGGTAACTGGTGCAAACACATACAGAAATGGGGAGATCATGCAAATTCAGGAAGCAAACTGCAGTTCTTTTAGCAAGGCAACCCTATACAATATATATATATATATATATATATATATATATATATATATATATTATATATATATATATATATATATATATTATATATAAATATATATATATATATATATAGGGCAGCACGGTGGCGCAGTGGGTAGCGCCGCTGCCCTCGCAGTTGGGAGACCTGGATTCACTTCCCGGGTCCTCCCTGTGTGGAGTTTGCATGTTCTCCCCGTGTCTGCGTGGGTTTCCTCTGGGCGCTCCGGTTTCCTCCCACAGTCCAAAGACATGCAGGTTAGGTGGATTGGCGATTCTAAATTGGCCCTAGTGTGTGGGTGTATTTGTGTGTGTCCTGCGGTGGGTTGGCACCCTGCCCTGGATTGGTTCCTGCCTTGTGCCCTGTGTTGGCTGGAATTGGCTCCAGCAGACCCCCCTGACCCTGTGTTCGGATTCAGCGGGTTGGAAAATGGATGGATGGATGGATATATATATATATATATATATACAGTTAGGTCCCTAAATATTTGGACAGAGACAACTTTTTTCTAAGTTTGGTTCTGTACATTACCACAATGAATTTTAAATGAAACAACTCAGATGCAGTTGAAGTGCAGACTTTCAGCTTTAATTTAGTGGGGTGAACAAAACGATTGCATAAAAATGTGAGGCAACTAAAGCATTTTTTTTAACACAATCCCTTCATTTCAGGGGCTCAAAAGTAAATGGACAAATTAAATAACTGGAAATAAAATGTTCATTTCTAATACTTGGTTGAAACCCCTTTGCTGGCAATGACAGCCTGAAGTCTTGAACTCATAGACATCACCAGATGCTGGGTTTCCTCCTTTTTAATGCTCTGCCAGGCCTTTACTGCAGCGGCTTTCAGTTGCTGTTTGTTTGTGGGCCTTTCTGTCTGAAGTTTAGTCTTCAACAAGAGAAATGCATGCTGAATTGGGTTAAGATCAGGTGACTGACTTGTCCAATCAAGAATTTTGGATGGCTTCTTTCACCTGCAAGGAGAGCTCCTATGACCGCATGTTGTCTGTTCACAGCAAAATCCACATGCAAGCACCACACCTCAAATCAACTCCAGGCCTTTTATCTGCTTAATTGATAATGACATAATGACGGACTTGCCCACACCTGTCCATGAAATAGCCTTTGAGTCAATTGTCCAATTACTTTTGAGCCCCTGAAATGAAGGGATTGTGTTAAAAAAATGCTTTAGTTGCCTCACATTTTTATGCAATCGTTTTGTTCATCCCACTGAATTAAAGCTGAAAGTCTGCACTTCAACTGCATTTGAGTTGTTTCATTTAAAATTCATTGTGGTAATGTATAGAACCAAAATTAGTAAAAAGTTGTCTCTGTCCAAATATTTATGGACCTAACTGTATATATATATATACAGTTGGAAACCAGCCTGGAAACCAGCCCAGACAAAGACAGGCAGACACCGATGGTTCAAAACCACACACACGTTGTACATATTTACAGATGAAAGTCCCAAAACACACAACCCAGTGCCCCTGCACCAAGCACCCTCAGTCCGGGCCTCTTCCAATGCCTTCCTTCACTGCCTCCACTGCTCTCCTCTGAGCTATGTCCACTTCCACCCGACTCCAGCTGACAAATGGAGGGAGGTGGCCCCTTTTCAGTCCGCCCAGACGTGCTCTAGGTACCTCCTGATGGGATTCCAGCAGAACTTCCTGGCGTACACAGTTCCTGGAGCAACAGCACTTCCTGGTGTTGCAGAAGTGCTGACGTCCAGGGCTTCATAGGTAGTGGCAGTGACCACGGGCCCCTATAGGGTTGAGCTTCCATGCTCTGTTCCCGTGGTCCCCATACCAACCAGGGTGGCTGCCTTCTCGTGGTCCGGCGGAGGCATAGTCAGTCTTCTGGTCCTTCCAGGCGTCCCAGGTGGGTACCATCCCCAGCAGCCCGCCACAATATGTATATATATGTATTTATATATATTTTAGGGAGAGTCTTCAACTTAAAGCTTAAAAATGATACTTGAAACCCATCAGATCACAGTATGCATATCATGTATTATAAATAGAGTCTGACCCTTCAGCTATCTATTTTGAGGTGAGAGAGAGAGTGAGGGAATTTTTATAAAAATTATTCTGGCACCTAATTATTTTCATAAATTATCTGATAATTTTGTTTTGGGCTCTGATGATCAGTTAATGACAGCACTGAAAATTGCCCTAAGCTCTTGTTACACTACGCACATTTAGAAGTGGCATCACAGTTTACCATCTGAACAAAGTCACCACCATCATATGCTTCACTATCACTAGAACTGGAGTTTACTTTTTATGCATTCTCTCGCCATTTCTAAAGAACTGTCATCAACATGATAACTCGCTTTCTTCTTCACGCACTTCACATTCTGACAGCCTGTATTCCCCCCATCCTGCTGTTGCAAATTCTGTGTCAATAGTTGCTGTTCAACAGAGATGAGTAAACTTTGGGAAAGCGATGTGCATGTGAATAGCAGTGGTCAAATGATCTCATAGATGATGGTAATGAAGTGAAAGAGGATGCAATCGGCCAGTGTTGTGGCCGGAATTCTGTAGCATAGCGCCAGGGTTGGAGAAACTTTTGTACCTGATACAGTTTCTCCCAATTATGCAGTTTCTCCCACTCTCTACAAGTGAAGTGCGGTCAGATTACCCAGATTTAATAAATACATTAAGGTGTTATGTTAAAAAATGTAATCACAGAATTTTTTAACAGTGATTAATCAGCAGACTTAGCAGAAATGAATACTTGTAAGAGCTGGAAAAGTGCTGTCACAAGAATTCCTTTTCCTAATATAGCTCATCAGCAGAGTTTTGTTCTTTATCCAAAAAGCGTAAATACTGAGAAATTTGTGCTGCCATTTTATATACATTTGTCACGATGACATCACACTCACATGGTATGACCAGTAGCAGGCCTGTTACCAAAAACAATATGGAGTCAAAAAATGGCCTTGCCAGAAAAACAATTAATAACAATAAAGATATAAATTAAATAAATAATCTTATAACTTACACCCACATAACATAATATTAGAAAATTGCTTAAATCATAACTCAGTGCCGGGTGGCACAGTGGTGCAAAAGCAGCACTGCTGTCTCACAATAAAGAGACCTCAGTTCAAGCCCTGGGTGCTCCTGTGTGGTGTTTGTATGATCTCCCTGTGTCTGTGTGGGTATCCTCTGTGTGCTCAGGTTTCTTGCCACAAGACATGCAGGTTAGGTGAATTGGCATTGCTAAATTGAATCTAATGTGCATGTGTGTGTGTTCAACCTGTGATAGGACTGGTACCCAGTCCAGGTTTTATCCTTGCCTTGCACATGATGACTGCTGGATTAGTCTCCAGGTGTCCCATGACCCTGCCCTGGATAAATTGGTTAAGAAAATAGCTGGATTATAACAAAGTGCACCTAGAACCCCTAGAAGTACATATCCTGAGGATGCCAGGTAGAGAGTGAAAGAGAGCAAGCAGCATCCTATGAGGTCGACTGCAGTCCTCCCTCAGGACACAAGGGCTCAGCTAACTCAATTTACACTAAAGTTTGCCTTCAAACAGAGCACCGCATTGTTCCCAATGAACAGATTTTGAACAATGTTGGCCTTTTAATATTGACTTCTGAAGGTATGATATGAGATTAATCATACTAGACCAGCAAATATACCCTGGAAGCCTTTAGGGAGACTTCTAACCTGATGTCCCAAAAACTCTTCAGGTGCTTAGCTGCAAGTGGAGAGAGAGGGTTTAAACCTGCCAAAGCTGCTTATTGAGTCTGGTGGTTGGGAGGAGAGTTGGCATGAAGGCTTCCTAGTAAAAGGAAGTTTCTGGACATAATAATGGGCAGACATTGTTAGTTTCTATCTTATTCTTTGTGTGTTTTAATAAATCTGCATTTATATGTATGCCAGTTATGTATTTAGTAATTATTATAATCTGTACTTGTAGTTTAACTAAGAATTGTTCACCATGTTTTGCACCTAAAGCCATTGAAAAGCACTACACAAAAAAATTAGTTCTATTGTATTGTAATATATCGGATTGATGAACTTTGGAGTTGGACAGGTGGGTAAGATATTCCATTAGATTGTTGGGGGCCTGTAAGGCTTAAACAGTTTTGTGTTTTGTGCATTCCTTTTTACTTTGTATTCTCTTTGTGTTTTCCTAGTTTAATATATCCATAATTCTGCACAAATTGCATTGCTCCAGTTGTGAAGAGAACCAAAAATGAATAGTTAAAAATATTACCAATTTACGTCATATTTTTATTTAAATACACAGATACAGTATATTGAGTTTTCCAAAAAAATCTCCCATATAGTTTTAAGTTGGCAGGGGGATAGAAGGTTTCCTCAGCTTTCTGAAGTGGTAGACAACACTATGCATTCACACTAGGTGATTTAAAAATGTAACATCATAAGAATGATTACATAAATGAAATGGAAAGAACACAAAAAAAAACAAATTTAGTCTAGTTTACATTCAGAAAACAATGCATCGTTAAAAGCAACATCCCCCAGAGTACCAGTGCAGTGTAGCGAAGAAGTTAAGGAGTTAATTTCCCATCACCTTGTGACCCTAAATAGGAGCTCAATTATAATTATGTATTGCTTTTAACATTGTGCTGGTTAGCTATTTTGAATAGTGTTCATCAAAGCAAAGATTACTACACAACCCTATGCAATTAAGTGCTCCAGGTTTACATTATTATTGGGCTTCCTTTTATTGTCTATCGCTATTCTTGAGTGATCACTTCATTATTTGACTTGAAAGTAAAGTTCATGAATCACTTTACTGATAAACAACAGTTGTTTCTGCAGGCTCATGGCTCCAGGAAACTGGATTTGAATTCCAGGCTGACCATTGTACATATACATGTGTGTGTATAGACTGTATGTGTCAGTACTTCCTCCAGGTACTACAGATTCCAGTCTGACATTTGTCCATGTTAGCTTGACCAATGACTCTGGCTTAGTTTGGAGCACATTATTATGTCCTGTTTTTTACTGGCTCATAATCCAGAAATGATTGATGTCTTAAGCTTGAAGCTCCTGAAGTAGGCTTTGATAAGCAGGTTCAGAACATCAATTACTTGGTGCTTATGTATGTAAATAGTATATCTCTTTTGCCTATATGGTGCCATTTTCATTTATGTTATATTTATACTCATTCATTTGACAGATGTATTTGTTAAAACTGACTTACAGATGATGTCAATATAATTAGGCAAAGATCAGTTAGGTGCCTATTGTGTGCAAGACTAGGTTACAGAAATTGACCAAGTGAAAAGTGTTCTAGACCGGGGGTCTCCAACTCCAGTCCTGGAGAGCTACTGTGGCTACAAGTTTTCAGTCTAACTCTTTTCTTAATTAGTGACCAGTTTTTGCTGCTAATGAACTATTTCCCTTTATTTTAATTGACTTTTTCTTGAGACTCTGACTGCTGGATTGATTCTTTTTTCATTAAATGGTACCTAAACATAAATTTGATGTGAGTGAGCCAACAAATGACCAACTAAGTTTGGGGCCTCAAACTCCCAACAGCCTTCATTCAGTTTCTTAACTTGAAGCCAATTCTCGTTGCTAATTAAACCCGTTATTTAATTCCAGTGGTGTTCATTCTGCCATGGCAGACATTTCCAAAACTGTTGATTTTCTTTTTTAAGAATGCTGTCAAAATGTTTTGTGGACCTGATCAATATTACTGAGGCCTTCACCTTTCTTTATTTTCACTTTATTGTGTGATGGACACAGGTTGTTGTTTATGTGTTGGTACATTTTGTGTCTTAATATTGTTTGGTTACTAATTAAGGAAAAAAAAATAATTAAGGGGGCCTGAGTCTTAAGTTGTGCATCAATTAAAATTAAACCAAAGAGTTACTTAGCAGCAAAATCTGGGTCACTATTTAAGGAAAAGGGTTAGAATGAAAACCTGCAGCCACAGTAGCTCTCCAGGGGCCTCATACATAATGCCGTGCGTAGAACTACACTATAACATGACGAAAGCACAAAGTGGAAATGTACTTACGCACAAAAAAATCCAGACGCAGGGAATCTGTGCGTTCGCCAACTTCCACGTTCTTCCGCTCCATAAATCCCGATCCGCGTGAAAAAGTACGCATGTGCACGCGCCTGCTGTCCCCGCCCCAACTCCTCCCAGAATTCTGCCTCTTTGAATATGCAAATCAATATAAATAGCCCTTAAGCTCAGCCTTCTGTGAAAAGACAATGGGAAAAGTAGGGGGGAAAATATAAGAATTTCAGTGAATAACAAGTGGAGGCAAAGGAAAAAGAACTAATTGTTGGTTTAAACAGTGGTATAATCAACAAAAGGAAGTTGATCAAGTGAAAGCTCAAGTTCACAAAGTCGCACAGTGCTCGAAATAAAAAAGAAGTCACATATCAAAGTCGCCGTGAAAAGGCAAGTCATAGCCCACTGTCTGAGGGTCATATGAAAGCTTATTAGGGTACAGACAAAAAAATTAGGCACACAGTGGGAAAAAAGCACAAAATATCAACTTTAATCTCAAAATTTCCACTTTAATCACGTAGTTTATTTTGCCATTAAAGTAGAACATCATAAACTTCATCTTAAAATCGTTTAATTTACTAGTTTCTCAAATCCCATCATAACTAAAGTTGCACGTTAAATGCTTTGTTCTGTTTTTGATCTTCTATGTGCTCTGTGTATGTGAATCACTACCTGCTTCTTAAACGGGCTTTCTCTTTCTCTGACAGGACACAGAATCCATTACATTCGTGCTATTACAGCTTTCTGAATAATTAAAATAATGAGATGTATATGGGATATCTTTTTCATGATGATAGGAACGAAAGCATGTTATTAAACATGGGAACACGATGGTGCAGTGCTTGTTCATGTCTCACGCAAGATGCTTGCTGCGCCATGCGCGTCCTTCAATGAAATAATTTATCGCAACAGTACTGTCTCTTTCAAACATACTAACCTACAATTCTTGTCCTTACTTTTCTTTCTCCAAATACCCAATCGCCACACAATCAGCTCTGTAATAGACGGTAAGCCATCTGTAAGCTGAGAACGACGATTCTTCAAAACGTTTAAGGAACATTGAAATATCTTCATAGTACGTGTTTAATTATTCTATCTATCTATCCTACCAGTGTCGCGCCAGCCCAGCAAGAATAAAGCACGAGGTATAGAATAATCCGTGAACTAGCCAGCTCTGCGGCACCATGTCCTCACATGTTTGATTATTAACAATATAGATTATTTAAATGAAGTTAAAGTTTTATCTGTATAATATAATCAACATATTTTGCTGCATTTCATCTTAAAAATGATACCGTCATCATATGTAAATATGCGCTTTAAAAAGTGGCGCAGGTTGTGCAATTTTTCAGTGAGGTAATTGTACTTATAAGTACAAACAGTTCTACAAGGAGCACTTGATGGACTGACTGAGTGCGTTTAAAGTTCTTGGGATGAAACTGTTTCTGAACCGCGAGGTCTGTACAGGAAAGGCTCTGAAGCGTTTTGCCGTGGCTGAGGCAGCGTGTGCTTGATGCTGTATCCCGATAATTCTCTTTCTGATCAGCTGCTGCTGTGATTCCAAACTCAGATACAGTGATATAAATACTCTGAGTGGTGCAGTGAGAGTAATATGGAAAAAGATGATTCCCTGTGGCAACCCTTAATGGGAACAGCTGAAAGAAGAAAAAGAAGGTGCAGTGAGAGTAACAACGCTAAAGCAGTTATGGTATTTGGAATACTATGGCTATTTCCTGGACCATTATAGTGTTACAGGTTAATTACAATCAAATGCATTACACTAATAAACAATATGCAGTTAGTTTCATTGTATTTATAAAGCCGTGTCAGGAATGTAGATCTAAGAAAGAAAGGGTGACCACCCAGGAACAGTAGCACTGCTTTGACGCTGGGTGCCGCCAGTCCGCAAAACCGAGCAGAGAACTTGCGTACGACAGGGTATGAGGTACCATAGAAATGTGCATGGCTTTACGCCAAGTTAAGGTTTTATATATCGTGATTTGAGTGTGGAAACGTTCGCACGTAACATTTTTGTGCGTACGCGCCGTTTATACATGAGGCCCCAGCACTGGAGTTGGAGACCCCTGCTCTAGACCATTAAATCAATTCAGGCACTAGACTCGTTAATTTTACCTTAGACACAAAATGCCAGTGCTCAAGATCATTAAACCAATTCAAGCACAAGACTAGCTAAACTTACCAAAACTACCAAAAGAGCCTAGCATCCACATAGTATTCACAAATGAGGAAAGTCATCAAATGTTTTTTAAACATGCTAAGGAAGTTGGCAGTTCAGATGAACATGAAAATGTCTGAAATTTGGTGGAGTCACCAGACTCTGTTCATTATCGGAACTGAGGGGACAGAAAGGGAAACAGAACCTAATGCAGGCCTCCAAATAAGTAGGTTCTAACCCATTGACTGACCTGTATGCAAGAACTGGCAATCTGAATTTGATGTGTGATGCTACACAGAGCCAGTGGAGTTACCTAAGAATTAGAGTGACATAAGCCTGTTTCAACTCGTTGAAAATGACACATCCATCCATCCATCCATTATCCAACCCGCTGAATCCAAACACAGGGTCACGGGGGTCCGCTGGAGCCAATCCCAGCCAACACAGGGCACAAGGCAGGAACCAATCCCGGGCAGGGTGCCAACCCATTGCAGGACATACACAAACACACCCACACACCAAGGACACACTAGGGCCAATTTAGAACCGGCCCATCCACCCAACCTGCATGTCTTTGGACTGTGGGAGGAAACCGGAGCGCCCAGAGGAAACCCACGCAGACACAGGGAGAACATGCAAACTCCACGCAGGGAGGACCCGGGAAGCGAACCCAGGTCCCCAGGTCTCCCAACAGCGAGGCAGCAGCGCTAACCACTGTGCCACGAAAATGACACATGCATGCTATATTTTGGAGCATTTGCAGTGGTTTGACCGTATATGCAGGTACCCCTGCAGAAGTTAATGTGCAAAACAACCAGTATCTGGACAAGAAGTTGTGCTGCATACTCTGGTATGGTCTGATGTTTTACAGAATGAATGTGCGCAAACGTGAAATTGTTGGAACCCGATCAACAAAAATGAATTGGTCGTTAATCGTCACCCCAAGCTGAATACTGACTTGGTAGGTGCTAATGAAAATGTGATCTAATTTCTAGAGATGCTATGCTGAACTGAATGGCTAGGATGACAAGGAGCACAGTCTTCAAGAACTTGAGATGAAAATGGTGTTTCTTCATTCATGCTGACATGTCACTGTTATGTAACTATAAAGCTAAGCAAGTGCCTTAAATATGTCTTTCAAACTATAAAGGAATAAACAAAATTAAATGGTTATTGAAATTACAGATATTCTCAATCAAAATATAGATGATCACTCTCACTTACCTAAAGCATATAAAGCTATGGGAATCACAAGCTTTCAGAGCTCACTGCAGGCTGGTTGAACCATGCTGTTTTATTTCTTACTATAAAAAGCAACATGGGACAGCTCTTTTCGCTGTCCTGTCTCTCCACAGGACACATGAAGCGGTCACATCTAATGTTGCCAATCAGCCTTACCTGAAACTGGGGTTGTCTCATTTAATTAACCTCTAATGTTATAAATACACTGCCACTGTAACTACACAAGCTGCTCTTCAGCACAAACATTCTACAGATTTTTTTCCTGAATGTATGCCAGACAAAATGTATCAGGCAGTGGCTAAGCAAAATCCATGCTGAATCGTGTATCACACTGTGAGACCCCAGTGCCACCCACTCATTCTATTTGAATTTCTAAATACTCAGTTGGCTCACTGAGAATGGATCAGTGCTATACTTAAATTTCAAATGCATTTTATGCTTTTTTAAAATTACATAAATGAATATAATTTATATTCACTCAAAAAAGTAAAAGTGGGGCATTAATACCAGTGAATCCATCCAGTTTTAAACCCACTTAATCAAATTCAGGGTTACTAAAGGCCAAAGCCTTTTCCAGTTGGCAGGAACCAACCATGAGCAGAACACCCACACTCACATTTACTGTGCAGGAACCAACCATGAGCAGAACACCCACACTCACATTTACTGTGCTGAACAGACTGGGGTTAAGTCTTCAGTTATCCTGACATGCATATTTTGGGATGTGAAAGAAAAAACTGGAGAACCACAAGAAAAAAAAAGCCACCCAGCAAGAATGTGCAAGCACCACACAGACAGTGGAAGAATTAGGACTGGCGAGCTTTGTTGGACTTAATGGCTTGTTATCATCGAAATTGTTGTAATGTTCTAGTATTCTAAAGTTGCTGCCCAAACAATGAATTGAGATTAATTATTGTATGAACTAAACATAAATTTGAATATCCACATTTAGGCAAAAGGCCCTGGAGATCTCAAATGTTGACATATTCTTTTCATGCAAATTTCTTTTCAACTGCATTTATCACAGAAAGGTATACAGTACATTTAATAAACACATTCTGTAATTAACTCATTTTTGCTGATTAAAAAAGAAATCATGAAGCAAACATTTATACAGAAGAGTATACGGTCACACAGCACCCATTAGCCAAATCTTCAACAGAGAGAAATACGATCTCATCCTTTCATTTTGTGGAATTTGCCCGAAGAAAATAGCAAGTGACCACCTTGCTATAAATTAAAGAGGTTGCCACATTCCCAAAGTCACACCTCATTAAATTCCAAGAGGAGCCATGGGAACTGATCCGGTGGGACCAACCACAGAATGAAACCTCCTGAGGCCTGACAGAAAACCCTCAAGTCTTTATCACCTGTTCAGTGATAATGGTTAAAATGTACTACTTACTCACTTTGGCCTCTTCAAGACAGCTGGGAGAGGAGGGAAGAGTTTGACAGATTAGAATTACACCGTGGAATTCCAGAGCTTTTGAATGTTTTCCCTGTTCCAAAGAAATCTAACCAAGATAAGAGTGATGACCTTTTTAAATAACAACCCCCATCCTCCAAGTCACACATATACACAGACACACACATTCACCCCTGCACCAGTATCATTTGTGCTGCTTAAAGTTTACATTACTTCAATGAAGAAATGTAAAAATAGCCGAGCAAAAGCACAGAATTTAGTTAGCTTGTGACAGATATGAGGCCCACTGGCAACACAATTCAGCCCAATAATCCTTGTTTTATACAGAAACTATCAGTATAGAATACAAACCCTAAACAAAACAAGGTCTCAGGTTCAAAAAAGTTACAAAAAAGGCTTTTCTTCACAATAAAGTTACTCCAGTCCTCATCTGACTCTTCCTTCTCTCCAAGTTAGTGTTGTCTCTGATCCATACCTTAACTCCAACTCACCCAACCGAGGAGGAGAATTTTCTTTTAAAGTCACATTCAAGTGTATTTCTGGTGCATCAGAATTTCACCCCAGGAGCACTTCTGGCTCTGATAGATAGATAGATAGATAGATAGATAGATAGATAGATAGATAGATAGATAGATAGATAGATAGATAGATAGATAGATAGATAGATAGATAGATAGATAGATAGATAGATAGATAGATAGATAGATAGATACTTTATTAATCCCAAGGGGATGCATAGGGGCATGTCAGAAGAGCTCCTTGCAGCAGCTTCCCTCACCAACTATATTTCTCATGCAACCTTGCAGGGAAAATGCAGATGAAAGAAGAGAAGAAGCAGGCCACTAGGGTGGAGAAAAGAAGAGCTGTTCAGGAAGCAGCAAGCGCATCAAGCTCTGAGCAAATGAATGCTAAACATACAGAGAAACAGTATGAAAACTATGAATGCTCAAGAAGTCAAGTGTATTCACTGCATGTTATCGTGCAGTGTGCTGTTACTGGTATATATACAGGTATATGTATATGTATATGGCTGGGGGATTCACGGGGAAGATGTGCCCTCCAGCTGAAGAAAATAAAAGTCTTGTTTGGATTTTATACGTGCCTCTGTGTCAGTTTGTGCCGGGTTGGGCATTGTCTAGCATCTTTTATCACTATATATATATATATATATATATATATATATATATATATATATATATATATATATATATATATATAGTGGCCAGGTGTAGAAATGACAGTTCTGAGACTCCAAGAAATTTTGGTGTCCCAACCAGGTCATCCCTTTTATTGTGTGAAGACAAATAGAAAACAAAAAAAAAACAACAGAAAAGAAAACAGTGTTTGGAGTATGTCCATTTCTGTGGAAAAACACAGGAAATTATTAACAAGGTGAGCTGGGTAGCCAAGTTGTTTCTAACGGAACTCCATCTGGCGTGTTACTCAAGTCGGTAAATGACTCCTCCTTTCAGGACGCCCAGGGTTGTATTACATACCTCATCTGAGCCTGCAAGGAGCACCTCTGACACGCTTGAGTGACAGTATCTGTACGATATTGATCTAGCACCCTAAATCTAATTGTAATTAATTTGAGGGTAATACCTATGATGTAATTTGTGACATGCACACTCAAGGGCATCATTCTTGACCCACTCATTCCCAGAAGTTTGTTATTTGCACTCATAAAATGCACTGCATTTTTCATTACAAAAGATTGCATATACAACCAAAATTATAATCTAATAAAGGGAAATTTTAAATAGAATGATAGGAAATAATAGCAGAAAAATGTTCTGTTCACATTTTCATACATGACTGAGGCCAGTTCATGAGATAGTTTAATGAACTTGAGTGAGATTAGTACCTCTGTCATCTTGCTTTATTTCATATATTTTGTCTAATTGAATTTTTATTTAAGTTATAGGATCAGTTTGTATGTTGCCCTAATATGGCATTTGGTAAATAATTATCAACAGCAGTACTAAAGTTTTTAATGTACCATCTGTTAGAACTGGAAAATGTAATACAGATTCCAATAGATGGCACATCACAAACATAATGCTGAATATGCCCAACTGCTAGATTTACAGAAATTGACATATAATATATATGCCACATTTACAGCATGTATGCATAAGATATATTTATATATATATATATATATATATATATATATATATATATATATATATATATATATATATATATATATATATATATATAAGCTTAAAAGAGATGCCAAGGCATGTGTGATTTCCAAATTGAGATTACAGACAGTGTGATTCTGTCTCATTGCCACCGTCTTGCAAATATTTTTCTTCAAAACTAAGACATACCATTCTCAAGACCACCCCACACCCCCCCAGCCCCTCGAAACAAAGGCCGTTGCAGTCTTTGTAAATGTGAAAGTTTAGGGAGTACTAATGTAAACCATGGCTGATTATTTACAATATAGTATTTCACCATCACACATGACCAAAGTATGCAAGTACTACTGAAGAAGTCAAACCACAAGCCTGAGACAGTTGTGCTTTTGTTCAGTTATAGTTCTTGCTTTAGAATGTTGTTTGTTAAAAGTCTAATTCGCTCCTCTAGCCACATTTAATGAGATGGGGAAAGGTTGATCTCTTGACTTTAAATGTGTGATGCTTATAGTTTATATGACATTTGTACTGGTATCAATATTATTCTGTTTTCAAAAAATATGTATTCCTGTCTGAATTATACAGAAAACATAAGACAGTCCTGAACGTTTCAACAGTTTATTCAAATTTAGCTGGAAGGCAGAAGGGTACAGCCCACTAGTATGCTGATTGAATTTTTAGAAGCATTTATATCTTGATGGCTGGTTTGAAAAATAAACTTTTGACTAGATAAGGAGTCAGGGTAATTTGCCACTTTCTAATTAAATGTATTTTGTACAACCAAAGGAAGGTAGAAGATATTTTTTAATTGTTGGTCAACATGTCTTGTTTTATCATAATTTTATCAGTTTATTTGTAATTTATAAAAACCTTCATTTTTATAATTTCTGCTGTCGCATTGTCCATGTCCATCTTGATCTGCATCACAGCTTCACATGTTTACAATGTGTCAATATAAAGCATTTGAAGTTCAGCTGGAATAAGTTGCCATGAGATCACTCCCTGCAAAAATGGGCCATGCATTTTTATACAAATTGTCATCTGAGGCAATAAAATTGTTTTTAATATTTGATAAATTGTGTTTCCTGTGTAGCAGTTTAATATAGAGACATAGAATCTCACTTCTGCAAAAGCAGTTTTATACATTTTCAGTAATGTAAAACTAAAATTTTCCACTTTGTGTTCTAAAAATATGCGACAATCCAATAGGCTTATTAAAAACCAGAGATTTGCTGGTGATGTGAACTTTGCCTCAGTCTCAATAACTGTAGACCTTAAATGGCACTTGCTAATTCTCTGGCAGTGGTGCTTTGCTGCCATCTAGTGGTTTGATTGACCTGTTTGCCTGAGAGAGTAATGCAGTATTTTAAGAGGTGGTGATGAGCAAACAGCAAAGCAAGCCTATTAAATGAGCCATTGGCAAAACCAGGCCAAAATCCAAAGCATTAAACAAGAAGATAGCACCTCTTTGGCTTCCTGTACATCTCTGTTGTGAACTAACATTACAGCTAAATGGACTTTCTTCTGTTTGGTGTGTATAATAATGATGTTGTGTAACTCTTCACACCACGGTATTAAGTATGGTAATTGGTCATATATTCATAATATTTTACAAAATATTATTTTAATGAATTTGCTTATCAAATATTTAGCTGAGTAAATGAACATAGATGATATCAACAATGTCTAAATCAATTGCTCTGAAACAAGATTATTTTAGTTTCACTTTTTCATTTAATTCTTATTTCTATACTATTTTCACCTGGATTTCATTTTCAGTTTAGGTTTTTTTTTGGTATTTAATCAACAGAAGTGATCAGACATCAGATTTTCTGTAGAGACAAAATTAAGGGTTTTTTTTGCCCAACGTAACCTATTATTTTATCATTTTTGGTAGGAGTCTGTTTTTTACTTTTAAATCATCCATCCATCCATCCATTATCCAACCCGCTGAATCCGAACACAGGGTCACGGGGGTCTGCTGAAGCCAATCCCAGCCAACACAGGGCACAAGGCAGGAACCAATCCTGGGCAGGGTGCCAACCCTGATTGTGATGTGTACATAGCATAATGAAATTTGTACTTGCACATCTACTTAGAACAGTTGACAAAATTATAATATATATTAGTCATGCATGCACGCCTGAGGTTCATCTTTCGGGCTCATATGAGGTAAGCCCTTCCATTCTGGGACACAAGAAGGTGCTGTCACTGACAATATCTTCTTTTCATTCTCCCATAGCCCTGAGAAACTGTCCAATGAGGGCAACTGATTCCGCCCTTTCCAGTCAGGGCCGCTATAAAGCTGAGATGTCCCCATCATAGGCCATCTCATTCTGAAGAGAACCAAAAGCTGAATGAAGCTCTCGTCCAAATATTAACCGCTCAACAGAGCAGTGAACCACCCTGAGTCTATTTTGCTTTGCTGATCTTTATTTTTGATGTACCATTGGATGCTTTGGAACTTCTATTTATTATCCCTGGACCTACAGTTTTGGATACCATTGACCCTGTACTGTTTGCCAGAAGGGAGGGTGTAAACTATGCCCACACTGTGCCTGCACTGGAGTATTCACAACATTTTCAAAAGGATCTCTGTCCATACGGAAATGCTTGAAGATGCATATGAAGTAGACCTTCACTTACATCAGGCATGTGGAAATCGGAGGCAAGCTCCACAAAGGTGAAAACTTCATAGCCCTGTGAAAATCACCTTCCTGTGTGCTTTATACACTTTCAAAACTATCAGTGCACACAGGACTCTGATAACACATTGACAGCACATAAAAGAAAACGAATTCTTTAAGGAGCCACGGTGAATTACCCCGTGTCGCATTAATGCACTGATTACAGGTGAAAGTAATAGTCTTCAAGACTGACAGAGGTCTTCTTGTTATCAAATGAAAATACCACAAAGGTTAAAGTGACACTTATAAAAAAAGGTGTTTAGCTTGATGTACATTCATGAGAGGAATAATTAGAAGTAGTCCACGGCAATCAGAGCACAGAGCGTGTTTGAATGACATTTACAAAACTAACTCAATAGGGAAACATATATAAATAAACAAATAAATGTGTGCATGCATGTGTGCGTGCATCTATATCTTTGCTTTACTATGCTGTGCTTTTGAGTCTCTTTCTGTCCTTTAATATTGTGAGCTCAGCGGTAGTAAACTAGAAATAATGAATTTTATTGTAGATACCTGTTACTATTTTCTTGAGGTAAGGATATGTTTCCCATTGGCTCATCTGCTCACAGTGGCTGTTGTGAGATGAGTTTTGTTTCAGCAATGGTTATGTTCTGGTCATGGCTTGTAACAAATGATTCTCTGATGAATGTGGTATAGTGGCAAACCCGTTGGTATGTCCTGAAATCATCTGAATTGAGTGTTCATCTGCTGTGATTCTAAATGTGGGACAGCATCGATGACATATGCATATTCAAATCATATTATTTTCTTATGCCATGTGTACTCAAGTAATATTTTTTACAGCCAACGTTGGCACACATACTGAATTACATACACATAGTTTAGCAAGCATGACTCATGTTGAGTGGCTGCGAAAATAAACAGATCAAGGCCATAAACGACTGCATAACACCACTGGCAGAAAACACTGTCTCTCATGAAGAGGTGATCAGGGTATTATTGCCACCCAGGAGGAGAGGAAAGATTATGTGAATCAACAGCTTAAATGTTTGGGAAACGAAATGCAGCAATGTCTGCAGAGGCGGTACCAGCACTGGCATGAAGAGCTCCAGACATTGGTAAGAAAAAATCTCCAGTGTTTCAGGCAGTTACCAGCTTGTTCAACATTGTGGGGGTGGGGGAGTTCTTGCTGCACTTACACGTTTCCCCTTTCCAGCCACTGCATGTCCTACCTGAAGCTGAGGGCCAAATATTCAACCAAAGATGTCCTCAATTTCATGGATAGGGTGTATCTGTCTGTCATGCCTGTAAGTGATGAGGGGCATCTAGGGATGATATGCGTCTCCCTCCAAAGGCCTGAGAAGTGGTGGCGGCAGGCCTGTAAAAAGAACAAAGACTGATGGAAGGAACTTCTATCTGTTTTTCTCCCTGCAGACTATGAAGTGGAACTTGAAGAAAAGCTACGGCCTATGGTTCTAGAGCCTTCACAGCCCATAAGAGATTTTGTTCTTGAATATTGGGCTTTGTGCCCAAAGTGGTAGTCAGACATGACATGAATTCTTAATTCTTGCAACTGACGCTTAGCTAGTGGGCTCAGGGGGGAGGTGAGGACTGTGGATAATATTGTAAAGGTGGGTTCACAAGTGGTATGTCACCAGCACAATGATGTCAAAACAGCTCCAATCGAGAAAGTATTAATTGCCTAGGGGTAGGGTACATAAGTTTCTTCAGAAGGACCAAGGGGATCTACACAAGGCATATCTTGGGTTCTGTGGTGCTAAAGAGGACACTGAATAAGTCTCAGCTGTAGCAAACATGTGGAAACAACCTGCAAAAGGTAATGACCAGATGTGTGGATGAAAAAAATTAGGACCGGCTCAAGAGATCACCCACGTCATACTAAATATACTAGTGATGAGGTTCCCATTCGGCATCATGCATACCAGGTCTCATCTCAAAAGACAGCCATTACTAAAGAGAATGTGGACAAGATGCTCGCCAGGGGCATACTGGAACCATCTTTTTTATCCTGGGCTGTGCCTTTGGTTTTGGTGAAAAAAGAGGATGGCTCTTTCCATTTCTGTGTGGACTCTGGGGGTACGAACAGCAAGACTTGCCAGAATACATATCCCATGACCCTGGTACATGACATTCTAGAATCACTGCAAGGAGCTTCCATCTTCTTCATCTTAAATCTGTGCAGTGCCTATTGGCAGGTGCCAAATAAGGAGAGGTGCAAGCATAAGACAGCAGTTATAACCCTGGAAAGTTTGTTTTAATTCAGAGTCATGCCTTTTGGTTTGAAAAATGCTGGAGTCAGCTAATGGAAGAAGTCTTAAAGGGGCTGTTAGAACAAATCTGCTTTATCTATATTAACACTAGAATTGCCTACGAAAAAACTTGTAAATCCAGCCCACCTTAAATCCCTTCGCACCTCTTTGTCAGCATCTTTTGTCTTGTAAATGTGTCCATAAGCCCAAGCAGCAAGCAGCCTGCTATACCACCCCCCCACCCACCGCCGCAGAACAGGCAAGAAGTTCTCCCACTTCAAGCCTTGATTATCTGGGAGTTAGCTACCTAGAATTGTATAGAGTAAATAATTTCATGTGTGTTCTGTGTCTACAACAATCAATGTAAATACATCATTAAAATAAATGACAAAATGCAGATATGACCTGTATAACATTTGGAGGCTGATGGCCAAATATCAAATAAACACTTTCACAAAAGGTACAAGTACAATACGACAGCATCCCGTGGTGCAACGCTAAGGACTGCTGATTTATAATCCAGAGGTCATGAGTTTGAAACCAGCTCCCCCGCAAATTTGCCATTTTGAGTAGTGTGCTGCTCTTATTGTTAATATTATACAATAAAAATATACAGTACATTTGATTTGCATCTGTAACAGCTGGTGTAAATTTATAGTACTTGTAAAAGTTAGCGTTTTTTTTTTTTTTCACTTTTATTCTCTCAGTCACGATCACGATACATTACCACCCCCCTAGATCAGGTTACTTTTTATCTAAAACTGGGAATAACTGTAGATGTGGGTGGTGTTTTGAAACAATGGAACTGGAAAATCTCTGATCTGGAGGGATAAAAGCTGACCCACAAATGCTGGTGAATCTGCCTTCTTCGTATCTCACCGCCACTTGAATTTTTTTTATTCAGTTTTATTGAGTGTTCCTGCTTATGCTGAATTAGTATGCACCTTATGGTCCATGATGTCAAAGCTGCACTGACAAAAAAACAGAGACACAGGTATATATGATATTTGGAATAACTCATTTTATGACCTGGACAGTACATTTCAGAAAACATTGTGGCATGGGTGTAACATTATTCATATTATTCATATTCATTTGCATGCCTTTTTGCAGTTGTAGTCAGGGATCGCATTTTTTTTTTTCCGATCATGCCCAGTTTCCACATGTTGCTGTATGGTGCTGTTTCTTTTGTACTCCAGGACATGCAGAGGAAAGAATAGTACAGAGAAGTCAGTTCTGCGCTATATGCAATCATCAGATTCAAGTGTTAACAGTTCCCACACACCCAAGGACCGTCCTTCCTGCATTTACGACGTGTACCTGTTGCAATGTACACACTTCTCTCTGTGCTGTGGTTCCTATTACACTGAAGGGGCTGGGGGAAGCAGCGGTCTTGGAAAAGAAGCTTGTCGATGTTGCATCCTCTTTTGCTTTATCCATCGCCCTTTCTTGTAAGAAGTGATGACGAAGTTCCTCTGCAAGATGAGCCAAGAACGCTCTTCCTTTCTCAGTGGACACCGTGCATGCCTTGTACAGTACATGTGCATTGATCGCCGCCAAGTCAAGTGTGTTATAACACAAGCAACCGGCCACCCATGTGCTCCTGCTCGCACTGAATAAGCTCACAGCTTCTGATGCATGATGTCAATGCATCACCTGGCAAAAAAGAAAGAGACACATATATGTGACATTCTGAAGAAATCATTTTATGACCTGAATAGCATCAATCAGAAAACATTGTCACACTAATGCAATATTATTTGAAAACGAACAGCGTCAGATCAGCTATAAGTTTATGGTATTTGTATTTTTTTTCAGTTTTATTCTCTCAGTCAAGTTCACAATCTCCCTCACCCCCCATGATCTGACTCTAACTAACAGCGCCAGTATAAATTCACACCCGATCTGAGGCTGTTCAATTAGCCCAACTTCTATGAACAACTTATCATTCTTCACTGTATCAGGAAGGAGAGTGGAACAACACACATCTGCCATGTAGATTATCAATTTACTTGGCTGGAGAGAATAGGATTCCCAAGATCTAGTGCTAGAGCTCTTATAGGACAACAAGAGAAAATGTGCCAGCTTTGAAAAACTCACCTTTTGTCTAGGGTGCCCTGTGATTTGGGTTCTGCTTCTTCAAAAAATCATGATGATACGTTCTGTCAAAGGCAACATTACTTACAGATTGTTGTGCTTTTCCAGTCAACAATGCAGTGAGGATTGCAGCTCAACCACCTCAATCCCAGTGCATAATGCTGCCTGTTCCCAAAAAGGTAAGTAATAAGCACCTTGGATCAAATGTGGCATTCATTTTCTAGCATCTGTCAGAGAACAGAGGCCAAATGTTTCTTTGGGATTGTGGGAAGAGGAATTTGGTATGCTTAGGATTCTTACTGTTGGTCCATCTTCACAATGTCTCACTCCTGGTACAATCTGTCCCATTGTACGAATGAGTTGAAGACTCAGATTTTTGCAAACCACACTTTATTCCAGACTCAGGACAAGATGTGCAGAGATTTCATAGTAACAATAAAAGAAAGCTTCTTAATTCTTATGAGAAAATTTAACTCAACTCGTCTTGCCACATTCAGTTAGCGATTCCCTCCTTAGAGATCATTGGTTGGGTAATACTTTGCTGCTCGCCAGTTGTCTGACTGACTTCCACATTATGAAACACTTAAATACCACAAAACAGACTGAATCATTAAACTTTATGCTGTTATTTCTTAGGATTTTAGCATTATGAAATGTCATTCTTTCTTAAATGCACATGATGTAACTGTATATTTTTATTTTTCATTCATATGTCTGATTACATTTAATGATGTATTCAGTAATATTAAGGTGTAACTGCACTGTTTGGTATAATAAGCAAGACTACAGACCAAACCAAATGTTACAATGTTTTCTTTAAACACACCCTAAGGTTGTATGACATTTGCCATAAACTCCGGCCACAAATACAATGCATCATACAGATTACTATAACAGGAGAGCAGCTTGACTCTTCTACTCTAAATCACAAATAGTGGTAGTGGTTCCCAGAAAGGGTAGTACTGCTACATAGTGATTTGTACTGCTTCCCCAAAACATCCAGGATTTGGGTTTGATTTCCAGCCCTGTCTGTGTGGAATTCACTTCACATTTTCTTTTAATTCAAAAAATTGAAGTTTATGTTAATTGATGGTTGTACATTGTCCTTATATGAGAGGGAAGCCAAAAATTGTTGGAATTGTTAAAAAAAAAACTTTAAAACCATTCTGAATTTCTACAGCTTTGGCAAATCATATTGCCATCAGCTTCAATTTTAATTTCAGAAAAAAAAGTCACAGGGAAAGAGATCTGGGGAATACAAGGAAGAGTGTGAACTGAAACAATCAACCACACTGGTTTTGGTCAAAAACTCTTTGACTGACAATGCGGTGTGTGTGCAAGTGGATTGTCATGGTGCACAATTCAGTTTTGGCTATGCCAGTTCTTCAAATGTCTTTTCCTGATGCTTTCCATGGACTTCTCAACAGTTCAATGTAATGTCACTGATTAACAGTCTCCCTCTCTGTGGTACAAACTCTTTATGAACAAGTCCGTCAATGTTGAAAAACAATCATCATCATCGTCTCTTTAAAACCTGGTGGCCTGGTGGGAAACAAAAATCACCCAAGCTCCCGGTAAGATTGTCAAATAAAGGCCATCAACATTCAGATGATCTATTCAGCACAACACCAGACTGAAGGCATATTGAAACATTCAGGAAATACACCCTACTCCCATTCTGTTGACAGATTCCATTAATTATTGGGTCTCCACTGATATGTGTGAGTATTAGCATGAGAATGTATCCTGCCGGGAGCTGGTGTCTCATTGAGGTTTGATTTCTGCCTTGGGCCCAACTCTACTGAGACAACCTCCACCTTCTCATGACAACAAAGTGAAAAGTAGATTCTGAAAATGATTTAATTAATAAATATAAACAATTTTTTACTTAATGTATAGACATTTCTGTAGGCTGATGATAAAGGAGGACCATGCTATCTATTTCCATGAAACATAAATGAATAAATAAAACATAATGCACTCTGGGTAAGATTTTGAGAAATACTAAAAGAGCACCAAATGTGAGACATTTTAATAAAGTTAATTCAACAAAAAAAAATTTAGAATGCTTGAAATGAAATGCAACTAAACAGCTTAGGAAGTGTAGGGCCCAGCCTGATAGCTGCTAGTGTCCCCTGATTGCTCTATCACAGTCCATGCAGGACAGTAATTGGAAGGTGAAAAAGGAAGGGGGGGTGCAGACAGGAGAGAAGAAGTCAGGAGGAAGGGTGAGAGTAGACCAAATGAAAAAAAAAACAGGCTAAAGTAAAAAGAAGAAGAAAGAGAAAGCTCCAGCAATATACTAACGCACCTTTTAAGGGATCCTGAAAGCTCAGGCTGATGAAAATCCAACAGTCATTCCAGCTTGGTGTCCCTGTAACCAAAGAAGGGCAATCTCTGTCCCTAGAAGTGACCACTGCTGCGGATTTTAAACTGCCCCTAGCCAAATGCTGTGTTAACAATTAAAAAAAAGATAGGATGATACTGTAAGTCTAGGGTTTAAAAACAGAGGCAGAGAGAGAAAGCCTGAACACAAGAAAGGTGGAGCTTTGTTATATTTGGTAGGTTAGCAGATGCAAAAACCACCTCATCTCAAAAATAAAGACCTATTTAGGTACACTCAACCAGACAACAGTGACTTGTTTGATTTCACTTTATTTGTACTTCATGTTTTCGCTAATGATTATTTCACTTTTGAATAAATAGACTATTTACAATGCCTGTGGTTCCCCGGGAATTATTCCAATTATGGAGAGGCAGCATATTTGCACCTTATTTTGTTACAAGCTACAGAATAGGAGTAAAATCTAATAAGACTTTTGCACAAGTGAATATCCTTAATATCAGCTAAAAAATTACTGATGGCTCGTTGAATGCTAAAAAGTACATTTTAGCATTTCTGATTGTCCTCAGAAGCATAAATATTATTGGTCCTAATTTCATTTTAAAACAAAACAAACAGCACACATCCATCTATCCTTTACATCATTCAGTCAGAGGGGCCCATAAACACACAGCTGGAGAAATTCACGCTTTCTCACTTTCTAAAAAAGAGATTAAAAACAAAACAGCAGTATTCCTGAAGCTGTGGTATTTAATGGTTTGAAAAGAAAAAAAATACATAAACTCATTTATTTCTAAAAAAAAAATTCTGAACAATATCAACTAACGTCAGTATGAAATATGCTCATACTATTAGTAATTTCTGACATTAATACCTGCTGTAATATATAGAAAATAAGAAAAATCTACTGACAAGCACCTCGGGAAATCCTCTTTATTCCCCTATTCTTTTAAAAATGTATTCATGCAATCAAAGGAAGCATATTCATTACTGTGTTTTTACATCCTTCCACCACACTTCAGAATACAATTCAGCACTTTGAAACAAAACGTTCTTCCTGAAACTTTAAATGGGTGCCATGTGTCTAATCTACCACCAGCTGGTTTTAGTAAAAACTATGCAAATGATCTCAGCTACTGCCCTACTTTAAAATGTCAGACTTTGCCCCACTTGGCAGGGAAAAGTTTCCATATTGAAATATTTGTGTTAATGTTTGGGCTGCTCATGATTCATCTAAATTTTACTTCATGCTCCAGACAAGAAAAAAGACATCATGCTTATGTCTGGTGCAGAAACCTCTAGCTTATATACAAGGCAAAGTATTGTCCTCTGGAATGCTTTTGAGTGAAGCTATTGTGTTCTTCCCTCTGCATTTTATTTTGCATTCACTGATGCTTCTGCGTGCTTTTTTTTTAATTTTCATTTTTGGTAAAATATTGAATTCCATCTATTCTTGTAATGTCACTTTGCCAGCCATGGGTTTTCTCAGATATGGGTCACCTTTTATTACCCATAATTACACCTGCAATGAGAGCTACCTGCATAACTAACAGAACTGCATATTAGTCATAATGTAATGTGCTTCCCAAAATGAACTGTTAAAGTGAAATAATGGAACTTTTATGTTACAAAAATGTTATAACTCCTAAAAAACAAACAGAAGTATATACAATACAAGCTGAAACTAGCAAAAATAATATTTAAGCTACAACAAAACTAATGGTGGATTGAATGTCAAGTGAAGCATGCTGGTAATACATGAGAGAGTCATAAACTGTACAGTATGTATTGAATGAGGAAACTGTCTAAATAAACTAAGGGTATACCAGGTTTATACAGGCTAAGTCTTCTAGAGTAGAATAGTCAAGATCATTAGCAAAGATCTGTCCAGGACATGGCAGATAGTTAAACAAGTACAAAACCAATATATATTATGAAGCACATTTAAAAATAAAGACTGGGTGTTCTCAAGATAGAGGAGAGATAAAGTATTTAGGATGCAAGCAAATCTTACTGAAGAAAAAAGCAGTCTTCCAGTGGATCATAAAACAAAAAGGCCTTTCAAAATAGTCAAAACAAGCAAAGGTGAAAAAAGAACTAGAAATGAATGACCCTAATCAAAGTTTGTCTTCTGTAAGAAGTACTGTATTGAGACTATCCAAAAGCCTGGATGCCATCTCTACCACTCTGTTATCACACACACACACACACACACATACATATATATATATATATATATATATATATATATATATATATATATATATATATATATATATATATATATATATATATATATATATAGTAACAAGGCGCTTCCTTAGAAGGCTGGCGTCTTTCAACATCTGTAATAAGATGCTGCAGATGTTCTATCAGAGGGTTGTGGTGAGCGCCCTCTTTTACGTGGTGGTTTGCTGGGGAGGCAGCATAAAGAAGAGGGATGCCTCACGCTTGGACAAACTGGTGAGGAAGGCAGGCTCTATTGTAGGCACGGAGCTGGACAGTTTGACATCTGTGGCAGAATGACGGGCGCTGAGCAGGCTCCTGTCAATCAGGGAGAATCCACTGCATCCACTGAACAGTATAATTTCCAGACAGAGGAGCAGCTTCAGCGACAGACTGCTGTTTCTGTCCTGCTCCACTGACAGACTAAGGAGATCATTCCTCCACCACACTGTGCGACTCTTCAATTCCACCCCTTGGGGGGGGGGGGGGGGGGGTAAACGTTAACATTATTCAAAGTTATTGTCTGTTATACCTGCCTTTTTATCACACTTTAATGTAATATTGTTTGTTTATCAGTATGCTGCTTCTGGAGTATGTGAATTTCCCTTTGGGATTAATAAAGTATCTATCTATCTATCTATCTATCTATCTATCTATCTATCTATCTATCTATCTATCTATCTATCTATCTATCTATCTATCTATCTATCTATCTATCTATCTATCTATCTATCTATCTATAAGCGCCCCACCCAACACAGATTGGACACAAGAGGCACGTATAAAAATAAAACAAACTTTTATTTTCTTTAGCTGGATGGCACGTAATCCCCCCAGCCACAACACAGTCCCAAACACAAATTCCAACACCAAAACAGTCATCGCTTCTACCACCACTCCTCCCAGGCATCCTTGTCCTCCTCCACTCGACTCTGGCCGCTGAGTGGTGGTCGCTGGCTCCTTTTATTGGGTACCTGGAAGTGCACCAGGTGCTTGATTGCCGACATCTGGCTGCACTTCCGGGTGAGGTGAAACCAATACCCAAAAGGGGCCAGCAACTCCTGTTGCAGCACCCCCTGGCGGCACCTGTGGAACCCAACAGGGCTGCACAGAACTCAAACCCTGATGAAGCTCTGGGGGAGTACGAGGCACTGCTGCAACCCAGGGAGGTTATCATCTGGTGTCCAGGGGGAGATACTGGATTTCCCACCCTTGTCCCCCGGTACATATAGTGCAGGGGTGTCCCAGCCAGGCATGGGACCCGGCCATCCATCACAATATATACAGTGCATCCGGAAAATATTCACAGCGCATCACTTTTCCACATTTTGTTATGTTACAGCCTTATTCCAAAATGGATTAAATTCATTTTTTTCCTCAGAATTCTACACACAACACCCCATAATGACAACATGAAAAAAGTTTACTTGAGGTTTTTGCAAATTTATTAAAAATAAAAAAACTGAGAAAGCACATGTACACAAGTATTCACAGCCTTTGCCATGAAGCTCAAAATTGAGCTCAGGGGCATCCTTTTTCCCCTGATCATCCTTGAGATGTTTCTGCAGCTTAATTGGAGTCCACCTGTGGTAAATTCATTTGATTGGACATGATTTGGAAAGGCACACACCTGTCTATATAAGGTCCCACAGCTGACCGTTCATGGTAGAGCACAAACCAAGCATGAAGTCAAAGGTCCTCTGTGGAGAGAGAAGAACCTTCCAGAAGGACAACCATCTCTGCAGCAATCCACCAATCAGGCCTGTATGGTAGAGTGGCCAGACAGAAGCCACTCCTTAGTAAAAGGCACATGGCAGCCCGCCTGGAGTTTGCTAAAAGGCACCTGAAGAACTCTCAGACCATGAGAAAGAAAATTCTCTGGTCTGATGAGACAAAGATTGAACTCTTTGGTGTGAATGCCAGGCGTCACGTTTGTAGGAAACCAGGCACTGCTCATCACCAGGCCAATACCATCCCTACAGTGAAGCATGCTGGTGGCAGCATCATGCTGCGGGGATGTTTTTCAGCGGCAGGAACTGGGAGACTAGTCAGGATAAAGGGAAAGATGACTGCAGCAATGTACAGAGACATCCTGGATGAAAACCTGCTGCAGAGCGCTCTTGACCTCAGACTGGGGCGACGGTTCATCTTTCAGCAGGACAATGACCCTAAGCATACAGCCAAGATATCAAAGGAGTGGCTTCAGGACAACTCTGTGAATGTCCTTGAGTGGCCCAGCCAGAGCCCAGACTTGAATCCGATTGAACATCTCTGGAGAGATCTTAAAATGGCTGTGCACAGACGCTTCCCATCCAACCTGATGGAGCTTGAGAGGTGCTGCAAAGAGGAATGGGCGAAACTGGCCAAGGATAGGTGTGCCAAGCTTGTGGCATCATATTCAAAAAGACTTGAGGCTGTAATTGCTGCCAAAGGTGCATCGACAAAGTATTGAGCAAAGGCTGTGAATACTTATGTACATATGATTTCTCAGTTTTTTTTATCTTTAATAAATTTGCAAAAACCTAAAGTAAACTTTTTTCATGTCATTATGGGGTGTTGTGTGTAGAATTCTGAGGAAAAAAATGAATTTAATCCATTTTGGAACAAGGCTGTAACATAACAAAATATGGAAAAAGTGATGCGCTGTGAATACTTTCCAGATGCACTGTATATATATATATATATATATATATATATATATATATATATATATATATAGATATATGTGTGTATATATATATATATATATTGTGGGGAACAGCCCGGACACAGGCAGGCAGACACGTTCATGTCACCCAACACACGTTTATTTACAACTATTACTATTTACAATTGTGCCACACAACCCACAGACTTCCAAAGTCCAGACCACACCACGATGCCTCACTCTTCAGGCCACCTCCTGTCTCTCCTTCCAAGACCTCGTCCTCTTCCACCCGACTCCAGCCTCAAATGAAGGGAGGTGGCCCCTTTTATTCATACCCAGATGTGCTCCAGGTGTGCAATCTTCCACCCGACATGCCCCTGTGTGGCGGAAGTGCCGGCTGTCTCCCCGGATGCACTCCGGGTGTTCCCTCTCTTCTTCCCCCCAGCACTTCCTGGTGTGGCGGAAGTGCTGGGGTCCAGGGTCCATCAGGCATGTACCGGTGGCCCCCAACACAACAAGGGCGGACGCCCCCTCGCGATCTGGAGGAGGAATGAACCCTCCTCCTGTTTTCCTGGGCGTCCCAGCCGAGCATGAGCCCTGACTGGGTGCCACAATATATATATATATATATATATATATATATATATATATATATATATATATATATATTGTAGCAGATGTAGCGTTGAGCCACCTCTTGAACCCTCAGGTACCACTCTTGACACGAGGTAAAAGTACAACTACTATTTATTTTGTTGTCGTACAGTGCAGAAAGCACTCCTTCCACCACACTCATATACACAATAAACTCTCTGTATAATAACAATCCTCCACTCCCAGACACTTAGCCCACCTTCCTCCCAGCTCAGCTCAGTGTTCTGGGCTTCCCAGAGTCCTTTTATAGCTCCTGACCCGGAAGTGGTTCTAGGCACAACCCACAAGTCCATTTCCTTCCGGGTCAGGGCAAACAGTCCTCTTCTTTATCCCGGGAGCACGTCACTTCCTCGAGTCACGTGACTGATATGCACTCCCGGGTTATACGGCATGCCAGAGCCCACTAGCCCCCCTACAGTGACTCCTGGCGGCCCCCAAGGTATCCAGCAGGGCTGTGTCACAACACTACAAAGTCCATGAGGCCCTGCTGGAACTCGGGGCACAAATATGCTGTCCGGAGGGCTCCTCCTAGCGGCCTGGGGGTGGCGACTGGAGTCCATAGCCGGTCGTCTGTCACAATATATATATATATTTTTATATATATATATATATAAATATACTGTATATATATATATATGGTTGAATAGTTTACTGTCAAATAATGCAAAGAGTATGCGACACTTGTTTCGCCGTAATTCTGGGCTCATCAGGCGTACACACTCACTGCACCCCCCTCTACATGCTGTCAAATGAACGAACCACACGCCATGGCGCAACGTTAGAGGCTTTGCCTCTAGTGCTGATTTTCGAGGTTTGATTCCCTGAGAGGGGGGTGCAGTGAGTGTGTACGCCTGATGAGCCCAGAATTATATATATATATATATATACCCTAAGTTCTTGTCAATAAGCCGCGGCTTATCTAAGGAAAAAAGTTGTGAAAATGAAAAAATAGAATATCGGCTTATACATAAGTCCGGCTTATACATCCATCGCGGGGGTTGCGTTCCAGAGCCACCCGCGAAATAAGAATATCCGCGAAGTAGAAACCATATGTTTATATGGTTATTTTTATATTGTCATGCTTGGGTCACAGATTTGCGCAGAAACACAGGAGGTTGTAGAGAGACAGGAACGTTATTCAAACACTGCAAACAAACATTTGTCTCTTTTTCAAAAGTTTAAACTGTGCTCCATGACAAGACAGAGATGACAGTTCTGTCTCACAATTAAAAGAATGCAAACATATCTTCCTTTTCAAAGGAGTGCAAAGCAAGCAGTCAAAAAAAAAATCAATAGGGTTTTTTGGCTTTTAAGTATGCGAAGCACCGCCGGTACAAAGCTGTTGAAGGCGGCAGCTCACACCCCCTCTGTCAGGAGCAGGAAGAGAGAGGAAGAGAGAGAAAGAGAGAGACAGATAAAAAAAATCAATACGTGCCCTTTGAGCTTTTAAGTATGCGAAGCTCCGTACAGCATTTCTTTCAGGAAGCAGCTGCACACAGCCCCCCTGCTCACACCCCCCTACGTCAGCGCAAGAGAGAGAGAGAGAGAGAGAGAGAGAGAAAGTAAGCTGGATAGCTTCTCAGCCATCTGCCAATAGCGTCCCTTGTATGAAATCAACTGGGCAAACCAACTGAGGAAGCATGTACCAGAAATTAAAAGACCCATTGTCCGCAGAAATCCGCGATATATATTTAAATATGCTTACATATAAAATCACAATTTAAATGACCGCTACGCGCTCGTGTTGACTCGGCGAAGCCCAGAGCAGAAAGAACGCGCTCCGGCCGCTCCAACCGCGCCATGCCGGGAGTGAGAGAGACGGCAATATCTCACACTCTCTCCCCCCTTAAAGAAATTAAATGGGCGCGAGTGAGACCACTGACCTCCCTCCCTTCTATTAGTTATAGGTTATAGTACGTTTGGCTTATCCATGAGTCCGGCTTATCTATGATACGATTTTATTTTAAAAATTCGTATGATTTTTGGTCTCCGGCTAATACATGAGTCCGGCTTATAGACAAGAACTTAGGGTATATAAATATATATATATATATACAGTACTGTGCAAAAGTTTTAGGCGGGTGTGAAAAAATGCTGTAAACAAAGAATACTTTCAGAAATATAAATAATGATTGTTTATTGTTATTAATTTACAAAATGCAAAGTGAGCGAACAAAAGAAAAATCTAAATCAAATCAATATTTGGTGTTCCTACCTTTTGCCTTCAAACCAGCATCAATTCTTATAGGTACACTTGCACAAAGTCAGGGATTTTGTAGGATTTTAGTCAGGTGTACGATCAACCAATTATACCAAACAGGTGCTAATGATCATTAATGTCACACGTAGGTTGAAACACAGTCATTAACTGAAACAGAAACAGCTGTGTAGGAGGCTTAAAACTGGGTGAGGAACAGCCAAACTCTGCTACCAAGGTGAAGCTGTGGAAGACAGTTTCATGTCATGGCAAGATTGAGCACAGCAACAAGACACAAGGTAGTTATACTGCATCAGCAAGGTCTCTCCCAGACAAAGATTTGAAAGCAGACTGGGGTTTCAAGATGTGCTGTTCAAGCTCTTTTGAAGAAGCACAAATAAACGGGCAATGTTGAGGATCGTAGACACAGTGGTCGACCAAGGAAACTTAGTGCAGCAGATGAAAGACACATCAAGCTTATTACCCTTCGAAATCGAAAGATGTCCAGCAGTGCCATTAGCTCAGAACTGGCAGAAACCAGTGGGACCCAGGTATACCCATTGTCACACACGTGCGCATGGGAAGGCAGCTAAAGGGCTTGAGTGATGGCAGTTCTGAGACAGGCCGGGAGGTGGCAGAGTGCACTGACTCTTTTTCTCTCTTCCCTGTAGACCATTCCCGGGAGATTCCATCTGCCTCTCTTGACGTCACTTCCAGGACCGAGCCAATGGAAGGAAACCTTACTGGCTCCGGCCCCTGTGATGTCACGTCCGGGCAGGAACCAATGGCTAAAGAACATGGGCCCAATCCTTACGACCTCACGTCCTGTCTTCCCCTTTAAAAGCCTTCCCCTTTCCCCTATTTGTCAGTCTTGTCCTGGACTCAATTGTATGCACATCAGTGCTGTTATTTGATAAAAAACGACTTTGCAGCCAGGATACCACATTATACAGGTGGCTGCCCCAAACCTTTATCAGTTTATGTCTCGTTTTTGTGACACCATCTACTGTCCGGAGAAGTCTGGCCAGAAGTGGTCTTCATGGAAGAGTTGCAGCCAAAAAGCCATACCTCTGACGTGGAAACAAGGCCAAGCGACTCAAGTATGCATGAAAACATAGGAACTGGGGTGCAGAAAAATGGCAGCAGGTGCTCTGGACTGATGAGTCAAAATTTGAAATATTTGGCTGTAGCAGAAGGCAGTTTGTTCGTCAAAGGGCTGGAGAGCGGTACAATAATGAGTGTCTGCAGGCAACAGTGAAGCATGGTGGAGGTACCTTGAACGTTTGGGGCTGCATTTCTGCAAATGGAGTTGGAGATTTGGTCAGGATTAATGGTGTTCTCAATGCTGAGAAATACAGGTAGATACTTATCCATCATGCAATACCATCAGGGAGGCATATGATTGGCCCCAAATTTATTCTGCAGCAGGACAACGACCCCAAACATAGAACCAAAGTCATTAAGAACTATCTTCAGCGTAAAGAAGAACAAGAAGTCCTGGAAGTGATGGTATGGCCCCCACAGAGCCCTGATCTCAACATCATCAAGTGTGTCTGGTATTACATGAAGAGACAGAAGGATGTGAGGAAGCCTACATCCACAGAAGATCTGTGGTTAGTTCTCCAAGATGTTTGGAACAACCTACCAGCCGAGTTCCTTCAAAAACTGTGTGCAAGTGAACCTAGAAGAATTGATGCTGTTTTGAAGGCAAAGGGTGGTCACACCAAATATTGATTTGATTTAGATTTCTCTTTTGTTCATTCACTTCATTTTGTTGATTGATGAAAATAAATGATTAGCACTTCCATTTTTGAAAGCATTCTTTGTTCACAGCATTTTTTCACACCTGCCTAAAACTTTTGCACAGTACTGTATGTATATTATATATATATATATGTTGTGATGGGTGGCTGGGGCCCATACCTGGCCAGAACGCCCCTGCACCGTATGTACCAGCATTGTTGTTCCAGCATGGTTGCTATCTCTCTGGAATTATACATTGTCCCCTTGTTTTGAATATGTTTTCTTTCTTTGGGTGCTCCAATTTTCATCTAACATCCCTGAAACAAGCAGGAAAATGTAAAAATGGAATTCACATAATAATGTAAATAAAAGAAATCTGAACACATTATACTTTATGCTAGAGAGTGAGACAGAAAAAAATGTAGAAATCATCTCTGACACCAAATACATCTACAATTTATTTTTTAAGAAAAAGTACAACCAGCAGCAAAAAAGGCTATGGGGAGATTAAATATTCATTTTAACTGCTTTTTAGAATGTTTATATTTTACTGAGCAGAAAGTTTAAGCTACATACTAGAAAGAGGTGTTAAAATAAGAGGACTGAAGAGTAACATTCTATATGGGTAACTAAAGGCAACATGTTGCAACAAATGCGCTGGCTTAAGTAGAGTATATTACACACAGACCTCCAGAGTTCTTGCTTCTTTAATTCAGAATTTTAGAGCATTGATGTCCATTATGGCAGTGAGGAAGTGTTTACATACAGTATATAAAGGAGGATTCTTTTGTTAGTCATGCAGGATCGGCCCACTAAGAGGCACTGTTGTCTAGGCAAAAGCCCGGATCCAGCAAAAGAAACCCAGACCTTTCGAAAACCAAGTCTAATTGGGTAGATTCTGAACATTGGTGGTCCCAGAGTCCTTCCCCTTGCTTAACTGTCTTCATAAACATAGCAAAGTTACCTAAAAGAATTGACTTTTCTAATATTGGTGCACTTCTGGTTCTATACCACATTAAAAGGTATTAATAGGATTAAACACTTGGCCATTAAACATATGTATCTATTCACCAAATTGACAGATTAGACAAAAACAATCATAATTTCCTTAGTCAGAGCTCAGCAGCTATGAGTGATACACATGAATAACTCTGTGTAGAGAAATAGTGCAAATTTTTTTAACCAAGAAAACCTACAAAATCAGGAGTCAGACAGAGGACAGAGCTCAAACAGGGCAGCGCATTTTAATTATTTTCAACAAATTTGCTTCTTTAAACATTTACATCAGGGTTTTCCTGGCTGGGACTCCTAATCTTTATAATCTGTTTTTTTTATTACTATATATTTTATGCATATCTATATTGTCGGAGGAGAACGGGCATCCTGGATGAGACAGGGAAAAATACATTACCCGAATGAGAGACCAGTGCGGTGATGAAAGCAAATTGGCCATTGATTGAAGAAATATCTTTGTGTCCAGCTGGCAGGAAATAACAGATGGACCAGTACAAGATGAGATTCGGGCTCCATCCCCTATATGCCAGGTGCCAGTGGTCCTCATATGGCAACCCAGTTGGGACACCCACACGGGTGCTTGGGGATTGGAGTTCAAAAGTGCAGCCTGTGGGGTCCCTGGGTCTCATTAGAGGGAGTTGTTGGGGGAGGATCTCTCTACTTTCTTTATGGCCCAGAAGTGCTTCCTGGATGACATGGAGTGGCACCAGAAGCATTCCCGGGTTGAACATAAAAGCTGCTTCACACAGGGGAGTCAGAGTCGGGAGGCAGTGGTAAACACTCAACAGAGGTCAAAAAGGTGAAGAAAATGTATTCTTTATTTGTGTGTTTTCATTGTGCTTGTGCAATCTATTGAAGTTATGATTTGGGAAAGTGCTTGTGAGGAGAATAAAATTCCTTTATTTTATCCTACAAACGTGTGGTGTGTTACTGTATATGTGGTTTGGGGATCTCTGCCGCCCCCTTGTGGTTACTCTATATATATATATATATATATATATATATATATATATATATATATATATATATACATATATATATATATATATATATTCACAGCATTCGTAGTCTAAAACACGGTCTGATTGTATGGGTGATTACCTACCAGGTAACGCATGTGGTTGGTCTGCAAGTTGGCAAAGTCTGCCATGCCCTCTCATTCGTGAGAAGCAGATCATTGAATGTTATATAGTTTACTGTCAAATAATGCAAAGTACGCGACAGGTGTTTCGCTCTTATTTGGGCTCATCAGGCGTACACACTCCACTGCATCCCCTCGTGGGGATCAAACCTCGGATGTAATTACATTCATTCATAGCATTCATAGTCTGAAACATGATCTGATTATATGGGTGCTTACCTACCAGATAACGCATGTGGTACAATCAGATTGTGTTTCAGACTATGACTGCCATGAATGTAATTACTTTGATCTTCAGGCTGTCAAATAAACGAACGACACGCCGTGGTGCAACATAAAGGGGCTCCGACACTGACATCCTAGGTTCGATCCCCGCGAGGGGATGCAGTGGATTGTATATGCCTGATGAGCCCAAATAAGGGCGAAACACGTGTTGCGCACTCTTTGCATTATTTGACAGTAAACTATATAACATATATACATATATTGTCAAGATTGGGTCATAGAGTGGCACAGGAGACAGGGTTTCCAAGGAATATCAACTTTATTTAACAAGTAGGGAAAGGCATTAAGGGTTTATTCAAAAGGTGTTTATCTTCAGCATATGAGTGCACAGGTAGCAACTGGCAATAGACATACTCAGGCTCCAGACTTCAGCTTAAAAGAGCACAAAGTCTTCCTTGTCGAGCAGGTTCACTGTCTCGAAAGCAGCGGCTGGGAAGGAGGGGGCTTTCAAAGGGCAGCTGTGTTTCTTTGCCATTGGTTAACTACTTAACAAAGAACCATCTCGCAGCTAAGAGAGAATCAGCACATAGCAGCCGGTGTTACATGGTAGGAATACAGAGCAAAGGAGGTGTCGTCTACAGCAACTGCCACCGCCAAGGACAGTGAATCGGCCAGGACTCTGGTCACTAAATATATATATTTATACAGTATATTTTAAACTTATTATTATAAACAAATATATACATATATATTATATGTACAGTATATAGATAGAAAGATAGATAGGTAGTGAATAAATTAAACAAGTGATGACAAATTATTGGGATCTCTAAGGACACCCCATTTAATATTCTGAAAAGAAAAATTTAAATCAAGGTGTAAACACCAAAAAACAAATAATTTAGGTGTATCTCTATCAATGTTCAAATCACTAGCTGCCATGAGGTCTGACCTCTCGGTTAGCTGGTTTCATGTTGTTTTTTTGTTTAACTGTTTTATAGAACTTTTACACTAAGCTCCTGCATAACCAAACATGGAGAAGCCTTGTGTTCCATATTAAAATGTTAATGTTGCCATTTTTATAATTAAAATGTAGACCACAGGTGTTCCCTGTTAATTTTTTATTAGCAAAATAAAATTTTCTAGGCTTATTGCCCAATGACTGTAAAAATACTAAACTAAATGAATTTCCCTTAAAATGTATACTTTTTTAGTTAATAAAATACATAAAGAAAATATTTATCCATACTACATATGGCATAAAAGAAAATAAAGTGGTTCTCATAATCACAAGCTGTCATAGTTTTTAATTTCTTCTTTCTACTTATCTGAAACAAAGCTTAATTTATATTTATATATTTATCACCATTTTTCTAACAAAATATATATATAAGTTTTCTCACATATTAATTGATGTTTACACTGCTTAAATGTAAATACAGTATACATACACATATAGGTTTTAATCATTAATTGTACTTCTGTATTTTTGCTGTTAAAATATAGATTTACAGTATTTAAACAGTTTTTTTTTCTTTTTTCGGTGTGCCATCTACACATTTCTGTTTTTTTGAAGAGTAATTAAAAATGTGGATTACTATTTTAATTAGGCAGTATTTGTTTACTATCAAAACTTACACTGTATGACACATAAATAATTAACACAGTACAAACCTTTTACAAAGTCACAAATCTGTCAATTGTTCATAAGATAATTATCAAGAAGATACAAGGTAAACATGTTCAACACGTTTACAAGTAAAATAGAAAAATGCTGTTAAGTTAACAAGCCTATTGTTTACTAAAAATTATCATAAAAATAAAAAATAAGGGTCAAAAAACAAGAAAATTGGTCTCATAAACCTATTCTATTGATGTTATGTGCTGGTAACAGCAGCATGGTCGCAGCATTCTTGCACATGCACATGGCATATCTATAATGCCAATGATTGATAATTTCACATGGTGAATAAAGGATAAGTAAAAATAACAATAAATTGACGCACATGTTGGGAAACCAAAACCTGACACGATGAGGCTACAGTCGCTAAACCAGAACAATGCAGTAGTGACCGTTGTCACATTTTCCCACCACAACACTCTAACTATAAGAGTGATTATTTTGATGAGCAACATCAAGAGAAAGCAACGAAAACAGGTGGCCCTATCTGAATAGGAAAAGGCATCCAGTGTGTATCATTGTAACAGACCAATTTGACAACCCATGTATCAAATAAAAAACACGAGGTCTAGTTTAATTATGTAGATTTCTAACCATCTTAGATGGGTAGCACAGCTAGTGACAATATAAACCTATAAACAATCAGTTATAGTAAGTGAAATGAGCAAAATAACCTGTCATACACGTGCGCATGGGAGACAGCTAGAGGGCTCAAATAATAGTATAACCACTCCAGACCAGCGGGTGGCGAGTTGCCCTAACTTTCTCTCCCCATCCTCTGCAGACTGTCCTCAGGAAATCCCACTAGGTACTGGCGCCATTGATGATGTCACTTCAGGTACTGGTGCCATAGATAATGTCATTTCCGGTACCCGGCGCCATGGATGATGTCACTTCTGGTCCTCGGAGACACCACTTCCGGTACTATTGTTCCAGCTGACGCCACTTCCGGTCCTGAAGACATCACTTCCAGTACCGGGGCTCCAGATGATGTCACTTCCGTTCACGGCCTTTAAAGCTGCCATTTTACCAAACTCAAATCAGTTCTGCTTTGGACATTGTACCATTCACAACTCACAAGAAAATACCAATCTTGCAGCCAGGGATATTATACGGATGGCTGCCCCAAACCTTTGATATTTCCTGTGTCTTATTGTGACAAACCATATTCACAGATAAGACTTGGAATGTCACCCACTACTCTGTTCTGTTGACTAAAGTGTTAATGGTTAAATTGCTTCTTATTCTGAAGTACAGGTACTTCCTTTTATCTGAGGCTGGCATCACAAAATGCAACTATACATATCACATTTAACAACTGCAGTTACTGTTTCTTGATGCCCTTCAGGATATCAGGTTATTCGTGAAGGAATCTCAGGGAATAATGGATTAGTCTTCTCCCTTACAACTTCTCAGTAAATTTTCAAATTTTCTGCTGCATCCTGAATTCAGCATGAGGTCAGCAAATTTTGGCATCCAGTCAATATAAGGCATCTTCTTTCTTTCTCCACCCAATTTTGGTACGACAGAGATGAGCTGTTGAAAAGATATTTGTGCTAGTATCAAACTTCCTTGAGCTTCTATGCTTTTCTTTTGTTTCTTGAGACTTCCATTGCTCCTATCTGCCCTTCTTCTTCCTGTAGATTTGGTTTTGCCATTCTGTCATGGCTAGTTGCACAGTGTTGTGACTGAATTGTTCATGGATGTCAATGGTGTGTACCACGTCTCGTAAAGAATTTGTAAATGATGGCTACGACTGAAACTTACTGAAATAGTCATGCAGTGTGATGGGGGGCTTAAACCAAACTGTTCCTTTTAATTGTATCTTGTACAGGTCACACTCTCATTAAACTCTCATTTAAAAAAAAACACAGGCAGTGAATTTTAATAAAACTGAAAGTATGGGTTATTATAAAAGGCAAAAGAATTCACACTTAGAGTTTGGTGAAAGAATTTTGTGTCCAAGACCTCATGGCATATTTAACCTCATTTTAGTGATCCAAAGTAAGAATTTACTATGGCCTGAAGAAAAACAAAATCCCGAAGCTTTTAAATCTATCAATATGCTGTGAACTGAAATGTGGAAATGGCATTTTACTTCATTAAATGTAATCTCTCAAAATTACAGTGTTGATGTCAATTGATAATTTGTTACTTTCTTTGTAGATATTCAGTGTGCTGCTATATCATTTGTATCTTCAAGTTTTTGTGAAATAGAATGAATAATTGATTGGTTTCCTGGCAAGGACTATCTGCCTACACACCACCAGTCCATTGGCTGCTAAACAGAGCACCTTGAGGTAATTACAGCTAGAATCTTGTGCTAAAGACCTTCATTCAAACAGTTGTTTATTAAAGTAGATGTCACTGAAAAGTAAAGTACTGATGCAGAGAGTCCCACTGTTAAATCTACATATATTTTAATAATCCCACCTTTTCCTCCTACAATTTGAATGGCATTGATATATCACTAAGGTCTTTTAAGTCCAGATCACAAATGTGTTTTCCACATATTTGAACTTCAATGCTGTAGATAATGTAGAGACATTACCCCATGTGGTTAAAATGGACTAGTGAAATAGTCTGAGTCATTGCCTTCAATTACACAGCAGGAAATTAAATCAGAAAACCCATATGCAAAACTAGTAGGAAAAAAATCTGTACGTCTGTAATTTTCAAGAGGAAAGTTATAAAAGTTTTAGGGCTGCTTCTTCATATGCTGTGGCAGGGTTCAAATAAAGTATGAGTCCATATGTTTTCATGATTTTTAAAAGTAAATGGACATATCCATCCATCCATCCATTTTCCAACCCGCTGAATCCGAACACAGGGTCACGGGGGTCTGCTGGAGCCAATCCCAGCCAACACAGGGCACAAGGCAGGAAACAATCCTGGGCAGGGTGCCAACCCACCGCAGGACTAAATGGACATATTCAAATGTTAAAATCCATCCATCCATCCATTCATTATCCAACCCGCTATATCCGAACAACTACAGGGTTACGGGGGTCTGCTGGTGCCAGTTCCAGCTAACACAGGGCGCAAGACAGGAAACAAACTCCAGGCAGGGCACCAGCCCACTGAAGGGTGATGTTAAAATCCTTTGATTTCAAATCTATTGTTAAATACATAACAAAAAAAACTATACCTTAACATCACTCTGTTAAAGAAAACCCCTAAACAATGCTATTAATTAAAGAAAGCTAGATGTCTAACATACATATTTAATGAGAATTGTACAGTGTTTTATTGTGAAAAGCATAATAAATAAACTACAATAGTATAACTGAAGTTCAAGAGTAATGACTGATGGAGAATTACTACTTTACAGATCTAAACTGCTGACAGGTTTGTTATTATCAATCTTTCTGCTGTCCTTCTAAATCAAAATTGGTTGCACCTTAGCATTCTGAATTATGTCATATTTTACAGTCTATCAATATGTATACTCTTACTATTTGTAAGAACTATTCATTACTATTGATTAGGAAGTTGGAAATGACAGCATTTTTTAAATAAGGGACCAAAAGTGTGACTCAAAATACAAAGCAACATTCAAAATTGGGATAGTCAAAACTATCAGATATCAAGACTATAACCATAGCCCTAAATCAAGGTAGAAATTCGAAGCACTCAGTTTGTAGACTGGTAAATCACTAACAAACGAATCATTCAGTACATTTTTTGCTCTTCTCCACAAACTTGGATAACATGAAGTGAATTGCACATATCTTTAAACAAGTGAGTCTTGGGTAGCATCTACCAAAACCGTTCTCTCCCTAACAAAGGGTCACTAAATCATATCAATGAAAACACAAAATGGTGGAGGTCGAGAAAAACAAAATGGCCTCAGAGAATTTGCAAAATATTTTCAACTATCTTAAAGCTACTTCAAAATAAATGCAATACTTACATTCCTTGAATTTCAAAATTCCATCATAGATATATAACTTTTATTGTAAACCTCAGAGAGACACTAAAAGATTAACTAAAACTGCCTATCATAACACAACAATACCAAGCAAAATGTTGTTGCCAGAATCTATATATATAATTCACTAAGCCGCCGACAAGTAGCCACCCATGGAAAGCACGCCGGAAGGGGCGTGGATTCACTAAGCCGCCGACAACTCTAAGACCATTGGATACGATGACAACTCACAGAGCCACGCCCACCAACTCGGACGCGACGACTGGGAAAAAATGCCGTCATTTATGTTCGTCTGTGATACAGTACACATGCACCTCTGAGCCACTTTGACTTTTCGGTTACGACGCACGACCGCGTGCACCATAGCAAACTGTTTTACACGCTACATACAGCAATTCGCATCCGCGACAAACATGCGTCTTCTTAGATGGTCCTGCAGGAACACGGAAGACGTTTCCCCGCCCACCAACACTCCTTTTTCCACGGCCCGCGTTTACTCTCGCTCTCTAGGCATTCTCACTGCCTGCTCATGTGCCTGGACGCAAAAACTCACCGACCACCCAGTTAGTCCCTTTCGTCTGTGCTACGAGTCCACATGCACCTCTGAGCCACGTTGACTTTTCATTATTCTTTTCGGTTACGACACCCGACCGCGTCCACCATCGAAAACCATGGGAAAGGAACAACGAAGCCCCGCACAGAAACTCTACCCCTCCTCCCACGTGATCGGGAACGCACCTCAGAGCACTGCCCCCCAACTCGAACAGCTCATCAAATACATACTCACTTGTTTTGCTCTGTGCTGCTGTCCAAATCCAGCTGTGAGCCACGTTGACTGTTCTTTTGCCCTCCATGGCTACCACTTCAAATGTATTTCATGGAAACAACACTTCTTTCAATGTTATTGAAGTTCCTGCATCAGGTAACTGTTTGTTTCTATCAGTCGGGTTTTTTTGGAAAAATGTCATTGACGAAACTGTTGCTCTCAAACTTCGCAACATGGCTGTTGGCTTTGTTTGCCAACATTGGGATAACTTCGGCGACGTGGTGTCCGTTGTTGTTAGTCACAGAGGCATTGTTATACAGTCTGCTCAACAATACGCTGACTACATGAATACGTCCGGAGTCTATGGTGGCGAGGCAGAAATTGTGGCAATGTCCCAAATCCTTCCAGCTACTATCAGCATTTACTTCCAAGAACGTCCTCATGCCTGTCCTCGAGTTTACAATCCGGCCCAGCGTCTCTCCATATCCCTGCTCTTTAGCGGTCCTTTGGATCATGGGCATTATGAGGTTCTCATGCCTCTCAAATACACACGTGATAACCTTCTGGTGACATCTTTTGACACCCACTTGCTCGCCACACTAATGTGACGTCACCTGCCCACTCTCCTCTTCCTGAAAAACATTTAAAGACACACTCCCCTGAACACACGCATTCCACACAGGACTTTCAATGCACCTTTTGTTCCAAAAGCTTCCGAGTGCAGAGATATCTGAACACACACTTAAAAAAACACAACACTAAACAAATTATGCAATATGAACATTGCCAACAATGCTTCAAAACAACTCGCACTCTCAAGAAACACTTACGAACTCATTCCACTCTCACCTTCAATTGCACATTTTGTAACGAGGACTTCACAGGTGAGATGGATCTCCACAAAACACGGCGTCAATCCAGCTGTAAGCCGCGTTGACTGTTCATTTGCCTTCCTTGGCCACTGCTTCAAATGTATTTCATGGAAACAACGCTTCTTTTAATGTTATACAGATTCTTGCATCAAGTAATTGCACGCGCACTACACTGAATGGATCAACGTGTGTCTACTCGGTGCAGAGAGGCGTGGGTAAACCGTTGAACCCCATTCGTGCTGTAAACCGGGGAATTCCCAGTAAGTGCACGTCATACGCTCGCACTGATTACGTCCCTGCCCTTTGTACACACCCCCCTCCCCTCGCTACTACCGGAGTCGGGTGACTTGGTGGATTATATATAGAAAAGCAGCCAAAACCGCAAAGAACAATGAAAAGTCTATGTGACTCACAGGTGTATGTGGACTGTGCAAAGAGGAAAACGACTCAGGTGACGAGTTGGGGATTGGCACATGAGCAGGCAGTGCATACTGCAGACTAGCATGACGGAGGGGGCGGAATGGGCATCCTTCCTCTCTCCTCTCGTTCCACCCTCCGCGCCCATGTTACTTTTCTTGGTGATTTATTACATTACAGATTTTTCAAATGTTGATTTTCTCCCTGTGCTTAAAAATCATTAAAAAAGCGGCCTGATTATGCGGCGTATGGTACGCCGCGGGTTGGCTAGTAATGATTAAATTGAATAAGGATGGTGAAATGAATATGCAAAAATGACAGAAATAGCAAAAACCAATGTAACAAAGTTCAAAATGTGATTGTGTATTCATAGTGCACTGAAGCCTTTCTCTCTAAAACAGAGATAATACTACAAAAGAATATTAAACTAAAATGTATTGTGGTACAAAATAAGACAGCGGACAAGAAAAAGGTTGGGGGGGGGGGGGGGGGGAATCAGCAAAATAAAAGAAGCACATCTTTACAGATCGGAGTTCACAACTGAACTGAACTAACAGGGTGCGACTTTTCTATAAGTATGGTGGACAGGAGGAAGAGGTGGAGTCAGGGCAGCAAGGACAGGAAGTGTTGTGGCAGGAAGGTGAAGTGACATCATCAGAGTTGGCCGGAAGTGATATTAGTGGTGACCAGTGGTGATGTCACTGAAAGGTAGAGCCTTCGACTGAACTACAGAGGATCAAGAGGAGAGAGGATCAGGTGAGAATGCCATCCTATTTCAGCTTGTAAACTGTCCCCCATGTGCACATATGTGACAGTATCTAGGATCAGACCATACCTAAAAAATATTTAACCAGAAGCCAACATTTCCTGTAATGCAAGTTTTAGCTTTACCAACAATTCTACTTTAATGTCTAATTATCACCTCTCGTTCACTCTCTTTGAAATTTTGTTGAATTGGTCAACTTTTCAAGATTATAGCAAATCAAACTTTTTGTCTCTCTTTGTTTAACAGGTCTGATACCCAAAAGACATTTGATTTCTGTAATATATTCATGGCTTCTTTTATGTATATGTAATATTCTAATCCCTTAATTGCCATTTCTCCATATCAGGTATGAATTTAAATAATAATTATTTGGCTTTTTTGTGGGGAAGAAGTAAAACTCTGCAAAGTCTGAATTTGGTTTTGAGATAGCCTGGTGACTATACATAGTCCTTAACAACCAAACAAAGCAAAAGCTGTAAATATCAAGGGGTCTTGAGAACTCCTCTCCTGGAATGATAGCATCTCCTGATGTTCAATAAGGTTATTAAGATTAAATTAATAACAGAACTCACTTGCTCCACTACAGTAGATGACTTTGTCAGTGACATGTTTTTCATCAAAATTGGTCCCTTTTTTGTGCATGATGACGACTAACTCATGAGCTGTTATTGGTCAACATGAGTATTCTTATGCACCTCTACCAGCATTCCATCCTTGAGAGTTCTACTAGCTGCAATCCCACTATTCCAGGAGAGGTACATGCAATCTGTGTACTTGCATTCCATGCAGCTTGGACCTTTCTGAGAGAACTTGCAAACAGGAGTGAAGTATCTCAGTCTAGTCTCTGTCAAATCATGCCTGCTTGCCTCATTTTGGTCACCGGCTTTATTGAGTGCTATTGTAAAAGGCTGCCAAACAATAAAAACTGATTTTCCAGTAACACCAGTACTCTGGATGCCAAATAACATATTTTCTTGGCTTCTACCACTATTATCATTTGGAGAGAAAGTTTCTTTCTTGTTTTGAACTTTGCATTCACTTGCCACTTTTAAATCAAAGGGAACTTCTTGCAGTCAACAGTGGTATTATGTTCTACCATAAAGGGATATTTTGAGTGAGAGCATGCACTTCTTCCTAGCACGCAAATTTAAGATGGTTTGTGATTTACAGGCCAGATAGAGGAAGGATTTTGGAAAATGTTAAAATTTTTACATGTGTATATGGACAAATTTATAAATAATTCATAGGAGCTTTTCAGAAATAATTGCACATTCAAATATAGGATCATTCCTGCCCATGCTTTTATAAATGAAGCAGACGAACTCTAAACAGAAGCATTCTTCAGTTCATAAAGTCCTAAATCCAAAAGACCAACAGGCATAAATAAAAACAAAGTTTAAACAAAGAGCTTGACTTATGAAAGGACACCAGATAAACGACCTGAGCAGCGCTCTGAAGTGATGGGTCTAGTGAAATTTGTTGCTTTAAAGACTGTGTTGCAAACAACAGCAGCCAAAAAGAAACTAGTAGTAGTGTCCTTGAGCACAAATAAATTGGCAAAAGTCACAGTAAATGTGTAATAATTTTTCATTTATTGCACATTTAAATTAATTAATTAATTATTTTTTAACATCATGTTATTTTGTGCTGTTTTTCTGGGTGCACCCATATTATTTATAGTTATTCTCACATGTTTTGTGCCACAATTTGTATGATATCACAAATTAATGACACTGTTAAAGGTGGCACATGTTGTATTGAATATAAATCTAAAAACGAATACAGTACTGTAGTTTGCTTAAAATTTCTTTTATGTAAGTGATTGTATTTTTCTAGTGAGGATTTTGAACTTTTACATCTGTATATTTTGCTACAAGATAGGATAGCATTGAAGATTTTGGTCGCCAGTTCTTTGTCACCTTCCAGTAATAACCTTGTCCTGTTATAATTTTTCTTTAGCACTTATTAACAAAGAACTATAGTGCTTCTGGTAGCCAGTTCCTACCTTGGCAAAACAACAAAATGAAAAATCCTAACTGAAAAAAAAACAAGGGGAAAACAAAAAAGAGAGCCAACAATGGGGCCGAGACCAAAACATGATAGAGACAAGAAAACAGTGTGCCACGGGGAGGGATGTCGTCAGTTCAGTCCTTCAGGCATCTGTTGTTGGTGCTATTTCCAGTTTATTTTAATGGTATTAAATGTAATTTACAGTAGTTATAAATCTTGTGAAATACCAAAAGTGGAGGGGAACAGTAAATATTAAGAATGCTAAAAAGTAATTGAGAAAGACCTAGACAATATTTTGTTAACTGTGTAACATTTAAAAAATACTTTTTAATATAATAATAGTGCTAAGCGCATGAAGAAGATAAACTAGGTACAAATACAAAACATGCAACACTGATGTATCCTAGCATTCTGCAATTTATGTCTCTTCTTATAATTTTTGATTTTGTCTTTGGCTTACATTTTGTTTATTTTTTTTCAGCCTGTCATTTAGACCTCTGCATGGCCTCTTTTCTAATAATATTTATACTTTTAATACCTATTTCTGATTTTCTGTCTTAGTTTTTGCCAGTTTCACTGCTGAATCCAGACTTTTGAATCTGCAGTCCGGTCTTTGTGATTTGCCACTTGGCATTGCATTATAAAATGCCTTGACGTTGGCTTTTCCTTTTACTTGGTGGCCATTCTTGAGCACCACAGGGAGGCCGAGGCACATCTTGCAGCAGAATTTTTGCTTTATGTATGAGGCAGTACATTTTCAGAAATAATTAGGATGTTCCAGAAACCTATTGGATTTTATATGCAGCAGCTCAACATTAAATTGAAGAACAGCATTTTCAGTGATTTAGAAAGGATAGAAAGGAAATTTAGACAAATATCTTATTTACTTGTGTTTTCCTCACATGCTTGTTTCTACCAGCAAGTTCAATACACATGTGAAAAATGGTGCACAGAGAAAGAAAAACGTTCTGAACTCATTAAGCACAGAAATTAGTACATCGTTGTAAGTTAGGTAAAAAGCTTTTTGAGAAGGTTATCATGGATATGTGTGGGTGTCACTGGCAGTTTGCACCTTTCCCTAGTCCTGTTAATGGTGGAATGGCTGAATGTACAATGCCGGCCAATGGTTCATGGGGAAGGGAGCACCTGGCTCGGAGGGCCAAACAAAATGTAAGGGGAGGAGCCAACTATATGCACATCAGTGACGGGAGAAAGGTAAAGGAGAAGTGAGCGCCAGACCCAAAGGAGAAGCAGATGCCTCAAAAAAGGCAAGAGGGAAAGCTACTCAACTCACTGGAAAAAGTCAGGTGAACCCGGATTAATTTCTGTAAGAATCATTTTCCTTTTCTTATGAATGAGGTGAAGTCATTCAGGAGAGGACCTGACGGGCCAGCATAAGGACTGTGTAGTATTATGTTCCCCAGAACAGGAGGTATGGCTCGGTGCATCCTTCACCATAACAGACTGTAGATGATCTTGCCTAATGGTGAATATTTAAAGGTCTCTAATTTCATTCATTTTTTTTCCTTACATTTGTATATTAGTGGTGTATGTTGTTGAATGTTCTGTTTCGTGATTTGTGTGGGGGTGGAAGTGCTGCAGAGTGGTCCTATGTATACAGGGGGTTTGCTTGTGGTGTCCAATTCCTTATTTTACTAGATAATAACAATTCTCTTGTAGCTCAGTTTTGCTTCTGCTGGTGTGCTTCTGTACTTGTTGTGGTTTAGTAGGGAAGTAGTGTTGGTCGCCCTATTTTTTCTCTCTCTTTTTGCTGCCACTCTAGAGCAGCAGCACATATTATAATTGAGTTGGCTCGGGGAGCAGTACAAGGTGGCAAACTGTTCTTTTGATAATGCAAGTCTGTAAGCAATAGTGAATGTCCTCAGGAAATGATGAAAATACACAAAATCTCCAAATTTCATAATCGAGAAGAAAGTCCTAAAACAGAAAATCATGAAATGGCAGTTTTAGAAAGAAATCCTGAGAAACAAAGATAGTGGGTTATGTGACCACAAAATCATAACATGATGTCATGCTGTTTAGTGTACCCAATAGAAATATCACAAAGTTGAGAAAATATTATGCAATAGCAAACTATTGTGGGAAATCAAAATAATTGCTACACCCACAGACTACCCCTGGCTAAAACTGAAAGAGCTGAAGAGCAATTTCCCACTGCAGTTTCTCATGAGTGCAATTTTAGTTAAATTTAATATTTATGCTGGAACAGATATTTATGACATGTAGAGATTTGTATCACAAGAGATAACTTCACAGCATTCTAGGATTTTTTAATGCTGTTTTATTAGTTATCTTTATTGCCTATTACAATTCTAAGCTACTGTAATCTAAAGAAAGAGAAGTATGGTTTGTGAAACAAAAACAGAGCATGAAATTTCTTAATCCCCCATGCTATAGAAGAAATGGAAAGTGTATTCATGAAACTCATTGCTTATAATGTGAGTACCGCGGGCTCAGAACAGAAGAGGTGGTCTCCAGATGAACCTAAGATGTTATGTTCTACATTCTACAGCTAAAGTTACTCTTCTGAGGCCCTGTATTGCAAAAAGCAGGGGTTTGTTTCCTGCCTTGCACCCTGTGTTGGCTGGGATTGGCTCCAGCAGACCCCCGTGACCCTGTAGTTAGGATATAGCGGGTTGGATAATGGATGGATGGATGGATGAATGTTACATTATTTTTTTTCTGAAATGTATACTACTTACAAGACTTTTGCAACTTTTCCAGCAAAATAGGTATAGGGCTGCTTGCTCTTGGACGCTAGATGGCAATGTGGTGTGTTTTTCTGTGCTTGATAATACACTCAGTCTTCCTATGTGAATGTTTCCTTTTATGAAGCTCACAGGAGTTTTAATATAACCTTATACAACTTCACTTTTATTTTTGTTAGAATGAAAATTAGGTTATAACCTACTGATCCTGTCTTAGTATTCTATTAGGTGATAAATGCAAGGACTGTTATTTGCCAGACAAGCTGCCTTAAAGTCATTGCATAATATAGATGGGATAGTGGAAGGTACACATTAAAAACTGTGTGAAATACAGATGGTTGCCATAAGGAAGAAGGATTAGATTTCTGTAATAACAGAAAACAGTGACATCAGGCCCCGCTTTTATACTTTATAGTGAGATTTTTGTGTTTGCATTGTCTGAGTGCAATCGAAAATATAGACAATTAGACTATTTATATTTTGTACATGACTACCTCACAAAAATGTACACACATGCCACTTAGCTCTTTGTATCCAGAAACATGTGCCAGAATCAAAAAAGTACCAGGGTGTGATGCTTCCCCTTCACGTTTAACATAATATCCTCAAATGGTCTTAATCCACTTTAGATTATGAAGGGCTGGAGTATATCCTGGCAGTAAGTGAAGGCAGGAGCCAGTTTTGGAAGGGTGCCACTAAGCACATCCATAGTCACACAGGATAAGTTTGGAATTTCAAATTAACCTAATGAGCACATTCTTCAGGGATATGCCATTGAAAGCTAGAATACTCATCAGAGATTCCAAATACACACGAGGAGCATAATCTACACAAATATGGGACACCATCACAGGTTTTGTGAGGAAGCATTGCTGTTTGATCCAGCTGTTACCACTGCGACACGGTGCCAACCCCAATTTATTTAAGCAAAAAAAAACCCAAAGAAAATCTTGACATAATAGGTTAGGTAGTGGCATACCTCTGTGTACAATGGTCCTATGTTCAATCTTATAGAGCAAACAGTCAAGAAACATTTATGGTCTCTTTCAATATTAATACCATGGTTACATACTCCAAAGTCAATGTCTTATAGTTATCTTGGTAATTCTAATACCAATAATGTAGATACAAAGTCAAAAAACAGCACCAACAACACACCCTATCACATATACTCTATATGTATGACATAAAGATATATGTATGAACAAACAAACAAACAAAAAATTACAAGGTACTAGAAATAATCAAGGTGTATTTCCAAGACAAACACATAGAGTTTGGACTGGACGAATGTAAAACAATTCATGTAGAAAAGGGAATCCTTAGAGAAGGTGGGTGTACCCTCAGAAATGGCAACAAAAGCATAGCCATGGCAAATAGTGAACAATACAAATACATTGGGTTCCAACAGGGCAAAAACAAAAATATACACCACGTCCTTCAAAAATACTCGAAACACACCTACATGCATGTCACACAAATAAAGCCATCAATACATATACCATATCAATACTCACATATTCCTTTGGAGTTATACATTGATCACAATCATACCTACAAACAGCTCCAATGGAAAACACAAAACCATTTACAAAATACAAACAGCACCACCCCAAAGCAGCCATAGAACAAATCACTCTTTCATGTGCTGAGAGAGGAAGGAGTCTCATAGATATCATTAATTAACACAACACACAAATTAATAATTCAAGAAAATTCTACACAAAACATACATCAACATTACACAAAATAGTTCATGCAGACACAAACCTCACACCATGTCACATACATACTACAGACAACATCACAGAGAAGATAACAACCACACAACTTAAAACACAAGCAAGTCAAGTCAAGTCAAGTTGGGGAGCATGCACTGGTGCGTTGCCCACCCACTACACAACAAAACAACTTGGGATCCCAGTTTGCAACCCCCCAGGCAGACACGCGGTCCAGTTCCACCCTCCTGAAATGACCCTCTGTCTGTCGCAGCCAGGTGTTACGTGGGTGACCTCTTTGCCTGGTTCAGCCACTCGGGTCCCCAACAATAAGGATCTTATGAGCCGGATCACCCTCTGGGAAACGCACCACATGGCCGTAGTGCCGTAACTGATGCTTCCTCACAATGCAGGTAATGTGCCTCATTTGGGACTCCATGAGCAACCGCTCATTCAACACAAAGTCAAACCAACGGTACCCAAGGATTCTCCGAAGAGACACAGTACCAAAGGAGTCCAGTCTTCGTCTCAGGTCACTGGATAGCGTCCATGTCTCCAACCATATAGCAAGACAGGAAGCACCAGGACTCTAAAGACTTGGACCTTCGTCCTTTTGCATAGATATCAGGAGCACCACACATCCCTTTCCAGCGACCTCATGGCCCCCCCATGCTCTCCCAATCCGTCTACTGACTTCATAGGAAGAGTCACCAGAGACATGAATGTCGCTGCCAAGGTAAGTAAACCTCTCAAGAAGGTCGACACTCTCTCCGCAAACAGACACACTGCTGATGGCTGTGCCCAAGAGGTCATTAAAGGCCTGGATCTTGGTTTTTATCCAGGACACTCGCAAGCCCAGACACTCAGACTCCTCGCTCAGTCTCTTGAGTGCTCCGATCAGAGCCTCCATTGACTCTGCAAAGATCACAGCATCATCAGCAAAGTCAAGATCCATGAATCTTTCTTCACCAACAGATGCCCCACAGCTGCTGGACCCCACGACCTTGCCAAACACCCAGTCCATACAAGCATTTAACAGAGTAGGAGCAAGAACACACCCCTGATGGACCCCAGAATCAACTGGGAAAAACACAGAGGTCCTGCCACCACTCTGCACAGCACTCACAGTACCAGTGTACAAGCTGGCCATGATATCCAGCAACCTTGAGGGGATCCCGCAAACCCTCAGGATGTCCCACAGGGCAGCTCGATCAACTGAGTCAAACGCTTTGCAAAAATCGACAAAGGCTGAAAAGAAACTCTGTCGATATTCGCGTTTGCGCTCCATGAGAACCCTCAGCGCCAGGATGTGGTCGATGGTAGACTTCTTAGGCGTAAAACCAGACTGTTCCAATTGCTGGTAGGTGAGCAAGTGATCACGGATCCTATTGAGGATGACCCTAGCAAGGACTTTACCTGGCACCGAGAGCAGTGTTATCCCCCTGTAGTTGCTGCAATCCAGGCGATCACCCTTCCCTTTCCAGATAGGGACAACAAGTCCCGTTTTCCAGTTCGCTGCGATGATGCCAAGCACTGACCCAGAAAACATTGCATAGCAGACATCCTCATGAACCTGATCTGCCTTGTGTGGATAAGATTGTGCCTAATAGCTGGCTAATATGTTTGGTGTAACAGGTTTATGCTAGCGATAAGAGATCAAGTTATAAGCACAAGAGACTACAGAGAATATATTTTTAAGGGGACTAATATTAACATTAGCATTAACATGAGTGTATGCAGACAGGGCCACAAGAAACAATTAACATATTGCATCAGGTTGTAAACTACTGACGCAGACATACTACACGCACAGACACAATCAGATGGCAAACATTATACGTCAAGTAGTGGCACTACAACTCAAACTAGTAGACACATACAGACCATATTATAAATAAACCTCCAACAAAGTACTAGAAAATGCCACACATAAATTATACTGGAACAGAACTACACTAACAGACAAACCTATTTTGACGATCTGTTGAATAAGCCGCACAGTATTTGCTCTTTTGGGTAATTCCACAGGTGCCGACTACCCTTTCACTTTGAGTACATCTGTCCTCTGTCTGAGTAACCGGGGACACTTCCAAAATAATCAAACAGGTATGCTTTTGGCCTGTCTGTCTCTTTAATGCTCTTTAATTGCACAATTTGCTCTCAACCTGATGCTGACTTACTGCCTAACTTGTATTCTTCCTGATCGCCAACCACACACACTTCTCATTTTGGGTGAAAGCACTGTTATTTATCCCTGACCCTTGTCGTACAGCCTTTTCAAGGGAGGTGGTGCCCTGTGCCCTCACAAAAAGTGCCTTCCCCTAAACTCCACCCCAACACTGCTTCCCATTCCCCACAGACCATGCAGCAGTGAGACACATCACGTTATCCACTACAACAGACCAGACATAACACTGGTAGGCAAACAAAATAAACTACAGATATTATTGACATTGCCATAGCAAACACATGCAACTTACAAAATACTCACACAAATAAAATGCAGACGTACTCAGAACAAACAGAAGTATGCCAATTGTGAAGAATGGACAAGGTGATCATTGTGTACATTGTTGTATCCACCACTGCTGTTTTCCTACATACACTACACAAAAGTCTACAAACATTATATACTGTATATACCAGTACACATACATGAAATTATAAGAAAGACACCATTTTCAGTACATAATTTTACTTAACACTGTTACAGTCAGGGTCATCTCCATGCTCCCTCTGGCATCCAGGAGCCTCTTGAACCCATGACTATCATTAGTCATAGATAAGCTGGGCAAATGAGGACAAATACATCCAGCAAGGCGTAAGTGCAAAAGTGTTCAGTGCTTTTATTTAAAATCAATTAAAAAAACACAGTGTTCAAAAGCATATTTATTAACTAAATAATTCCGTAAATGCAGTCTATGTGGAGGTTAAAAACGTCATTAAAAAATAATCAATAAAACAAGGTTAAAATCGCAGGCAGGAAGCTGTCCCATACAAAATTCGCAAGCCCCGGTGCATCCTTCTAAAACCAACTTCTACTCCTCTTACCCTGCATGGGATCTGGCAGCAGAGGAGATGTCCAAATGACAGGCAAGATCAACCTTCAAAAACCTCGCCTCACTCCTTCATCTCTCTCGTTGTCACTCCTCAGACTTATGCAGGAGCCAGAACATGCAGTATGTTCCCAAAAAGCCACACATAATGCCTTGTTCAGTTTTCAAAGATGAAAATGATCAGGAGGATGTGACCAATTTCATTGATGCCAAAGAATACAATTGAAAAATTAAGTGAATAGTTTGGGGTAAGATAATAAGTAATAATTGTAAGGAGAAGAAGTCTGAGTTAGTTTGGACATATGGAGGGAGAGATGATGAATACTAAAGAGATATAGTGTTTTGGATCTAGACGGTGCCAAGAAAGTAGACAAAACAGGCATGGTTGGGAATGTTACAGGATAAGATAAGCAGAATCAATTCCAGTCAATTCCAGTAATGCCTAAACTGGGTGGAAATGGAAGAAAGGAGTTTGGTAGCAAATAGACATCTTTGTTAAACTTTGATGGTAGCTGTAAAGCCAATTTTAAATATGTGTGTACTGAATTAATTCCCTGGGTGTTCCCTTCCTTATGTATGGGTTTATATTACCTGTTTGCTTTAACTGAAAATAAATGAGTAACAATTTCAAGTTGAGTGGCTTCTGTATGTGACATGGATGTACACTTCACTGAAATGATATTCTGTTTAATGCTTAATGGCTGATTTCAATCTATGCTGTATATAAACACGTGGCTTAATAGTACTACATTAACTATACTAATGATAAAAACAGAATTTATTTGAGCTTACAAATACTTCCATTTTTTATTGCAGTCATATATAAAATATTTCTTTATCACTTCAAGAATGTGAAATGAAGTTTGCATTTCAACAGTGAAGTACACTAGTGGGGGAAGTGTACATTTTGGAATCTTTCCAGCAGCCTCAAATGAAAAGATCTGGCAGACAGATCTTCTGACTCATTCACCACAGTTCATCTGGCTTAAACAGATGGAACGAAATGAAAGAAGCAGGCAGAAATTCCAGATTGTTTTTCCATGATCCTGAACGTCTGTCAGGAAGAATGAAGAATTATTTGTGGGTCACCAAAAAAATCAGTCCATCGTGAGAGCAGAGAGGAAGAATTTCTCAGTCCCTTATACTAACCAAAAGATTCTATAACCGTAAAGTCAAGAAGGGGCTAAATCAAATATTCCCAGCTTCCACAAGTAAAACACTTTCATAATCTGATCACCATTGTTCAATTTTGTGTTGTTTCAAGTACTCACCAATTCATTTTGGTATATCCAAGCTTTCCATGATTTACACTGTATCACTGTGCATTATTTTATAAGTCTTTTTCCATATTTAAAAGCTTGTTTTTACCTTCTCCTTCCAAAGCATTCTGTGCTATCACCTATAATGCTATATGCTGTATATATGACTGGACTTTTTCACATTTTGTGTGTAGTTTATGTTTTCGTCATATCCTTAAGGCTATTTTTTTAGTACTTTCAGTTAGGTTAGATAGGGGTGCTCTAAATTAATCTTGCTTCAGTTTGTGGTTGTGTTCACATGTTCCCTAATACCAAATGGTTCTTGCACTGAGGATAAGGTATTGCTTCCCCAGCTCTACATTGGATACAGTAGGTGAAAAGGAAAGATGTTTTATGCTGTAGTACAATAAAGGCATTCCTAGCTGCCAAGACGTTGTTAACAGTAAAAGCATCATCATGATGGATATATATGCAGATGAAAGTCTCATATGAAATTTCCAGTAACCTGTCAGGGGCTGCCAGTATGTTAGAGTACTCTGCAATTGCCAGAGGAGCCTAAGCCTCTATTTGAGAAATTAAATAGTGAGCTAAATAGGGCTGGTAAAAGGATGGCTAGGCAACATACTAAGAAGTTTATTTTGTAAAAGGAAGAACCAAGCTGCATATTTAGAGGAAAGACACCGGCCATGAAGGTTTAGCAGTTGGCCAGATAATGTCCACACTGCTAAATTGCATGGAAAAGGTGGGACTGTGTTGTACCCTTAAGATAAAGGACATGCTCTGGAGACATGTAGACATCAGAAGTACAGGTATGGATTTACAGCTACATCATCAAGACATACAGTACATGGAATTGAGCTTAGAATTGGGATATGAGTTGGGGAGATGGCTCACTGGTAGGACAAAAATGCAAGAGAGAGAAAGAAACTGGAGGAATGAAAGCAGTGTTTTAGTGTGGTGTTTGCAAGATGGACTAGTGGATGAGATACTCCAGCTGACATCCTACAGTACATAGGAAGACTCAGTGTAATTTCTCTTTATTGATTCTCAGGTGTAATTTCTCTTTATTGATTCCTTACCTGTGCCTTCCTTGGCAAATTTGTTGGAATTATGATGAGGGTGCCCCTTGTATTACTGCACATATAGTGATAGAATAAACGGCCTTAAAGGCCTTAATTCAAAACCTACGTCATACCAAGACAGAGGCTACGTTTAGTCAGTTTTCTATGCCTTCCACAGTACCTCATAAGGAAAGAGGGCCATTCACATGCCGCAGACATGTCATGTGACAGTGGTGCTGGGCATTGTGTTAGTTAAAATGTTCAATTGTGCCCCACCAGCAGATGAGTAAGACAGATGACCATCCAAGATGTGGCCATTTTCAAATGATCACACCAGAGCAGGACCAACATATCAGGCTAGTCTATTGGAAAGTTTTAGTTTGGACACTCTGTTGAAGCTGAAAATGGAACAAGTTTGGCATGAGGGGTAGGATTCATGCTGCTGCTCTTAAGAAATACAGCAACTATTATTTCTTGTATAGCCCAAAATCTCACAAGAAATGCCTCAATTGGCTTTAACAGGCCCTGTTTTTTGACAGCCCCTCCCAGCCTTGACTCCTTAAAAATACAATAAAAAACTTCCCCCTACTCTTGTAGGGAAAGAAATGACAAATGACATCTAGGGTAAACAATGGTAGGTTTCACACACATACACACAAACACAAACACACAACACACACATGCTGCCTTGGCCTTCCTTCTCTCCAGACCTTAACTCACTGAGGACCTTTGGGATGCCCTGAATCATAAAATCTGGAGATGTGACTCTCTGCCTGCCAGGGGCTAGCAGCTATGAAACTGACAGAATAATATAATGATGTGAAAAATAATAACTCAAAATTAACAAAACCAACAATAAAGCAAATAATACACATAATTTCAACCCAATATCATACATTTAAAAATATATCAAACACCAACATAAATGTGACCACAAGATTTCTTGACCCCTAAAACCCCTAAAATAAAGTCAAAGTCATTTTTTAGCGGTCAAGGAATATTTTATAAGAAAATCTAAAATAAAAAGCCTGATTGTGACACTAGTTGCAGGTAGTAGTCTTAAATTGACCTCTCAGGTAACCACGGTCCTAAAGAGTCATAAGCTACAATGAAGCCACAACTCTGAAACACAAAACATTTGGGAGAAGGGCTGTGTGCTGCAGTAAACCTTTCCTTTGGTCTCATATATGACTGTGTCTGACCCAACATCATCGACTTTCACACAAGTAAAAATACATGGCAACAAGCAAAAAGAATTTTATTTTGCATATATGCAAATAGAAACAGAATGACAACAACTAAAAACACATTTATTATTACATTTATGAATTTTAACGAGTTATGTTCAAAGAAACTAATTTTGTAACCTGCTATCTAACCTGCTAAAAATTTGGGCATTTGTACCTGAGCAGTTATTTAGATCTCAGGGTAATTGAGTGTTGTTGAACAAGAAACCTACTTCCATACAGCGTAACAAGAAAAGAAATGAAGAATCTAAGCAGAAAAGACCTCTTGGCATATTTTATATTTGTTGTGTAAATCTCAACATTCTCTACTGGACTGAAATACAGTAATCCCTCGCTATATCGCGCTTCGACTTTCGCGCTTCACTCTATCGCGGATTTTATATGTAAGCATATTTAAATATATATCGCAGATTTTTTTGCTGGTTCACGGATTTCTGCGGACAATGGGTCTTTTAATTTCTGGTACATGCTTCCTCAGTTGGTTTGCCCAGTTGATTTCATACAAGGGACGCTATTGGGCAGATGGCTGAGAAGCTACCCAACCAGAGCGCGTATTACCTATTAAATAAAACTCCTCAAATATATTGTGAGCACGGGGCTCTTCGCACCCCTAGAGGATACGGCCGCTCCTCAAAAAACGCTGAAGATTACCTTCACATTGCTCTCTTCTTTGCTGGGCTTACATATGGCGGCTTTATCAAGCGTTATGCTTCCTGCACGTGCTTCGCATACTTAAAAGATCAAACAGCACGTATTGATTTTTACTTTCTCTCTCTCTCTCTCTTGCTCTGACATTCTCTGCTCCTGACGGAGGGGGGGGTGTGAGCAGGGGGGCTGTTCGCACACCTAGACGATACGATACGGACGCTCGTCTAAAAATGCTGAAAGATTACCTTCACGTTGCTCCCTTCTGTGCAGCTGCTTTGTGAAGCAACATGCTGCACGGTGCTTCCGCATACTTAAAAGCTCGAAGGGGCACGTATTGATTTTTGATTGTTTTGTTTTTATCTGTCTCTCTCTTCTCTCTCTCTCTGACATTCTCTGCTCCTGACGGAGGGGGTGTAAGCTGCTGCCTTCCTTGCAACTGCTTTGTGCGGCGGTGCTTCGCATACTTAAAAGCCAAACAGCCCTATTGATTTGTTTGCTTTTTTCTCTCTCTCTGACATTCTCTGCTCCTGATGCGCACTCCTTTGAAGAGGAAGATATGTTTGCATTCTTTTAATTGTGTCATCTCTGTCTTGTCATGGAGCACAGTTTAAACTTTTGAAAAGAGACAAACGTTTGTTTGCAGTGGTTTGAATAAAGTTCCTGTCTCCCTACAACCTTCTGTGTTTCTGTGCAAATCTGTGACCCAAGCATGACAATATAAAAATAACCATATAAACATATGGTTTCTACTTCGCGGATTTTCACCTTTCGCGGGGGGTTTCTGGAACGCAACCCCCGCGATCGAGGAGGGGGATTACTGTACACAATTCCCTGCTGTGTCTGTTTTTTTTTTACCCCACTATGGAAGGATGATTCATATGCACTATAACTGTAGGACGTCAAGCAGAGTGAATGAGTAGGCAGGGAAGTCTGAGGTCACTCTTAGCACAGGTCATGAGAGAACCTATTTCTTAAGTTCATGTTTGTCTGAGAGGGAGCATTTGTGGTAAGACATTGCTCATGGTGACATGGTTTCGACAGCCAAAGCGGACACCATATAACTGCTTATGCTGACTTTTTCCCCAGATGTTAGCTACATTATTAAAGTAACACTTTCTATATTGACCCTTCAATTTTACAATCTAAACTAAATTTTTAATTTGAATATAATATAACTTCAACTGGAAAGCTAGAACACAAATGCAACCCTGCAGTTAAATGATGTCAGAAATGACAAAAACCCAAGGATAATTTATTAGATAGGCAGTTGATAAAAATAATTTATGAAGCAGTTTCCACCCCTTTTTAACAGCTTTACAATCCAATTGTACTGTTTTTTTGCTTGATTTACCTTACTCCACTGATTATTCAGTATTAAAAGTATGCCATTAATCTATTTTACTGTCTGTACCGTGAGCACTAGATTTGTGTCCTCCCTAGTGGAAGGTCTATAAATAACATCCAGCAGACAAGCAATTAATCACGTTTGCACTTTTTTACGACTTTTACTGAGATGCAATAAGAGAACAGTAGAAGACGTATTGAAGCTTTATGAGAAACCAAGCAGGGGCCACCACCACATTTACAAAAAGAAATCAATTGAACAGTACATTTTTGTTACTAACTGTAGCATTTTTCGGCATTTCTAGTTTTTTTCTTTATAGCTTGTGATTTTTTTAATTGCTTTGATTTGTAATTTGCTTTGCAAGAAGTTCCCTAAGAAATGTGCCAAACAAATTGATCTGTAATATTACTGCTGATTTTTTTTTGTATAATCCAGGTGCCTTATCAAATTAGTTATATTATTTCTTTTACTTGTCTGAGGCAGAATTTTGTGATAGTGATCACTGTAAAAAGAACTTTATAAAAAATTATACTTCTTAATTTTATTTTTCTTTATTTTTTATCTCAGTGATAGTGCTCACTTTGAAAACTACTAGGCAAAAGAAAAACTGATGGTGTGAACAATAGGGGAATTTCTGAGACAGTGAAAGATGAAAATAACACAAAGGAGGCCAAAGAAGATCGAAAAGGTGTTGTCACACACATGCGCTTAGGAGGCGGTCAACAAGCCCTGAGGTGAGTGAAATATTGCAAGACAAGGGGTTGATATATGGTACTAACGTCTCTCTCTCTTTCTTTTGCCAGATAAAAAGAAGAAATATAACTCACCTTCCATAATACCGGGTTCCCAAGATGGCTTCCAACTGTCACTTCCGCTTTTCTGACTCCCAATGATGATGTCACTTCTGGCCCATGAAATCACTTCCGGCGCCTTCAACATGACGTCACTTCTGGCCCCTCCTTGATGACGTCGCTTCCGGCTCCCAATGATGATGTCACTTCCGTCTGACAGCTACAACGTCATCTCCTGCCAACTCATTTCCGTCAACCATTTTTCAACTGTATACAGTAATCCCTCGCTATATCGCGCTTCGACTTTCGCGCTTCACTCTATCGCGGATTTTATATGTAAGCATATTTAAATGTATATCGCGGATTTTTGCTGGTTCGCGGATTTCTGCGGACAATGGGTCTTTTTAATTTCTGGTACATGCTTCCTCAGTTGGTTTGCCCAGTTGATTTCATACAAGGGACGCTACTGGCAGATGGCTGAGAAGCTACCCAACCACAGCGCGTATTATGTATTAAATAAAACTCCTCAAATATATTGTGAGCACGGGGGCTGTTCGCACCCCTAGAGGACACGGCCGCTCCTCAAAAAACGCTGAAAGATTACCTTCACATTGCTCTCTTCCTTGCTGGGCTTATATGTGGCTGCTTTGCAAGCGATATGCTTCCCGCATGGTGCTTTGCATACTTAAAGATCAAACAGCACGTATTGATTTTTGATTGTTTGTTCACTCTCTCTCGCTCTGACGGAGGGGGTGTGAGCAGAGGGGCTGTTCACATACTGCCCTAGAGGATACGGACGCTCCTCTAAAAAATGCTGAAAAATGCTTGCTCCCTTCCTTGCAGCTACTTTGTCCAGCGGTGCTTCGCATACTTAAAAGCCAAACAGCCCTATTGATTTTTGACTGTTTGCTTTTATCTCTCTCTCTCTCTCTCTCTCTGATGCACACTCCTTTGAAGAGGAAGATATGTTTGCATTCTTTTAATTGTGAGACGGAACTGTCATCTCTGTCTTGTCATGGAGCACAGTTTAAACTTTGAAAAAGAGACAAATGTTTGTTTGCAGTGTTTGAATAACGTTCCTGTCTCTCTACAACCTCCTGTGTTTCTGTGCAAATCTGTGACCCAAGCATGACAATATAAAAATAACCATATAAACATATGGTTTTCTACTTCGCGGATTTTCACCTTTCGCGGGGGGGTCTGGAACGCAACCCCCGCGATGGAGGAGGGATTACTGTAAAACGCCATCTTTTGTCATGTACCTTTATCAACTACTGTAAAGTATTTTGATCACGAATTTTGCCTTTTTTGCATTTATTGTCCATTGGACATTATACGGGGATGGTCCCCAACTCTTTTTCTTAGTTGTGGAACTCTATTTTGTACCAGAGTGTCTTTATTAAAATTATAAAAGTCAATAAGAGAGTACAAACAGAAGGAGTAATAAACAGTAAAAAAAAATAAAAACAAACTAACACATGCTCATCTGGGCCAGCGTGTGATCTGCATTCCTGTCTACCAGGTGGGAGGACTTGTGCACTTTACCAGCTAGTAGTGCCACAATTAGTACTTCTTGCTCTTATTTTCTCCTCTCTTATACCCAGCCATTGTTCTCTTGCTTCTGACTCTGCCTCAGACTATAAGCTCAACTAAACCTTGAAAGGCTGATTTATTCTCTCAAGACAACATCTGTAGCAGCCCTCTGTTATCTCCAAGTGCTTCTGCACTTTTGAGATCCCCATTTTTAAAGGGTAGGCAACAGATTGGTCCATACATACTTCCCCTGTGTTTCCTTCTAATGGATTACACCCCAGCAACTAACTGTTGGGAATCTACTGATCCCACCAATGAATTCCACTGACTTCCAGTCATTCATTCATCTGTTATCCAGACCTTGCTGGATCCTGTCTCTGTTTGCGCTAGGGATCACTAACTGTCTTATTTTTGTTTGATTACTATTGCTCTTTGTTTGTTTGGTGTTGTTTTTGCATTTCTTTGCTTTATTGTTTTCCTGTCTAAGCATCTCCAGCTCATGACTCTAAACTAGAAAAGAGGTTTGAAAATGAATGTAGGCTGTCCTGTAATTTCATAATAAAATATTTCAACAAATCACTTCCTTATAAAACAGAACTCTGAAGAAAAACAGCTTTGACTGGGTTAGTTAGTGTACATGTCTTCTATTATTTTATGAGTTTCTCTTTCATGCAGCAAATAGTGCGACTATTAAACATAGCTTAAACAATATAGATGGGAAATAATACAATATGCACTGTTTGTAATTATATGACAATAATCTCACTGTCAAAAAATTGCAAAGGAGAAAAAAAAGTTACATAAATCAATGGAATTCCCTCCCATGTACATGGTGTGTGGCCTGCTTTCTGTTTTGTAAAGTCTGCAGTATGTTCACATGCTTGGTTTTGCTGACATTAATAAAGAGACTGTTTTTATTGGTATTGCTGTAGTCAGGAGGAAAATCTCTTCTCTGTTTTGTGGTTCATTTATGCTGGTGATTAGGGATCAGGCATATGATGGCGGTTGTCATCAATAAATTTAATGATAAAGCAGAATCTATATGTTATGTATCAAAATGAATTTTTGTGTTTTATTGTTATTAAAGTTGTTGTTTTTGAGTTATTATTTGTCAATTTTTTAAATGTATTTTCTATAATGTTGGCAAAGTTGTGGCTCTGAGGCTAGGGATCTGCACCAGCAATTGAAAGGTTGCTGGTTTGAATCCCATTAATACCAGACATGATTCTTCTCCATTGGGCCCTTAAGCAAGGTCTTTAACCTGCAATTGCTCCGTCATGGGTATGACGTTAACCTGCAAGCAGGTCCTCCAATTTGCAGGAAGAACTCAGGGCTTGTTGGCAGGTTTGGCACTCTAGTTGCTGTAAAAAACTTCATTCCATTCAAACTAGTGTGGTACTGAGGTGTCACCCATTACACGGCTGCACTTGGGTCCTAATTTGGGATCCTGAGGTGATTCATCGTGTAGTAGGTGCAGCAACATGCTATATCAGTACATGCTCCCAACCACTATAATGTCTATAATTGTGTACTGCCTGTGATATAGTGAGTCTGCGACTTAAAAGAAAAGACCAGTTTTTAAATAAATAATCACTGTACTCGCGGCTTATAGAGAGGGCGTGGTAGTGTGGCCAGAGTGGTTCCTGGACACAACGTGCTGCGGGCTTTTCCTCACTTAAGTGCACAGGTGAGGAATTGTCTGTATACATAATTGAAGCCAGGAGCTGCGAATCGCCATACCTGGGCCACATCCCCATTATAAATTGGGGAAGCGCGAGTGCGGTAGGAGAAGAAAAAAAGATCGAAAGAAAAGAACAGAAGTTAAAGGAGGAAGAAAGGGAAGCTGGAAGTGAAGAAGCTGGTGCATGAGTGAGTGTGTGGGTGAGCGAGCGAGAGCCGGCTTGCTATAAGAAGGACAGGCAGCTGGGAGAAGTGAGCCCTAGCAGGGTTTTTGGCTGACACCCGTCGCAGTTTGATTGGGTCGCTCCTGCTGAGCGCTTGAGAGGAGCAGGAGTGATGGAAGGTGGTTGGCTCGCCGCAAAAGGCAGCGGAAGACAGCAGGAGTCAGAGATTTGGGATCGGAACCCCTGCGTGAGCGCCCTGGCCGTTGGTGGAACCCAAGTCACGGTCTGGTGAGAGCTGAACAAAGCCAGGGATCGGGAAGCTACCAGACCAGCAGAGGAAGAAGGTCAGCTGCTGGTAGGACGACTCCCCTGGTGCATAGCCCGGATGGGAGAAGCAGGGAAGCCGCCAGTTGAAGGCACCCAGGTTTCTTTTAAAGGACTGCTTCCAGCCATTGTTTTAACCTCATTTTTAATGGAAGTATTTATTGGATTTTAACCTCCACATTACCACAAGTTTTAATGGATTATTTATTTATGGACATTTTAATTTCACTACGCTTATTTTGGGACTTTGTTTGGTTTTGTTCTTCCGTTTGTAATAAAAGCACTTTTGCACTTTTCCCCTTGCTTTTGTTTGGTGTTCTCATTGTCCAGCTCATCTGGTTACATTACCGACGGTGTCAGGTTCAAGGGGCTCCCTAAAGGCAAGTGGGAGCCATGAAGTAGACCCCACATCGTCACACTGCCGCCATAAAATGGTGTCTTTTCCATGTGCTCTATGGGTGGTACCACAATTGTTGGGGCCACCCTGACATCACTACTCCTGGTACTTCTCTCTCTCTGGCTATTTAAGCGAAGAAAAAAGGGCGGCATAGAGAGGTGCATTGAATTTGGAGGAGGTTTTTTTTTTGGCAGTATTTGCTTGTTTTGCTTAGATTTCCTGATTATTTGTTATCTTTTGCTCTGTTTTTGTATTGTGTTTTTTGGAATTGTGTACTGAGATTTGTTTGCATTTGGATTGTGATTTGGCAACTCCTTTCTTCTCTTTTAAGAACATTTTTGTTAGTCCATTTTTGTATAAATATTTTCATTTATTTTTATCCAGTATTTCCATTTTTGGGCCTAGCATAGCTGTAGTTTGGAGTAAGCTGGACTGGGTGAGCCTCATCTGGGCAGGCTAATGAGGATTCCAGGCCTGCTTTAGTAACTTCTTTTGGAGACCTCACAGCTTTTCATCATGTTTGAGACAACATCTTACAACACTATATCAGGTTACATAGTCCTATGTGAACAATGAGTACAGCAAAGGCTCAAAATGCCATATGTAGTTGAATCTATCCTTGATTCCCAGAACTACATAGCACAGAGGTAGGTGACCTGGGCAAAGAATATTACAGGCACACAGCTCATGTCTGTTCAGGACATTTATAGCAGTCAGTATCTTAGAAAGGCAAATTATATTATTATAGACCTTTGTCATCTACACAGGCAGTTTTCTACTTCCTCTGTTCCAACACATGTGACAGAACCATCAGAACCAACACCACTAGATTCAGGAGCAGTTTTTTTTTTATCCACAGGCCTCAAGGGTACTGATGAATGCACCTGATGGTGTTTCTTTACATATAACCTGTTGTTGTATTTAATGTATGAAGTTATATTTAATGCGTTTGTATTCATTGTCTATTGTTTGTCTTGTACTGTTAATTACAGTATTTGGTGGAAACATGCAAGTGAGAACCTCATTGTATGAAATAAACATTTCATTAACACCACTATGAAAGACAAACGTGGAAAATAGAGCTGCATTATGGTAGAATCATTGAGTTAACGGGAATTAAACTTTTTCCCCATACAATGTACAAAATATCAGTGTTATTCATATTCATACATAATTGAAAAGCAAACATTTTGTAGCCTCATAAATTCTGTGCTGTATCTTATATATAAATGTCTACAAGTGGAAGTGTGTGTGTCTGTTTGGCCCGGAAGTGAGAGATGGAGTCGGGGTAATGGCTCTGCCTCTGAGGATACAGACAACTTGCTTAGCCACTAATAACACAAGTGAGGCCAACAAGTCAGCAGAAACAAAACCTCAGAAGAAAGACAACGTTGTTTAGCCGCTAACATTGGCAAACCAGTATCCGTTTTACTTTTCCTCCTGCCGCTAATACACAAGCGAGGCCAGCACATCAACAGAAACGAAACTTCAGAAGAAAGACAACGTCGCTTAGCCACTAACATCGGCAAACTGGTATCTCTTTCTTTTCCTCTCCCCGTTAATGCACAAGTGATGCAAGCACACTGGCAAATCGAATCCTCCTAGGAGAGCAATAGTTTCTAGGACACCAGGCTTTTTACAGAACAGGCTTACACGGCTAATATATAATAAAATAAAAGTACTGTATTTACTCGTGTACCACGCGCCCTCATGTAAGACGTGCACCCTAATTTTTACAAAGAAAATCGCGAAAAAAATTTTCCCTGTGTACGACGCGCGTTGTGATTGTATAGGAAGCATTTAGGACACGTTTTCCTCGAAATGCACTTCTGTTTTTGTTGCTGTTGTTGACTAAAGAGCGTGAGTGAGTGAGCAAGAGAGAGAGCGCGTGCGAGCGAACGAGCAAGAGAGAGAGAGAACGCGCGAGAGCAAACAAGTGAGAGAGAGATCGCGCACGAGCAAACGAGCGAGAGAGAGAGATCGCGCACGAGCGAACGAGCGAGAGAGAGATCGCGCATGAGCGAACGAGCGAGAGAGAGATCGCGCATGAGCGAACGAGCCCAAGCAGAAGAAGTAAACATTACAGAAAAAATTTCCTAGTATATGACGCGCACCTGATTTTCTAATTCTAATTTTTGGGAAAAAATGCGTAAATACGGTAATAATAAAAGAATAAAATGGTCTAATTGCTATAGAAAATAAGTACAGCCATTCCAAAGAGAACCACAATTGTTCGCATCTATTTTTGATTTATAAAGGTTTGTGCACATATACAATTGAATTTTTATGTTTGTTTTAAATTTTGAATGGAAAATAATTAAGTTATTCTTAATGACTGTTTAAGAACTGTCTAAAAACTGGTTGAATGACCATATCATTGTACTTGAGATGTCACGTGATGCCATATATACATAAGGCAGCAATAGTACTTTCATGTTATCACTCAGTGGACCTAAAAACCCTCTTGTTATTAGAGACAATTAGCATCAAAGTAGGCCGTCGTGTCACGTGTCGATCTTCTGACTTTTGACGTCATTGCTCTTTGACTCTCAATCTTTGTTTTGCCCCTTTGGCTTTGGTTGCTCAATTTTGTTTTGCTTCACAGTATTTTTGATTCTCCCTTTCCATTTTTGAGCATGGTTTTTGTTTTTCATGTCGCTTCCTGGATCTTTTGCTCGTAATAATCCTTGACACTCTGCATGTCACAGTAGCTCTTTTTTTCACTCCTTTTTTTTCAGGAAAATACAGATTTTTACAAAGTGTGCAATATTCCAAGGGGGTATTCCCCCAACCCCCATTTGCATCTAGCACAGTGTTTCTCAACCACTTGGTCAAAGTGGGTTGCAAAGATGGTTGCAGTGGTCTTATACATTGGATAGGCCGCTCAGACAATCTCGCCCGATACACCATGAGGGAATACACTTTGACAATTACACTCAATTCACCAAGGATGAACAATGGGGAAATAGTTGGTTGTTATGCTAAAAAGTGTGAAAAACACTGGTTTAGCAGAGTCACTGCATTAATGAGTTGTGTCCAATTTTGGGACCATGACAATCTGGTCCCCCTAACTGTAAGATTTCTTTGAATATTAAACAGATTCTGTGACATCAAATATGAAACAATATATTTAGTTTTTGTTTTAAATATTAAGTTAGCATAAACACCACACAGACTGTCCAGATGCAAAGTGGTTATCAAAATCTATAATAAAAAACATTAAATAATACATTTACAACAACGGTTCCCAAACTTTTTGTCATGCACTCCATATCAATCAATGAACTAATATGCACACCCCATATTGTTACATTCATAAACTATAACCTACCAACAAACATACAATGAAGTAATATACCACTAATAATAAGATTAATGGTTTTAAAATAGCTTGTTAAAAGGGTCACTTTTACCTCAGTAGGATGGATAGGATTGTTTTTTTAGCAGAAAGGTGATTTAATTTAAGAGTAATTGAAGATAATTTTACTCTTAGATCACTTTCAGCTTTAAGTCCTGGGGCATACGAATGGCCATCCCGTCCAGGGAAGAGCATGGATTATTACCTGGACAGGAGGCCTGAGAGAAACGTCACTGGCCAGCTGGGCTTAAAGATCATATCATGCCCAGCCGGAATAAAATAACGTAGGGACCAGTGGAAGCCGGGAGTGGGTCCATTCCCCATACTCTAGTTGGCAGTGGTCCTCGTGTAAGAGCCAAGTTGAGACACCTACAGGTGTACTACGGAAATGGAGTCCAGAAGTGCAGCCCTGTAGGAGTCCCTTGGATCAGTAGAGGGTGCTGTTGTGGGAGGTCTACTCTAGGTGTTCTATGACCCAGAAGTGCTTCCTAGATGGGACGGAATGATACCGGAAGCATTCTCAGGTCCGACTTAAAAGAAAGCCCGCTGCCACAGATGGCCGTGTTGGAGTCGGGAGGTTGCAGGAAGGAGGAAGGATAAGAAGACCCAGCAGGTCATTTATTGTATAGTTGGAAGCTTATTATTATTATCGTTGTTATTATAAAGATTGTTCATTAGACAATAAGATTGGGAAAAAGTGCCTAAGAGAAGAGCAAAAATCTTTATTTTATTCTATTAAATGTGTGGTGTATTGCTGGGAGGGCGGCACGGTGGCGCAGTGGATAGCGCTGCTGCCTCGCAGTTGGGAGACCTGGGGACCTGGGTTCGCTTCCCAGGTCCTCCCTGCGTGGAGTTTGCATGTTCTCCCCATGTCTGCGTGGGTTTCCTCCGGGTGCTCCGGTTTCCTCCCACAGTCCAAAGACATGCTGGTTAGGTGGATTGGCGATTCTAAATTGGCCCTAGTGTGTGCTGGTGTGTGGGTGTGTTTGTGTGGTCCTGCGGTGGGTTGGCACCCTGCCCGGGATTGGTTCCTGCCTTGTGCCCTGTGTTGGCTGGGATTGGCTCCAGCAGACCCTTGTGACCCTGTGTTCGGATTCAGCGGGTTGGAAAATGGATGGATGGTATTGCTGGGACTGTGGTTTGGAGCTCTGTGGTGCCATCTTGTGGTCACAGTCTTTGACCATACTTTGTTTTCATTGACGTAAGTGAAGAAAGTATGTTAATGGAGAAGAACTTGAGTACAGTAAGTACCCACATGGATATGAGTGAATACGCCTTCATCACTTGTACCCAGAAATACACAAGGGGTTTTCATTTACATTTTATATTTAGTTTTCCATATGACAGCAACTCGAGTAACTGTTCTTGCTTATAAAATTAAATATTCGGAAGAGTAATGGGAATCTCTAATTGGTTGCCAATTCCGTTTTTTGAATGGTCCATGGATGGTACGTAATTTCACTATTGGAAAACAAGCTGGTTGAGATGTTTATTTGGGAGGCTTTTCACTTGATCATGCAGAAATTAATCATTTGTGTAGTGTTGGAAAACACTGGAGAGTATGCAGCTTGAACAGAATTCCATTTTTTATCAATGCATCCACCTTCAATTATGTGTTGAACACAGTGATGCTGACGGCTAGAAGACTTGAATTTAGTTTGTTCAAAGACGAAAAAATGCCTACCAAATAAGGAAGCCACTCCAGCTCATACTGGAATGAAGACAAGTGTAACAGATTGTCAACGAAAAATGTCTGAACTCTGCATCAAAGTTCAAACAGCTTTGTTAACACCTTGCTGCATGACAGCCATTGTGCTTTAGTATCCCACAATACCGGAGCTACAGTATTATTAGAAAGAGCGATTATATCCATTTTTCAGCAGTTTTCTCCCCAAACATGTAGCTTACCATTTGTTTTGCAGCAGACAAGCATAATTATTCAGCAATTGTGTGTGGCTTTTCATTTTTTAGCTATTCTGTAACTAACTATGATGCGTTCTTACAAGATCCAATGCCTGATTATTCCTGCATTATTTTTATTTCCTCAAGTTTGTACTTTAGATTGTTATGTTTAGTTTACAAATGGTGAGAGAAGTAAGAGGGCTTGAGAGAAGCTATCAGCTAGAACTTCCAAACTGAAGAATTGGACTTGCCTGTCTATATAAACCCCAAGGCTGTGTACCTGTTGCCATTTTTGGATTTTTCACATTTGGTACTGTTGTTCTGTCAGTATATGCTATGTTTTTCATAGAGAGTTGTTGTGATTTTCAGATTGTTTAACTCCACATCACTCCAATTCAGTGTATTCTGCCATTTCACTCTCTGGGTTGTCACATGTGTCACTCTATCTCTCTTTCTTCATCCATGTCAATGCTGCTAGCTATGCTGAACTTTACATCCCCAATCTTATATTTTACTATCCCTGTTTTCAACAAGGTTTCAGTGTTTAAGTACATGTTTTGATTAAAAGCTATGTCTATTTTACCAAGCAAACAACCGTCAAAAGTTCTAAAACATACATAGATAGTACTGTTGCTTACTATGCCAGTTGGCATGTAGGGTAGCAACAAAGTTCCTACACTTTTCTCTGACTTGGGCAAACTTCTGTATGGTGCTCCAGCTGTGGTTCATGATTTTCAGTTTTTTTTTCCACAGTTTGCCTCCAGGTGTTAATTTAAAACATACACAATACATTAAACAGTAAAGCCACTGGCAGTGACAAAGACAAAAACTCCAAACCACTGTGGGATTTGAAAAAATAAACCTGTAATGGTCAAAATCCCATACTAAAGTAAAACGTAACTTAATGTATTGATTTTCAAAGACAAAGTTAAGTTACGTTCAAACTTCTATCTGAAAGTTGACCCGATGTTATTTGTACTTTGTGGTAATGTTCTTCCTCTCATACACCTTAATTAAAGGATACACGTCTGTGGGTTCACTGTTGCTGCATCTGTCATTTCAACAGATGGCGTATCACAAACATTTGTAGCAATAAAATGCAATGTATTTGCCCTTCCAACAGACACTGCACCTCAATTATTAACACTGTTTTATGAATCCCATACCAAATGGCATATAGCAAAGACATATACTGTACATTGCACTTGTCATTCCAACAGATGGCACTACAAATGTTTGTGATGTGCTGTCTGTTGGAATGACAAATGCAATACATTTTATTACTAGATGCATCACAAAATAAATTCCAGTAGATGGAGCACTGCAAATGTTAACACTGAGGTCTATGTTTATTAATTAGATTTCAACCCGTCTTAGAAGGGTATCACAGCTAGTTTAGGCTGGGTTTATACTTCATGCGACACGACACATGCTGCAGCAGACGCTCCTGCTACGCAAACGTTGTAGTGTTTATACTTGCGCGCATACTTTGCATACATCTGGAGGAATCCACCAGGTGGCAGTGTGAGATATTATCACTGTGAGAACAGGTTCGGCTTCGCTGTGCTGTGAATTGCCTGGAACACCCATTAAATTCCGATGACATCTTACCGCAATATGTCTGAAAAGCATGTTTAATGATTAAATCCATCAGTCCAGGGATTTGTCCATTTCATGTACGCATTTGGCACGAAAAAGAAATAATCCCTGGACAAGGCATCAGCTCATCGCAAGGTGAATACAAGCACTCACATATACTAGCGTCATTTTAGTGTAACCAAATCTGCATATCTTTGAAAGGAAACCGGAGCACACTGAGGAAACTCAGCAGGAAAACATGTAAACTCCAGACAGGGAATATCAGCGACGTGAATCCCTGCAAGACAGCAGCGCTAATGCTCTGCCACCGTGTCACCCCCATGTGTGTAATTATTAACAGTATTCATTATTTAAACGAAATTACAGAGTTCTGTAAAATGTAATATACATACTTTAATGCTTTTCATCATGAAAGTGATATCAAGTATAAATCTAAGGATTCTAAATGTTCAGAGAGTTGGAATATCATACACTTAATGTGTTCTGTGTGGCGATTGCTGCTGTCAGGACCGTATGGAAGCCCTAGAAAAAAAGACGACACAGAAGACGGTATGTGAGACTTTTAAAATGTATCATGTCATTACGATCGGGAATATGTGATGCTTGAATATAAAAGTACCATGAATACATCTGTATGTCGGCATTTTGCTTCACCACATCGAACCATTTATCAAATATCGAAGCGCGCACACTGATCTCATAGGATCGGCTTTCTGTCACATGTAAATAGTAAACAGAGACTCTGACGTCACATTCCAACTTTTAGCACACTGCACAAAACCCCGACTTTGTGCTGGTACTGCAACTCACGTTCACGGCGCATTAATTTCTGAGGACCTGCTCAGAGGACGCATCAAATGAACGCTCAGAACGCGTGGCGGCCATGATGCGGGCACATACGCATTCTGAGCGTGAAGTATAAATGGGCCCTTACAATTATCCTGTATCCTATAGCATAAAGATCTTAATTGAAATGCAGAGTCTATGATTTGAAACATTTATAGATAGGTTTACCTGCAAATTCATAAAAGTAAATTTTGAGCTAAATAATTCCATTAAAAAATGAATTCTTAGACAAGACAGAGAATGCATGCACAGAAGGGTTTTCAAAGCACCACTGCCCAAAGTGTGCTGTCTCTCTCCTGTGGTTAAAATGCAGCTGCAGGCATTTAAGAATACAAATATCAACAAATCTGAAAATATTTTAAACTCAACTGATTTCAATTACTAAAACCAGAACAAGATGATCTAAAGAAACAGAATAATATTTTATGTTATTCTTGGGCCTGAATAGAAATAAATATTTTTTCAAAAATAATGTTGATTTTCTGAAGCCCAACAGTATATAAGTTCTGACCTATATTCTTCAATAGAAAGAAATATAAATAGTGTTTATATTTTGGTCCTGTTTATTATCTGAAACAGTACAAAAATGGGGAAATTCTTCATCACTCTTCTAAATTGCCTATTTCTAATTAATTAAGGCTAGTTGAAGTCTTGCTAGCATTGGCCTCAAGGTAAGGACTAACCCCAGATGTGATGCCAGTCCATCTCAGGACACAGTCAAACACATTAAGAAACTCACACCATGCCAAATACGTAAGTATTGGCTTGCATGGTATTCTTAGAAAACCAGAGTAAATTTACAATATATGCAAAACAGATCAACCCTTTATACAGTACAGAGTGGCTTGTCTTTGAACAGCATAGCACATCTGCAGTAACAGTCCCACAAATAGCACAATTATTAAAAAACATGCCATATGTAGGGCAGCTGTTGTCTGTTTCATTCTCCCTATTGCCACCCTGCTTAACAATTATCAAGCTAAACTATTCACTTACAAAAGCAAGTTTTTTGATTTGTAGTTATTTTTTAATTTACATTACATCTCTTTACTCCCTTGTTTTAGGATTAATTCTAAGTGTCAGAGACACAAAACAAGCTTGATAGTTGATTGTTACAAAGAATACTCAATGCCACACAACCACATCTGTATTTGCCAATAACCTTTATAGAGATTCTGAGAGCTTGGATGTAGAGTACTGCAGAATATAGACATCTTATATACTGTAGGCAGAGAAGGCTGACACAGTACATTACAGGTCACATGACAGGAGAAGGGAATAGTAACCATAAGGCTGTGACCGTGCAAAGACCCTCCGAAAACAGAGGTGACTATACAATAAGCAAAATACAAAATGCAATAATAACAACAAAAATATAAACATCCACAAAAACAAATACACACAATCTAAAAATTAAACAGATTGCAGGATGTCAAAACACAGGTACATTACAAACATCAAAATCCTTAAAATGCATTTTTGAAAAACTTTCTGAATGAATTGCAGTCTTTCCTTTAAACGGATAAAATATGGATGTATGGTGCTGCATGCCACCATCTTTTATAGGGGAGTGTGATAACATTTTGTACCTGCATATTTGAAGTTTGTAATTTTCTCACAACTGTTTCAAACTTAATTTCACTTGCTGAATTTTAGAAACAATTCAAAATCAGTACAAACTGTACTTGCTATGTAACTTGCATCTGTTAGGGGTATTCTAAAAAATAATGTACTTTTGTCGACATATGTAAAAAAAAGTGAGAATGTCTTTTTGAATCTTTAAAAAATTGAACAGCTTCTGTCCTTTGCTCATGTATTTTTTTAACAGTATTCACATGCAAATTTGCACTGCAATACTTTATTTTCAACACAAGACTTAAAAAATCATGAATGTACATCATGGATTGTGTAGCTAAAATGTACCATCACATTTATTTTGCAGTTTTGGATGCTTGTATTGAATCATATGGTCATGCTTCTTAGGACCATTAGGTAAGCTCTCAGATATGACATTGACCTTACTGTGGAGTAGGCCACTAAGATGAATGCTGTGGCATGATGGCTAAAAACTTAGTTGCACTTTCAGGATGCCCACTTTGTATGGGCTAACACACAGTTAAACAAGAATGCCTTTGTTCATTTGGTTACCACTTGTAAGGTTAGCTTTCAAGAACTATATTTATAAAAGAAGTTCAAAGAACTAACAAAAAAAAATCAAAGCTTCAGCCTTTAAAGCTTGAGCTCTATGAACTGCAAAATGCAGACTCAGCTGTGAAAAATTGTACCAGACCCGCACACATAGACTTCTGTCTGTTTTCTTCACTTTGAACAAGTGAGCAAATAAGCACAGAGTGCATGTGGCTTAGGGTTGCTATAAAAACACACCCTACACACCATGAATGGGGCTTATGATTTGAAAATTGTGTAAAACAGGTAGGGACAACAAATGCGATCGTCTGACCACTAGCACATTAAACTTGCTGAAAGTCACATTTTATTTTTAGCCTCAATATGCATCTGTTAATTAGGGTTAAGAACAAATAATGAAAACGTCCTGACTCACCACCTCCCGACTAGGTTTTCCACTAACATAACAAATCTTATGTTCAGATTCCTGCTATAAAGTAGCTATAGCTCAGACATATCATGGCTACATTTTACAGTCACTTTCAACAAGTTGTTATCTATATATATAAAATCCCTATGTGCGTCCAGGTGTCCGTGTGTGGGTGTCTTCTGGTGAAGTGCGCATGCGCGGGGCATGGTGCGATGTGCGATATTACTGTCAGAGAAAGTTAGAGGCGTTTTACGGAAATACAAACCAGTATTACTGCGAGAGGAAATTAAAGGTCCACAATACAGTGACGCATATTACAGCCACATACAAGCCAGCATTACTGTCAGAGGAGATTAAAGGCATATTACCGACGCGCACGCCTGTATTACCACCAGAGAAAATTAAAGGTATATTACGGACGTACGGACGTATATTACAGATGTACAAGCCAGCGGACGTACAAGACGGTATCCTTCAATAAGGGCACGCACAGGCATCCTTCAATAAGGGTGCGCACAAAAAGGCGAGCCTCAAAAGGGCGACCTCAATTGAGCGCAGCGAATAAAGGCGCGTGTAAATAAAGATCTGCACCTGTTGCTCTTCACATATTCCAGAGCCATTTGAACTAAATTATCTACGCGCCCTTATTGAATAGAGCCGTACAAGACAGTATTACTGTCACAAAAAATTAAAGACACACAATACACGGCGGCAGCCCACGAAGAACGGTCAGCTCAGCAAGTAAACATCAACAAAAGAAAGGCTGAAAGAAAGAAAAATACGACCAACAAAAAGAATGCCATTTAATATAGACTGTTCCTACTAATGTTTATGCACTACTGTTCTAGTGCCTGTTATTGTAACGGGCTAAATGACTAGTTATCAAATAATACAACATGCAGCAGAATACTACCTTAAAATATTGACAGGCCATGCTGTGAAAGCATATCAATATCTGTAGCTTTAAACCAGAGGGGCTTTGAGGGTCTTGGTGCCTTTGAGCTTCAGGGAAGTTGGTTAGATTTCTGCTCCAGTCACATGTCTCGTCTCAAAAGTTTTTTTTTCACATTTTTCAGTGTTCATGTGGGTTTGGTCAATGATCTTTGGTTTCTTTTTTATATCCTAAAGATGCACATATTATGCTAATTAGAGATTCCCCATCGACATAGGGTAAGAGAGTAGGTACTTGTATGTGTTTAACCGCCATCTCTTCTTAGATTTGTTCCTGGTTTTGTATTAGATGCTATCATGAGGGGCCCTAGCTCCCTGAAATAGAAATAGTGGCTTCTGAAGTGGAGGGATAAGTTGTATAGACAGCTGGGTCTCAGGTTATGGAAATCTTGCCTTACAAAAAAACACATTTTTTTTTTTCAAATAATTTTTATCTAATGATCTCTATTGTTTTACATTTGAAAGAAGCAAACTAGTTTTGACCTGGATAAATATGTACCAGTTGTCACTAATGGTGAGGAATAGTACTGCACACTTAACACATCGTGGAAGGGTTTTGGGGTGACCCTATCCTGAAACATCCATCCATCCATGCATTTTCCAACCCGCTGAATCCGAACACAGGGTCACGGGGGTCTGCTGGAGCCAATCCCAGCCAACACAGGGCATGAACCAATCCCGGGCAGGGTGCCAACCTACCGCAGGACACACACAAACACTCCCACACACTAGGGCCAATTTATAATCGCCAATCCACCTAACCTGCATGTCTTTGGACTGTGGGAGGAAACCGGATCGCGCCCGGAGGAAACCCACGCAGACACGGGGAGAACATGCAAACTCCACACAGGGAAGACCCGGGAAGCGAACCCAGGTCTCCTAACTGCGAGGCAGCAGCGCTACCACTGCGCCACCGTGCCATCATCCTAAAACATAGATTTGTTTATTTCTATGCTCAGATTCTTTGTTATGTAGAGCTACATACACGTCCTGCACCCCAAGTCTTGTTCTCGTATCGTTATACTCACCTTTGTGGGAAGAAGATAGCCTGTAGCCGTAATGACTTGCCCCTGAGACTTCACCCAGGGTTGACTGTGACTCTGTTTTCCTATCTTGGAGGTGCCTCCCCTAATCTTTAGACCCCAGGTGGCAAGATACAGCAGGCTCAAACTTTTTATTCGTTTATATATAGTGTAGGCTCTTTTGGGACTACCCCCAACAGGATGACACGGCGAAGAGCGTTCCAAAGCACGATCGCCACGTCTGTGGAAAATAGCATATCAGTTGCTGGGGCAACCGTGGGCTCCTAGCGCTGCAAAAGCTTGCCACGAAAACAAATCCGAAAAGATTGTGGTCACACTATGAGCACCTGCCGTTGATGAGCGATGCAAGGAACATAACTGCAGGGAACAGTATTACCTGGCCACTAACCTGGCCGTGACTTTCCATGATTGCTGTATCTGAATATAGGATAGTGTAAGATCCCGCTACAATAAATAACCGTGCTTTTCCTGATTCAAGCTGAATAAAGCTGGTTTTGCTAAAGCACAGAGACTCAGACTCATGTTTTGGGGTGCAAGACAGGGACTCATACGTCCAAATAGATTTAACATTCTTAGTATTTCTGAAGCTGGAACAAATTAAATAAATGTGACAATCACACTATACAACCTAGATGTTTAGCAGCTGTCACAGATAGTGTTGACTGAGGTACCCAGTATGCAAAGGTGTTCAGGTAGTTCTCAGCTGTGGCTCAGATGTCTCACAGCATGGGTGTTCTATTCTTTGTTGATTTCACTTCCTGATTTCACTTAAAACTAGTAACCTTTTAAAGTTTGTTGGGGCACAAGGTGAACACCCCTAGCTTTACCCCTGTCCAGTGTCATTTTGACGGACAATATCAGTACATGTTCACACAGTGTATATGCTTAAAGGTATTAAATTTGTCAATATTTATATTGCTGTTATGTGTCCTGTCACTCCAGGCCAGTCATGTGCAGAATGTCCATAAATTACCATTTTAATCCTTCATTTGAAGCTCAACCTTTTACTTGTCTGCCTTAAGCAGAAAAAAAAGCCTCTTGCAAGCAGTTCCTGTTTTGTGTGGTTTAGACTAATTGCTACCACCAAGATGCAAAAGTTCAAATTAATAAAAAAAAAATGTAAAAAAGAACTTAGAGTCATAATTGTTATTATGAACTATCATATATAATAATTTTAACACTTTAATATGCTATATGCAATAAAATAATGTGTATTATTGATGCAGAAATCTTATATTCCCCATAAACAATACAAACTTTCTCACAATTTTCAATCGTTTTGTGTGTTCATGCGCAAATGTTGCTGAATGTAACTGGTAGCTCATGCAGTGGCGCTCAATCACAGATAAGCCGTTCGACTGGCACATGGCTGTTTGGCTGGAGTGACAGAACCCGTTGGTTGTAGCTTTTTATGCCACCAGTATGCCTTTTTCAGCTCTAATATTTGAAACTGTAGGATAGTTTACCAAAATGCCACCATACTATACATTAATTTTAGTTTAGATTATTTGTGTTTTCTGATTTAAAGAACAGTAATATTGCTTTGCTGTTATTTTATTAATAATTTGAAATGTAAAATAAGTAATAAAGCATTATGCATGGACATTTTCAGTGCAAGTTCCAACTTATAGTTCATACAAAGTCAGGTGACTAGCATCAGAAGAAATGGAAGCAACTTGTTTAAAAACAAAGGCAGCTATATGTAGGCTATTCAAATTGAAAGAGCTGATTTCAAAAATTTATTTCAAACAAACTGTATAAGACAGAAACACATTCTGCACATCACTGGACAGAGGAAAGTTTAAAGTTGGTCCTAAGGTGCTTGAGGTTGCATGCACTCAATATGAGCACCATGTGTAACACAACAAACATCAAATATGGTACACCATTTCTTGCCACACACAAGTCAACTGGTCCCTAGTTACTAAATTCACAGCTTCCTCAATTCGATGTCGCAAATCTTGAAGATTACTGGACATAGGTGGAACAAACACTCTTGCTTTAATGTGCCCCCATAGATAAAAATCGCAGAGGGTAAGGTCTGGAGACCTGGGTTTGTTGGACTGTCGGTGGAATTCACATTGCACTTAAACAATGGACTCACACTTTGCAAATTGCAGCATACAAAATGATTTCTCTTGTGGTGTTGTTCCCATTTTACTGTAAATGAGAAACAGCACGCGGTGGTATTTACTGGTACTTTTAGTTGGGCTTTTAAACTTTGAACTTTCCTCTATCCAGTAATGTGCGGAATGTGTTTCTGTCTTATACAGTTTGTTTGAAATACATTTTTGAAATCTGCTCTGTCATTTTGAATAGCCCGGTATATGCAGTACATATACATGTGTGTGTGTATATACTGTCACACACTCACAAATGGGGGGCAGTCAATGAGCATAACTGATTGTTGTATGGCGAGATAAGGGCTGACTGGGTGCACTAATGTTCTTTCTCCTTCCTCTACAGATCCACTGAATGGAAGCCCCTATGATTCCACATCCGGTTCCTCCACAGATTCCACTTCCATATATATTCTCAACCCTCCTCTGACATCACTTTCAGCAAGCTCAGAAGACACACCTCTTCCTCCATCCTACCTATAAAACCCCAACTGCTTCAGTTCTCACATAGTCCCATATTGGACACAGTCTCGATTGATTACTCCATTTTTTCCAAATATTTTTTTTTTTTTTCCACAGCGTGGAGTCATCTCCTGAAGAAGATGCCTAGCCCCACCCTCACCACGCATCGGAAGCACCACCTCTTTTGTGAGGAGGCTAATATAAATGGGGAGCTCAGTGATGGAGGTCACCTTTTGACCAGCTTGAGACTGCTGAGACAGAGCTCTCTAAACCACAGTGATTGTTAAAGACGTGTGAGGAGAACTGTACCTTATTTCTATTATTTGTGTCTCATGGAATGTGACCCTGTAGTTAGGATATAGCGGGTTGGATGATGGATGGATGGATGGAATGTTATTATTGGGTTACAACTTTATTAAATGGGGCTTGGATTGATTTGGCACGCCAAAGATTTAGGAAGTTTCAACAATCGATCAATGGACAGATATTGTTGGTTGTCATTTTTGTTAATCAGTTTCAAACTACTTTGTTTTCTGGTGTGTTTTAACAAATCTGTGTCTTTATGTATACTAATTTTTTATTGAGTAATTTATAAAATTTATACTTGTATTTTACCTAAGAACAGAAGCTGAACGTTCTTTAAAGTTAATCACTTTGGTTTTGGCAACAGTCTCTCTGATTTCTGGTATTGCTGTTTCTTTAACATATGCACACCTCCTGATCCAGTTAACCCCATGCTGGCTGGTATCCGCAGACTCTCTTGCCAGCAGGCAATTCAGGAGGGTCTGCTTGCTGTAAAAAAGCAGTCTAGCAGATTATCCTGAGTAAAGTGACTAGTTTAACATTTTTTTATCTCAGTTTTTATTATGTAGACCAGGGGTGGGCAGATTCAGTCCTGAAGAGCCACAGTGGCTGCAGGTTTTTGCTCCAACCCAACTGCTTAATAAGAAGCACTTATTGCTCAAGTGACACTTCTGCTTTACTTTAGTTGTCTTGCTCGTTAAGATTTTGAACCTTTATTGCTTATTTTAGTCTTAACAGCTGTAGTCTTGGTTTTAATTGGTCCTTATTAGCAACAAGATGCAAATGACAAAATAAACCAGCATTTCTCCATTTAGCTTGTTTCCTTTTACACCTGTGTGAATTTATCATGCACTATTGGGTTTAATTAAATACCTGGAAGGAAAGTGAAGAGAAAAAAGTGAAGCACTGAGAATTACTCGTTTGTTTTAGACTTCTAATCATTTGGATGATATTCTTAGAAAGGAAAAAAAATCTAGGATATGAGAATGACTTGACATGGCAGAGTTAAAGCACTAGCAAGCCATGAAATTAAATAATTGACAAGGATTGGTTTTAATTAAGTTTAAGTAATTAATTAATTGGTTTTTAATTAAGCAACTGGGTTGGAACAAAAACCTGCAACCACTGCGGCCCTCCAGGACTGAATCTGCCCACCCGTGATGTACAACATGTGTACCATCTATGGTACCAGCCATGCTATAAGATGGAAATGGTAATTGCAGCATTAATGAAATGAGCAACAGAAAATCAAACCAAAAGTGGGTGAAAAGATGTCAAAGAGGGAAGAACACAGCCAGATTAATCACAAAAAACTATTGTAACAAAGATTGCCAAGAGACATCATAGGTTTGGGGCAGCCACCCCTATAATATGCCCTGGCTGCAAATGGGTATTATTTTTGAGTTGTGTTCAGGTTGAAGTCCAAAACAGAACTGACTTGAATGGAAAAATATGGTGGCTTTAAAGGCTGTGACAGGAAGTGATGTCTTTAGTGGCACCAGTGCTGGAAGTGACATCATCAGTAGCGCCGGGACCTATTAGCATTTCCCATGGATGGTCTGCAGAGAACTGAGAGAGAAAGTTAGTGCAGCTCGCCACCCGACAGTTTTGCATTGTACCACTATTATTGAGGCCCTCTACATGCCTCCAAATTGCACGTGTATGACACTATATACATGATTTATTTTCAGAAATGACATGGATACAGCGTAGTACAATATATGTACAATCTCAAGACACAAATCATACTCGAGAACATTATTGGCTTGAAAATAGATGTATTCGCACTGATCCCCCATGGATCCCGTTTTAAACCACAAGAACAGCCACAATATTTTTTTAATTTATGCTTCACTCAAGAACACAATTAAACATATTAAATTATATATACCATGACTGTGTAAAAATAATATGGACTTGTAAAATTTATCCTTTAACATCCTTAGTGGAATCATGAATGAAGAAGAGTTATGAATGATGCAAGGTTCATGCAAACTGACAAAAAAACTTCTTTACAGGTACAGTAAGTCCACCTACCTAGTGAATAGGGGTAAATTAAGTTACTGATCTCCAAAATTGAGCTGCTTCTTTGGTAGAAATAGATCTTCTTAAAACCTGCAAGATTTCGAGGACTGAAAAACATTAAAATATGCTGAGAAATTTTGTGTCTGTGGACACAGGCCCATAATTCTGCCCTTGTTAATTCTTACAGCAACTTCTTGTGTCCAGTCATGCTGTTTAGAAAATAAAACCAAAAGCTGGGTGGAAAAACATACATTTTTGTGAACCTTACAGAGATTGGCTTTATTGTATATCAGCCATGTCATTTTATATTTGCTGTATCATTTTTGTGGATTTGAATAATGTTCTACTTTGTAGCCCCTAGTCTGAAATTAAGATGAATTGTGATCCTTATTATATTTACTGGCATTTCTACATTTTAAAGACCACATTGTATTGTGGGCTAATTAAAAAAATGTCAAAGTCACTGAAATGTCCTTTTGAAACACAAGCCATGATCTACATTTTTACTGCCATTCATAGTATATAAAGTAAAGTGAGAATTACATTTTAAAAAGTTCTTCAGGCTTGTGGGTTTATAAAAAAAAAGGTTTGCCAAGTTTATTTGCCAGCTAACAAATACTTTTGGTGTCACACACAATAAGTATTTTCCGGATAATGGCGCACAGCAGGGACACAACAATTTCCATATTGGTATCACACCATAAAATGGAACATTAAAGAATTTTAACTTACTGTTACATTTTTAATGACAGCAGTGCCAGTTGCTCTTTCTAAATGCATCATTTGGGGCTTCCTAAAAACCCAGACAACAACACCACGACCACATTAAAATAAACCTTGTAAGTACAGAAAGTAATATATTTTCATCAAACTAAGTAAATTTCATAAGACTATCAGACAATAACGTAATTCTTAAATTATATGAATAGCTATCACATACTGTATAGTAATATATTTCAGTACATGCAATGTAATTTCATTGGTCTTCTTAAGTCAAGTCATTTAATGTTGAAGGTGGCAGTATTAAGAGGTGACATGCACAATATTGGGGTTATTTCAAAGCGTTAAGAGGTGACATAACACAATATCGGGCTAATTGCCGCCTTAGGAGATACAAACAGAACTAAAGAGATACTAGCAAATCAGTGTTGGCTGTAAGGAAACGGTATGTGTGAAGACAAAATGCTGTTTTGTGAAACAAAATCTTAATCAATGCTAAATGGAAGTTTGGGCAAAACGCCCGTCCAAGCTGGGTTTGGCCATGGTGGCAAACATTAAAAGCTGTGAGATTTCTGAACTCTTTTGAGACCCTCCCCAACGGGATGACATGCAGAAGCGTGACTGCTGCGTCTGTTGAGGGTTGCTTGTTCATCACTGAGGCAACCACAGATTCGCAGTGCCACAGAAACAACTACAAGCTGACCGCTGCCACGTGCAAAAAGTGGGTCACCCAATGGGTGATATATGGAACATTATAATTTGGCCACTGACCTGGTTCCAACCCTGCCCGTTTTCTGTGTCTTTGTATAGTAAAATGGTAGATCCCACTACAATAAATAACCTTGCTGTTCCTGTTTCTAATGGAATATAGCTGGTTTTGCTAAAGTACTGAAATTCAGCCTCGTCTTTGGGGTGCAAGATACTTAGTCACGTGTCACATGGTACCAGAAATTGGGACTAATGGAAACCCAAAAGGTACATAACATCCCGATACTGGTGGAGCAAAATGAGGCTCCTGTCTTCGCACTCCCCAGGGATGTACTGGTGAAGATGGCTCCTTCGAACTGCCCAAAGTGCTTCCTATTCTGCTTCGAATGCATGGCAACATTGATGCTTTGGGACGGGGAGCCCTGGCAGCTATTGTGGCCCCTTTTTAAACCAGGGAGGCCCTAAAGTTCATGCGAAACCTCCCTCCCAAAGCCTTGATGATTATGACTTCCTGATGCAACAGGTCCTCCTCCCCTCAGCTATGAGCCCAGTGGTCAAGGGTCGCCAGTTTTGTCTGTGACACATTGATCCAGATCGCCATATACAAGGACAGATTCAAGACTTAGTAGACCTGATTCAATTCTGGATCCGTGGAGACACTTTCAAGTGGATTGTGGAGAAGCTCACTATTGACGCAGTCCTGTTGGTGATAGACAGGGGTACACTTGCTGTTAGATCTGACCTGCAGACTGGAGGGCACCCAAACCACTCGGAAACAAAGGGGTTACCCATGGGCTTGGCCCCGACTTCGATCCAACCAGCACAGGCTCCTCAGGTCGCCGGCACCACGGGTCGAAGACACCATCGTAAGAATACCATAGTGCAAACTGAACACAGCTACTTTTGCTATGGTCAACTGGGACATCTGGCTGGGGAATGCCACCTCCCACCTGCACAAACCATGGCCTTAGTTCTGGCCCAGGTATGCGGCTCACAAGTCTCCCCCAAGATGTTAAGGGAGGACAATTTTAAGGTCTCTATTACATTGGCCAGACGTGAATTCCTGGTACTGTTGGACTCTGGTAGTGACCTCTGCGTAGTCGGCTGTGACTTGCTCCAGCAGACTCCTTATTGGACCACAGACCAGGTGAACATTCGCTGCGTCCATAGGGATGTTGAAACATATGAGACTAGTAATCCCTGTAAAATTTAAAGGGAAGAACTTTAAGGTTTGGAATGCCATATCAGACACTTCACCCTAGCCTCTTTTAATAGGAAAGAGGAATGCCCTTTTCCCACAGGTCTTGGCCACCTGCAGAGCGCCATCCCCTGCAGTGGATAGAAAGGGGTCGCTGCAGACAACGAGTTGTCCAGTGAGGACAGAGATGAATCCTTAAGTGAGGACCCTGGGCAGCTGGCAGACTTTATCACGCCATCTCTCATGCAAACAGCCTCCCCAGAATGGACACCCATTACAGACCCCGACGAAATAACAGTAGACGGTGAGCACGATGCTTCATCGAACACAGAGGAAGCAGGGACTGCCATTCAGACAGAATTTGCTCGCCTTGAGTGAGCCAATAGCAACTTGGATTTTACATTCAGACAAGCATATGTCACAAAGGACTCTTACTATTTGGAAGGATAGAACTCGAACTTTAAAACATCACATTTTTTAATTTAGGATGGTTTCCTGTATCGGGTGATTTCTGATTGCTTAGGTGATGGGCAGATCGAACAGTTGGTGGTGCCAAATGGACACAGGGACACGGCATTAAAAATTGCTCACAGTCATTTATTGTGGGGGTCACCTTGACGTGGAAAAGACAAGGGAATGCATTTCGGAAACGCTTTTATTGGGTGAATATGAGCCAGGATGTGGAACAATTCTGTAAGGCCTGCCCCAACTGTCAAATAGTTTCCACTCATAGACCCACTAGGGCACCCCTTGTACTGATGCCTATTTTAGATGTCCTCTTTGTGAGGATGGGACTAGATATTGTTGGCCTGCTTCACAAGAGAAAAAATGGGTTTCAGTATATGCTTGTGTTATTCGATTACACCACAAGATGCTCAGAAGTGGCTGGACTATTGCAAAAGCACTCTCAGAAATTTTCACGCGTATTGGTATCCCACGTGAGATTTTGACTGATCAGGGCACTCCCTTTATCTCTCGCATCATGAAGCAAGTATATGAAAGTTTTGAAATTAAGCAGTTACACTACACGGTTTATCATCTGGAGACAAATGGTCTGACTGAACGATTTAATAAAACCCTTAAACAGATGATTTGGCAGGTGGCCCATGACGACCTGACCTCCTGGGTTACAGTAGCGCCCTTCCTCCTGTTTGCTGTTTGTGAGTCCCCCCAAGTGTCTACCGGGTTGAGTCCTTTTGAACTACTATTTGGCCCTGACCACGCGAGGGTTAGACATTTTTCGAGAAGAGTGGATGGGGACTCATGAGGCACTTTGTTGGGGGAGGTTTGTCAACTGAGTTGTTTCACTGCAGGAACAGATTTCCAGGTTGTCCTCTATTGAGGTGGAACATTTGCAGCGTAAGGAGGAGGAGTAAAAATGTGATTATGACAAGACGAGTTAACTCCATGAGTTTAAGAAGGGGGATCACATACTAGTGTTGATCCCATCGGATCAGCATAAATTTCGGGCTGAATGGCTAGGTCTGGCACTGTTGGAACAGCTATGTCCCCAGTGTATTATAAAGTCAGAATTCCTGGTCGATGGCAACCTATACAATTTTTGCATATTGTGCAAACTTATGTGGATGAGTTAACTGACACTCATAAGGTAGAATTGCTGTCACTGAATGAAAGGAACTCAGATGTCAAAAATAGCGCTTCTGCTCTTTGTCCTGTTGGGGAGGGTCTGCACAATAGAGTTCAGAAGTCTCACACTATTAACAGATTTAGCTACTCTGTCATTACACATACACAATGGATGAAAGAACATGTGTGCTTGTCAATTCTAATTTAAAATAATAGCATTTTAATTGTAGAAGCATCTGCCTGCTTAGAACAGTAAAATGTCTGATAAGATGATGCTTGAAAATTTTTATGACTGTTGTCTAATTGGTTGCTTTAAAAAACTCATCAATTTTAACATGCTATCCACAGTTACATTTTATAACCCTATAAAACTGTAGTTGCTTTAGTGAAATTGCAGCGCTTACACTAGAGTAAGCTGAAGGCATCTGAAAATAACTAAAATGATAATATAAACCAAATTTGGAAAGACATTCAAATCAAAACATATCAAATCTGAAATATGTGCCATAGAATAAAAAGAGCAGTTAAGTAAAAAGTGAACATAAAGAGTTGCAACTGAAAGGAACCCCAGATTACTAATGGCTCCATTCACCAGTCCCACAGAATAGTAAAACAGAACAAAGTCTGTTTGACATGGCTGTTCAAAATGGCCCATTAATGTGTTGACACAGCGTTTTCATTTAAACATGAATTCTGTAATGTAGACTTTATGTAATCCTAAACGTGAAGGGTCAATGAAAGGTGAAATCTCTAGGGGGCTGTTTACAAAAGCATGTCTTGCAATGTAAAGGTCATGTATTCAAAGTGCAGTTGATACGTAATAAAAAGCACATTGTATCAGTTGAAATCCATGGTTTATAACACATATTCATTTAATGTGTTCTAACTGATAGAACTGCGATGGGCTGGAGCCCTGCCCAGGATTTGTTTCCTGCCTTGCGCCATGTGTTGGCTGGGATTGGCTCCAGCAGACCCCCATGACCCTGTAATTAGGATATAGCGGGTTGGATGATGGATGGATGGATAGCTGATGGAAATATTTCATTTTTTAGATATGGTGATATTACTGTCAGATTCTGCAAGCATCTGAAAAATCAACACTATTAAAAGTAATCTCTGGCTGTTAGGTTTTTTATTGGCTGGCTACATGTTGCTTGTTGTTTATACATGCAGTTAAGAATTTCACTATACTCTGTACCTATGATAATAATACTATCACTACCACTACTGATCATTATCACCACTTTCTGTGCATTTATAAAACTGATGACTAAGATGGCAGCAGCATAGTGTCAATGTAGTTAGTGATGCTGTCTTTCACACAGCACGTGAGACACCATGCGTCCTCAGTGGCTTTCAGTGAGCGGATACTGGGGAACAGTCTATAGAGCACTAAGTGGTGCGAGAGATTGTCTCTGGGTACCAACTTTTCCAGTTCCTCTTTCAGTGCATCCAGCAATGACTGTGCCACTGGGCATTCCCAGAAGAGGTGCAGTGTGTCTTCTTCCTGCAGGACGCACCACAGACAATGTCTGTATCTGCATAATTTCCTGGTGAGCATGAATTAGCAGAGAGGCAGTCCCCTTGTATGTCCATCCACAGCAGGTCCTTGTGTTTGTTGGTGAGTTCAGCAGGGGCAATGTTCTCTCAGACCACCATGGCTGTGGCAGTTGGGAGGGTCCTGACAGGTTCCATCATGTCTTGGCTCTGATGAGCTAGTAGTCTTTGGCTTCCACAGGTTCAGCTTTACTCCTTCCAATCAGTGTTCCCTTTTGAAATGGATGACGTCTGTGTAGAACCAGGGGAACTCCCAGTTGTAAGGGCAGGAGCTCTCCCACTTGTCCAGGCTGAGACTTTTCCAAACGAGCTGAAAGAAGAAGCTGGATGTGTCGTTTCCGGACGAGCTGTTACCATACCCTGCCAAAGTTCTGCAGATGCAGTTGCAGGCAAAAAGGGCCCTCAGCAAGGTGAAGATATGGAGGATGCCTTTCTCACCCTTTAGGGTTTCCTTGTACATGACTGACTGCTTGACTTTGTTCATATTGGAGCCCGTATGAAATGGAACACTGTCGTGATGATGGCTCTGCATTAAGTTGGAAGAATTCTGCTGGATCTACTTTATCAGTGCCTTTGAGGACTTAGAAAACCTGGATCAGATCCTCATGCAATCTCGCTTTAACTGGTTTCATGTACTGAGCAAAGAAAATAAGTACTGTTCTTTATTATATTTTTTACTGTTTTCATTGGTTTTATAACTTGCATTGCAACAAATGAATTACAAATCAATCAGATATATGATGCATTCTTCTGAGATCTGATATCCCCTTTACCACCAAACTGAAGAGCAAACAATCAAAGAAATTAATGAAGTAACCACTCATAGATATAAAGTCTGCAGGATGCTTAATTAACTCTCTGTGGTCTGAGGGTAAACTGAGGAACTTTTGTAACTGTGCCATGCCAAGGTATGTGTGCAAGTTTTATCAGCATTACACACAGTGTTTCCAAAGCATTTCATACTTTTGGTTTCAGCACAAACGTAGGTATAAGAACCAAATACAACTGTAAATTGCTCTAAAACACACACAAATAGTAAAAATCAATTTATCAGGCAATTATGTCAAAGCTTTTTGAGCACTTAAATATGTTCATCAAGGTCTTGAGAAAGTAAAGACGTTAAAATAGTTCAGCTAATCCATACAGGAATACAGTTTTATGGCTAACAATATTTTATTGTCATAACATTTTTCAAGAAAAGGTGACAAAGGCCTTTCTGTGTTGAATATACTGCAGGTGTGGGCATTTCTTATATTGGCCATTTACAAATGAGCTCAGGTCCCATCCTTACTTCAAAGCTTTGACGAAAATGAATGCACAGTGAGAAATATAAAAAATGAAAATGGACATTTATTATAAACAGAATGCTAATCATTTGCATAGAATATCTAATGCATGTCCCCGGCTGGGACGACTCTACGCTGGAAGGAAGGACCGGGGGAGGGAGTGTATCCAGAGCATTACCTCCACCGGAGTGCTAGGTGGCAGCCCCCTTGGGTTTCAGCCTCGGTTTCCCACAGGGCTCCATGGGAGCTGGAGTTTGGTGCAGCCCTGTTTGGTTCCGTAGGGGCTGCCAGGGGGTGCTGCAGCTGCTGTTGAACCCATAATTGCAGCACTTCTGGAACACCCTGATGTGCTGCCAGATTTAGGTCAACGAGCACCTGGAGCACTTCCAGGTGCCTTATAAAAGTAGCCAGCAGCCACTACTCCAGTAGCCACAGTTGGGTGGGAGAAGACAAAGCTTGCCAGGAAGAGTGGAGGAAAAGAGAGAAGAGAAAGGAGCAGTGTGTTTTGTGCTGTGCTGGAACTGAGCTGTACATGTGGGAAATAGGGGAAGGCGCTTCCCACAGGACAAAAGAAAAAATAAAAGCGTGTATTTGCACTTGTGTCCCATGTCTGTCTGTGTCGGGGTTGGGGCGGCTGGTGCTTCCCCTGGTGGTCCAAAACATACAACTATATACTGTATCACAATAGCCGATGTTTTCCTTTTCTTTTTTCAAGGAGGTCAATTACATTACAAACAATAAAAACAACACAGTTTTTGTGCAATTCCTCAAATTTTGTTTCTAGGCAACTGTAGACAAAAACAGGAATGTTACAAAAATGGCATCTCCATTGAGTATTCTGCTACCTGCCTATTCCCATGCTACAGAGTATTGTAATGAAACCACATTCCGAGCATTCTCACACAGACACACAGAGAAACTTCAATAGTATTTCTCTTCCAAACCAAAGTAAGTGAGTCACACATACAGTATTTGCAGACAGCAGTATTATACATAGCATTTATAAAGAAGGTTTAGTTAACACATTGTGCCTAATATTGCTGGAATATGCCTTTCTGTATAACCATTTATTGCATTACCTTCATTCAGAAAATGACTGTATAGATGGATGGGCAAAAATTAATTATGGGTAAGTTAATCATTATCTAAACTTTTGTGATCATTTTGTTTAAGTTGGCTGTACAGTTTTCTCCACACAGATAACAAAACATGGTGTTTCTGTTGTCACAGTGCTAAAGTTTCAACCTTGATCAGTCAGTTTCTCCTGTTTTCTAACCAAAATCAGTTGTCAAAATCCTTGTTGGTTTACCTGAATCATGGTGCAGTCTTTATCAATGTTGTCATTGGTAGAGGATGTGGACAGGTGTACCTGCTTCTTCTCCATACTTAAAACAATTTTTGAACTTATCAATCCTTTTGACTACACTCTGCCTTGGTAAAACATTGTCTCCATATTGTGGATAAAGCCTTCTATGAATTTCAGCCCCTGGTACACCTTCAGCCAATAGAAAGTGGATCACTTATAACTGCTCATCTTTGGTGCAAACAGACCAGCTTGTAGTGTCCACAAATAGAACATGTTCATAAGCATTTGTTTCCCTGTTTGAATTCACCAGTATTCAGAATGATCCATCATTAACATATTTTTACAGAGTGAATCAGTTCTGTTGCTGAGTCATCCAGGATGATGTAACTGATGTATCAATCTCCATGGAGAGTAAATCTCTAGTCCCTCACCTGCCTTTTCCCATCAGTGTGATGAAACCCACCCAGCACTAAAATAGTGTCTTAAATAGTAACATTGAGTCAGGCCAGGTCTAAATCCTTTCCACCTTACAATTAAGTGAAATTATAGCAAGAAAATTTATAGTTACTTTCAGAACACCAGGGACACACAGCGCATGTGGCATGGAAAGCAAGCCTTCACAGACTATAAGGACACACCACCTCTCTGCAGTTGTGATGTCTCCTTTCCATATGTCCTAAATAACTTCTACACGCAGTTAAATGGCCTGAATAACATACCTTCAAGGATGTCCATCCCTCCTCAGGAGGAACAGGTAATGTGTTTGTCCACAGATAAAGTGAGAAGATCTTTGTTGAATGTGAATCCACACAAAGCTGCTGGAACAAACAACATACCTTGCCAAGTGCTCAAGGAATGTGCATACCAGCTGACAGACATCTTTACAGACATCTTCAACATTATACCCCGAGGTAGGCTGAAATCTCCATGTGTTTAAAAACCACCACCATTATACCTATTGTTGGCACCTTTAATGTGGAGAAATAAGTTTTCACGTCAGTCGTTTAAAGTGTGACGTGTATGAAAATATGGGACAAATCATGTTCTGTATCAGTTCAATACTAATAGCCCAGCCACAGGGAATGCACAAACCAGTGTGTTTCTTTGTGCCGGTCCCAAACCTGGATAAATGGGGAGGATTACGTCAGGAAAGGCATCCAGAGTAAAATTTTGCCAAATCAATATGCGCACAACAATACAAATTTCCATACCAGATCAGTCGAGCCCCGGGTTAATGACCGTCACCAGTACTGTTAGTTAACAGGGTGCTGGCGGAAATTGGGCTACTGTTGACGGAAGAAGAAGGAGAAGAAGAGGGGGGAGACGTGTCCGGAGGCAGGAGCAGAGGAGGAAGGTAAAGAGAGTGGAACTAAGGGTAAGAACTTTGAATGTTGGCAGTATGACTGGTAAGGGGAGAGAGTTAGGCGATATGATGGGGAGAAGGAAGGTTGATATATTGTGCATGCAAGAGACTGAATGGAAGGGGAGTAAGGCCAGGTGGATCGGAGATGGATTCAAATTGTTCTATCATGGTGTGGATAGGAGGAGAAATGAAGTAGGGGTTATTCTGAAGGAACAGTATGTCAAGAGTGTTCTGGAGGTGAAATGAGTGTCAGACAGAGTAATGATTATGAAGCTGGAAATTGGAGGTGTGATGATGAATATTGTTAGTGCATATGCCTCGCAAGTTGGGTGTGCAATGGATGAGAAAGAAGATTTTTGGAGTGAGTTGGATGAAGTGATGAACAGTGTACCCAACGGACAGAAAGTGGTGATTGGAGCAGATTTCAATGATCATGTTGGCAAAGGGAACAGAGGAGACGAGGGGGTGATGAGTAGGTATGGTGTCAAGGAGAGGAATGAAGAAGGTCAGAGGATAGTGGATTTTGCCAAAAGAATGGACATGGCTGTAGTGAATATGTATTTTAAGAAAAGGGAGGAACATAGGGTGACGTACAAGAGTGGAGGAAGATGCACACAGGTAGATTACATCCTATGCAGAAGAGTCAATCTGAAGGAGTTTGAAGACTGCAAAGTAGTGGCAGGGGAAGGTGTAGTTAAGCAGCATAGGATGGCGGTCTGTAGGATGACGTTGGAAATCAAGAAGAGGAAGAGAGTGAGAGCAAAGCCAAGGATCAAATGGTGGAAGTTGAAAAAGGAAGACTGCAAGGTTGAGTTTAGGGAGAAGGTGAGACATGCACTGGGTGGTAGTGAAGAATTACCAGACAGTTGGGAAACTACAGCAGATGTAGTAAGGGTGACAGCAAGAAGGGTGCTTGGCATGACATCTGGACAGAGGAAGGAGGAAAAGGAAACCTGGTGGTGGAATGGGGAAGTACAGGAGAGTATACAGAGGAAGAGGATGGCAAAAAAGAAGTGGGATAGTCCGAGAGATGCAGAAAGTAGACACGAGTACAAGGAGATAAGGCGCAAGGTGAAGAGAGAGGTGTCGAAGGCTAAAGATAAAGCGTATGATGAGTTGTATGAGAGGTTGGACAATAAAGAGGGTGAAAAGGACCTGTACCAATTGGCTAGAAAGAGGGACCGAGCTGGGAAAGATGTGCAGCAGGTTAGGGTAATAAAGGATAAAGATGGAAACGAACTCACAAGCAAGGAGAATGTGTTGAGCAGATGGAAAGAGTACTTTGAGAGGATGATGAATGAAGAGAATGATAGATAGTGAATCAGGAAGTGCAATGGATTAGCAAGGAGGAAGTAAGGACTGCTACGAAAAGGATGAAGAATGGAAAAGCCATTGGTCCAAATGACATATTTGTGGAAGCATGGGGTTGTTTAGGAGAGATGGAAGTGGAGTTTTTAACCAGATTGTTTAATGGAATCTTGGAAAGTCAGAGGATGCCTGAGGAGTGGAGAAGAAGTGTACTGGTGCACATATTTAAGAATAAGGGGGATGTGCAGGACTGCAGTAACTACAGGGGGATAAAATTGATGAACCACAGCATGAAGTTATGGGAAAGAGTAGTGGAAGCTAGGTTAAGAAATGAGGTGATGATTAGTGAGCAGCAGTATGGTTTCATGCCAAGAAAGAGCACCACAGATGTGATGTTTGCTCTGAGGCTGTTGATGGAGAAATATAGAGAAGGCCAGAAGGAGTTGCATTGTGTCTTTGTGGACCTGTGAAAGCATATAACAGGGTGCCTCGAGGAGTTGTGGCATTGTATGAGGAAGTCGGGAGTGGCAGAGAAGTATGTAAGAGTTGAACAGGATATGTACAAGGGAAGTGTGACAGTGGTGAGGTCTGCGGTAGGAGTGACGGATGCATTCAAGGTGGAGGTGGGATTACATCAGGGATCGGCTCTGAGCCCTTTCTTATTTGCAATGGTGAGGGACAGGTTGACAGATGAGATTAGACAGGAGTCCCCATGGACTATAATGTTTGCTGATGACATTGTAATCTGTAGCGATAGTTGGGAGCAGGTTGAGGAGACCCTGGAGAGGTGGAGATATGCTCGACAGAGGAGAGGAATGAAGGTCAGTAGGAACAATCAGAATACATGTGTGTAAATGAGAGGGAGGTCAGAGGAATTGTGAGGATGCAAGGAGTAGAGTTGGCGAAGGTGGATAAGTTTAAATACTTGGGATCAACAGTACAGAGTAACGGGGATTGTGGAAGAGAGGTGAAAAAGAGAGTGCAGGCAGGGTGGAATGGGTGGAGAAGAGTGTCCGGAGTGATTTGTGACAGACGGATATCAACAAGAGTGAAAGGGAAGGTCTACAGGACGGTAGTGAGACCAGCTATGTCATATGGGTTGGAGATGGTGGCACTGACCAGAAAGCAGGAGGCAGAGCTGGAGGTGGCAGAGTTAAAGGTGCTAAGATTTGCATTGGGTGTGACGAGGATGGACAGGATTAGAAATGAGTACATTAGAGGGTAAGCTCAAGTTGGACGGTTGGGAGACAGTCAGAGAGGCGAGATTGCGTTAGTTTGGACATGTGCAGAGGACAGATGCTGAGAATATTGGGAGAAGGATGCTAAGGATAGAGCTGCCTGGCAAGAGGAAAAGAGGAAGGCCTGAGAGAAGGTTTATGGATGTGGTGAGAGAGGATATGCAGGTGGTGGGTGTAACAGAACAAGATGCAGAGGACAGAAAGATATGGAAGAAGATGATCCGCTGTGGCAACCCCTAACGGGAGCAGCCAAAAGAAGAAGAAGATCAGTTCAATACTAACACGTCCTTTGCTTTCTAATTACAAGACAATTCCATATTTCACTGGATGGTTGGCAGTCCTAATCACACCCATGCTGATGAAGTCCTCTGTCTCTTGTTTCAATGACTATTGCAGTCCCACCGGTCATCATTACGTGCTTTGAAAACCTAGTCTTAGGTCGCCTGAAACCTGGACTTCACACATTTCATGACTTCCTCCAGTTTGCCTATTGCCTGAACCATTATACTGAGGATGCCATATCATCTGCTCTTCATTTGGTCCTATCCCATCTGGACAAGAGAAACACTTATGCTAGAATGTTTTTTGTAGACTTCAGCTCAGCATTCAACAACATCATCCCTCAGAATCCCATAGGAAAGTGGAATCTACTAGGCTACAACACTTCCCTATGCAACTGGAATTTGGACTTCCTGACAGAAAGAGTACAGACAGTATGTGTCAGAAACACCATCTCCAGCAACATTATGCTGAGCTCTGGTGCCCCCTTGGACTGCGTAGCCTGTCCACTTCTGCTCACTTTGCTGTCAGACAGCTGCATACATCTCTAACACCATCAAGTTTGCTGACAACACAACAATAGTAGGTCTCATCAGTGACAGGGATGAGTAAGCTTACAGAATAGAGATACAACAATTGGCAGACTGGTGCAAGTGAAACAATCTGTCTCTTAATGTGAACAAGACAAAACAGATAATTGTTGACTTCAGGAAGGCCCATGCTGACCACATCCCACCGTACATCAAGGTTCTGCAGTGGAATTGGTCAATAAGCACCAAATTCCTTGAAGCTGACCTTACTTAGTCAATTAGCACCACTTCCACAGCCAAGAATGCACAGCAGTGTCCCCACTTCCATCAAGAGAATTCTGACCAGCTGCATCACTGTCTGGTTTGATTAATGAAGCGTCTCTGTCCTAAAACAGCACACAGCAGAAAAGATCTTTGGGACCTTTCTGGCCTCTATTATTAAGTGCTACATTTGCAAAGTCTACAGCATTGTGGAGGACTGCTCTCACCCCTCTCATGTTTTTTTGGTCCCACTTCTATCTGTCAGAAGGTATTGTAGCATTTGAATCTGTTCTGCCAGGATTGACAGCAGCTTGTCTGTCCGGACTCTGAACTCTTTGTGCCCACTTCTCCTCAGATCTGCTCCAAGTAGCAACATTTGTTACTACTGTTATTTTGATCATTAGTTGTCATTATTATTTATTTACTTATGTATTCATTTATTTATTTATAACTATTTATTTCCATTTATTTCTATCAACTTATTAACAATTTATTTATTTATGGTATAGTTCTTCACTAGTTTTGCACTTGTCCTGCGTTTATGTGTATGTTGCACCATGGTCCTAGGGAATATGAAATATTCTTTTAAATACATTTTTACTACTCCTTTAAAGCATTTATGTGTACTCCTTTCGAAAACAGTTTTAACTTAATTTTATTGCAATATTTTCTTTTGGAACATTTCCTTTTATTTTGTTTATATATATATATATATTTCTTTTTTTTTGCTTGCTTTGATGAAATCTTGTTTTCCAGTGTGCTCCGCCATTTGTGCTCCTGTTGTCAAGATGCGATAATCTGTTGTTATGGGGTGGCCCGGAGGAGACCTATTATGTGATGTCATTGGTACGATAGTATATAAGCCAAGATTGTAGAAGCATTTACAAAATCTTTCACTACAGCTTATTTCTTTGATATTCTGGTTCTTGACTTTTTGGCTAGGAAATTCTAACTTCAGGTTTTGATCACATATTGGGCTTAGCTGCATGGTCATCTGTTCTTTTGTTTTGGACTGTTGGAAAAGTTACAACTTTGCTTTCATCTCCTAGTTCTTTTTTATTGCCTTTGTCGACTGTCAAATTTTAACAGCTTTGGCGAAATAGCATGCAGCACATTGAGTTTACTACCCAAACTTACCACTGATTATATTAAGGAAATTCTTGCCAGTCTCTTTGAAGTGATGGTAGAAGTGATAACTAACATTCAACAAAGTATTGCACCTTTTCAGATTTGGTAAACCAATTACAATGCTTTCTTTCAACCACGGCTACAGTAAGCAGGACTCATGCTTATCTCATCCAAAGATTCACAAACTTCCTTATGCCAGTATGTGTCCACCAAATGTGGACATTTGTGTGCCTTTCGTTTTGTTGTATTTTAAAGTATACATCATTAAATGGGTTAATTTCCTGAGCAGATATGTTAAATATATAAAACATAACAAAAATACCTGATGCAAACTTTGATGACAAATTAGTTACTTGGTAGAAGCCCACTGAATTAAAAGGCTATTAATTCTAGCCTTGTGTCCAGTGTTATTGTTAATTATTCCTTAAAAATGTATAATTTTTACTTGATGAGTTTAACTGATGTTTCTGTGAAACATCATGCTTTCATAAGTGTGGCCTGTGAAGGAATATAGCCACATGCTGCTGGAATAGGCTTTTGTCCCTGGCAACCATGTATTGGAGTAGGTTGGACCAGCAAATGGAAGGATGGATGGATGGATGGACAGAAAAAAATCTCATTAAATTATTGTTGAAATAATTAATACTTGTTAAATTAGCATGATTTATGTCCAAAAAGGATTAGCTGTTCATGATCTCAGCAGCACTGGGGATAAAAGGGGAAATAACTCTTGACAAGGTACCAAACTATTATATGGCACACTTATGTTCTCTTTAGTACAGTGGAAAGAAATACACATCAAAGCACCATAATATTTTCAAAGCAGCTTAGTCCAAATAAGTGCCATGGGAGGAGGAACCTAACTAAGCATCACAGAGCACAAGGAAGGAGTCCAGCCAGAATGGCAGATTAGTTCATTGAGGTGCCCATTCATGGACACATCCACATAGGACTAAATTGGGATGTGGGAAGAGAAGAACAGTAAAACCCACTCATACACCAACAGTACATGCAAAATACACATAGACAATGACATGGTGTAGGGTTAGAACTCAGGACACTGGATCCACAAGTGAACAATGCTAACCACTGCATCACTATGCTTCCCAATAATACACATAACATAATCTGAATGGCAGGAGCTCTTACAATCTAATGTGTATTATGCCGTCTTATTTCTTGTGGCCTTGAGAGTAGCATAAATGCAGTATCTTAAAAGCTACAGGTTCATACAGCGTAATAAGTCAAGAAAACTCGTGACAACTTTCACGAAGGTTTGGGGAGTAGCCCCTTATAATGTACAGCCCAAGGACACAACAATAAACATGGGATCAAAACAAAATCGTTTCACAAAAAAAACAGAGGTTAATATGGGGGTATTCATACAAAAGAAAATCATGAAATGAAATCAAAATATGGGGATGGAAGTGACATCATTGGCTCAATGATGGAAGAGACGTTGTCATGTCTGCGCTGGAAGTGACGTCATCGAGTTGGCATCGGACTTGGGAAGTGGTGAGTTATTGTTTTCCTTTGCTGTTTCTGTTGGTTGAGAGAGATATGTTAATGGCATGATTCAACCCTCATCCACTGCAGTTTCACTCAGCTTAGGGCTTGTTGGCTGTCTCCTAAATACACGTGTGTGACAACAGTTTAGACTGTAGCGGGGCCACATAGTTAGTGTTGTAAATGTCAGTTCTGAGTGCGTCTCGTTTCATTGTCCCGTTTACTGTTTGTATGTGTATCAGTTAATGCCGTCCTCGTAAAGGGGGACGGATGATGGAAGGAGACCACAGCCGCAAACCTGGAAAACACCTGTCCTTAATTAATCAATCACAGCCGTCACAGGACTATTTAAGCCAGCAGGAGGAGAAGGAAGAAGGGAGGAGAGAAGGAGATTTTTTTCACATTCACGACCACGAGCCATCTGTACCTGTTATTTTCCACATCGCGCATTTCCATCCAGTTTGTTTTTCCATCCGCCGGACTTGCTTCAAGGACCTCACCATGAGAGACCCCGGGGTCGGAGTTAATCATCCACCACGCACCGAGGATTACATTTAAAGCATTTTGCTGTTTATGATTTAATTTGTTATGTTTCACAAATGCCCAATTAACAATTCACAAAAAGAAGTATTCTTGACTGTTGTTACCGTGCTTGATACAGTAAATTGTATAGGGACAAGAGGACGTTTATTTTTTTGACAAAAGTTATTTGTATACTGCCAAGAATAGTGCTGGATTAAAAAAACTACACTTTCTACAAGGAACAGGATGATATTTGCAAACATGTTTTAATTCACAATGTTTCAAACTTATCGCAGACAGTTTCTGTTTTAATTCACAGAGCTTGCAGTCTTTCACCACAGCCAATTCAGAATGTCTGAATTTAACTGAATCTCACCATTCACAATAGATGTCATAAAGCTATGTGAGACATAAGTGGTTGGTGGATATTTTCCACTGTTTAATGTTTCATATTGGTATTTTTGTATTGGTTTTTACTTCATTTTTTATTCATGATTATATGTCTGGTAAATGTAATGTGTGGTTTATATTGTACTTTTTAATTTTTAGGTGACATTTACTCTAGCATGTTTCATGGCATCACTACTGTGAGGCTACTTTATGAAAAATGTACTTGAAGGATCTCTTTATGAACTTCTAGAATTAGAATTAAATTAGTGTAAAACACACTTTCAAAGTAAAAAAGCAAAAACTTGTACTGGTAAAATCAGAATAAATTATTATGGCTAACAGGCAATCTATTTCTTAGGCATTTAATCAAAAATTAAACATAGCAAATCCTTAACTTTCAACTATTCTCACCAGTGATATACAGTATTTACTATTTATTTACAGACTTTATAGTGTACCCTCATCAGTGTAACAGTTTTGGTTTAAAAAGTTTACCACAAATATTTCACAATGTCGGTTTGGTATATTCATTGTAATCAATCACACAATAACATTTGGGTCTGCATCTCCTCCAGGAGGCAGAAGAAAGAAATAAATCAATGTAGTACAGTATTAATTATGTTTTACAACTCACAAATTACTGAAAAATGCAGGGAGGTTGTGGAATGGCTCCATGCCCGTCCATTCTGTTTGGAAATTATGTCCTTCACCGCAACACTGTGAGCATTAACAAAGTTACAATAATAAAAAAAAAAAGCTTTAAACCTCATTCTTCTCTCACAGGGCATCTTCAAAGCTTTTGAATAATAAGAAAGAGTAATACTTTACAGTTTGAGTTTTATTCATGTTCCTAGTTTTCATAATTTTAATAATAGCTAAAAGTTACGGTAACATGAAAATGAACTGCCTGATCAAACAAAATGAATGGCACTGGCAACCATTAAAAATAATAAACTGTAAAGAGTAAGAGGATATGGTGTCTTTAGTTTATGTGTTTTTTTTCTGAAGTATATCCAAAACATAACATAAGACCAGTGAAGTAATGTAAACTAGTGGCCAATTCTACCATGAGGGCATTTGTTAAAGTTGTATTTTTAAGTTACTGACAGATGTACAGATGTTTCAGCTAAGACGCCAAACTGCAAAAAAAAAAAAAAAAAAAAACACTTTTTGAATGACCATACTGTTCATTTGTCTGACTTATAGTTTTTCTTATTTTATGAAATAGTTTACAGTAAGTCATATCCATTTGACCTATAAAATCTTAAACTTTCAAAACAAGGTCAGCTACTATAATATTATCCTATCAATCAATCCAGCTGGGGATTAATAAAGTTATTAAATAGGACAATAAGGCAAACGTAACCTGTTTGCGTTCATTGGACCAAACATCTCAGCTCTCTCTTAACTGTTGATAAATCTTACGCTAAGATGCACCAAGATTCAAGGGAAGATTATAGCAATTTCTTTTATTTTGTTATTTTTGTTAACTTTACTTTATTAGGCAAATAATCATTGATACTAGCAAATCATACTTGCGAAAATTTTGCAAGAATAAATAGTTAATGAAATGATGATGAGGGAGAGAAGAACATCACACGTTACAGTAAGAAAGGAGATAATTTTAATAAGTAGTGACTTGTGAGAGGACTCAATATTAGAATAGACACATGATTAGTGTGGGAAGTTATTACAGTCACTTACGACAGCATGAATATTAACACTACAAAGTGTAACATGAACAGGTTAACAGAACATATTGGATAGATAGATAGATAGATAGATAGATAGATAGATAGATAGATAGATAGATAGATAGATAGATAGATAGATAGATAGATAGATAAGAAGAGAAATGCAGGGCATATGTAAGTGAGCACGTGTGAAGTGTGGCTGTCAGGTAATATACTATACCTACATCTGTAATAATCATCGGAAAACGCAATTTGCTGCATAAACATTACTGTGAGCAAAAATATTCCCCTGTGTGTAACCCGCAAGTACCTGTATGTTTAACCCAGGTTTTCATGTAACTCTGGAAAATGTAGTGTACAACTGGCCATGGGTAAAAACAAGGCCTGGCAAGTAAATTTTGATGTTATTGAACGCTTGTCATTGTGACTCGGTGATAGTCACACAATATGCTTTTTGAAAGGGGAATTGCCTATGCCGTAATATAAATGGAATATCTTGTTTTGAGTAGTCAGTGTTATGGAATCTCTGTAGTTTTTCCGTAGTAATGTTTCTTGTTGTCAGGCAGTTTGCCACTGCTCTTCAGAAAGGTTGTGTGTGTAATTTGTTTATCGTTCTCTGTCTAGGTGCAAGACTTGCTGCTGCTGACCTTCGGATAATGTCGCTTTGTGGTTTGTAGATGTTTCTGCTTCTGTGCGTTGGTGTGAGTATGTAGGCTGGCGAGACAGTTTCTATTTGTCGCAGCTAGGCTGTATGTGCCTTTTCATTTTATTGGGAGGCTTACGTTGAAGTGAAGGAAAAAGTAGATATAAAATGGTAGTGTCATAATGCAGTTTCGATCAGTAACAAAGTATGCACCGAATAAACAGTGAAACACCACAGTCGATAAATAAGTCACATTGAAGAACTGAAAACTTGAAGATAAGCCTAAGACAAAAACTCTGCCAGGAAAACTGATTCCTTACTATTGTTGTGGAGGGATATAGTAGTTGTAGCAACCATTGTTTATAGTGGGACGAGTCCCTGAAGTGGATATGCATAAGTGCCAGTGCTCTTTGTTTAAGATTTACTTATTCAATTGAAGAGTGGTTAGCAGGAGCTTCAAGAACCACACTAAACTGATTCAATCGAAGAGTGGAGGTGGACCCCTTGTAGTATGAAGCACTGCAATAACATTGTCTGACAGTAGACTGAAGAGTGTGGTGGTGAGGGGGGGCTGAATATGCTTGATGAGAACAGGAACTCTCAAAAACACTTCCAGCAAGTAATGAAGACTGTGGTACAAAATAAAACAAAAAACACAAAAAATGGGAAAGCATTACATTCCTGCTTTAGTGTCATCATAGTGGTCATCTAAAGGATGTGGTTTAAGGCTGAGTTGTCAGAAAATTTTGAAATACAGTTTGTTTATCAAATTCAAGATTTATTTTGTGCTATGATCTAGTATAGTTTGTTGATTTCTAAATCTTCATGTTTTGATCCTACTTCGATCTGACTACTGTTTGTAAGGTAGCACTAGAATTTGTGGAATTTTAATAATCCATTTTTATTTATCAGTTTATTGGAAGGATCGAAACAGTCTCAAAAGGAAGGTAACTTTGTAAGTGGAAATGAAGGGGTGTGAAACGAGGTTACAGAGAAAAAAGGAGTCAGCCATTATTACTAGCATTTGCCTTAATTCCATAGGTTGCAGCGCCAGTCACAACCAAGCAAATTTTACCACCAGCCTCAACCCTACAAGAATCAAGAATTTCCACTACCCAGCAAACAATAGTGCAAACATCATATTTTAATGAATCAACACTTGATTTGACCAAGAAAATACCAACAATTTCCTCTCCTCTGCAAGGGTCTTCACTTGTTACAAGCCAGAAAATAATGGAAGTACCAGTAGTTGCTCTAACCCAGCAGATGCCAACCCCTACTTTACCCCTGGAAAAACCTGTGCTTGCTAAGACCCACCAAATATGAACCCCCGTTTTCCCCACTGCAAGGCTCAACACCCTCCTCTGCTGATCATATTTTAACTACACAAGCTAATTTGAGAAAAGCTATAGTGTAGTGTCGTGTCCTCATTGTAAGTTATCACTAAATATTGTACATTGTCATATCCTTTAGAAAGCCAGTACTGTATATAGATCCTGAGTGTGGCATTTATGCAGTCCGGAAAGATTTCTGGCAAGCTACCCCCCACTCCCAATTCCTATCCGTGTAAAAAAGAAAACTTGGGGCTTGATGCAAGACACTATCTGTGAACTTGTGAAATGAAGAGTGAACCAAGGGACTGCAGTAAAAAGTGGACTTGTGGCATTTCAGTGCATCCATTTATGCTCACTGGAATACTGCATTTCATATTCACCAAGTAATCACTTGGAAAAAGAGGCAAAATGGTTTGGGGATGCTAAAAAAAACTATGTGAAAAATTATATCAGAAAGCCATTGATGAACATGCACCTCTTGCAGTCTTAATTGACACTGGAGATACCTCAAAAAGCTTTGTGTGTGTTTTTGACAATAAACCATCATATTTTAGTAAGTTTGAAAGTGTGCTTGTCACCTATGATGGCAAACAAAGCACATGGAACTATCCATTTACAAGTGCCAAGCTGTGTTGTTTTCACAAGTCCATCTCCAAATGGTATCTATTTCAAACGAACAGAGACCTGTTCCAGGTACAGACAGAACTGTGCAGGAGAAGCAAGACAGTCTTAACCCAGCAAAGGTGTACCCATCTGAGAGACCTGTTTTGTAAAGAATGATGAAGTACATTTTTGGATTGATGAAGATCCCAGCCTCCCTACCCAAACATTTGAGAGATGCAGGGCATCAAAAATACCCAAATGTCTTCATGCCACAGGAGAATATTTGCTCTGAATGTGAAGGCAGCATTCCTTTAAGTGAGCCAGTATTGATCATAAAAAGTGCAAAAATGATTCCATTGACCAGAGTCTTTGAAGGTGAGTTCAGACTTTGCTCTCTATTTAGCCTGAAATGTCTAGAAGTGGCATTTGAGGAATAAGTAATCTAACCTCCACCCCAAGGGGTATCAGCCTTTTTACAAACAGTGCACATCATGTGGAATGATATACCATTATCAGGAGTGGGAACAAGGAGTTCATAATTATGATGACCATTATCATTCTTGGCTTACGTTTTTGCTTGCATTTAAGGGCTTCACGATAAAGGGGGAGTTGATAAACAGACTTATAATTAGTATATTTTGAAATTTACTTTCAGACACAAAATGCTTTGAACTAGGTGTCTGAGGCCATGGAGCAAGACAGTGGGTTCACACTCCCAAATCATTACAGGCTCCTTCACACCCTTACTACACATGAGTGTGGGTTCTTATGTGTAAAATGTGAGCATAATCCCCCTGTTGTTTTAATGGACCTCCATAAAAACAGAGTTGTTAGCATGCCTGACAAGTATATTGAGCTTGTAGTTCAAATGACTTCAGTGTGCTCTTTATAAAATACCTGTTTTCTTTCCTAATATAATATCAATAGTTTCAATCAATATTTTACACCTCATTTAACTAAATTCAATTTTAGTTAGTGACATCCAAGAGCCTCCAGAAGACTACACAGGAGAAGCAAATTGGATCTTTGGGTTCTGTTTGCCTTAAGATAATTTCCATTGGTTTTCTTACAGTAAGATGTTTTATTTTATATTTTCTTTCATGTACATGTGCTGACAAACAGCTTGCTTTGTATTTTCACGCACAAGAAGAAACCCCTTTGCAGTCTACCCTTGTTTTGAATTCTGTACTCCTTGGAAAGGTCCCCATACCAGAAACTATAACATTATATTTAACACAGAATGCAAAAAGTCGCACCATCCAAAACCTGCTGAATATACTGATGCTTGTCTAACAGAGGACCGATTTTTAAATGAAGTCATGAAGATAAAGATTAGAACAGTACCACCTTTTTCCTTCTGTAATAGTTGTAGCTATGATTTGTAATGTCTTTTTGACACCAATGGCTTTGGATGAGTGAATACTTCATTTTTGGTTTTTAAGGTTGATGCCGTGAAGCACTTATGTAAGGAGAGTGATTTGGTCAGCACAGGCTCTAAAATGGACCCAATCCTCCAACAGCATGAGGAAATTAGAAACAGGAACATGTACAATAAGGTACTTGAAAAAATATGGGGGGGCATCAGGTATGTTCCTTTTAGATATACGTAGTCTCAGAATTATATATGCGACATACTGTATCATGTCTTAATTGTTCTGGATGTAACTTAATGACTTAATGGGGAGATGTTATCCTAGTGGGGTATTTTGTTGGGTTTTTTTTTGCCCAGTTTTAGGCCATTGCTAAAAATGTATTACATGACCTACCTGAATAAACAGACACGTAAAGTATTTAAAATGTTTATTAATGGAAGACTGATAAAATTGTAGCACTGCCACATAAATTCATTTTCTGTTTTTTCTTTTGTCACTGTATTGTGTTATCACAAACAGTGTAAGGCCTAAGATGGGCGTATTGGGTACATGTCAATAGGGAGGACCTTTGTGAGGTGTGGGTCTGTTGCAGCAATTTCCAGGAGGGTGCCATGGAAACGGATTCAGACGTACTGTTGAGCACGAAAAGGCAGGAAAAGAAGAGCAAAAACAGAGCCCGAGCTTTATGGCGAAGGTGATAAATGTGAGCTATTCAATGCCAGGAAAGAGATTGTCTCAGTGAAGTGGCAAAGTACTACACAGTTCGAAAATGGCCATCGCAAAGAAATCCTGGAATACTGAATGTGAAGTGGACAGGACAATTAAGAGGATCAAGATTGAGTGAGCAAGTAGTAATCTTTAATTCTGGAATAGTACATCTCAAGATTTGGAAACATTTTATTTTATGAAGAGAGAAAACTGTGTGGACATTGTCGGATATTTTGGGTTCATGATTTTTCGTGTTATTTGTATACAGTATATGTTGGGAACGGGGGTGTGGAATCTGAACATTGTTTCTGAGTTTGTGTGATTTGTATATAGTTGATTTATTACATTTGATACTCTGCCACGTTTCTCTTGGTCATGTTTTTGTATAAGTTAATTTTACTATTGGATATAATCAGTCTGCGCCGCAAGAAGGGGTCCGAAGTCAGTTTGGGGTTGACCTGCAATCCGATTCTAACACATTGCTAAAAACATGCTGCATCATAGCGGTTACGATCACTATAAAATATTTACAAATGCAATAGTTTTAGTATATGAGTTTGATAGAGGTTTAGCAACGCATGGTAATCTCTGGGAACCAGAGACGTTGCCATTAGGTACTCATTAGTGAAGACAATTGGAATCATCAGAAAACAACATAAAACTGGCAAATAAAAGAAACTGTCTGTTAGTCTCCCTATGCTCCAAGAAAGAAAGAGAAAGCCAGATGTGGATGGTCATATAGTCACTTGGTCTACTGAGCTTTAGGTCTTCTATGACATTTTGCATGAAGATAAAACAAAAGATTAATGGGATCTGCTCTTCAAAATTAACCTGGTACTACAGCTTGTTGGCTGCTTTTAAATAGCCAAGTCGCAGAACAATTCTTTTCAAAAATGTGATGGAACCATTACGTTTTAAATATGATGTCCCCAACAACACAGATTTTTGTCTTACATTCCATTATACATCATGAAAATGAACAAAAGATTAAAGAATTCATTAAGAGGGTCCAAAAAGGACTGGGCCAAAGCAAAGTTTACTTTTCTGTACATGGGCAACTAACAATAGGTAATGTTAAGTTCTTTTTACTTTCTGATTAGGGTTTCTGTTCCAGATTTTTGTGCTTTTATTTTTTATGTTGTGGTAAAAGGTGCTATATTGTGCCCGACCTGACACAGACTCACACTGAGGCACGTGTAAAAGCACAAGGATCTTTTATTTTTCTTCACCTGTGGGGCACATCTTCCCCGTGAACCCCACAAGTAATACACATTCTCAAGCACTTAAGCAAAACACACAATCCTCCACCTTGGCACCACCACTCCTCCCAGGTAACCTCGTCCTCTTCCTCCCGATTCTGGCTCCTGAGTGATGGATGCTGGCCCCACCACCCATGTCTTGCACACACAATTAACCTGTTTGTGAGAGATGCTCTGAGGGTGATGAAACCTACTGTGGACAAAGTGAAGGCGATAGTGGAATTCTTCCACAGGAGCACAACAGCCACAGAGAAGCTCAAATCTACCCAACGACAGATGGGCATGCCTGAGCTCAAGCTCAAACAGGAGTGCATTACAAGGAGGAACTCAACCTTTCATATGCTAAAACGGATTCTGGAGTCCAAGGATGCAGTCATCTTTACCCTGGCTGTTATCTGTGCACTTGTTGATCCTCTGAGCCAAGAGGAATGGGAGGTGATGCAAGAGGCATGCATTTTTCTGGAGCCATTTGAGCAGGTCACTGTGGAGATCAGTGCAGACTGGTACAGTGTACAAATGCTATTACATTATTATTACTGTTATTAATATCATTATTATTCAATTATTATTATTATTTTTATTAGTTATTATTGCATTATTGGTATGAAGAGTAGATTAAACATGAATGGAAATAATATATACTGCTAAATAAAACAAAGCATAATTTTAACAGTTATTCTTTACTCATTTTCAGCTATGTTACAGCCTCCAAAATGGTGATCCTGAGCAAGGGTCTGCAGAGAGTGACAGCTGAGCACCAGACCAGAGTAACCACAGGGAAAGTGGCAGAGTTAGTGGCTGCTCTCTGTGCATCCATGGACAGAAACTTTCACAGAATAGAATATATGCTTGACCCAAGATTCAAAAGGTTGGCCTTTAATGAAAACAGAGTGACTGATGAAGCTCTTCTGAGAAAAAGTGCAGCAGCAAGATATGGCCAGCCAGCTCCACTGCCAGGGGACCAAAAGGGAGAAAAGGAAACAGAGGATGAACAAAAGGAGCCACAAGCGTCTGCTGTTTGGAGGTTCTTTGAAGAATGAGCGACTGGTCCTGGAGATACTCAGAAAAGAAGGAAACTCTCAGCAGATGCAATACTGGAAGTGAGATCGTATCTTGAGGAGCCTCTTTTCCAAAGAAGTGCAGACCCACTGAGCTGGTGGGAGACCAAGGCTTCAGTTTAACAACGTCTTATGCATGTGATGGCACGGAGGCTGCATTGTAGCAACCTCAGAGAGAATCTTCTTCAAAACAGGGCAGATGATAACAGAGAGAAGAAATAGGATCAACCCCTCAAAGCTGAGGCACTTGGTTTTTCTTAATGCCAACCTTCTTTAAAGACTAGCTAAAACTATTTCTTGGATGCTACTTTTTTTGTTTTACACATTATTTATATTTTGTTTTGTGATTCTCTAAGCTTATGTTGTTTCACTGAAAATAATTAAAAATATTGGATCTTTTTCTCAAATTGAGATGGTTTTGTTTTTGTACCTTAAAATTTATTATTCTGTACCATGTTATAAGCCATATAAATAATAAACATTTGATACAATGTATGTTTTGTACATTAGTAATTAATTTCACTTATAATTTTACATTATTTTTGGTAATAAATTAATTTAAGCACCAAAAAAATCTGAAGAGCCACTTGGGAGCCAAAAGAGCCGGCTCTTGAATTCCCATCACTACAGTGGACTATACGTGTTTGATGTATTAGTTTTAGATTTTATGTAACTACATTTGGCTCAACATAAAAAACTGTTAGACTTCATAATGAAGGACCATGGGGCAGACGATCACTTGCTGGTAACAACTAATACATTTTGTTATTTTAATCCATCAAGTAGCACAGAGCTGTGGTGACTTTAAAGTACCAAACTGTTGTATTTTCTTGTCTAAAAGCTGTTGTATAGAGAAATGTTTCATCAATTTGGTATTACAATTCTGAAGATCCTAAAGGTCAGTGGGTGATGTCCTATATAGAGGATGAAGAAGTAATAGATGTCCTCTACAACTATGTGGATGGAGTGCTTTCAAGAGCTCCAGGCTCTTTTGAAAGAATGGGCAGAATCTGTATAATCTGGAATGTGCTAATGCCAGAAATTAATTTTTAATGAGTATATAAATTGTTTGTATGAACAATGTAAGCTCTTTGTCTATGTTTGTGACAGGCTTTTATTAAAGCTCTGGAAAGAGTTGAGAGGATTTCTCTAGCAGAGGCAGAGGACATGTTTATGGATAGCCCAGTATAGACAGAGTGGCATGTCATGTGAAACAAACAAGATCTTTCTTTATTCTTTTTAGTACCATTATTCTGTTAAAATACCCTTAAATTGTACAGAATGTAGATAAGAATATAAACAAAATATATGTAAATGTAAGTATATACTATATGTTTAGAGTGAATTTTTAATTAGGCATTAGTACAACACTTTAAGTACTGATAAAAGTCAATTCCAGAATATGTCATAAGTAGGATGTATCTATTTAAAAATTACAAGGCCAAGAGATGTGCTGATATGATTATAAATTTTGCTTTTAGGCTTTAGTGTTGATTTGTGTGTGCGTTTTAATAGAAAGAGAAAAGAATTTGATATACTGTACTTGTGTCACAACAAGATGGAAGCACAAGGACAGCATCTGTGAAACATTTGAACTTGGGATTCCACTTCCACTCCAACTCCTAAAAACATGCTTATTTTGTTGACTTTTGCCTTTTACGATTATGTTATTTCTGAGTGTTATAAAAGCTTATGAACCCTGCCTAATTCTATTGTATATTTGACTTAATTATTGATGTAAATAATAAAGGACACATTTTTCTGCTATTGCCTAAGATCCTTGGTTATGTACCGTAAATTTGGAATTGTCGGTGTATCTGTTTTTATTTTTTTAGTTGATGTCACTTACATACTTTTTTCTTTAAAAACTTCATAACTGCATTGTACAATTTTATTCCTTTTCGTGCATTACAAACAAACATGATCATTCACTATTACACTTTCTTTAATTTATAAATATATACTGTATAATATAACAGTGGATATGCCATAGCTGAAATGCTTCATCAAGTTTATAAAATTGATTTTTTTGTGAATTTCTTGAATTCAACTGGCCCATCATTATTATTGTTAATTGTGCTTATTATACAGTATTTGACAAGGTAGCACAATTTCCATCCATCCATCCATTTTCCAACCTGCTGAATCCGAACACAGGGTTACGGGGGTCTGCTGGAGCCAATCCCAGCCAACACAGGGCACAAGGCAGGAAACAATCCCAGGCAGGGTGCCAACCCACCACAGGACACACACAAACACTAGAGCCAATTTAGAATCGCCAATCCACCTAACCTGCATGTCTTTGCACTGTGGGAGGAAACCAGAGCGCCCGGAGGAAACCCACGCAGACACGGGGAGAACATGCAAACTCTATGCAGGGAGGACCCAGGAAGTAAACCCGGGTCTCCTAACTGCGAGGCAGCAGCGCTACCACTGCGCCACCGGGTAGCACAATTTATCCTGAATAATTATCAATAAAGTCAGCTTTTGGTAGTCCCTTTGGTAGCGCCTTGTCCTTTTATATAGTGCTGACTCAATCAACTGGCATACAGATGAAGACAATTAGAATTAACAGATTTTATCAGAGCCTCCAATTGTAAAAACACAGTCTACAAATACCATGGACCTTGTTGGACCTGCTGGTAATATCACAAGATTTAAATTTGGGTAAAAATGCTTTTGTATTGTATAGCTTAAAAAACATTGGAACTAAATTAAAGAAAAAGGACTGTGTAAGTCTAATTAATGCAGGGCCAAAAACTTTAAAGCTCAACATTCTAAAACCATGAGTAAAAGACAGAACCTTTTAATCCTAAGGTCATTTAACTAAATGCGTGTGTGTGTGTGATTGTATGTGTATGTTGTATATCTCACACAGGAAACTGCATTGATGTAAACCACTTTTACAACATAACATATGACAAATGAGAATAAAAAATGCCTCACCAAATATATAACCAGAATACATTTCCAGCTATTCAAATTGAATTACTTAAAGGTTAAGTATAGACAGGGGCTGTGTTGTGTATAGTAAAATGTCCAGTGAAGCAGAGTTATTTACAGTTGGTTTAGATGGTTATGTAGAACAGAATCATGTCATGTCTGTAAGGCAGAGCCCTGGGTAGTCATATGTCCTTATGTCATGTTGATGTTTTAAGATGCCACAAAATATCCAGCATCTCTTAACTTGATAACAGCAATGATAATTTTATTGTGTTTTAAATCTAGACCTGGATAGGTCTTCAGTAACAGGGGGCAATAACATTTAATACTGCAAAAATAATCACACAGTTTTTAATTGATCATAACTTATCAGACTCCAGATTTCTAAATCCATACTTAAGATCATATTCCTTCTTCTCACCATTACAACATTGTTATTTAAAAATTGATTATTTCTTTATAAATAACAATTACTTAAGCACAATCAAATCTTGCAAGTACTATGCTATTGTTATCTCCGACCATGTGCCACAGATATATCTCGCAGCCGGCCTCTTAACCCCCTGTTATTAGCTGATGAGAACTATACAGAATTTATATCCAAGCAAATTGATTCTCTTTTAGAGACAAATGCATCCTCAAAGATTTTTTTCTGCAGGAATACTCTGGGAAACTCTGAAGGCATTTTTAAGAGGACAGATTATCTCATATCTCTCCCACAAAAATAAATCGGAAACTAAGAATGCCTCAGAGTTAATTAGTGAAATTACCAGAATAGATCAAAACCACGCCAAGCTTCTAAATGAGGCACTTTTTAGGAAAAGACAGGCAATCAGAACTCAACCTCCTGACAACAAAAGAAATGGAACAACTCAATTTTAAATCACAATATTATTACTGTGAACACGGAAAGAAGGCTAGTAAGATCTTAGCTCAACAAATCCACAAACAGGATGTTCGCAATGCAAAATCAGTAATTACCAACACAGATGGAGATTAAATTATTGACCATAAAAATATAATGCATACATTTAGAGACTACTATAAGTCCTTATATTCTTCTCAGTTAAAAGAATAAAAGACATAATCTAATGCAGGCATGTCAAACACGCGGCCCGCAACAGAAAACTGTGCGGCCTGTATGACAGATCCTAGTTAGCACTAAACTTGTACAAAATGATTACTATCGTTTGTGATTGAATCATTCTGCATCTTCGGCGTTACTTATTGACTTTTCTTACTTCTGCCTTCTGACAAAAGCGCGTTTTCACATGGCATTAAGGTACCGGAAATGTCATCTGCTAGTATAGCCACGAGCCTTGGCCAAAGTTAATGAGCCGCGACGTCGCAACTGAAGTGCTAGGCTATAGCAGCCTGGCAGCAGGGGCGGCCTTAGGCATCTGCAAACTGTGCACCTGCACAGGGCCGCCACGCCAATATATATTGAATATAAAACAGAAAGAGAAAATAATGACGCAGTTGACGGCAATGTGGCCGAAAAACATTGTTTCTTGTTAATTAGTACGCTGTATTTACTAATGTTGCTCGAGTTGGAGCAGTAAGCTATATGTAGTATTATAACGTTCTGCCGTAATGAGAATATCATGGGCCGCCACTTGGTTTTCAAGTTACGGACACGCGCATATAGAAGCATGGCAGCTATGCAGTGTCCGCAATGGACGTGGCCATCCGCCGTGCATAAGATACCATATTGACATTGGCGGGCGAAGGGGCAACTGATTCTTTCTCTGCCCAGGGCCGCCACGAGCTTAGAGCCGCCCCTGGCAGGCTACACTACTGACTGGGCTGCTGAGACTGGCCACTGGGCAGAACTGACCATCACGAGTAGTAATAGCTCACATATTTTCACATTTTTTTGCTCTAGTTTTATGTAATTTTGTGCTAGTATTGTAACGAACAGTTAGTGCAGACTACAGCTGAAGATCTGAAGTGGATGCGAGAAGTTGGTGAGTTGTTTATTAACAATTTTTTGTGATTTTGAGTTTGTAAAATTAATGTAGGTCAGGGGGCTTTTTGCATATCGGCTTGTTTTACAATATAAACTTTGAAGTAAACTTAGTAAAGTAAAATTTGATTTTTGGAGGATTTGTTTTCCAACTTGAATTACTGAGCAATGAATTCAGTGGGCGTTTTCGTGATTTAGTTCACACGAACAGGACTTTGCGCTGTTTACGTCACCATACTCTTACAACGTTGAGAATGCGCCTGAGAATATCCAAATGGAATTGATTGAACTGCAGTCAGATTCTATTCTGAAGGCAAAATACAACGAAGTTGGTGTGCCAGGCTTGTATGCTTACCTGCCACCCTCGTATGTGCAGATATGTAAGTTGGCATCGAGAGTACTGTCTATGTTCAGAAGCACTTACCTTTTTGAGCAATTGTTTTTGTTAATGAAAGCTACCAAAACCCCACATCGCTCAAGACTTTCTGTCGAGCACCTTTCATCCCTCATAAAAGTTGCCGCTGCACAAGATTTCAAGCCTGATATTGACGAACTGGTTACTAACAAGAAATGCCAAGTGTTGGGACAAAAGAAATAGATATCAGACTGTAAGACTCCTATATAAGGACCTAGCTAAGAGGCTAAGACTCTAATTGTACACTGTTGAACGGAGATTGTATGGAAATAAATTGCTTTTCTTCAAACTTTAAGCGTTGCATTTTTTAAAGTTTTCAGTATTGGAAAGAAAGCTACAGTAACTTTGTATAACAGTATTTGTTACAGTGCAGCCCGCTGACACACGTATAGCAATCAAAGCGGCCCACCAATGGTAGTAAATTTGACATGCCTGATCTAATGCATTTTTTGATACATTGCAGATACCACAGCTTGATACTCTCAGTGCAGAAGAATTGTATAATTCTCTGACACTACCAGAATTACTAGACACTATAAACTCACTTCAGAGCGGGAAAGCACCAGGTCCTGATAGCTACCCTACTGAATTTTATAAAAAAAAATTCAATTCAAGTTAGGTCCCCTTTTATTAACAACATTTATAAGCCAGAGACAATAAAATTCTACCTCAAACTTTTTGCCAAGCATTAATTACCATTTTTCCTAAGAAAAATAAGGACTTATTACAATGTGCATCATACAGACCAATCTCATTTCTGAATAATGATGTTAAGATAACTCTCCATAGTTCTAGCTAGAAGGAATGAGAAAGTACTGGCTTCAGTAATATCACAAGACCAAATTGGATTTATTAAATGTAGACACTTAGCTTCCAATCTTCGACGTCTATTTAATGTAATATATTCTCCCATAAAGTCTAACTCTCCAGAGATCATATTATCTTTGGATGCAGAAAAAGCATTTGATATGGTTGAATGGGTCTACCTAGTCACTACACTGCATGCATTTGGGTTTGGCCGAACATAACAGTCGAGAATGTGGTGTTATACCACTGCTATTTGCAATCACCCTTGAGCCATTGGCTGTTAACTTTCAAAATGCATTAGAGATAAAGGGGATATTCAGAGAAGGACATGAACAGAAAATATCACTATATGCAAATGATATGGTACTGTATATATCGGACCCAAAAAATTCTGTGCCTGCAGCCCTAACTGCTCTAGTAGAATCTGAAAAGATATCTGGACTCAAAATTAGTTTGAACAAAAGTGTGCTTTTCCACGTGAATTCTCTAGCAAACAACACTAAATTGGACACCTTCCCTTTTATCATTGTAGATCAGTTTAAATACTTACAGTAGGGGTAAACATCACAAGTAAATATGCAGCTTTTTTTAAACAAAATTTTGCTGTCTGCTTGGAAAAACTTAAACGAGACTTGTATAGATGGTCTGCCCTCCATCTTACTTTAGCACGGAGAATTAGCAGTATCAGGATGAATATCCTCCTTAAACTTCAGTTTCTATTTCAAACAATACCCATATATATTAACAAATATTTTTTTAAGACATTAGATTCAAACATTTATTTGGAATTCGAAATATCCACGCATCTAAAGGGCAACCCTTCAATGACCTAAATCAGAAGGTGGCATGGCTCTATATAATTTTCAATTTTATTACTGGGCAACAAATAGACAAGCTATAAAAACCAGGACATTGACAGAAACAGATGAACACACACTAGCTTGGTCTGCAATAGAAATGAAATCCTGCAGTACTTCTTTATATTCCTTGTTTTTTACACCATTAACAATAGAATTCCTAGCCTAAGAAAAAACTCATAATTCCTTCGCACCTCCTCATCATTGTCTTTGTTTTGCAAATGTGCCTGGGATTCTAGAGCTAAATACAAGGTATCGTCAATATGCTAACAACCCAATTGTCCTTCATTCATTCAGAATATAGAGCCAATGTAGGAAGCACCTCAAGTTAGAGAATATTTTATCTGTGGCACCTCTACACGATAACCACCTTTTTCCACCAACTCAAACTTGCACAGTTTTTAATGTTTAGAAAATGTATAGCATTAAATAATTTAGAGATTTGTATATAAATAATGTCTTTGCTTCCTACAAACACTGTAAAAAATAAATCTTGCATGTGTGAAAAATAATAACACAAAATAGCTAACTATATGCAAAATAATCACTTTAATTAATAAAAATGGGTTTTACCCTTTTTATTGATTACTTAATTCTAATTCAATAAAAAAATTAAGAATAATGTTAACTTATTATTTTTCTTAAAATGTAAACATTTTTTATAACTTATTCTAAATAAAAAAACTATACTGTTAACTGAACACATTTAAGTTAAATTTAATGACACTGCACTTCCTCTCACATCAATTTTTTAGTCTTTACAACAATGCATTCAGCTGTAACTTTTATCCATAATAAGAGCTATTTTACTACGAATGTGTAAGTATAAAGCACATTCATTTCTGTAATGAATAAGTAGTATTTCATTTTGTTAGTTACACACGTAAGCAGTTGTTGTTTTCACAAAACCTTTCCATTCATGTGGGAAACATGGCGAGCAAGATAGCATCTTTTTAACAACATACCTCGTTGGTTAGCAAGCACATTTCTCGGATAGTTACGTATGTTCATATGTATTTTTTATCGTTTAAAACTACTATTTTACACAGAAAAAGAAAATGACACTTTGAGATAAGTTTGAGAACGATATGGTGTTTGTCCTAAACTACAACCTGTAAACAACGCAAAATGATGTTTGCCTGTCACAGTATTATTTGACCTCTTATTTAATTAGGGTTCTGCATAGGTAATGTATTTTTTGCTTAATTTTTAACACTGTGATTTTATTTGGCGATGCAAAAAAAAACGGTTCTGATTTCCTACGTCCTATTTTATTTCAGGATTTTTGCTATTGCATACTGAAAAGTAGTGGAAAAGGCGGCCATTCATTTAACTGGATAAGCTAGTGTAAATGCAGGAAGTGGTTGAAGAGCGGCATCTGCCACAGGATTTCAGTCATTTCACTCTCTATGTTCCCTTCCCCTTTACCTCTCATTCCTTGGGCATTACTTGATTGAGATGTTCTTTTTGTGTACTGTAAGTTAAAAAAAAAAAAAAAGAAAATCTGCATTGACATTTGAATGCCAGTAATTCAGTAAAAATTATTCTCAGACATTTGATTCAATTTTCAAATGTTTACCTTTGAAAATATAACTCCGTTGTTGTGACTATCTGGGTATGTTCAAATAAAAAAAGATATATGGAATTTTAACATTTATTTGTTATACAGTAACTGCTGTCCAGCATTGCATTAGTACTCATTTTTTTGAGAAATTCAAATGAAAATCTGAGTAAAATAAAAATATTTTTGTCACTATTTACAGTGCATCCGGACAGTATTCACAGCGCATCACTTTTTCCACATTTTGTTATGTTACAGCCTTATTCCAAAATGGATTAAATTCATTTTTTTCCTCAGAATTCTACACACAACACCCCATAATGATAACGTGAAAAAAGTTTACTTGAGGCTTTTGCAAATTTATTAAAAATAAAAAACTGAGAAATCACATGTACATAAGTATTCACAGCCTTTGCTCAATACTTTGCTGATGCACCTTTGGCAGCAATTACAGCCTCAATTCTTTTTGAATATGATGCCACAAGCTTGGCACACCTATCCTTGGCCAGTTTCGCCCATTCCTCTTTGCAGCACCTCTCAAGCTCCATCAGGTTGGATGGGAAGCGTCGGTGCACAGCCATTTTAAGATCTCTCCAGAGATGTTCAATAGGATTCAAGTCTGGGCTCTGGCTGGGCCACTCAAGGACATTCACAGAGTTGTCCTGAAGCCACTCCTTTGATATCTTGGCTGTGTGCTTAGGGTCGTTGTCCTGCTGAAAGATGAACCGTCGCCCCAGTCTGTGGTCAAGAGCGCTCTGGAGCAGGTTTTCATCCAGGATGTCTCTGTACATTGCTGCAGTCATCTTTCCCTTTATCCTGACTAGTCTCCCAGTCCCTGCCGCTGAAAAACATCCCCACAGCATGATGCTGCCACCACCATGCTTCACTGTAGGGATGGTATTGGCCTGGTGCTGAGCAGTGCCTGGTTTCCTCCAAACGTGACACTTGGCATTCACACCAAAGAGTTCAATCTTTGTTTCATCAGACCAGATAATTTTCTTTCTCATGGTCTGAGAGTCCTTCAGGTACCTTTTGGCAAACTCCAGGTGGGCTGCCATGTGCCTTTTACTAAGGAGTGGCTTCCGTCTGGCCACTCTACCATATAGGCCTGATTGGTGGATTGCTGCAGAGATGGTTGTCCTTCTGGAAGGTTCTCCTCTCTCCACAGAGGACCTCTGGAGCTCTGACAGAGTGACCATCGGGTTCTTGGTCACCTCCCTGACTAAGGCCCTTCTCCCCCGATTGCTCAGTTTTGATGGCTGGCCAGCTCTAGGAAGAGTCCTGGTGGTTTCGAACTTCTTCCACTTACGGATGATGGAGGCCATTGTGCTCATTGGGACCTTCAAAGCAGCAGAAATTTTTCTGTAACATTCCCCAGATTTGTGCCTCAAGACAATCCTGTCTCAGAGGTCTACAGACAATTCCTTTGACTTCATGCTTGGTTTGTGCTCTGACATAAACTGTCAACTGTGGGACCTTACTGTATATAGACAGGTGTATGCCTTTCCAAATCATGTCCAATCAACTGAATTTACCAAAGGTGGACTCCAATTAAGCTGCAGAAACATCTCAAGGATGATCAGGGGAATCAGGATGCACCTGAGCTCAATTTTGAGCTTCATGGCAAAGGCTGTGAATACTTATGTACATGTGTTTTCTCAATTTTTTTGTTTTTAATAAATTTGCAAAAATCTCAAGTAAACTTTTTTCACGTTGTCATTATGGGGTGTTGTGTGTAGAATTCTGAGGAAAAAAATGAATTTAATCCATTTTGGAATAAGGCTGTAACATAACAATATGTGGAAAATGTGATGCGCTGTGAATACTCTCCGGATCCACTGTATATTTAATCAAACTCATTTATTTTAATAAATTGTTTACTCAATAGTGCAGTGTATTAAATCTACTCAAAAATATTGCTTGTAATTTGTTGCCTTATTTTTTAAGTACTTTTAACATTGTTTTTTACAGTGAAGAATTGCACTCCAAATTTAGCTTCCCATCAACACAATTTTTCCACTCTCTCTAAATTAGAAACTTTGCTAAACAAAATCTGCCCAATTTTCCTCACCTCCCATCTATTTCTATTCCAGAAGAAATATTGATTAGTCTTGAAGACTCAGACAGCATTTCAATAATATTTAAAACTATTTTTAAGACCCTTCTTTTTAAAGATCCCAGAGTACAGGGGGAAAAGGATCTCTCACTCAACATTTCAGAAGGCAGCCATGCACAAAATTCAGCTCTAGCTCCATATGCGCAAAGCATTCAATTATTTAACTCAAAACCTTTTATCGAGCACATCTATCTTGTTTTAAATTGTCCAGAATGTTTCCAGGGCAAGATTTAACCTGTGAACGATGCAATCGAGTGCCAATCTCACTGGGCCACATGTTTTGGACATGCACCAAATTAACATCATTCCAGACAAAAAAATTTAAATGCCTATCAGACAACCTTGGAGTCACAATACATCCTAATCAATTAAAAGTTGTGTTTGATGTACTCCCAGATGAGCTTAAAGAGGAAAAGGACAAACCAACTAATTGCCTTTACTTCACTAATGGCACGTAGTCTTATCTTGCTCAACTGGAAGAATCCTAGCCTACTGCTTTTTAGTGAGTGGATAACTGGGGGGTATTTTCCGTACGTCGCTTAAATCATCTGAGATCAGATGCCTCATCTTGGATAAGTTAATGCCGGTGAAACTCATCCGGGATAAGTCGGTTTTTCAAACACAATTGTGTAGTAGATTAGTCTAGCTGGATCCAAACATCTGAGATGATTTTGTGCGCCCGCGCTGATTGAAAAGCCCATATATATAGAGTCTAGAAAACATGATCAGCAAGTCTTTGATAGGCTGCAACAAAATGACGAAAGAACGGGCGCATTTTTTCACATTAGCGGAGCAGGACCTTTTACTCGAAGGATATGAAGAATTTCAAGATTTAATATGCACAAGGGATAACACTGCCAAAGCAGCCCAAACCAGAAAAGACGGCTGGCAAAAAGTGGACAAATTAAACGCGTAAGTAGTGTAAACTGTACTTACTGAATGTAGTGTTTCATTTCCTATGTGTCAGATTAATTATTATTTAATATGTCATAATTCCAGATCAAACGTGAGCACAAGGAGAACATGAGAACAGGTTAAAGTGAAGTACAAGAATATACTTCAAACTGGTAAATATTGGTATATAACTATTTAAAGAATTGTTGACATAAAGAATTATATATATAAAGAATCAAACCGAGCAGGTTTGAGGATTTGGATGTGCTGCTATGACAACACATCCAGCAAGAGTTTCGAAAAATCGACAGATCCAGGATCATGCCAAATCGTCAACAATTACATCCGGCTAAATGACTAATCCACGTACTAAAAATACCCCCCTGTTTTTGAGGATGACCAGTGATATCCTGGCCAGCCTTTTTGTTTATTTTGAGGCCTGTTCAAACCTTTTTGATATTTTTATGTTGTTGCAACTTTGCATTTCTTCAGTTAGTTTTTTTTATTTTTTGTATTTTGGATAACTTTTTGGCTTACTCTTTTTTTTTTTTTAATTGTTTTTGGAGCGTTGAAGAAGTGCATTTCTTCATTTAGCATTTTTCTTTTTGTAATTTCTTCATTTTTTTTAAGTAGTTTTTTTCTGTTATTTTCTAGTTTAGTCTTTAATTCAATTATTTCGTTTCTTGATTCTTGGTTATTATTCGTTCTTTTGAGTTTTTAATTCACTAAATTTAAAGTGTTGTGTTGGGCAAGTGTTTTGGCCTTTCTATTTGGGAATATTTCATAACACCTGATAGTCACGTGTGAGTTCATTTGAAGAAGAGCTGCAGGGAAACTTTAATGTGTTGTCATACTGATATGGGTGTCACCGATAACTGATTAAAATTGGTTTGGAGTTTTGAATTACAAGAGATGTACAGGAGTCACAGAGGTATTCATTAGTATCAGCAAGGGAGAGAATGGAAAGCGTCTGGACAAAAAGGTGTATGGATTTAAATACACAATCTTTAGGTGCTGCACAGCAGCAAGAACCCACTATAAATGTAGAAGTTCACGATTGTAGTAATTAAAATCTGTTGTGATTTAACTAGGCTCAGATGTCATTTCTTTTTAATTAATCTTTTTGTTAACTCATAAGTATTACTTTGGAAATTCTGTTATTGTGTATTTGTATATTTATTAGTGAATACTTTCCAGTTTATTATTTTCAGATTATTGACTTCTATTTGGAATAGTTGCATATTTTTTTTCTATGTACACTGTGTTTTATGAGTTAAATCAAAAGGGGTGGATCCTCCTGATGACATAGCTATCACATTAGAACATTAGAAAGATTTATACAAAATATTTTCATGAATTTAATATTTACTTAAGTCTTATAATATGTTTAACTAATTTGGAACTTTACATAATACCTGATGGCATAAAGAATGCTACTAGAATGTATTTAAAAGTGTTATGTAAATGAACCTGAAAGATAAGACACTGCTCTGTTAGTTTTAGTCAGTCATTCTATAAAGATAGATGTGCTGTTCATATGGCATGGCTCCACTGGTCAGCTGTAACAAAGGATGTCCATTTTGGAATGTATTTGTAATGATGACTCAAGACTAATTTCTTTCACAGCCACCCAGCAGACTCTTTTAGCTCTCCAGGAGTAAGTAAAGCACATCGTTGAGGGCAGTTTTGCACCATGAAAAATTGCTACTTCTAAAGCAACCTCTAAAACGCACCTTTTAAGGTTTGTGTAGTTTGTTATCTCACTATAGTGTGATATTTCTCTCAGTGCAGTCAGCTGTTTACCACTTTATCATTGAATGTTGTTCAATTACTACAGAGACACAACTCTGCTAGATAGGCTCCAACTCCACATAATTCAGTAATGAGAAAAAACTAAACTGAGAGAGAAGGATGGACACATGTTAAGTACCCTGTTACCAGGAAAAAGAAATAAATTTGCAAGAGTATGCACCAACGTAGCGCTGCTGCCTCGCAGTTGGGAGACCTGGGCACCCGGGTTCACTTCCCGGGTCCTCCCTGCGTGGAGTTTGCATGTTCTCCCCGTGTCTGCGTGGGTTTCCTCCGGGCGCTCCGGTTTCCTCCCACTGTCCAAAGACATGCAGGTTAGGTGGATTGGCGATTCTAAATTGGCCCTAGTGTGTGCTTGGTGTGTGGGTGTGTTTGTGTGTGTCCTGCGGTGGGTTGGCACCCTGCCCAGGATTGGTTCCCTGCCTTGTGCCCTGTGTTGGCTGGGATTGGCTCCAGCAGACCCCCGTGACCCTGTGTTCGGATTCAACGGGTTGGAAAATGGATGGATGGATGCACCAACGTTTATGATGAACACAGTTCTACCACACGTAGGCCTACATTACTTTACAGAAGTACTGGACAGTTGCACATGTTAAGCAACTTTGTAAAGAGCACATGGTGAGCTAGTAGCACAGACCATAGACTTGTATAAATCAAGCACAATTCCTTAATGATTAAACTATTGTATTATACTGCCTATATTGGCACACAGAAATCCTTTAATGAATTGCTGTACTATGGCAAAAAAAGACTGAATAACGAGTTATTTGAAGAACAATACAGAATTAATTTAGTTCAATCCTAATACAGAGATGGCTCTGTCTATTATTACTGGAACACAGGAAGACTTGTTTTAATTGCCAGATAGAAAGACAGTGTGCAGTACTGTACTTGTCAATCCCTGAAGGCACTGAAACATGCTAAACTTCCTTTTAATGGGGAGCAAAGAAGCCAGTCTTTAGTCTTTTGGGCACGTGATTACTGCAGATATCATCAAAGAAAAAATTGAACTAAAAGAATTCCTCCTAGATTAGACATTATTAAAAATGACTGAGGACAAACAGCAGAGGGCTGAGTAAAAAACAGAAAAAAATGTAAGAGTTACAATAACTCCAAAGAACTTCAATTTGATCTTATAACGTGCAATTCTACTTAATAGACCATTACATTTATTTTTAGCTATAGACAAAATACTATGATACTTCAGCACAAAACATAATGCTTAAACACTAGCTGTAAAACACCAGCATGTGTGAAGTAATGTGCGCAATGCATTATCTGCATAAGTTAAATGAATGACAGATTAGTTATTGTTAAGTGAAAATTGGGACACATAAAGTGATAGGATTTGACAGGAGGTGATAGGAAGTACTCTGTGGAATAATCAAGAAAACTGTGAGTAGTGGACATTTGTGAGTTGTTTTTTTTTAAATTTTACCCTTGACATTTAATTCTCTCATATAAATTGTGAAACAAAGAAAAAAAAAATTATTTTAAAATGCTATAATTTTTTTTCAGAGTATATGAAATTTTTCTTACAACTGGGTGCTTTAAATGTGGTAGGACTTTTTATAATTTTTAATTTAAATATTCTTCTATGAAACTGTTATATTTTACTTGATAAATGTTCATCTCCCAGCTATGCAAATTTAAGTGTTCTATTTTTAGGTTTGTGTGATTTGTAATTACCAGGGCCTTAAAAGGAATTTGAATAGCACAAAGAAAAAGGGCACACCAATGCTTGAGTGAGGGTCTTTTAAAAGATTCTGCAATCCTTTTGTGTGATTGCTTGAATTAATATAAATATTTTTAATTATGTATTTCTTTTTTTTTGTGCAACCATGTTGTTCAGAGCAATTGGGCTTGTTGCTAGTCACATTGCCTTTGCTGAAGTGACACATGATTCCATAATATTCCATATCATTATATTATTATAGCCTTGGATCAAAGATAAAAGAAAATACTTTTAGTTCATAACTAAAGCAATTCAAAAATTCTTTGGGGCAGAGTTTAGGAAAAGATATTTATTTGCTAAAAATCTCTGGGTTTAAATTGCATTCTGGTTTTGGTCATTCGATTTTCTTTGTAAAATTGACCCCAGGATGTCCTTCCTTTGATTAACCCTAAGAAAACTCCTTCATTTTCCTTGTCATTCAGAATCCTAAAGTACATTTTGAACTGCCCTTCTTCCATTTTATAAAAAGTAAGACACATGGATAGTACAGTTTTAAGTTGTAGGCGCAACATATTGCCACATCAAAGATTACTTTTTTATATGATGTTGTCCTACTACTATAAAAGATTAAAAAAAACTAACACTGATGTGGGCTGGTATTCCTGTGCTGCACCTTTTGACCCTTCTTTAATCCAAGTTTTAATGAACACCTCCTGTTCTGAGAGGAATGGAAGGATCAACTACCCAGTTAGGTAGTTGATCCTGATCAAGTAGCCACTCAGAGTACATTCACTGCTACTAAAGAAAAAGACTGAAAACAAAAATATAACACAATGGTGTCAAAAAAATGAAACACAGGGTAACGCCTTATTTTAACTCAATAACTGCTGCTTGGTTGAGCGGATCTGGCTTAGAGGAGTTGTCTTCCAGTTTGGCTCATACCAACATGAGGTGTGCCTTCTTACAGGGCTGTCCTGCTTTAAAAGAAGGGGCGGAGTCATTTGCCCTCACTGGGTTTCTTCTCAGAGCTTAGGAAGAAGAAGGAGATGACATTGTCAGAAACAGCACCTCCTCTGGTCCCAGAGAGGTTCTGCATATCTCTGATTAGCCCTGAAGGTGATCCTCAGACACACATGCATGATATTTATAAAGAACATTTACACTCTATTAAACTAAAAAAATACCTAGAATCTTTCTTCTTCTTTTATGTAAAATTCTTATCCCTAAATAATGGACAAGAGTAATCATTAATTTTCTGTGACTACCTGGCAGCAGCAATGTACAAGAGAGCAGAATATTCAAGAGCTTGAAACTGTTTATAACTAGTGCAAAATCATTTGTTACAAAGAGGAGGAAATCAGAAAACTGATAAGAACACACATAGTAAGTGAAAGCCATAGAAAAAAACATCATGCTTAGAATTTCCCAACAACATCAGCAGTTATTGGTTTGCCCTCCTTACTATGGATATAAATGGATTGCTTTCACATGAACTACAGCATTTTAATGATAATGTTCATTGCAAGTTCAGTGAAGCATCAGGTGTGTTCAACTCTAACTCCCAACATCTTAAACTACAGATGATACTGGAGTGAGTCACGTAAGGAGAATATTGCTTGATAAATGCTGAAAGCTTTCACTACTGCTGAAGTAGTTCTGCTGTGGGACCTCCTTTGGTATCTTTGTTCAGAACCTAAGAGGATTTTACTTAATCTCTCCAAGTGTTTCTGGAGTGCAGGTTCCTATATAGTGCTGCAAATGCCAAAAGGGAAAAATCAGATGGTGCCAGATATTCATAAAAGAATGCATTACAGGTTCTGCTCACATGTATTTAGAGAATGACAGAAAGATATGAGGTAACACTAGTTCAGGTAAGGTAAAAATTCATATGTTACTGATTTACTGTTATGTAGTAAGACATTAAAGGCTTTGTTTGGTCTTAGTAACATTTACCAAGCATAAGTAAAGTTTTATATATTAAAAGCCTTTTACATGCTGGTAAAGTGACTTGTAAATATGAAGGATTGGATGGATGGATGCTGAAGAGTGCAATACCAAGAAAAATGTCTCACTTAAACCACTTTTGATCATTGCAAAGTGAAGTTGTTTTAGTACACCTTTCTGCAGAGATTAATAACTACTTTATTGATGCTTTGAAAGCATTATTAAGACCAAAATAAGCTTTTGTTAAGGTTTTGTTAAATAACAGTATGAAAGTAATAGGTACATTTTGGCAAAATCTGAACTAAAGTTTTATCAAAAATGTTTTTTCAATAAGGCTTTCATTTTCATCATCATATTCAAGGAGACTATTTTTCTAATCTTGATTAAAAATGAAATAAAAATAACATTATTCTCAGCTGGAAAGGTTAATATAAAAATGACCCGGTACTTAGCTAGTTCATAAAAGAATAAAAACACTGCACAACAAAGTTTTTGCTTCTTGAACAATTGTTGGGTTATAGATTTTTGGGTGCTGATCACGAATATCACATCAAAATTTACCCATCACATACCGTTTCAGAGAAATCTTCAGTTTTGTCATGATTTTTTCTTATATTTGTATCCAAACATTTTTGCTCCCGCAAGTGGCTTATCGACAACGTTTTGTGCAGCCTGGGCATGTCCAGGTATGGAATCAGGCCAGGCTGGAAGCTGTTCTGTGGAAGTTGACATCCTGGGCAGGTCTGAACGAGCTTGACGCTGTCTCAGTATGCTATAAAGGTGGCTTGCATACACCGATCCTGCTCATTTGGTTAATATAGATAGTCAGTGTGTATGTATAGTATCAGTATAGTAAAGTATAGTATCTGTAGCAATATAACAGTAAGTAACTTGATGCTATAGACGTTTTGGTGTTGGGCGATATGTCTCGTCAATGTAACAGCTGCGATACAGCTGCTATATCTTTGGTGAATATACACTTGCGCCTAAGAGACATTGGATGACTGCTGTTGTGAAGAAAGCTTATCATCTGTATGTCGTCTGCAAAACTGGTGATCAAGACAAGGAATGGGCGCCTCACATTTGCTGTGCGACATGTGGTGTCAGTCTGAGAGCCTGGCTCAGAGGTACTCGAAAGACAATGCCGTTTGCTGTTCCAATGATATGGCGAGAACAGAAAGACCATGTGATGAACTGTTACTTCTGTTTGACTAATGTGTCTGGTTTCTCAGCGAAAAACAAAAAGTCAATTGAATATCCTAATCTGCTTTCAGCAATGAGACCCGTGCCACATGACGACAGTCTTCCAATTCCGAAACCACCAGAGGATTGGACCTTAGACAAACCAGATGAACAAACTGCAATGCAAGGTACTGACCGTGACATTGACCCGGATTTTGAACTGTGCTCTTCAGGCGATCTACATCTGATAACACAGTCCGAATAGAACGATTTGGGTCTATCAAAAGCAAAAGCTGAGCTGCTGGGTTCGAGACTGCAGGAATGGTGTTTACTGTCACCAGGTACGAAAATGTCTGTGTTTTGAGGCTGACATCATGATAAACCAAATTTTTTACACAAGTCGACAGTCTCTGTTTCTGTTGTGACATTGAAGGGTTGTTCTCCGCCTTGGGTTGTGATCACAACCCAGAAGAGTGGCGTCTCTTCATTGATTCGTCAATGTTAAGCCTGAAAGCTGTTCTGCTACACAATGGCAACGTTTATCCTTCAGTACCGGTTGGCTATGTTGCTGAAGCACATCCAGTATAGCAGATACAACTGGAATATCTGTGGAGATTTTAAAGTCATTGCTCTGTTACTAGGACTGCAGCTCAGCTATACAAAGTACTGTTGTTTCATCTGTGAATGGGACAGCCGTGCCAAACAGTCGCACTATTCTCAACAGAACTGGCCACTCCGTAAAAAGTTAGTTCCAGGACAGAAAAATGTAGCACATGAATCGCTTGTCGACCCGGCAAAGATATTTTTGCCTCCTCTTCACATAAAACTGGGACTCATGAAGAATTTCGTGAAAGCACTGAACAAGGAAGGCAAAGGTTTTTGTTATTTAAGACAGATGTTCCCAAGAATAACTGACGCCAAGATCAAAGAGGGCATTTTTGTTGGCCCCCAGATCAGACATGTTATGAGTTACAGCTGGTTTGAAGATCTGTTAGTTGGGCCGGAAAAAATTGCCTGGAAAGCCTTCAAGAATGTTGTTGACAATTTTCTGGGCAATTACAGAGCCCCAAACTACATTCAGCTGGTAGACAAACTTCTCAAAGCATACAAGACAATGAAGTGCAATATGTCGCTCAAGATTCATTTACTCCACTCACACTTGGACTTCTTCCCCGCAAATCTCGGTGCTGTCAGTGACGAACACGGTGAAAAGTTTCACCAGGACATTACTATGATGGAGAAATTATATCAGGGCAACTGGAATCTGTCAATGCTTGCTGACTACTGTTGGTCACTGCAACGTGATGTGCCAGACATTGAATACAAAAGAAAATCAGGAGCAAAACACTTTTAATTCTGTTGAATTTAATAGCTTATGTGAAACATAAACGTGACTAAATACGCGACCTGCGTTACCACCACCTGATCAAAGCACTGTGATGTCCCTACATTGATGGATTAAAGGCCAGAAGTCCACATGACCATCATTATCAAGTTCTTCCATGAGAACCCTGAATACCATGAGGACTGCAGATTTTATTTTTTTTCTCCAGCTTTCTGGAGTTTTTTTTGTTATTTCTGTCCTCCCTGGCCATCGGATAATACTTTTATTCTGTTAATTAGTGTTCTCTTATTCTAATTTTTATTTATTTTGTTTTTTTTTCTTTCTTCATCATGTAAAGCACTTTGAGCACAATTATATGTATGAAAATGTGCTATATAAATAAATGTTGTTGTTGTTGTTGTTATTGTCAGTAAACATATTAATGTCTATTTCTCAGAGTTCCTACGTGTTGCAGTAAAACCAAAACTATATTTGTGCATACCCAGTAGGTACCTGTCACAATCACCAAAAACTTTACAGGAAGCAAGACTTTTCAAAAAAAAATGTTGTGCAGTTTAATTGAATGTCTTTACTGGAAACACTATAAAATAAAGATTCCCAATATCATTTTCAAATCTGTAATGGCTTCCCTATACATGTAATACTTCTGTGGTTCATTTTAAAATATTTGAAGTAGTGATTCAATGAAATTTCCTTAATAAATTAGTCATAATCATAAAATAAATAAATAATACAGTAAAACTATAGCAATGTTAATGCAAGAAAAAGTATTTTTATAGTTACATATTTGTTTGAAAGCCTTATCCAGGAAAGCTTACAAGATCAATATGCATTTCATCTGATTACAATCAACACCATATATAGTATGTGTATATATATTTGAGGGGCGGCACGGTGGCGCAGTGGGTAGCGCTGCTGCCTCGCAGTAAGGAGACCTGGGTTCGCTTCCCGGGACCTCCCTGCGTGGAGTTTGCATGTTCTTCCTGTGTCTGCGTGGGTTTCCTCCCACAGTCCAGGTTAGGTGCATTGGCGATCCTAAATTGTGCTTGGTGTGTGTATGTGTGCACGTGCCCTGCGGTGGGCTGTGCCCTGCCCAGGGTTTGTTTCCTGCCTTGTGTCCTGTGTTGGCTGGGATTGGCCCCAGTAGACCCTGTAGTTAGGATTTAGCAGGTCGGATAATGGATGGATATATATTTGAGCCCAGGCTGGTTAAAGGTACTTGTACAGTAAACTAGAGGAAAGAATTAAATCAAAGTCCAATGCTTTAGCCACTGCACTGCACTGCTGCCTGCCTATACAGGTTTTTGGAGGATTGTTTCGTTGATCTCCATTTATATTTATAAATGATATGAATTATTGGATACCACTAAAATTTGTTTTTAAACATCCTTAATCTTTAAACAATTAAATTAAAATTTATATTTTTATTTTTCTGTCTATCCTTTAACATTCTGTTATCTTTCTTCATTATGCAAATTCTAGTGTAGTTTCTTGCTAATTGTATATCGATTTGAGTTTCTTGCACTTCAACAAAGTTTAAACATTGATTGAGGATGGATTGTGGGAGATAAACCTTCCTCAGCCTTCATAGGAAGTAAAGATGCTGCTGGGCTATCATGGATATGGAGCTAGTGCAGAGGAACCAAGTAAGGTTCTCTGCCAGGTGAACACTAAGGAATTTGGTGCTCTTAATGATCTCCACATTTGAGCAATCGATATACAGCGAACAGTGGTTACTTCTAGTTCAAAAGTCAACAACCGTCTCCTTTGTTTTGTGTATGTTCAGAGACAGATTGTTGGCTTTGCACCAGTCCGTTAACTGTTGCATATCCTCTTGGTATGCTAACTCGTCATTCTTGCTGATAAGGCCCACCACAGGTATGATATCAGCGAACTTGATGATGTAGTGTGAGCCGTGCATTGCTGCACACTTGTGAGTTAGTAAAGTGAACAGCAACAGACTAAGCACACAGCCCTGTGGAGCACCGCGCTCAGTGTGGAGGTGCTGGAGATGCTGCTTCCAATCCTGACTGACTGAGGTCTCTCAGTCAGAAAATCTAGGATCCAATCACAGAGGGAGGTGTTTAGGCCCAACAGGCTTACCTTTCCTGTCAGGTGCAGAGGAATGACTGTGTTAAATGCTGCACTAAATTCTATTAAAAGCATTCCTACATAAATGTCCTTCTTGTCCAGGTGACAAAGAGCCAGATGGAGGGTGGTGGCTATGAAGTCGTCTTTTGAATGGTTTCAGCGGTATGCAAACTGCAGGGAGTCCAGCGAAGGCAGCAGCAGGCTCTTAATGTGCCTCATGATGAGCTTCTTGAAACACTTCATGATGATGGGTGTGAGTGCAATAATGGGACAATGCTCATTGAGGCAAGACACTGAAGACTCCTTCGGCACAGGAACAATGGTAGTAGTCTTGAAGCATGTTGGAACAGTGGCATTCCACAGGGAGATGTTGATGATGTCAGTGAGAACATCCACCTCTTTGTAGGGTTTCCCTCACGTTGGCCATGGTCAGACACAGTAGTTGGTCATTGGGAGGAGGGGTAGTCTTCCTCACCGCCACATCAATCTGCACTTCATGGAAGTTGTTCAGCACATATGGAAGGGAGGCATCACCAACAGGGGCCAATGGTATTGTTCTGTAGTTTGTTATAGCCTGGATGCCTTGCCACATGCCTCATACGTTTCCACTGTCCTGGAAGTGGCTGCAGATTCTCTGGCCTTCTGCATGATTTGCTACTCTGATGACCCAGGATAGTTTGGCCCTTGCTTTTCTCAGGGCTGCCTTGTCACCTCCTCTGAAAGTGGAATCCTGGGTAGTAATCCACAGTCAGTGTTGGTTACAGCCTCTCTGAACATGTTCCAGTCAGTGTGCTTAAAACAATCTTGAAGAGCAGAGATGGCTTCTGCTGGCAGGGTTTTCACCTGACTTGAAACTGGTTTGGATCACTTGATGACTGGTTTGTATGCTGGAATTAGCAGAGAGATGGTCTGAATAACACAGGTGAGTGCAGGGCTCTGCCCAGTATACATCAGGAATGTTTGTGTAAACAAGATCCTGCGCGTTTGCCTCTCTTGTTGCCAATTCCACATACTAATTGAATTTAGGAAACACTGGTTGAAATCTTCAGCGACAATAAACACTTCATCTGGGTGAGCATTTTGTAGTTTGCTAATAGTGCAGTATAGTTCACAGAGCGCTTCCTTAGCGTTTGCACTGAGGGAAATGTAAACTTTGACTATTAACACAAATTCTCATGGTAAATAAAAAGGTCTGTATCTAACAGTCACAAACTCCACCAGCAGTGAGTAGTAGCTTAACACTAACACCAAGTTCCTGCACCATTCTGTGTTGATGTAAATACACACGGCACCACCGCAAGCTATACTGCACTGAGCAATCTTTCCATCAGCACAAAATATAGCTCGCCTATTGCTGCTGACCTGTGGCATTTGGGATGCTGTGGCGAAACCATGTCTCTGTGAAAAACAAACATACAACAGTCCCTAAACTTGCGCTGGGTAGTTTTCCGAAGTCAGATGTAATCCAGTTTATTGTCTAGGGAGCAAACATTTGAGAGTAGAAGCAATGGGACAGCTTGCTATCAACCTTGTACGGACACCCCCCCTCACACACACTTCCCGCGCTTCTGTTTCCTAACACCCGCTTTCGTGTAACCCCCCCTCCAGCCATCGGTAGCTTCTCCACCCAAGTTGGGTTGAATTTTGGACAATTTTTGTACAGCAAAAGTGTCTGACGATGGTAGACTTGAGCACCGGTTGTTCTGATGTCCATTTACTGCAGAAGGTTGGGCTAAGAGACAAAAGTCAAAAATAGCTTTGTTTTGGCTCTGGAGAGGCCACTGCAAGCTACTGCCTCAACACAAATCAATATGGAAGTGTTCAACTTGTCAATATACTAAACAAATGTTAGGTTTTAGGATATCCAGTATCTACTAAAGAAATTTTAAGATTTGTATTCATTTCCTCTTCTGTCAAAATAGTAAAGAGAGTATACCTGTAATCTGCTTATTTTACATACAGGCTGAGCATAGCAATATACATTTATTTAGGTAAACATAAAACATACATTTTAATGGGAAAGTTTAAAAATATAAAGTTGAATTTTTCTTAAATTTTCTTAATGTAGTTGTATCTTTTTTATTCTTGGCTATGGGTTCTATGAATAAGATCAAAGTGCAGTTGTAGACCCCACCACAGTTAGACTTCATTCATCTTTCATTTCCTCAGTGTAATTTCCCTGAGATGACATTAAATGTTATCATACCACCTAAAGAACCACACTGAGAAGCATAAAACGTTGTCATGCCAAAGCAAATCTTGCATTTTTTTCATTTTTAAAACCTGGTGCTTTACTGACCAGCAGATATTGGATATACTTCTTGTTTTTAAGTCTCACTCTGTTCCTTGAGGCTCATCACCTGTTTACTTGCAGTTATTTATACTTTACTTAACTTTTTTTAAATATTTAACATCCTGAGGCCTGCAATGCCTATATAGGCTACAGACTATGAGCATTGCCAAGGCCAGTGATGCCAGGATATTGAAAAGACAGAGCAATTCATTGTAATGCCAGGATGTGGAAAAGACAGAGCAATTCATTGTTTATTGATTAAAATTTCTATTTTTTATATAAAAAGTCTATATGCTTTTGTACATGATGCAGCACGCTACTGATCCCAAACCATGTGTGGCTATTTGAGTACACTTATCTGTGGATCAATTAAGATTAATTCTCTTCAGTACTGATATATAATAACAACATCCATGTAATAGGAAAGAGATAAAGAAAATACAGTCTGGGTTCCTTATTAGTTTATTGCAATTACAGCCTGCTTTTCCTTCCACTACTACACCATCAGAATTAGTAGACCATTACAAAGCTACTCTGTCTTCTACCATCGATACACTGGCTCCCTTAAAAACACAGACTGCATCATTTATTCACACTGCTCCCTGGTTTACACTTGAACTCTGTCAGCTCAAGGCCAAGGGTTGGCAGTTGGAGCATTTAGGTAAGAAAACAGGTCTTGTTGTATATAAGGAAATGTATTCAGATCATATGTTCCAATGCAAAAATGCTTTCTTTACTTCCAAAACTATACATTTATTAGTATCCTTCCCATTATTAATATGATTTTATTTATTCATAATTTTTAATTAATAAGTTCTTTTTTCGGGCGGCACAGTGGCGCAGTGGGTAGCGCTGCTGCCTCGCAGTTGGGAGATCTGGGGACCTGGGTTCGATTCCCGGGTCCTCCCTGCGTGGAGTTTGCATGTTCTCCCCGTGTCTGCGTGGGTTTCCTCCGGGCGCTCCGGTTTCCTCCCACATTCCAAAGACATGCAGGTTAGGTGGATTGGCGATTCTAAATTGGCCCTAGTGTGTGCTTGGTGTGTGGGTGTGTCTGTGTGTGTCCTGCGGTGGGTTGGCACCCTGCCCGGGATTGGTCCCTGCCTTGTGCCCTGTGTTGGCTGGGATTGGCTCCAGCAGACCCCCGTGACCCTGTGTTCGGATTCAGCGGGTTGGACAATGGATGGATGGAAGTTCTTTTTTCCATAGTGAATAGTTACACCAACAGAAAATGTTGTTCACCATAACTTTACTGTTAAGCACTGCTGTACTTTTTTGTATTTCTTCAACTCAAAAATTGAAAAAATCCATCAGCAACTTGCTTCTTTTATCCCTATAGAAAATGACATAATTTCCATTATCACTCATATTGCCTTACCAGTCGCCTTATGCTCAGCGTTCATCTTACCAGCTTAAAATGATATAATGATAGTTCCAGTACCTACAAGCCTTGTTAAGCCCTGTTTGTCACATATTTCCTCCCATTATAATACTATAATTAACTTTTCCCTTACTACTGGCAAAGTCCCCCTCTCAATAAAACTAGCTTCAATTGCTCCAATTCTGAAAAAAACCTGGCTTAGACTGTAATATCCTTAATAAATTATTGGCCTATTTGAAATCCTCCATTTATATCAAAAATTCTCAAAAAGAAAGTTGCCTCCCAACTTCAGTCCCATCTTTCAAAAAATAACCCTTTTGAACAGTTTCAGTCTGGCTTTTGTCCTAAACACAGCACAGAAACTGCCCTGGTCAAAATCACAAATGATCTTCTCTGGGCAGCTGACATGAGACTCTTATCAGTTCTTGTACTTCTTGATCTGAGTTCCGCATTTGACACCATATCTCATCAGATACTTTTGAAACGACTAGCTAGTTTTGGAGTCTGTGGCTTTGTCCATCAGTGATTTTCTTCATACTTCACTGTCAGAAAGCAGTTTGTTCAAGCAAAAGGCTTTAAGTCAGAGAATGCAATAGTTACTCAAGGAGTAACTAAGGGCTTTTTTCTCATGTACATCTTCCCAATATGCAATATCTTTTGACACCATGCCATTACATTTCATTGTTATGCTGATGAAACACAGCTTTATGTATCCACTAAATCTACTTCTGTTCTCCCTCCAAATACTCTTACACCACGTCTCCAAGACATAAAGTCATGGATGGCTCACAGTTTTCTCTAATTAAGTAGCAATAAAACTGAGGTGCTCCTCATTGGGTCTAAATCTACATTAACTAAGCTTAACAGTTCTTCCATTTTAATTAGCAACTCTCACAAACATCTCTTCCCAGGAAAGAGCCTGGGTGTCATTTTAGATGGTATCCTCTCTTTTTAATCCCATATAAATAATGTTTCTCAGAGTGCCTTCTTTCATTATACAGTGGAACCTCGGGTCATGAACGTATTTCGTTCCAAAACTGTGATCGTAACCCGATTTGGTCGTGACCCGAAGTAATTTCCCCCATAGGATTGTATGTAAATACAAGTAATCCGTTCTGGACCGTATGAGCTGTATGTAAATATATATTTTTTTAAAGATTTTTAAGCACAAAAATAGTTAATTATACCATAGAATGCACAGTGTAATAGTAAACTAAATGTTTACTTACTTTTTCTGTAATGTTTACTTCTTCTGCTTGGGCTCTCTCGCTCGCTCATGCTCTCTCTCTCTCTCTCTCTCACTCGCTCGCTGCACAGGCAATGCACAGGGAGAGACTAAACATGTGCGGAAATCATCGGTGTGTACAAGCCGGAAGGGAAATTGGCTTGTTGGTCACCCGATTGTGTGGTCATGAACAGATGCAAAAGTTTGGTGAACTTTTTGGTCGTAACCCGATTTGTATGTGGTTCGAGACGTTCGTGACCCGAGGTTCCACTGTAATTATTATTATTATTCACTGTGGATTGCCTTTTAGGCAACTTCTTAATGCCTTCTGTATCTTTTGGGTATTTCACAAAAGATTTTTGTATAGAAAGATTCTTTTGTTGGCCCATCTCTGTACAAATCAAGGTTTATGGTTACCCACCTCTTGTTCAGCTTTAGAGATGTTTAAAACATTTAAGAATATTTTAGGGTAAACATCCCTTTTAAGCTTGTGAAGCTAGAGGCAGGCTACTGAAATGGGGAGTTAGCCAAACAGGGCAAGGTTTATTCCAGGAGGACAGTGAAGGCCTGGTCTGACCAGTGAAGCCTGGGAGCATTTTTGGGACATTACACCCTTTTTGCATTTATGGAGGTGCCAAGTCATGGCAGTTCTTAAAATGTGGCTCACAGATTGTAGGGGGGTGGTCGCCAATAAGCAATGGCGACCACGTTCTCTTCAGAGTTTGTGAATATTTCTCTGTAGTAGTAGGGTGTTGTACTGTGTCAGCCATTATGGATGCAATGAGACATCAAGCAAAATGACACCTTTTATTGGCTAACAGAAACAGATTACAATATGCAAGCTTTGGAGGCAGCTAAGCCTCCTTCTTCAGGCAAGATGCCAATAAAAGGATATATCATTGAATATTTCTCTAAAAGACGTGGTGCTCTTCTTTTTTATATACTGTGTATGTATATGTATATACTAGCAAAATACCCACGATTTGCAGCGGCGAAGTACTGCTTTAAAATTTTTATTAAGAAGAAAAGTAAACCTTTTTAAACTGAGGGAAAATATACCAATAATTAGTTTGTTAAGGATCTCTTTGTATACCACGTTGTCAGTTTGGCCCTCCGGTTGTAATATGACCAAGCTGTGCGCTGAGCTTACTCTTGAGCATGCAACGTATAGTTGGCCATGTGAAAAGCAATCTTGCCTCAAATCAATGCCAACCTTTTGTAGAGTCTGTCCCTGAGACTTATTAATTGTCATTGCGAAGCAGAGCCATACTGGAAATTGGAGACGTTTGAATTGAAATGGGAGATCAGAGGGTATAACAGGGATGCGAGGAATAAAAACTCTCTCCCCTGAGCCACCGCCAGTAAAAATAGTTGCCTCAATTAGTTTCTTTTGCAGACACGTGACCTGAAGTCTCGTGCCGTTACAAAGTTTCAGTGGCTGTAAGTTTCTCAGTAACATTATTGGTGCCTCAACCTTCAAAAGAATTATGATTATGCTCAGGAGTGCCTGGAGGATTCAGAGTGTGGAGAAACTCTACCGGATAGTGCACCATGTCTTCCATTTCTACAACTGAATCCACAGACTGATATGTTTTTGGTTGTGAAGGTAGTTCTTGAAGTAAAATGTGGTTTATAGTCGTAATCATGTCATTTGTTGGTGTCAGGATAGCTGTCTCCCTCAACCATGACACGTCGTTTTCGTGGAGATTTCGTAGATTGGGGTAAACATTTTAAAGAAGGCTTTGTGAGGTATTCACGAGGAGACAGATATTTCTAGGAATATTTATTTTACAATTTTCTTGAATGAAGGTGCCATCACCTATACTCATCAGAAGAGCAGAGAACTCCCCAGCTTTTTTGTCGCCTTTCAAATGAACCCTCATGTTTATTCTTAAGGTAACAACATTGATTTGTGGCCATAGCTATGAAGAGTTCAGACATGCTTTAACTTCATCAGCGTGTGTTCCTCTGGGCACGACTGGTAGGGTTTGCCGGAAGTCCCCAGCCAGCAACACTGTCAAGCCTCCCATAAGTTTGTTGGTCTTTCAGATGTCTTGGAGGGTCCTGTCTAAAGCCTCAACACCTCCTCTGTGTGCCATAGTACATTCATCCCAGACAATAAGCTGACAATGTCGCAGCACTTCAGCCATGTTGCTCTGGTTTGATATGTTACACATGGGGGATTCAGTATGGCTGAGGTTCAGAGGCAGCTTGAAAGCTGAATGAGCAGTTCTGCCACCCTCAAGAAGAGTTGCAGCAATGCCAGAAGAAGCCACAGCTATGGCAATGTTACCTTCCACTCGGATTTTCGCAAGGAGAAGGTTTATGAGGAATGTCTTACCAGTTCCTCCTGGAGCATCAATGAAAAACACTGTGCCAGTGGCTGAGACAACACTCCTCATGACTTGCTCATAAACTGTCTTTTGGTCACTATTTAGCAACAGCTCGTTATTTGTGACTATATTGGCCAATTGCGAGGTGTTGTAAGATGTCTCTTTCAAGTACTCAGTATGTGACGTAACTTCTGCCAGTTCTCTGAAAAGTGAAGGCAAACCGTAATGATCAAGAGATTGACCTCCAATAGCAATCACGTAGTTTTCAAGCAAATGTAGACACTTGTTATAGATCAAATGTAACCACAGGTGGACTTCTGTTCCTATATGATCTCTTTCAATCTGTCTCCTAACATCCTCTGCTATGCTGTCTTTATGTTTTTCCTATAGGTTTAAGGGTTTTTCCATTTGGCAGAACACCAGCATGACAGCAAAGAGTTCACAGATCTTTTGAGGTGACCGAGACAGAGCAGCTTCCTGTAGAGTCTCGTCCCAGTTGATATCGTCCTGTAAAAAACCAAGTGCCCTGCAGGCCGACTTATAGGTTGGATGTAGGACACCATCAACTGTTCTGAGAGATTTGAAAGACATGGGACCTGTGATTTCGTTGAGCAGCAGTCGAAGATGGTAGCATTCAGAGTTATTCGGGTGCACAGTGTAGTTATCTTTTTTCACTCCCGAATGTCCTGGTACAATGTTCCCCTGCTTCCTCCGACGAAACATGTTGTTTGCCCACACATAATATGATGAAATTTCATTATAATGAAGTTGTTTTGCAAAATCATCGTGGTTACAAAGGTCAAAAAATGCTAAAAGGGTCGTCTGTGGTGGATTGTGTACTTTATCGGCAACATTGCCTTCTGTGAAATAAATTCTTTGTCCGTCCTCAAGATGCACAGCAAGATGAACGACCGAAGGGTAACGTTCGTGAATGGGAAAACAGAAAATGCGCCAGGCTGCTTCAGAGCTACTAATGTAACGCCCAACTTCGTATCGAGATACTTCGTCATTTTGAATTTGTATTGTAAATACAGCCTGGTCACTTCCCTTGTTAACATACTTGCAGATGTATTTGATCGATTTTACTGAATTGCAAAATTCAACATTGATGTGAGCATTGAAGAAGCGGGACAGCACAGGACTATAAGGGACCACCCATCTGTTGTCGATATCTACTCCATTGATGTTAATTGTATGACCTCCATTAGCCGGTGCGCGCCGACGGTACTGAGGGTAACCATCTTCTCCGGTCTGAGTTTTTGAGATGAAGGGACGCGGGTACTTCTTACTGCATATTCCGTTCATCATGCAGGGTGAGTTGATATTATGAGGTCCACATGGGCCGTGAATCATGGTGGATTTTACTATTTTGTGGAGGGCGGGGTCAGTCTGTGGATCAGGAATTTCTGCACGGATCACTTGATCGATGACAGCTGGCTTAATCTTATCCTTTAGCCATAACAGAATGTGTGCATGGGGAATACCTTGCTTTTGCCACTCTATGGTGTACATGTAGCAATGTGTACAGCCGAAAATGTTACTCTTCGTGAGCAAGTCCATCATTTTGCGAATTTTCAGATGAAATACACTACTGATAAGGTCGTGGCGATCGTGAGGTTTTTGACGCGGAAGGAGAACTTCAATGATGTCAGTCCATTTAGGATTGCAAGTAAATGTGATGAATAAGTCAGGGCAGCCATAATGACGTACGTATGTCATTGTGTCTTGTGTATGCTCATGCATATAGCGAGGTCCTCCAGTGAACGACGATGGTAATATCACAGCTTGAACAAGTTCCCTTAAATTAGTGTCATTTTTGTCAATAGCATCTTTCAAGTGGACGTAATTTTCAGCTCGTAGTTTCTTCTGATTTAGTCTGATATAATTTAATCTTTCGGATTCAATTTTTCCGTCCATATGAACTAAAAACTGATTTAATAAAGTTCGGAAGAAAAGGATAGTATTATCATGATGTTCTCTGATCATAAGCCGGTACGAATAGAAGTTTGCTGCAGAGACGGTTTTCTTCATAGGTAACTTACTGGCAGCATGAACTTGAGGTATAGGCACAGAATAGCCGTCTTCACCATAGCAGAACATGAGGAGATATTGAAGTGCATCATAGGATCTGTGGGTTTCCTTAATGCGTTGCAGTTTATTGTCTCTGCTTTTCAAGACAATATCCCTATTCTCAAACGTCTGCCCAACGATGACAACACCAACTTGATGTACTGCAGGTTTATTAATCCTGCCTTTGTGTGCATTTAATGGTTTTTTGTCGGCGTGAATGACAACTTTGAAGTCTTTGTCTTCATCTGAAATACTGTCGATTGTGGAGTGGAAGTATGTAAGTGTTACAATCATGCAGCATTTTTTGTAATTGCTGCACCAGGGGTGTGTTAACTCCAGAAACATTAGCGCATCGTATTTGTGCTTCCTCTTCATCGTCCCTGACGAAATAAATTTGAAAAAATTTGTGTTCCTCAGTCAGCATAGGTAAAAGACTGCCAATCAAGTGATACACTTGTCCCTGGACTTTAAATGAAGGCATAAAATTTCCCTCAACGATTTGGTTAGCACCAAATGACGTCATTTGAAATGCGCTATTGTACTTTCGAATGTTGTTCAAGAAATGCTCACTTTGAGGATGTTCGCCATTTAACAGGCCCTCAAGAATGTCAGGAAGCTTATGTAAAGGAGTGAGAGAGACTTTACCACCATTATATAAAGTCATATATAAAGTTATATAGAGTCGTTATATATATATAAATACTCTCAGGCTTATTACTGTTTGGCAGTGTTTTTTAGTAAGATTTGAGTTAGTATACTTTAATATTTTCTTACTTTAAATATTATTTTCTATTATAGCTAAATTGGTCTTGTTATCAGATGTATTTTTTGTATTTCATAGTGCTTCATTTACAGTTTCTTTGGATATGTACCTACTCAAAAGGAATCTTCAGTTATAAGACCTTGAAAATTTAGCATCAGTAAAATTGGGATTGCTCAAAACAATAGCTGTCAGAGTTTGAACTTTATGAAAAGTACAAGCCCATTCTAGTCAGAAGGTAATTATTAGTGCTCCATCTGTTTTATGTAGTTTTGTTTTCACAATCATTTTTCCTACAATCTTGCCAATAAACAAAATATTAAATGTGTTAAAAATGTTTGACCAGTGTAAGAAGACGCTATATAGTGCCTGACCCGACACAGATTGGACACGGGAGGCACGTGTGAAATACAAAGACTTTTATTTATCTTCAGTTGGAGGGCACGTCTTCCCCGTAATCCCCCCAGCCACAACACAATCCCAAGCACTAGTAACCACCAGTACAATACAAGCACTTTCTTCTCCTTGGCCCCACCACTCCTCCCTAGCAACCTTGTCTTCCTCCACTCGACTCGGCCCGTGAGTGGTGGTCGCTGGCTCCTTTTATAGGTCACCTGGAAGTGCTCCAGGTGTTTGATCACCGAGTTCCAGCGACACTTCCAGGTGTGATGAATCTGTCGCCCATACGGGCTCAGGAGTCCCAAACACAGCACTCCCTGGCGGTACCTGCTGGATCGAACAGGGCTGCCCCCAACTCCAATTCCCAGGGAGCCCTGTGGGAAACCCAGGCACTACTCCGGCCATTTAGTGTCCAGGGGGAGGTATTGTACTGTCCAGGGCTGCTCCCTCTGAATATAGTGTGCAGGGGCGTCCCGGCTGGGCATGGACGTCTGCCGCCTGCCACACCAGATTGAAAAATTGTTTTCTGGTACCAAATGCTCCAGCTGCCAATCCTATAACATTTAATTATTTTAGTAACCTTACATGAGAACTGAAAGTTAATTTCACTGTTTTCATCAAAGTGTACAATATTCTTGATTATTTTCAGTCTTAATATTTTTGTTTTAAATAAGTATTTAACACACACTGGATTTTTAAATATACAATTTAATTGCTATATACAGTACCTAATTAAACATTTACTTCATATGTGGCAAATATATTGATTGCACTATTAACTTTAACAATTTTCTGTAATTATTGAACTTTTGTCTCACTGTTATTTAAAGGTGATTCATTATTAAGTATGATGTGTAGTTAAGATGTGATAGCCTGAGTATCTACCCATTGGTTTGACTGCATGCCTTTTTTAACATGCATGAATCTTATGGTTTACGTTGTCACACATGTGCGATTAGGAGACAGTTAAAGAGCTTGAGCAAGTGTAATACTACATCAGACCAGGGGATGGCGGAGTCTGCTGACTGTCTCTCTCAGTTCCTTGTAGACCATTCCTGGGAAATCCCACCAGGTCCCGGCACCTCTGTTGACGCCACTTCCGGCTCTGGCACCTCTGATGACGTCACTTCCGGTTCAGGTATAGATGACATCATTTCCTCCACCAGCCCTTAAAACCGCCATCATACCTCCAGGTATTCCGTTCTGTTTTGGACTCAGTCTTGTAAAAAACTCAATCAATTTTCAACCTTTTGCAGCCAGGATCATAATATATGGGTGGCTGCCCCAAACCTTTCTGACTGTCTGGAGTCTTTTTGTGACAACGTTCAGAAAGGTCCTGTGTTGAAAACTAACTAATTGGAAAAGGTATATCAGTTATAACATTATAAGATTATTTAAATTGAGCACAATAGTTTACTATATATAGTACTGGCAAAGTCTTAGGCCATCCAAGAAAATTATTTTTAAAGTAAGTTATCTGGACATTAAGTGTCAGCTGCAGTGTACCTGAGAGAGTAATGTACTAGCAGTGTATAAAGACGAAACTACGTCAAGCCTCAGGTCTAAGTTATGTTGCAGTGAACAGTGGAACAAGATCAGTATCAAGTTTAACCTTTCTGCAGCTAGTCTTATTTTTGTTTTGTGTTTCTCCTTGTTTGCTCAGCTTGCCATCTAATTGCCCGTTAACAGTATTTTATTCTGGCAATTAGCATCATTCCTCCTCTCAATTAATGATGCACCACTACACATTCCTATTGATATAAAGAGATCAAGCACAGGGAGAACTTGCATCCTCATATAAACTTAATAAAAAATAATTGCAATTGTTATACTACATTAGATCAAAATGACTGCTGCTCTCGTTATTCTAACTGTTGTTCACTTTGAACGTATGAAAAGGCCCTGAAATGCATGTATGGAAAGTAATGATGACAAAAGGTATGCGTTAGTAGAATCATATCTAAAGCATAATTGTCTTTCTAAACAATGGGTGGATCTACCATAAGGGTAGCCTGGGTGTGTGCCCTGGGGACTTGGCATATGCAAGGGGAAAAAAAGTAATGCGAGCAGTTTGCTGTTTTAACAGTCCCTCACGCTTTTCCATGCAACACAGGCATGTGTTTATTCGTACATTATATCTCCACCCCTCAATCTAATGTTCAAGTAACTGTTGGATTACATCTCTGTGGTAGACCATTCCCAGCTCATTTCATTTTAATATGTAATGTTAATTGAATGTACTGTATGTGTCTGACACCCTGTGGCATGTTCGGGTCTTTATTCTGATCCTGCTGTAACTCATTTCCCAATGATATAGACAATAAAGAAGAGCTGATGCTTGTCATTCATTATGTGCTCAGCTTTTCATAATAACTGAATCAATTCCACAGTTACCCAAGTTTATAAAACACCTAGTTAGAGGTGGGACAATATTAGTAAAGAATGTCTCGTTACAGTGCAAATTTCACAGTAAAACACAACCTGGAGGCCACCTACAAAGATATCTCTACAACACTCGGAAAAACCCAGGATTAGAAGAAACTGGCAGCATTTTTCAACAAGCACTTACCAAACTGGTGGCTGAGCAATTTCTTAATTAGGGACACTGACTCTGCCTTTTTTTCTGAAGATTAATAGTTAAATGTATTTTGATCCATATTTTAATGTTTCTCATACTGCACAATATAAATATTTCAATGCATTACTCGTCTTTTTCTGTGGCAATGAATTAAATATATTTGACACAGTATCATGTTATACTTCTTTCCAAATATAAATATAAAATATGGTTTCCATATTTTTTATGGCATAGTTGTGCTTTTTCATGTTGAAAACAGTCTGTCTGATGCTCATAAAAATAATTTTGTAACACTACTCACCACACTAAGCCAGTTTTAAACCTGCTCACAAGAATAGTACACAACTTTATTCCCCTTATTCGACTCCAAGTAGCACACTGTAACTGCACAATGTCTTAGGCTTGATCTGTTATTAGTTCACAGCTTTGGAGCAACAATGCTAAAATTCAAAGTTAGCCCTGTTACTGTAAAAACCGTAAATTTTCTGCTCACTACTATCAAGCAATTCAATGCTTCCTCACAATGTACTGTAAGTTCATTTTTAAATTGCTGCACAGTATACATATATTTATTTATTTATTATTTATTGATTGATTGTATTATTGGTCCTGGGAGTCTGAATCCTTGCTTTTTTATGTGTCTGCTGCTGTGTGCTCTGCTTTGTTTCTCTCATCCCTTTAACTGGAGAAGGAGGAACCCAGACAACCTTCGTCCACTGCATCAAACCACCACCGTCTTACATTGAAGTGCTGGAAATTCACCCCTCTGGGTAATTAATGTATGCAATTGCAGTACCTTTATGTTTTCATGCTATTACTGTCTCCTCTCCAATTAACATGATGATTGTTGTTGTTTATTGCATTTCAGGTTTACTCAGAATCTTCGTTGATGAGCTGGATCAACTGATGTCTTCCCACCCAGATGATTGCAGCCCACTTCTAATTCTCAGGGACCTGAACATCCATTTGAACAGACTTCCTGCTGCTGACTTTCTTGCTCTTCTTTGCTCATTTAACATCACACAGCTCCAACCCCAACCCACTGACAGGGCTGGCAATCTGCTTGACTTTGTTCTGTCATGCAACTACTACCTTGTGGCAGCCACCCGTATATTGTTTCTGGCTGCAGAACTGGATATTAATAAGTATAGATGTGTACAGACTGGAGTCCACAACAGAACTGACTCGATTGCACAAATTTGGCAGCTTTAAAGGAGCACAGAGGAAATGACGTCATCAGTGGGGCTGGAACCGGAAGTAGCGTCATTGGCCCCAAGACTGGAAGTGACATCATCAGTGGAACTGAAACCAGAAATGGCGTCAGTGATGTCATCAGGCTCAGGTGGGATTTCCTGTAACTGGTCAGCAGAGAAACGAGAGAAAAAGATGCACTCCACCACCCCCTGGTCTGGCATAGAATTACTCTCATTCAGGCCCTTTAACTGCCTCCCATGCGCACGTGTGTGACACTGTCTAGTTCATATTTGTTAGCCATTCTAATGATGCAATGCAAAAAGAATACACTGAACTGTGCAAACAAGATGTAACTAAAATTGTGTACAACATAACATTAAGAACAGCATATTTCTCTTTCAGCTTTATCTGTATCATCCCAGCAAAAAAATGACATCAATAAAAAATGTAAATATTACATATCCTATTAACCAAGGTGTATCACTCTTTCCAAAAATGTTAACACTTGATTTATGTAAAGGAACAAAATAAACACAGCAAAGGCTTTACTCCATTGGATAAAATTTGTTTTACCCTGAAGGTAATATGAAGAATTAATTAATACAATTCAGATTTTAGCAGCCTACCATTCACTTCAGTAAATAGTACAAGCGTGAAATATGAATGTAAACATTCAAATTAGAAAAATTTTTTTAAAAAAAGCAAAAGCCAAAACAATAGATACATGAAAAACAGGCAAAATGATGTCTGCATTGCATGACTTTCTGGACTTTTTTGACAGAGAGAGATTTAACTTTCAATATTGGCAGAGGCACAGATTCCTTTAATTCCTAACACAGTGCTGTTTTTATTTTGCCTAGCATGTTCCTCATTAGAAACAGATTCTAGATCCCAGATAAATCGTGGTTTGAAAACTGATATATGCAATACTAACTACCTTAAACCCCGTCTCTCTCTTTTCTGTAATTGTAGAAACCAAAAACTGCCCAACCCATGATAACAACACACAAGGAGAATTATGCCAAAATGAATCTCTGCCAATCAGGATTTCTTGGCAGAGGGAAAAATTTCTGATTTAATACAAAAAAAGAGATTTGCAAATAGCTGCATAATTACACAAAAACACAAATAGAAACCAAAAAAGTGAATTTTCTGACAGAAAAACAAAACCTCACAGTGTTTGAGAAATGTTTCAAGATGGCTGAAGGTGTTGTCTGCAGATGAGCAGGGTTTCATGAAAGTTAGGATACAAGTCTACATACCCTTTTTGAAATTGTATCTTTTATTCATGCAAATCCTCAAATCAAGACAAATCATATCAGACTTTTTTACTCCTTTAGTATAATCTTGTAATCAAAAGTAAAAATTAAAAAATGGATCATTTTAAGAAATATATTTCAACAGAAAACGTTATAAATACCCTGATTGAATAAGTAAATCTGTTTTAAATAGATCTTAATCAAGCATGCACATCTGCATTTTCCAATCATATTCCACTCTTTATTGAGTTTAAAATCTTTAGAGTTGAGCTCCAGACTGGGCCATTCCTTTTTCAAGCCATTTATTGGTTTATCTGGCTTTGAGCTTCAGATTCTTTTATGCTGAACTATGAAATGGTTAATGCTCCTGTCTCAAACAGAACTCTGGGTTTGAATCCTGTCCTAATCACTCTATGACAGGTTTGCAAATACTGTGCCTTTAATTCATTTTAGATACTGGATTTCTAAACTAAAATAGATTGATAGATGTTAAAAATAAGGAGAAAGTCTTTTACTGATTTTGAAGACTATAGCACCTTAAGGTTACTCCCTCAGCCACATTGCTCTCATCCTTAATTACTAACTCCAAATAGCAACATACATAACTATTATAAGGCTGCTTCAAGGTAACAGACCTTGTCAAATTGGTGTGGTAACAGCAATCTGACATTGAATATCAGTTAGATAAAAGATATTGAGAACTGGAGTATAGAGATTGTCATAACCTGATAACCCTAGAGATAGCATCCATGAAAACTGCTAGCTACTTCACATTCTTTGGATTACAGATCAGCATGACCTGTGCCCACAAAACATATTCTCACTTCTGTTCCTTTATTTTTTTAGCTGTCTGAAGTAAATCAAAATGAAAAGTAAATACTCTTCAATTTTTATTGTTGAATAATCTAAAGTGTATCACATTATATGTTAATTGGTAACTTAATGATTTACAGTTAAGTCTTGTTTTGACTACCTATCTGAACCAGCTCCACTAGAGTACCTAGTTTTTCTGTTTTTGGATTGTGACACCAAGGCTGTCTGAAAGGCATTTTATGATTTTCGTCCAGAATGCTAATATTAAGAGGATAGGGAAAAGGTTCCAGCCTATCTTGCTCACTTTTCAAAAAAAGACTATAAGAGCTCCACAAAGAGCATGCCCCAGATGTAAAACTAGATATTCAATAAAGACGGGGAGAACGGCAACAGGTATATGTTGTTTATATATTCTCCATTATATTTTTCGGCTTAGATTCTGTTTTTGTTGTCCAAATTTAATTTGCATTAATTTTGTAAAAATTCAATCTCACTACTGTTTTAAATTTTGTTTACGCGATACCACTGTCTAGTTGCGTCACTATTGAGTACATAAAGTCACAGTATGTTATAAATCTCCACCAGTGTTAGTCTGCGTCATTCCTTGGCAGATAAATTTTTCATTTGCATACCATAGTTAGCTTATCTTCGAAGTAGACCCTAGTGGTAGGTTTGTTTTGGCTTTTTGACATATTTATGCCCACAACTTCTGATGAATTGGTACGATTCAGTAGAAATCCTTCATAGTTTGACCAGCAACTGTGGTCACAAAAAATTTATATAAATGTACACAACTCTACCAATGTTTTCGTAAGCTCTCTACTTTATCTGATAACAAAGGTGTAGATTCAAGATGAGTTCATGTTGTTTGCAGAGACTCCTTCCGATAAGACAGTGCTCAATATTCCTTTTAAACTTGAAATCACCAGCTGACTCTTATCTGACTTTGGTGGACGAAATAATCTGAAAATCAGATATGATTTAGAATAGGAACCAGTGGTCAGTAACCCAGCCAAGCTTGTAATGAGAGTGCAAAATTTCACCAAAATAAAAACAAAACCCTGGATTGTAGTTGGAGTTAATAATTCCAACTATATTAGTTCCTAATTTTACTAGGAGCCCAAACAAAAATCTAAATCTTGGAAAACCTGGAAAAGCATGTGGTTGACCTTTTAAACTGTTGCCTTGGTCATGCCACACATCACAAGTTTACAGTCAAACTCCTTTGTAATGTGGTGGCAACCACACCAAAAATGGTGATGTCCATAAAAACCAAAATAGTGTCAAGAAAAGATGATAAATTTTACCATAAAATTGAAATGAAAACAAAACAGTAACATTGGCAATCGGTTCAAAAGCCTAGAACACCATAACAGCCATAAACACTTATGCAGAAACATGTTTCAATAATGGAAAATTAAAACATAACACAATCACCTGATCACAAGAAGGCACTGGAAGGCATTTTGATTAATTCAACTAAGACTGCATCCTAGTTTAAATCCAAATCCAGATACCACAGATACACACTCTTTTGTCTTTTTAAAGCTAGAAGCTGATGAACCATTGTCTTTGGAATGAAAGCACATCCACAATTAGGAGAAAGTAAGCACTTTCTTTGGGCATGGAAGCTGCTCTTCATAGAGACTTAAAGATGGCAATGTGTCTGTGATCCATTCCTCCAAGCTAAAGCTCTGTGTCCAATCTGGAAAGACTGAAAAGCAGTATTACTTCAAGGCTACTGCCCCATGGACTGTTGTGCCAGAAAAACTCATAAAGTTACATTGAACATAACAATGAGCTGAGGAAGATAACACCACACTATGGAGTGCAAGAAAAGCTCTACACCCGAACCCAGAGCAATGGCAAACCAACTCCACACAACGCTGGATATTATCCTTAAAGGCTTGATATCATAAACTTTTATCTGAGCCAAAATAAATAAGAATTGTAAGTAGCTAGTAAATTATCAGCTAAATGCCTCTTTTCTCTTGCTTGATACTGTAACAAGCTCATGACTGCGTCAGGCAAACCTCTGGATTTTACAAGCTTCAAACTAATCTGAAGATAAAATGCCTTGAATCACAAAATAAGTTTAGCCATCTCTCACTTAAGGCCGAACATCTGAAAAAGGTCGAGCTGACCGTGATTTCACTCTAAAACACACAAAAAAGCTTGTAAAACCAAAATATCTAGAGAACATGTAAATGAAGTAAGAATAGCTGGCCTCTTCTGTGATATATGCTTGTCTCTCTCATCTGCCTCACATCCTTCTTTTATATGGATGTATAAGCAGTTGTGATATTTCTATAATCTTGGTGTATTTCAGTAAATTGTATTATTGGGTTTTTAAAACAAGTGTGCTTTAGTTACATTGATATAAGTCTAATGGCCAGAAAACCACATAAAGAGAAAGGTAATGAAAACAGAAGTAGAAGCCTTACTAAATTATCTAAAATTACCAACATTGCTAAAGGTCAAACCAGTAATTAATTGATTTATTATCAATTAATGATTCCTCTCACCCACACTAGCCATACAATGGATAGTCGTCAGTTAATAAGGGTAATGGATTGAAGTCAGTTGATGAGGATGCTTTTAGATATTTACGAGAAACACTTTTCCAGGCTAAACATATTTCTGAATCAGCTAGTTTGAGCTTTCATGCTATGGCTGACTTGATTCCAGAAGCTATTTTATCTATAACCATCAAGCATTTTATTGCACATCAGAAAAATGTTGCCTTTGGTGAATGGTATTTCATTACTGCTATAACTTTTCTAATTATTGACAATCATGAAAGAATATTTCTTCTTTATTCAAATAGGGATTTGACCATGCAAAGCAAAAATATATTAAAAGGAACAAACATGAGTCTTTAAAATATAGCAGGCAAGGATCTGATGCAGCGCTGCTGCCTCGCAGTTACTGTAGGAGACCTGGGTTCGCTTCCCGGGTCCTCCCTGCGTGGAGTTTGCATGTTCTCCCCGTGTCTGCGTGGGTTTCCTCCGGATGCTCTGGTTTCCTCCCACAGTCCAAAGACATGCAGGTTAGGTGCATTGGTGATCCTAAATTGTCCCTAGTGTGTGCTTGGTGTGTGGGGGTGTGTGTGTGCACACCCTGCTGTGGGCTGGCGCCCTGCCCGTGGTTTGTTTCCTGCCTTGTGCCCTGTGTTGGCTGGGATTGGCTCCAGCAGACCCCCATGACCCTATAGTTAGGATATAGCAGGTTGGATAATGGATGGATGGATGGGTCTGATGCACAAATAAATTAGAATTCAAAATAAACTGTAAGATTTGAGTTGAGAAACAAAGCTCAAAAACTAGTTGACCAGTTGGCAGTTGCATGGTTGCTGAATCTGGCATGGCAAAAAGACCATCAACTGTTGAGGTGAGAAAAGGTTGTGCCTTAGTGCAATTCTGTTTTATTATATAGATGTTCACATATGTGTAAATATCTAGTGCTTACTGAAAGTAAACAAACCCCTATCAACAGTCGGCTCATAGCACCAGTGGGGTGACAATATGTGTTGGGCCAGTAGGGTGCCTCTGAGATTCAGAGAAGTGGCCTACTGAAACACAGGCACTGCAGCATTGGTGGTCACCACAAGTCTAAGAACTGTCTTTACAGGTGTAAAAATTACTGGCATGAATTCAATGTCATATGTATTAAACCAGAACCTTGTACGATACTACTATGTCTGGAGCACAGACAGTGCCGACAGTTACCAGGGCATCAAGGAGAAGTGGGCTTCTGGGTACTCCAGCCACAGTATCGGGTGGGTTACAAACATTTAGTGATGATGAAAAGATTGTGACACCATCATTTTTAGAGAAACAGAGATATAACATGGATATGACTGTTCTCAAAGAGCTTCATCTCTGGGTCCAGAGTCAAACAAAGGAGAAACCTCCAAAACTGAGAACATGCAGTTGTATTTCACTGTACGTCTCATGTACGTGGAGTAGGGTTTCTGCTCTTTGAAGATGTAAATACCACTGTCAACCTAAATGGAATGATGCCTCTTACAATTATCGCATTGTATGAACCTGGAGAGGTCATCCCTGATGATGAAAAAGACCATTTTAAAATCGATCTCCAAAACATGGACCAGCACTTTGATGGCGGGGGACCACCGAGCCCTGGAAACAATCCACATGAAATGCCTTTCACAATCCTGGGCATCACCATTCCCCACTGGCACAATGAAACCATATAACAGAGATGCCTTTAGCAGGAGACTATCACGGCTGCCAATTGTTTGGCCATGTAGTGAGAATGGACCTGTCATGAATGCCCATGCTTTCTCCAAAGGTACCAACCATCAGATGTGAAGTTGCAACTGACTTCACACAAAAAGACCTAGGTTAACCAGATTGAAGCAGAAGCAAAACGCATCCAGCTCACAATCAGTGACTTGATTATGGCTGTGCAAAATCAAACACAATAGAGAGTGTTCTGTGAAGGCACATCTGTGTTGGCTGCCCTACAATCTTAGGAGGTGTACTGCTGATGCAAAAGCAAATGACTGATATCTTCACCAGCCTAATGCCAGAGTTAGCACCATTAAAATACCTTTTACCTAAAGAAGCAGAGCAAGCTGTGACAATGTGTATTGCATAAGTAGAATAGAAGGGGAAAAATATTGTCCTGTAAATACATCTCATTTAAACATGTACAGTAAATATACACTAATAGTTTTAAATCCGTTGAATTACTGTTGCTCCCACAGCCATTTAAAGTTTACATTGATAATAAGCCATCTCTGACTGCAAAATCTACTTGGAAACTAGAAGGAGCTGACAGGATGCCAACTTACGGAATCTGGCTCATAATCCTCTGCTTTACTTGTTTGATTGCCTCTGAAATTTCCCAGCCACACTGGACAAATTACATAAAGGTTTAGTTCTGGAAACCCTTACACAATTACAAATTCATGTCAGCTGAAATTGATCCCACCCCACACCCATTAATCACATTCCACAGGCTGTGCATGCGTGTGTAAGGTACTGTATGGTACATGTATGTTTCTGTCAGTTTTTACACATGTTGCACACACAGACAATTAAGGTCTATAAATAACAGCAATGCAATATGAATAAATAAAAGAAACTGAAAAACTATTTAGACAAAATTTATTTAATTTACTTAAGTAATATTACATTTTTTATAGTATTATTGCACCTCATTTTAGGCAGCATTTTACTTCTTGGTAGATAAGGAATAAGGAGATTTTAGACTAGGCAAACCAAACAACTAATTTGTTTTAGCAACTAATTGTCATTAGCACAAAGCATTGCTGAAAGCTGAGATGCTTGTCCTGTTTATGTCGGGGTTCCTCCTCTGGCTTATGTATCAATATCTTTTTTATGTGTTTTGTTAATTTTTGATGCTTTATTTACTTTTTTATGTAAATATTGTTATGTATTTTATTGTTTTTCTTATAAAATAATTATAAAATAATTATAAAATAATTTTATTTAGACTATATATACTAGCATATATGTTTCGTATGCTAGTATATTGTGTATATGTTAGTAGTTATATGTTGACACATGCATGCTCATGGAGGATAGCTTAAGGGCTCTGTTGATGGCAATAACCTATCAAACTAGGGGTTGGCACTGTGGTTTAATGCCTTTTCTCTTCCTCCTTCTGCAGAACAGAAGCCTAACCTCTACTCCAGTGCTAACGTCACTTCCATTGTTCGCTCTCCTGAACCCTCCCCTTCCTGTCAAAGACCTACATATTCAAGAGGGCCACCAACTTAGGCAGTTCAGTCTAGAACTATTGTCTGCAAAGTTGTTTCTGCACTTGTTTAACGTGCTGGCATTTAATATACAGGGTTCACCCAAGGTGGTGCTCCCCAACTCTTTACCATTGTTTGTCTCCCCTTTTACAGTGAAGTAGTCTGCAGGATTTTGCTGGGAAAATGAGTGTACAGCAGAAATGACTGTGAACACCACACTGCACACTCTGAGGGTCGAGGTAGGAGAACTGCAGACTTAGCTTTCCAAGGCAGAGATGTGCACAGCTCACCTAACAATCCAAGAGGACCAGTCATGTATATCGTCCCAAGTACTGGTACCATTACAACTGAGTGATGATATCGACGTGTACTTTCTAATCTTTGAGCGTACAGCTATTCTTCACCACTGGGAGCATGTAGAGTGGGCGTACATACAGGTGCTGTTCATGTTGGGAGATGCGCAGTGGGCTTATTATGACCTCAATGAGCGAGCCGCTACTAATTATGAGTGCCTGAAGCTCAAGGTGTTGCTGCGATATGGCATATCTTCAGACCAGCAGGCGAGGTCAAGTCAGAAATGGTGTTTCAAGCCAGAGAGGCTTGCTCCCTCCCAAGCCTTCGAGATTTGGGGTATAATTACGTGGTGGCTTAGACCAGATTTGCATGATGCCAAAATGATAGTCGAAGGTGTGGCATGCGACATATTATTGAACGCCCTCCACGAGGTTCTCTCCCAGCCAGTCTGGTGGCAAGCACACCCTAACATGGAGGCTCTCATAGCAAACCTTGAACAGCGTAGAGTGGCCTAGCGAATCGAGTGAATGGGATGGTCTACTCATCGCCCTTCTCCAACAGGACATGTTGCTACCCACCCAGCCACCACGATACCAAGTCCAGGACCAACCCAAAGGAGAAGCAGACTCTGCCCCGGCATTGTTTCAAATGCAAGGGGTGGTCAGGCACCTCATATCCAAGTGCCCTCACCTCAGTGGGCTGATCGACTGCAGTTGGGCATACAGTGATCCCTCCTCTATCGCAGGGGTTGCATTCCAGAACCCCCCGCGAAAGGTGAAAATCTGCGAAGTAAAAACCATATGTTTATATGGTTATTTCTATATTGTCACGCTTGGGTCACAGATTTGCACAGAAACACAGGAGGTTGTAGAGAGACAGGAACTTTATTCAAACACAGCAAACAAACATTTGTCTCTTTTTCAAAAGTTTAAACGTGCTCCATGACAAGACAGAGATGACAGTTCCGTCTCACAATTAAAAGAATGCAAACATATGTTCCTCTTCAAAGGAGTGCGCATCAGGTGCAGAGAATGTCAGAGAGAGAGAGAAAGCAAACAATCAAAAATCAATAGGTGCTGTTTGAGCTTTTAAGTATGCGAAGCACCATGCGGGAAGCTTATTGCTTGACAAAGCAGCTGCAAGTAAGCCCAGCAAGGAAGGGAGCAATGTGAAAGTAGTCTTTCTGCATTTTTTAGACGAGCGTCCGTATCCTCTAGGGGTGCAAACAGCCACCCTGCTCACAATATATTTGAGGAGTTTTATTTAATATGTAATACGTGCTCCGATTGGGTAGCTTCTCAGCCATCTGCCAATAGGGTCCCTTGTATGAAATCAACTTGGCAAACCAACTGAGGAAGCATGTACCAGAAATTAAAAGACCCATTGTCCACTGAAACCCACGAACCAGCGAAAAATCCGCGATATATATTTAAATATGCTTACATATAAAATCCGCGATAGAGTGAAGACGCGAAAGTCAAAGTGTGATATAGTGAGGGATTACTGTACACCATTCCCTTATTTTTTCCCTTTACCCAGGTGATGGTGGGTAATGGGCATAGAACCACCGCACCTTTGGAGTACATGCTGTATATCTGAAGGCTATCCTCTTCAGACTAGCCAATTCCAAAAATATCGCATGGGAACTTTGCATGTGTTGGCATCCCTAAGGAAGTCTTAACAGACCAAGGGATGACCTTCACCATGGAGATGTTAAGGGAAGTTGCCAAGTTACTCCAGATTAAGGACATTAAAACCTCAGTGTACCATTCTCAAACTGATGGTTTAGTAAAGCGGTTCGACCAAACGCTCAACCAAATGCTTCACAAGGTTGTCAGCAAGGATGGAAGGAACTGGAAGTTACTCTCCCTTGTCTTATTTGAATATTGGGAGTGTCTACAGGCTTCTTTCCCTTTAAATTACTATATGAGTGGCAACTCGAGGGGCTATTAGCCATCTTAAAAGAGGGTGGGGAGGAAGAAGTCCTCTCAGCTAAAAATATTTTGGAATATATCGCACAGTTACAAGATAAATTCAATAAAATCAGATCCATACTAAATGAGAAAGTGGCATGAGCCTCTGTGAGTTTCATCTGGGAGACTGTGTTATGATGTTCATTCCCACCTCGTATTCTAAACTTTTGGCATATTGGCAAGGCCCTTACGAAGTTAAGGAGAGAAAAGGGCTGGTTGATTATTTGGTGAAACAGCCAAATCCTTGTTCAACTTTATATTATTAAACCTGCTGAAGCTGTTCTTTTTTATCTAATGGAACATCCCTTAACTTTGGCCCTAATTTACAACAAGAGCTCAAAGCAGCTATCTTGTATGCCCTGAGGTGGTGAACAAACAACCCAGCAGGACCTCCCTGATTGTACATAACATCATAATATAGCCTGGGCTTATCATCCGAGAACGCCTGTATAGCCTCCCTGAGCCAAAGCATGCAGAAGTCGAGCTCGAGATCCAGTGGACGCTAGTCCTAGGCTTTATAGAGGAAAGTTTTAGCCCCGGTCTATCCCCATTGTGCTGATCCCTAAGCCTGATGTCAGTTGGTACTATTCCAAAGACTTCCATCAGCTTAATCAAGTCTCTTGCTTCGAGTGGATGAGTTCCTTGAGCGGCTTAGTAAATTTCAGTGCATGACCACCTTTGACATTACAAAAGGGTACTTGCAAGTTCCTTTAACTTCCTTTCTGCCAAGGAAAAAAACACGTTTAGCACGCCTTAATGGACACTGGCCTCCCATTTGAGTTGCACGGGGCCCCAGCGACCCTCCAGCATCTGTTGGACAGACTGTTTCGACCCAACAATGCTTTTAGTGCCGCATACTTGGATGACATTGTCATCAATTCTGACACATGGGGGAAGCAAGTTTAGCAGGTTTTAGCCATTCTCTTGACACTAAGTAATGCCAGACTCCAGATAAAACTTAAGAAGTGTTTTCTGGGCTAACAGAGGCTAAGCATTTGGGCTACTTTGTGGGCAGGGGAACCACATTGTTTTAAAGGTTGATACCATTTTAAGATGGTTCCTTCCAAAAGCCAAGTGGCAGGTCCAGGCTTTCCTGGGATTAGCGGGGTACTACCTGGCATCACACCATAAACCATCATTTATCATTCTGGTATTTTGCTTGTTGTGTCTATGACCTTTGCTATGACTATTTTCTGGGCTCCTCTTATTCTTCAGTTCTGGTTCACTGTTGATCCTTTTCCACCTATCTTCCATATCAATTTTATGATTTCTAACCTGGTGCAAGTGAAAATCTCAAATATTTGTAGTTACTTGAGCTACTCGTATTGCACTTGCATTTATACCTTTGATGGATAATTTACTTTTCAGATTTATACCTGATTCAAACTATAGATAGTACAGGTGAATCAACAAAAGTGAAAATATTTCCAATTTATAGCATGCCATAGCTTAAGGGCAAGACAGGTGAATGCTTTTGGACGGGAAATTCATTCTAATGTTAATCTCACAAGAAACTCATCTATTTACGATGTTGTAAGAAAAAGAAAACAGTGTTGGGGCACCATAGTGATCCTCATATAACTGGAAGATTGAAAATAAATCACAAAATGAAAATATGCATTGTAATTAAATTGAGACAATCTTCATCTGGCCTCAAGATGGCAATGAAGCTGCCATCAGGATGGGAGGGCAGGAAGAGGCCAGTTCAGATGGTCGGGAATGGAAAGTGACATCATTAGGGACATGACTGTCAATCAATGTTTCTGCAGAGGTTGGAAGAGAAAAGGCATTAGGTAACAGTGCCAACCCCTGCTTGGGAGTGTAATTACATTTATATGAACCCTGAAGGTTTCTCCCAAGCACACATGTGTGACAATGTATACACAATGAAATCATACATAATTAAATACCGTAATAGATATTGATAAAACCAATTTTGAATCTATACATTGTTGTTTGACCTTTCATTAGGCAGTTAGATGATTTAATAGCCTAAAATATTCAATTGGCATCTCACAATTTTACAACCCATTTCAGTTATTTAACAATCTAAAATAGTTGGCTAACAATCTATATTTGTTTATATCTTCTATACATATAGCCGGTCAGTCATTTAAGTCTTAATGCAGCCACTTCAAAGATCCACATTAATTTCCCTTTCTTTCTGTGTTTTGCCACAGGATGCAGTATCAGCTGCTGTACAGTTTATCAGAATTAGTGAATAAATTGTAATTTCTTTTATAAAATATAATAATTCTTTCAAATGCAATAATTTATTTTCTGATGAGAGAAATAGAGACTGCATTAGTAAGTGCCCTAAGACATTTCCATGATGTATCTTGAAATTGAAGAGACTCACCATGCGTGTGTAGTTGACTTTGTTAACACCAAGACAGGCTTAAAGGTGATAGAAGAGATACAATTCAGAGTGAAAATTGCAGTTAGACATGAAGCATAAAATAGGATGGAGGGAAAACCCCTGGCAAAAATATGAAAGAATCCTGTATCATACTGAACACTCAGGAAGAAGTGGTTGTATTTACAAAGAATACAAAGAAGAAACAATGAATATCACAGGATTCTTTGCTCTTATTTAAAAAAGACAAAAAAGAAAAAGAGAGCTGGAATATAATAAATTACAAGCAGAAGATTAAAAGAAAAAAAAATTAGATATGTAGGGAACATGTCCTGAGCTTGACATGTGAAATTGTGAACGAAATACAAGAAAGGTGCGTCAGACTTTGAGAAATCTGACAAGGAACCTTTAAAATTTTAGGTGAATAGTATCAAGGCAGAGAATCTGAAACCAAATATAACAACTACAGGGCAATAAAGCTAGTCTGGCACACCAATGAAATAAGAATATTTCTGGAATGAATGAGGTGAAAAACAGGTAGAAATTGTAGAACAGCAGCTCAGGAAGAAGGAACATGTGACCTTATAATGTATTAATTATTATGTGAAAAGGTTTAAAAGCCAAGAAAATATGCATTGTAGCAGATGGCTGGGGTCCTCACCCGGCTGGGACACCTGTATAATGGAAGAACTGGGGGAGAAAGCGTGCTCAGGTGCATTATCTCCCCTATAGAGGGCAGCCCCCCCTAGGTTGCTGTTGCGCCACTGACTCCCACAGGGCTTCAGGGGAGGTTTGCACAGCCCTGTTGGGTTACATGGGTGCTGCCAGGGGATTCTGCAGGTGAGCTTCTGCCTCACCCGGAAGTATTTCTGGATCATGCTAGTGGGCCACCGGAAGTGCTCCAAGTACGGCATAAACGGAGCCTGCCGCCACTACTCCAGGAACAAGAGTCAGGAGGAGGTGGACAATGCTTGCTGGAGGAGGAGTGAAAGTGGATGTGGACTGTGCTGAGCAGGTGGGAAACAGTGGGAAAGCTAATCTACTATATAATATTATGAATGAACTATTATATAGTCAGATGAAGAAAGAATCCATGCCTTTGTGAGGAAAGAATTAAGACACATAGGAAGAGTCAGATGGATGGAGAAAATGATTAATGATATGTGTTAGAAAAGGCTGAGACAACTTGGAATTTATTTAAAGCAATGCAAAGGACAAAACTCAACTATAGAGAAAGAGACAATGCAGTGCACCATACCTGGAGAACGATGAAGGAGATGACATAAACTAATAATAGTAAACAATGGACTGAGCTGACTATAAAAATTAATTTGGTCCGCTGACGCACGTTGTTTATAATATTACCAGCCATCAAAACAAAGCCCTTTCAGTGGCTTTGCATAAAGATAAATCTGAAAAGGAAGGAAGAGGAGAAGCTTAATTTTGTTTTTATTATTTATATTGTCACGCTTGGGTCACAGATTTGCACAGAGACACAGGAGGTTGTAGAAAAAAAAGGAACTTTATTCAAAGCACTACAAACAAACATTTGTCTCTTTTCAAAAGTTTAAACGTGCTCCATGACAAGTCAGAGATGACAGTTCCACCAGGAGCAGAGAATGTCTGAGAGAGAGAGAGAGAGAAACAAAACAACCATTTCCAAAGCTGAGAGGCGTTGCACAATACTTTTAAGTAAGCGGAGTACCGCGTGAGAGGTTTATCGCATGTTATAGCGCAAGTAAGAAGGGTAAGGAGCAATGTGAAGGTAGACTGTCAGCTGTTTCAGGGGTTTTCCCAGGGGCGTCTGTGTCCTCTGAGGGTGCGATCAGCACTCCAGCTTACACGCCTCTCCTCAGCTTTATTCACATTCTCGTGAATCAAGTGACTCTCTGTGCCAGGTTCATACAGCCGTGATAAAACGTCTACGTTGACGTGCTCAGAGCCTGGTCGATGCTTTACCGTAAATCTGTAAGGTTGTAAGCCCAGAAACCATCTCATGAGACGAGAGTTTGTATCTTTCTGACGGTATAACCATTGAAGAGGAGCATGATCAGTTACCAAAGTGAAATTTCTACCTCATAAGTAATAACGAAGCGCTTTGACAGCCCATCTAATCGCCAAGCATTCCTTCTCAATTGTCGAATAATTGCATTCCCTAGGAAGTAATTTCCTACTCAAATATGTGATAGGGTGCTCTTCTCCATCAAAAATCTGTGACAACGACTGCACCTATACCAAACTCACTTGCGTCCGTTTGTAAGACAAAATCCTTTGAGAAATCGGGATTTCGCAGAACTGGATAAGTAGACAAAGCAGTTTTCAAATCACAGAAGGAACGTTCACAAATTTCTGTCCATAAAATAGGGCGGTTCCTCCTGCCTTTTGTAAGTTCTGAAAGAGGAGCAGCCCTATGTGCAAAGTTAGGGATGAACCTTCTGTAGTAACCAGCAAGCCCCAGAAAGGCGCGTATCTGTTTCTGTGTTTTTGGTCGCGGGTAAGCAAGCATCTTTTCCACTTTACTTAATTGTGGCCGAAGTAAACCCCTGCCCATAGAATAACCTAAGTAATGAGTCTCAGACATACCCAGTTTACATTTCTTTGGGTTAGCAGTAAGGCCAGCCTGTCTCAAGCTTTCAAGAACAGGTTGAAGTCGCTCTAAATACGTTTGCCAATCATTGCTGAAAATCACAACATCATCAAGGTACGCCCCGGAATATTCAGAATGAGGACGCAGGATCTGATCCATCATACGCTGGAAAGTTAGAGGTGCCCCATGAAGATCAAATGGGTGTCTCGTAAATTCATAAAGTCCATCAGGAGTCACGAATGCTGTTTTCTCACAACTGCCAGCCTCTAGAGGCACCTGCCAATAACCCTTCGTGAGATCTAGCGTAGAGATATAGCTCGCCTGACCCAGTTTTTCCAACAACTCGTCAACACGGGGCATTGGATAAGCATCAAATTTAGAGACCTTATTCAAGCGCCTGAAATCGATACCGAAGTGAACCGAACCGTCTTGCTTTGGGACTAATACGACCCGGCTGAACCAGTCACTTTTACTTTCACGTATTACACCTAGTGCCAGCATCTTCTTGACTTCTTCGCGCACAATATTTCGTCGCGCTTCCGGAATCCGATGTACTCGAGCATCGGGTGCAGTAGTGATTTTATGTTCTGCAAGGTTAGTCTTGCCTGGCAAGTCTGAAAAGACATCAGTGTTCCGTTCGATCAAAGATAACAGTTCTGTCTTCTGTGAGTCAGTCAAATCGTTAGTCTAAGAAACAGCAGCCAAGGAAGTGTAAACCCCTTGTCTGTCGTGCCATTTCTTCAAGAGATTAATGTGTAAAATCTGGAATGGTTTGCGCCGGCCTGGTATTCTAACTTTGTAATTTACTGGTCCCATATGCTCCTCGATAATGGCCGGGCCCTGCCATTTAGCTAGGAATTTGTGCGGGTCAGACGGAACCAGTACTAAAACACGATCGCCGGGTTTGAATTCGCGAAGCTTACTGCGCCTATCGTAAAGACGCTTCTGTGTTTCCTGCTCGCATTGTTGATGCTCCACAGCAATAGAAGAAAGTTTAGAAATTCTATCTTGTAACGAAACTACCCAATCTGCAAAGCTCAGTCCAAGAGCTGTTGACTCGTTTCCTATCCGTTCCTCCCGTACAACATCCAGAATGCCTCTTGGGCGCCTGCCAAATAACAGCTCGAACGGACTCAAGCCAGTGGACGTTTGCGGCGATTCCCGCACTGCGAACATAAAAAAAGGCAGGACAGAGTCCCAGGATGTAGGATCATTATGAGCAACTCATCTGATCATTTGTTTTAAAGTCTTGTTAAACCATTCAGTCAAACCATTAGTCTGTGGAAGGTAAACAGTGGTGCTCAATTTCTTAATAGCGAATCTATTACACAATTGTTTCATCACGCGAGAAGTAAAAGTTGTGCCTTGGTCAGTCAAAATTTCCCTAGGAATGCCAATACGAGTAAAAACCATGCACATAGCTTTGGCTACAGCGGAGGATTTGGCCTTTTTCAAAGCAGCCACCTCTGGATATTGTGTTGCATAGTCAACCAACACCAGCATATATTGATACCCATTCTTAGTCTTAGGCAAAGGGCCTACAATATCTAATCCCACCCTCTGAAAGGGGACTTCCAAAATAGGCATAGGACAAATGGGAGCCCGAGGAGGCTTATAAGCGGAGACGATCTGACAGTCAGGACATGAAGTATAGAACCGTTCAACATTTTTTCCCATATTCAGCCAATAAAATCGTTTTGATAACCGCTCTCTGGTCTTATCAGCCCCCAAGTGCCCTCCCAAGATGTGAGAGTGGGCCAGCTGCAAAAGAATTTCCCTATGCACTTCAGGTACAACTAGTTGTTCAATAAATTCCCCCATTAAATGGTCTGAAATCACTCTGAAAAGACAACCATGTTTTTCTAGAAAGTGTGGAGTTTTCAAGCCTCCGGTATCACGCTCTTGGTAATAGGAGTCACTAGCAGTGCGAGCCTGTTTAAATGCATATTCTAATGAGCCATCAGCATGCTGCAAGTGCACAAAATCTAACTGCTCACTAGTACTCGGTTTGAGTTCGGAGGCATTTGCAATCTGAGAGGATGTAGAAGGGCCTCCCTGCCATTCTGGGAAATTGTGGGGGGTGTCTCCCTCAGTCTCGCTGGAGAGATCAGGTTCAATATCTAATTGCGGCTCTAGATTATCCCTGACCCACTAAGCTCCACAGGGGGCTCGATGACTGGTGTGCGACATTCAGTAATTAATCTAGGAAAAAGGACATTTCTTCTGCCTATCAGTAATGGCCAGGGGCAGGAGTCCGAAAAAGCAGACCAAACTTTAAAGTGGCGACCCTTATAAGTTAAAGGAAGAAGCAATGTCTGATAGTCTTTAACATCACCATGTACACAACGTATCTTTACAGTCTCAGTGTCACTAAGGCATCTGTCATCAAGACAGTCCCATCTGACAACACAAAGGTCACTGCCCAAGTCCAATAATGCTGAGATCTCTCGGTTCCCCAACTTCACCGAGATTAACAAGCCATCTTTTTTATCCGGAGAATAGGGAATATTTGAGCAACAAACCTCGGCCATTCCAATTTTCATTAATTGAGCTAGAGACACGCGACATTCTCTCGCCAAGTGACCGGGTTGATTACACCGGAAACATCTTCGGTCAGGTCCACTGCCGAAATATAGCCTGCGACGTCTGCGGCCTGCACCTGTCTCACCAGATATGGGCACCTCCTCAACAACCGGATTCCCCGGAGGCCTTCCTGACCTCATTTGATTGTCAGGTCCTGCAGCTTGTCTTTGCTCTAGCCGTCGATCAAAGCGACGAGAATGTCCTGGACGCTCCTTCGTTAGTTGTGAAACAGCACCAAATCCACCGCTCCCTCTTTAAGCGGTCTGAGAATCTTCCAATCGTCTGGACATAATCGATAATGATTCCACATCATGACGCAGAAATTCATCTCGAAGAACTGCAGGTATCCCGGCCAGTAATATATTCATGACAACTTTTTCCACAATTCGCTCTACCACGTCTCCCTCAAACCAGCAATGCACTTTATGAATCAAATCTTGAATTTGTGCATGGATGGGACCGTCCATGTTTAGGTTCCAGTTGTTAAGTGCAAAACCTTTAGCCAAAAAAGTCACAGTCTTACGTAAAACAGTTTGTTGCTTCAGGATATTATAATCGCCGAGCTTATCGCGAGGCACATGCCGTAAGGACAGTAGAGCATCCCCAAACAAAAATGGTGTGATGAGGGGCAGGTCATCCTCTGGATTGTAACGAAGTGGAACATTCTGTGCGAATTGAAACAACTTCTCAGCATCCATCTGTGCAACCACTCCTGGTACCACTTGTCACACTTGGGTCACAGATTTGCACAGAGACACAGGAGGTTGTAGAAAAAAAAGGAACTTTATTCAAAGCACTGCAAACAAACATTTGTCTCTTTTCAAAAGTTTAAACATACTCCATGACAAGTCAGAGATGACAGTTCCACCAGGAGCAGAGAATGTCTGAGAGAGAGAGAGAGAGAGAGAGAGAAACAAAACAACCAATTCCAAAGCGCTCAAGCTTACAACATGTTGTCACGCATGGGCGTCGGAGGACTCCTCTATGGGCCAGGGAAAAGTAAACAATAGTCCACCGAGGCGAGAGGGGGGGCTACCACTGACGTTGTCCTGTTCTTCCTCTTCCCCCACAGCTCAGAGAAGCTGCCCGGCAAAGTCACTTAACGCCGCCCCTTACGGAAGTACCGGTATAAAAGAAACGCCGACAGAGAGAAGGGTGGCTTCTGCCGGGATACCAGAATGAGCTGCACGCCGGAACCTGTGACATTTTGAGAGCTCTGTTATTTGGAAAGTAGTCCCTGAACGCGAGAGCGCTGAAGCTCTATTTTTCATTACTTACTGATTTTGTTTGTTCGTCTCACGACGATTAAACGGGACCGGTTGGTTTCCTAACGTTCCTACTGTTTACAGTCTGTCCTTCCACCGCCTGACCAGAAGTTGGTGTAGCCAGCAGGATACGTCGGGGGGAAAATTAATAGGATGGCTGAACCCGTAGGCCTCATGGAGATCGTACAACAGTTGGCTGATCAACTCGCCCAACTACAAGCTCACCACGCAGAGTTCGTAGGCGTTGATGGACACCGCGCACACCCAAGAGGACAAGGACCTGCCCAACTGCTCGTTCCTATGAGACCACAAGAAGACGTGGAGGCGTATTTAACCATTTTCGAGTGCACCGTTAGTAGATAACTTTGGCCGCGCCGGGAGTGGAGTCACATACCTGCGCCTTTTCGCGCTGGTGAAGCACAACAGGCCTATTATGATCTGGATGAGGACATAGCCGCAGATTATCCCACTTGGAAGAGAGAAATCTTGCTCACTACGGATTAACCCCTGCATGTCAAGCTCAGCGCTTCCGGGACTGAAAGTTTTATCCGGAAAGACCAGCGCAGGCCCAGGCCTTCAACCTATGGGGAAGAATGACCCATTGGCTACATCCCAGCAAAAACACGCCAGAGCACCTAGTTGAAATAGTCACGGCCGACTTCCTCGTACACGCCCTTCCCGAAAGTCTGATGAGGCCAGTACAAAGATTACCCTGGGCTGATATGGAAACCCTCGTGGAAATAATTGAACGCCACCGCTCTGCCAGTTAAACCAAAGAGACCAGAAGAATGGCGCAGAATCCGCTCCAGCCGAAATAACCGCAGTGAAAATCCAGCGCGGGACCCAGAGAACCCTCCCAGAAAAAGAGAAAGGTCCCCCCTTCCACTACGTTGTTACCGCTGCAGCGAACCAGGGCATATGGTGGCCATTTGCCCCAAGGGAGACGACCAGATGGACTGTGCTTGGGCCGAAGCAGGCAGGTACTGTTATGCAGTTGCGTCTAACCCTCTCGCTTCTCCCTTCACAGGCCCGGCCAGACTGAACGGACACCTCGTTCGAGCACTCTATGATACGAGAAGCAATGTGACTCTATGTCCGCTCGGAACAGTATGATAATAAAAGGACCAGCCTTACCTGTATTCACGGTGAGATTAAGGCGTACCCCACTGCAATCTGTTGGCTCCTAGTCCGTGGACATTTCACATGACAGCATATGGTGGTGCACCCGAAGCCTCCATATGCCGTAATAATGGGAAGAGACTGGTCCCAAAACATCTCCAAGCAGACAGAACCATGTCTGGTTGGTTCCTCGGCCCAGGAGGGGCCAGAGGCTGACGGTAACCCGTCCCCTACCTCCCACGACTCTGCTGCATCCTCTGAGTACCGCCCCCACGAATTACCTGACATAGCAGTCTGGTTCCACCTCCTTCCGTCCTCTTTTAGGTGGGAGCAGTGGAACGATGACTCATTAAAACATGCTAGAAATGCAGTAGTGGCCGAAAACGGACAACCCTCTACAGATTCCACCCCACCCATGCCTCACTTTGTCATCGAGCACGATCTCTTATATCGGGTGGTTAACGGCCATAACGGCGTATGCAGTCAACTCCTGGTTCCATGCTCTTTCCGACAGGAGTTATGTGACCTGGCCCACGCTCATTTGTTGGGGGGGCATTTAGGCCCTGAAAAAACACTCGAGCATATAACAGCACGCTTTTACTGGCAGGGCGTGCACGAGGAGGTGCGGCGATTTTGCAGGTCCTGCCCCGAATGTCAGCTCACCCACGTTCCCAGGAAGGATCGCGCCCCTCTAGTTCCCCTGCCATTAATTAATATCCCTTTTGAGAGAATAGGTCTAGACATTGTGGGACCCCTCGAACGCTCAGTTAGGGGACATAAGTATATTCTGGTCTTGGTTGATTATGCCACCCGATATCCAGAAGCCATCCCACTGCGAGTGGCTACATCAAAAGTAATAGCCCGGGAGCTTATCAGGGTATTTTCACGAGTGGGTACCCCCAAGAAGATCCTCATGGATCAAGGGACACCCTTCAAGTCTCAAACCTTCAAGGGGGTCACTAAGATACTCTGTGTCCGCCACTTCAGAACATCTGTATACCACCCCCAAACAGATGGATTAGTTGAGCGTTTTAACCAAACCCTCAAACATATGCTGAGAAAGGTAGTCCGGATGGACGGGAAAGATTGGGACCAGCTCCTCCCTCTAGTCCTCTTCGCCTTCCAGGAGGTTCCTCAAGCCTCAACCAGGTTTTCGCCCTTTGAACTCCTGTACGGGAGACAACCCAGAGGTCTCCTCGATCTCATTTGGGAGGGCTGGGAATGCGAAACACAACCTCATAATCGAAGTATACTGGAGCATGTAGCCGAGCTTGGGGATCGTTTCGAGCGCTTAGGACCGGCTGTCCGGGAGCATTTAGAAGGGGCAAAGCGTGCGCAAACCTGGTTGTACAACCGTAACTCCCGCCTCCGGGAATTCAGCCCCAGCGACCTTGTCATGGTGCTCATTCCCACCAGCCACTCCAAGCTCCTAGCCCACTGGCAAGGGCCTTATGATGTACATGAACTGAAAGGATTGGTCGATTATCTAATTTATCAACCAAACCGGCGTCCCAAGGAGCGAATCTACCACGTCAACCTACTAAAGCCGTGGGTAGACCGTGCTTCCCAGGAAGCAACGGTGGCTTATGCTACTTCCTTAGCTACGAACGCGGAAAACTTAAATTATGGGGAAAAGCTCAATCCCAAACAAAGGTGCGAGATCGCAGAAATAATAAGGTTGGTAGAAGGGGTTATCAGTGGACGACATGCTAGAGCGTCTCGGAGATGCCTGCTACCTCTCCACCCTGGACATGACGAAAGGATATTGGCAAATCCCCTTGACTGAGACCACGAAGGAAAAAAACGCATTTAGTACCCCTAGTGGCCACTGGCAGTACCGAGTTCTTCCCTTTGGGCTGCAATGGGCTCCCGCGGCCTTCCAACGTCTGGTGGACCGACTGCTCCGGCCCCATAGTGCCTATAGTGCTGCCTATCTTGACAATATCGTCATATTTTCCCGCACCTGGGAAGAACACCTACTGCATGTGAGAGACGTCCTTCAGGCCATACACCAGGCCGGACTCCGAATCAACCCACAAAAGTGTCACTTTGGATTGACCGAGGCTAAATATCTAGGCTATGTGGTGGGCGAAGGACAGATCAAACACCAGTGGTCCAAAATAGCTGCCATAAACAACTGGCCCCAGCCACTAACAAAGAGGCAAGTACAAGCTTTCTTGGGCTTAGCCAGGTACTACCGCCGGTTTGCACCCTGCTTCTTCGAGCGAGCTGTGCCTCTAACGCAGGGATTCCCAAACTCGATCTTGGGGACCCACTGTGGCTGCAGGTTTTTGTTCCAACCAGATTCACAGTTGGCAATAATAATTTATAACAACTGATCTCATTTAATTAGCTGGTCTTTTTTACTCTTCTTGTTATTCTGCATTCAGAAAAACACAACAGTATGTTTTTTACATTTATAAGACATTTAGAAATATTTTTGTTTTTTCTAAAGCTATAAATGCTAATCTCTCTTTTGATGTTTTCTATTTATTTCCCCATTTCCTGTGTAGTTTGCTCCCTTCATTTAACAATGACAATAAACAACCAGACACCCGGGATGATGAAAGCTGCAACAACTTCAGTGTCAGACTCACTAATTAATGAATAAACAAATAACCAGAACAACTGGAAAAGCAGAATGAAAATTAGGTTGAAAATACTGTTAACCACTTAAAAAAAACTACATATTCCCCATATAACTGCTTATTACATTTTAATAAAAGTCTACAAACTTGGTTTGTAATTTCAACATTGACTCCAAAACACAAAAAATGTGAAATAATGACTCACTTAGGCTATGAATCCAATGAAAAATGGAAGTTGGTTGGAACAAAAACCAGCAGCCACAGTGGGTCCCCAGGATCAAGTTTGGGAAGCACTGCTCTAACGGATTTGACAAAGAAGAAGGCCCCTAATTTGGTGGTATGCAATCCCACCACTGCTGCTGCATTTAGTGACTTAAAAAGGGCCCTGACTTCGGCTCCGATATTAAAAACACCTGACTTCTCTAGTCCTTTCATTCTCCAGACCGACGCCTAGGATACTGGCCTGGGGGCTGTGTTAAGCCAAGTCATCGATGGAGCCGAACACCCCATTCTGTATCTCAGCTGGACTGCTGGACCGGGAGAGGAGATCCGCCACGATCGAACGGGAAGCACTTGCCATTAAATGGGTGATAACCACATCGTGTTATTATTTGTTGGGCCGCGAATTCACCTTGGTCACTGATCACGCCCCCCTACAGTGGCTCTCTGCTGCTCGTGACACAAATGCAAGAATAACGAGGTGGTTCCTGAGCCTGCAACAATATAACTTTAAGGTAATACACCATAAGGGCACCTTGCATGCCAATGCAGATGCCCTATCCCGCATCCACGACCTCACGGTAAGATCCGCTTGCCCCTCTGGGCTTGAGCTAAGGGAGGGGCTGTGTCACGCATGGGCGTCGGAGGACTTCTCTACGGGCAGAAGACTTAAGGCTGCTCCTTCCGGAAGTACCGGTATAAAAGAAGCACCGACAGAGAGAAGGGCGGCTTCTGCCAGGATACCAGAACGAGCTGCACGCCAGAACCCATGACGTTTTGAGAGCTCTATTATTTGGAAAGAAGTCCCTGAACGCGAGTGCGCTGAAGCTCTATTTTTCGTTACTTACTGATTTTGTTTGTTCGTCTCGTAACGATTAAATGGGACAACCCAATTGGTGTCCTAACGTTCCTACTATTTACAGTCTGTCCTTCCACCGCCCGACCACTGTATATTGAAGCTTGGTGATAAAGTGAAAAAGTCTCTATCAAGTAAAGTTCTAGTTCTGATTCTACAATGTTCAAAATGCTGAAAAAAGTTGATATTGGCATGGTGTCTATATGGGTGTCTGTAGAATATTAGAATTGATGTTTTCGTGTTTAAAAATTGCAATCTTTGTTATTTTTTTTTTTTTGTATAGTTCCTGGATAAGTAAATGAGCTGCATTGTGTTTGTCTTGTTACAGGCTCCAGTCCTGTTGCTTTTCTTCCACTTTGGTCCAGAACTTGCCTATACCCAATGTTAACTGCCATAGAAATTGTTTAATTTAACTGGCATGTTTTGCAGTGTTATCTGTTGAGTTATGAGACTAGGCCTAATTGATTTGCAAATTTTTTGTACGAGTAGATTTTGAGATACATTATTTATTTAAATATACAGATACAGAACATCTCGACTTCCAACAGTCTGACATACTGTATGTCCTACTGGTACTTAAAACTGAGGTCCCAAAAAGCAAACCTTTTTGAGATGCACCAGGTTATGATCATATTCAGCCTCCTGAGATCACAAGGTAAACAGAGCGTTTGTGCTGCCAGCTGTATAATAATGGAGTCAAGGAAAGAGAAGAGGAAGGCAAAAAATGCGAATACCAAACTAAAAGGAATAACACAATATGAAGCTGGTAAATCTTTGACCGTATTATCATACAATTTTGGATTGTCTCATTCAACAGTATTAAAGATTCTGAGGAATAAAGAGTGAATAAATTAAGCAGGTCAGGGGCCTCATGCATAACACCGTGCGTAGAACTCACACTATAACATGGCGTAAGCACAAAAGCAGGAATGTGAGTACACACAGAAAAATCCAGATGCAGGAATCTGTACGTACGCAAACTTTCACGTTTTTCTGCTACATAAATCCCGATCAGCGTGAAAAGTAATGCACATGCACGCGCCTTCTGTCCCGCCCCAGCTCCTCCCAGAATTATGCCTCTTTGAATATGCAAATCAATATAAATAGCCCTTAAGCTCAGCCTTCTGTGAAAAGACAATGGGAAAAGCACGGAGGAAAATATAAGAATTTCAGCGAATACCAAATGGAGGCAAAGGAAAAACGTACTATTTGTTGGTTTAAACAGTGGTGTAATCAACAAAATGAAGTTGATCAAGTGACAGAGTGTCGGAGAAACTCGAAAGCTCAAGTTCACAAAGTCGCACAGTGCCCAAAATAAAAAAGAAATCACATATCAAAGTCGCCGTGAAAAGGCAAGTCGTAGTCCACCGTCTGAGTGTCATATGAAAGCTTATTAGGGTACAGACAAAAAAAATAGGCACACAGTGGGAAAAAAGCACGAAATGTCAACTTTAATCTCGAAATTTCCACTTTAATCACGTAGTTTATTGTGCCATTAAAGTAGAACATCATAAACTTCATCTTAAAATCATTTAATTTACTAGTTTCTCAAATCCCATTGTAACTAAAGTAGCACATTAAATACTTTGTTCTGTATTTGATCTTCTATGTGTGTGAATCACTACCTGTTTCTTAAACGGGCTTTCTTTTCCTCTGACAGGACACAGAATCCATTACATTCGTGTTATTACAGCTCTCTGAATAATTAAAATACTGAGATGTATACGTGATATCTTTTTCATGATGATAGGAGTTAAAGCATGTTATGAAACATGGGAACACGGTGGCACAGTGCTTGTTCATGTCTCACGCAAGACACTTGCTGCGCCATGCGCGACCTTCGATGAAATAATTTATTGCAGCAGTACTGTCTCTTTCAAACGTACTAACCTCCAATTCCTGTCCTTACTTTTCTTTCTCCAAATACCCAATCGCCACACAATCAGCTCTGTAATAGACGTGAAGCCATCTCTAAGCTTAGAACGCCGATTCTTCAAAACTTTTAAGGAACATTGAAATATCTTCGTAGTACATATTTAATTATTCTATCCGTCTATCCTTCCAGTGTCGCGTCAGCACGAGCAAGAATACAATGTAATGCAGGAACAATCCATGAAGTAGCTATCGCTGCAGCACTGTGTCCTCACATATTTAATTATTAACAATACAGATTATTTAAATGAAGTTAAAGTTTTATCTATACTAATAAAAGGCAAAGCCCTCACTGACTCACTGACTGACTGACTGACTGACCCACTCATCACTAATTCTCCAACTTCCCGTGTAGGTAGAAGGCTGAAATTTGGCAGGCTCATTCCTTACAGCTTACTTACAAAAGTTAGGCAGGTTTCATTTCGAAATTCTACGCATAATGGTCATAACTGGAACCTGTTTTTTGTCCATATACTCTAATGGAGGAGGCGGAGTCACGTATCGCGTCATCACGCCTCCTACGTAATCACGTGAACTGAAAACAAGGAAAAGATTTACAGCACGAGTCAAACGCGGGAACGAAGGTAAATGACGTTAATTGTTGAGTGTCTTTTAATACTGTGTAAGCATACATATTAACACATGTGCAATTAAACGTGTGCATTTACGGGGTGATTTCTCAGGCTTAAAAGCTCGCCTTTTATTAAAAAGGTAAATGCAAACAGTTTTCATTCTGAAGGGCACAAACCACGTTAGATTTCAGCCGTTAAACGCGCAAAAATATCGGTACACCAGATAAATAAGCGCAACATATTATCAGTTGTATTGTATGCTTACAATACATATAGAAATGTGTTAATCGTTAACTAATATTATGGGATGTTGTTTTTCGACTCGCGCCTTGATTTAAACGATTGCATGTCTTGGTGGGTTTGCGTAGCTTATTGTCAATATCTTTACACCTCTTTTTAAGACTTAATTTAAAAAGGTTTTCTTTTCTTCTTAATTAAAATTTAAAAGCAATACTTCACCGCTGCAAAGCCCCTCTAGCGCTGACGTCCGAGGTTCGATTACCGTAAGCAAGTGCAGTGAGTGTGTACGCCTGATGAGCCAAGAATAAGGGGGAAACACGTGTCGCGTACTCTTTGCATTATTTGACAGTAAACTATTTTCAACCATTCTATGATCTGCTTCTCACAAATGAATGCACCGTGGCTGATGTTAGCTGCCTTGCTGGCCAACCATAAGCGTTACCTGGTAGGTAACCACCCACTCACTTCACTCCCTTACGGGAATCGAACCTCGGACATCAGTGCTAGAGGCGAAGCCCCTAAAATTGCGCCACGGTGTGTGGTTCGTTTATTTGACAGCATGTAGATCAGGGTAATTATATTCACGGCATTTGTAGTCTGATTCACAATCTGATTGTATGGGTGGTTACCTACCAGGTAACGCTTATGGTTAGCCAGCAAGTCAGCTCGAAGTGATCACTCGAGTGAAGGCAGCTTCACAAAAAAACAGATCCTTAACAAATTGTTATTGGTATATTTTCCCTCAATTTAAAAAGGTTTTCTTTTCTTCTTAATAAAAATTTAAAAGCAGTACTTCGCCGGTGAGAAGCGCGGGGATTTGAGCGACTGACGCATACAGACATATTCATGAGTGCAGGTACTTCGGAAAGAAAGCACCGTGTAAACCTAAAGTTTAAATTAAGCTCATAGACCTACAAAAGGTTGCCATTGATTTCAGGCAAGATTGCTTTTCTCCTGTACAACTATACGTTGCATTCTCAAGAGTGTGCTTGCACAGCTTGGTCATATTACAACCGGAGTGCTGAACTGACAACATGGTATACAAACAGAACTATAACAATCGTAATAAACGAACAAAAAAACAGCGGACAACCCGTGGATTAAATAAAAAGACTGCTTCCGTTGGCGAAGCAACGAAAAAGGAAGACCTTATATGGCGTTCGTTTATAAAACAGCGGAGAGGCTGTGTGAAGTCAGCTTCACAAAAAAACAGATCCTTAACAATTTGTTACTGGTATATTTTCCCTCAATTTAAAAAGGTTTTCTTTTCTTCTTAATAAAAATTTAAAAGCAGTACTTCGCCGGTGCAAAACGCGTGGATTTGAGCGACTGACGCATACAGACATATTCATGAGTGCAAGTACTTCGGAAAGAAAGCACCGTGTAAACCTAAAGTTTAAATTAAGTTCATACACCTACAAAAGGTTGCCATTGATTTGAGGCAAGATTGCTTTTCTCCTGTACAACTATACGTTGCATTCTTAACAGTAAGCTTGCACAGCTTGGAAAAGCTGTGTTAAGGCTGCTTCACAAAAAAACAGATCCTTAACAAATTGTTATTAGTATATTTTCCCTCAATTTAAATAGGTTTTCTTCTTAATAAAAATTTAAAAGCAGTACTTCGCAGGGATTTAGATATAGATATATATATATATATATATATATATATATATATATATATATATATATATAGAGGTCTATATATATATATATATATATATATATATATATATATATATAGATAGATAGATAGATAGATAGATAGATAGATAGATAGATAGATATACATATATAGATATACATATATAGATATAGATATAGATACAGTAATCCCTCCTCCATCGCGGGGGTTGCGTTCCAGAGCCACCCGCGAAATAAGAAAATCCGCGAAGTAGAAACCATATGTTTATATGGTTATTTTTATATTGTCATGCTTGGGTCACAGATTTGCGCAGAAACACAGGAGGTTGTAGAGAGACAGGAACGTTATTCAAACACTGCAAACAAACATTTGTCTCTTTTTCAAAAGTTTAAACTGTGCTCCATGACAAGACAGAGATGACAGTTCTGTCTCACAATTAAAAGAATGCAAACATATCTTCTTCTTCAAAGGAGTGTGTGTCAGGGGCACAGAATGTCACATAGATAGAGAAAACAATCTCTAGCAAACAAATCAATAGGGCTGTTTGGCTTTTAAGTATGCGAAGCACCGCGGCACAAAGCTGTTGAAGGCGGCAGCTCACACCCCCTCCGTCAGGAGCAGGGAGAGAGAGAGAGAGAGAGAGAGAGACAGAGTTTGTTTTTCAGTCAAAAATCAATACGTGCCCTTCAAGCTTTTAAGTATGCGAAGCACTGTGCAGCATGTAGTTTCAGGAAGCAGCTGCACAAAAGATAGCAACGTGAAGATAATCTTTCAGCATTTTTAGACGAGCGTCCGTATCGTCTAGGTGTGCGAACAGCCCCCCTGCTCAATCCCCATACGTCAGGATCACAGATAGTCAGCGCAAGAGAGAGAGAAGAGTAAGCAATCTAGCTTCTCAGGCATCTGCCAATAGCGTCCCTTGTATGAAATCAACTGGGCAAACCAACTGAGGAAGCTTGTACCAGAAATTAAAAGACCCATTGTCCGCAGAAATCCGCGAACCAGCAAAAAATCTGCGATATATATTTAAATATGCTTACATATAAAATCCGCGATGGAGTGAAGCCGCGAAAGGCGAAGCGCGATATAGAGAGGGATCACTGTATATATAAATATACATATATATATATGTATGTATGTCTATATATATATATATGTAAGCTTATAAGTACTGCCTTACTTCTCTTTAAGAAAGGAAGATGTAATGATACTTGATTTAAACGATTCCATGTCTTGGTGGGTTTGCGTAGCTTATTGTCAATATCTTTACACCTGTTTTTAAGACTTATTGACTGAAACGGGCTTTCACGAAAAAAGTTAGGGCTTTGCTACAGGATACACCCTTCACAAGTTAAGGAAGTAAAAATAAAAGTATATATTTCTGTTTTATTTAAACCTTTTAAGTTCGTATGCATAGCCCCATTTGGCTGTTTTAGTTTTTTTTTTTCTTTCTTCAGTAATATTTAATCTCCTTAAAGAAAAAGAACATATGCATTTTACTTTTTTTTGTATCTCTTTAGTAATATTTTACTGTAAAAGGATAACCAGTATTTAAACCTTTTATGTTACTTTATAAAGTTATTTTACACAATGTTGAAAAATTAATAAGAAAGCTACATATTTTGGCAGCTGCTGCTTTAATTTTCAATGAAATGAAAAAAGCTCTCCAAGAGAAAACCTCAATGAAGAAGAAACAGTTTGTACTATCTAAAAAGGAGAAACCCTCATTTATAAAGGTTTGCTGCAGATGACTTAACTGAAAATAAATGAATAGTTCCTATGTGTATAATACATATTTATCTATTTTGCTTATGCCTTTATTCCAGCAACTTGCAACATCTGAGGTACAATTTGTTACATTACTTTTGTTTTTTGCAGCACAGGCAGGTGAAGTGACTTCCTCAGGGTCACACAGTGGTGTCAGTACCAGGATTTGAACTGACAAGCTCCGGGTTTGCTGAAATATTACTGAAGAAAGAAAAAAAACGAAAACGGGCAAATGGGGCTATGCATACAAATGTCCATCCATCCATTATCCAACCCGCTATATCCTAAATACAGGAGCCAATCCCTGCCAACACAGAGCACAAGGCAGGAAACAAACCCCGGGCAAGGTGCCAGCCCACCGCAGGGCACACACACCCACACACCAGGGACAATTTAGAATCGCCAATGCACCTAACCTGCATGTCTTTGGACTGTGGGAGGAAACCGGAGTACCCGGAGGAAACCCAGACAGACACGGGGAGAACATTCAAACTCCACGCAGGGAAGCGAACCCGGGTCTCCTACCTGGCACCTTTCACTGCGCCACCATGCCGCCCGCATACAAACTTAAAAGGTTTAAATAAAACAGAAATACTGTATATACCTTTATTTTTACTTCCTTAACTTGTGGAGGGTGTATCCTGTAGCAAAGCCCTAAGTTTTTTCATGAAAGCCCCTTTCAGTCAATAAGCCTTAAAAACAGGTGTAAAGCTAAACTTGCAGCACCGCTTTTCAATTACACTTGCCTAACGCCTCTCCTAAGGGGACATACTGTGGGATCTGGGCATCCATCAAAGCACCAATCACAGGCCCGATTAGAAAGCGGGAAGCTGTGATTTGTCGTCTCCCTCCCATGTAACAATCACAGCCCGTGTTACAATGCACTATGTATGTATGTATATATGTATATATGAAGAGGATGGATGGATGGATGTATATGTGTGTGTTTATGTATGTGTGTATATGTATGTGTATATATATGTTGATATGTGTATATATATATATGTATATATATGTGGATGTCTATATGTATATATATGTATATGTATATATGTATATATATGTATATGTAGATCTGTGTATATATGTATATGTATATATATGTTTACATAACCTCTTTAACACACTACTTCTCCGCTGCGAAGCGCAGGTATTTTGCTATATATATATATATATATATATATGTGAATGTATGTATGAATGTATATATCCATCCATCCATCCATTTTCCAACCCGCTGAATCCGAACACAGGGTCACGGGGGTCTGCTGGAGCCAATCCCAGCCAACACAGGGCACAAGGCAGGAAACAATCCCGGGCAGGGTGCCAACCCACCGCAGTGAATGTATATATGTATGTCTATATTTATATATAAATATATGTGCATATGTATATATATGTGTATATATATGTAGATATGTATATATTTATATGTATATATATGTACATATGTATATATATATGTAGATGTGTAAATTTGTATATGTATATATATGTATATGTGGATGTGTATATGTATGTATATATATGTATATGTAGATATGTGTATATGTAGATATGTATATATATGTATATGTATATATATGTTTACATAACCTCTTTAACACACTACTTCTCCGCTGCGAAGTGCGGGTATTTTGCTAGTTGTACTTATAAGTCCAAACAGTTCTACAAGGAGCACTTGATGGACTGATTGATTGCGTTTATAGTTCTTGGGATGAAACTTTTTCTAAACCGCAAAGTTCGTACAGGGAAGTCTCTGAAACGTTTTGCCATGGCTCAGGCAGCGTCTGCTTCATGCTGTATACCGATAATTCTCTTTCCGATCAGCTGCTGCTGTGATTCCCCACTCAGATACAGTGATATAATTACTCTGAGTGGTGCAGTGAGAGTAATATGGAAAAAGATGATCTGCTGTGGCAACCCTTAACGGGAGCAGCTGAAAGAAGAAGAATATACATTTAGAGTAACAACGCTAAAGCAGTTATGCTATTTGGAATACTATGGCTATTCCCTGGACCATTATATTGCTGCAAGTTAATTACAATCAGATCAGTTTATACATGAGGCCCCAGGTCATCCTCGTAGATGTGAAAGTGAAACTGTTCATAAGAGAGACTCAATTTGAGTAGCAAGCTGTAGAAGAAAATGACAGTGATGTGGATGATCCACCACCTATTAATTAGTGCATAAAAAGCTAACAAAAACATTAAAACAAAAAAAACTTGTTCAGTATGTACATATGTAGGCATTACAATTTGTGCACATTATAAATGTAATTGCTTTAAATTAAAAGTTTGTTATTAATACAGTTCTCTATGTACATAGTCAGTTAAACTGTTCAAATACATATCTCTCTATTATAATAGAAAAAATTCTGGGACGAGATGACACTTTTTAGCCTGGGACGAGACGTAACTTTTTCAGAGAGATACTTTCACGTCCTGCAAGACGATACTTTGTGCCAAGAGATTTAACCATGCCCGGGTCCGGAAATAAAAGACAAAGAGTAGATGACAAAGTAGAATGTCATAAAGAATTCAAAAACGTTGGCGCGATACACATGCAGAGCAGGTTAGAGATAATAAAAGTACTAAAATTCAAAAGTAAAGATCGCATTAGCGCAAACAATCGGAAATTATTACTCGGTGTAATAACGGAACAGCAAAAAAAGATCAAATATATTGTTTGGAATTAAACTTTAAATTGGAGACTTGTAGATCGTCTAATTCGTGTTGCCATCAGGGAAAAGTAGTGTTTTTTTCCCAAGGAAGAGGTGTATCTGCGAGAATTAAAAGATTTGTTGTTTGGTGAAAGTGAAATCCACATACATGAGTGGCAGAGATGCAAAGTGGCAGGTGTGTAGCGCAGGCTGGGGGGGTTGGCGAGCGAAGCGTGCAGGGGACAAAGCCCCCTATTGCTGTATAAAGTTCAAGCAGTGGCTTTTAACATCTAGGAAACTACTGTAATTGTCAGTCATGATGAGTACTCTGAACATGTTCAGTATCATACATTTTTTATTCATTCTTAATATTGTTCTAAGATTATTTACAGTAGTATACTGTACATGTAATGTGTACATAGCAAAGTAATATACAGTATTTTCAGCGGCAGTTACTAGCATGTTACATCTATGTGACTTGGTATTTATACAGTACTGTGAACAAAACATATTGTAGGACTTACAACTGGTCCTTCAGTCCATAACCCCATTGTAAGTCAATGTATAACTGTACATGTAGGCACACACAGCAACACACACATCCATTGAGTGATTTCTTCAGTATTACTAAAGTATAATTTACATAAGAGCACTGTATGTGCCATTCCATTCAGATTTTTTAAAATTACATTTTCTACAGTTGCTTATTCCATTAGTGTGTTGTGTAGGACTGGATTTTATTCAGACAACATCAAGTGCAAGGCAGGATCTAACTTGCCTGGGTGTCATTTAATTGCAGGGCACACCTTTATGCACACTCACACATGCACTGCACTTCCTTAGAGAATCCAAACCATCTAACATGCTTCTCTTTAAGAGGAAACTAAAGTAATAAGAGAGATCCTATATGGACATAGGCCCGAGGCTTTGCACAACACAATTTTCACAGTATTTAACACTGCTAACAACTCACGTTCATGCAACAAAAAAATTAAAGCAAGATTAGAAATATGTTTCTTCAGCAATGACAGATTCATTATGTGATTTTCAAACCTACAGCTATCCTTCATTTGTTTAGCAAAGGATCAGTGTTTAATTTGTCAGGTTTTTAAATGGGTCATCAGATGAAATGTGTCTTTACACTGGGAACTGTACTGCAAATTAAGCACCTTGCAGGAAGCCAGCTTCATGTTGCTTATTCATTTTGTTTACTGCAGGCTTTGTGCCCATGTACAACTGACATGAAAGTGTCACAATTACAATATAGAAATTAAAGCATTCAGACTTTTCCACTCACACCCACATCTTCAATAATAAAACATATATTCTTGAAAGTGGTTTTTTTTAATAATAAAGCCTCAATGATTACTTTTTGTGTATGACATTCACAAATGTTATGGTAAATTAAAACCAGAGGAGGCATTAGAAATACAAAACAAAGCAATCCAAACAGCCTCATTTGAGACCATCCTGGAAGCACCACTTGTTAGAGTCAATCACAAATGTTCAGAATTTAAAATGAAAACGTCATCTTTGATTCTTAATTTCTAAATCATTTAATTACTAATGCAAATGATATATTTATAGGAAAGTTCACCCTGAAAAAAAAACTTTTAGAACTGAGCCATGCAAGTTACCATATACAACTGATCTATGCCACTATTAAATTTATTTATTTTTTTATTTAAGTAGCATTTTTCTTAAATTTTGCTAGAGGAAAGCGCAGGCTCCATTATAATAATCTTTAAAATTAAGTGCTTTAAAAATGCATGTTGCTGCAGTTCCTGCAATAATTGTGGCATATGGATACTACAAAAAATTGGAACCGTGGCTTAAATTGCACCACATTTGTTTGTAGGAAATACAGAAATGCTCATTAAAACTTGAATAGTTTTGTAATCTCAGTCGGTCTTCAGAGGTGACTGAAAAGGTGATTGTAGAATGTTCAGTTGCTCCAATTATTAAAAAGAAATACACTACTTGAATAATCTTCCTGGTGTTCTATTTTTACTTGTTGCACCAATTAGGAAAACGTTAAGAATTTGGCTGATTATAGAATCCCAGAAGGATGCATGTAGTAGAACATCAATTAGGTCTTAACGTCTAACATTATTATTTTCTTATCCACCAGCCAAAGTCACACTGGAAAGGCCTCATTTTCATGTTAAAATATCTAGTTATTCTAGTTTAGCTGACTACCCAACCATAATTTCTGCCTAAATTTCCCGAGTTAATAAAAAGAGAAAGCACTGATTAATTTCATTTTGAATGTAAAAGTGGAGCAGTGGTTAGTAGACTGCTCTTACAAACCTGAACGTTATGTTGATGGTGACTCAATATAAGTAAGTGTTGGGGTATGTATTTGTCTGCCGCATCCTGTTCAAGGTTACCTTTCTTCCAAGTTAAGTTACTTTCTTCTCAAAATCCATTGCTTCCATACTAGACACTAACCTTTATGACCCTTCAGTGGTTGAAGTAGTTACAGAAAATCTACAGAAGTACTAAAAGTTGCTTGCAGTAAATGCTACTTTATATTTTTGCGAATACACACTGTTCATTATTTACCAATATTTAAAAAAAACACCTTAAAACAAATTTTTCAAAAGTTCTGCTTCCTAAAAAGCTGATGGACAGCTTTAAGCTAAATTCAAATGTAACTTTAGATTGATTGTGTCACATAGGAATTTAGAGTGACATGAAATTAACTGCTACCAAATTTAGTGTGTTTATTCCCTTAATGATGCTGACAAATTTCATTAGTTCAATTGACCTAAAAATTTTTGCAGCTGATTTACATTTGTAGTCAGCATCTGATGTTTCTCGTTTCAATGTTCAGCAGAGGTTGGCCGGCATTGATACCCTGATACCATTTTTCCACTGTTTCAATGTTCTAGCGAAACTTTTCACCATATTTGTCACTGACTGCATCAAGAACAGCAATTGTGTCCAAGTGTGAATGTAAAAAAGTGAATCTTTAGCGACATTTTGCAGTTCATGATTTTCTATGCTTGAAGCTGGAATGAGTCTGTAGTTGCCAAGAAAATTTTCCAAAAAAATCCTGAAAGACTTCCATGTAAATTCCTCTGGCCCCACTAGTAGATCTTCAAGCCATTTGTCATTGATTACATGTCTGATTTACAGACCAACAAAAATAATCATGGCATCAGTTATTAACAAAACTGTCTAAAATATTGAAGTCCTTTAGCTTTCTTCTTCATTCCTTTCCCAAAATGTTTCATCAGTTCAAAAGGAGGCAAAAATATTATTGTTGGGTGAGCCAGTGTTCTATGTGCCCCACTTTTCTGCCCTGAAATCGAATGCTTATGGAGTGGATGATTCTTTGTAATGTAATGAGACTCTAAAGCAGGCATGCGCAACCTTTCCGCTATTGACGGCCGCACTACAGACTTTTTACTTTAATAACGGCCGCACTACAGACTTTTTACTTTAATAACGGCCGCCAGTAAGTCCAAGTAAACTTAATAATGTTTTATGATTTATGTAAAAATTTACAGATTACACATTAAAACAGAGTATGATATATCTGACAATATTCAATTTACAGGTCTACATATGTAAAAAAATGTCTACGAAACGTCATATAGGACAAAAAACCTTTACAGCAATTGTTTCAGGAAGTTTGGAAAACATCGCCATTAATGGCTTCCTTGCTCTTGCATGTTTGCAGACAGACTTGCAAAGTCAGGGGACTCGCTGGAGACCATTAGCCGTATTCCAGACTCTAGATTGCTGTCTACCAATCGGGTTCGGTACTTGTTTTTCAGATATTTCATTCTGGAAAACGCTGCTTCGCACATATGATGACCGTTTGCTAATGGCGATAGGCAGTGTATGGACTTAGCCACAAGGCCGTACAGGCGTACACTCCCATTTCCTTCTCAGTTCCATATTGGCTAGCGGCTAGTCACGTGACTTCAAATGTACTCCTGGGTGTCAGCCCATTTCAACCGAACTTAATATTCAAGTAAGCAAATCGGCTTTCGGCGTCACCATACCGACCCGGCCGACAAAGATTCCGCGGCGTTGACCCCTTACTCGCTGGAGTCCAGAGACCCTACACCTGCACGGCCGCCATTACGTACACTTTAATATACACGTCCACGGCCGCCAAAGTCCTTGCCCACGGCCGCATGCGGCCGTACGGCCGCAGGTTGCGCACAGCTGCTCTAAAGCATTGATGACCCATTTGCAAATAAAACAATAATATGTGGTGGATCTAATCTGCTTTCCTAGGGGCAGAGCCACTACTTTCCGATCACCATAGAAGTTTCAGTTGTAGTTGTTGTACATGTTTGAACGTTCCATGATTTCATAAGTGTCTTTCATGTGTACTGTGGGAAGACATGAAGTGATGCAGGGGAACCGGAAGTGGCTTTCTTCTGACATCATCATAGGGGTCAGGCGCCAGAACTGGAAGTGACAACTTCAAGGCTGGGTCAGACAGGTTTTCCCGTGGTTGGTCTGCTAGGACAACAGAAGAAGGTTTGGTGCACCCCACCACTCCCTGGCCTGGCATGGAATTACCTTCACTTGGTCTATATAACGTCCTCCTACTCGCAAGTGCGTGACAACAGATTTCTTAGCTTTTCTGCTGTTAAGCTTTTGCACACTATAAACATACATGTGTACATTCACATTTTTAGTACACACATCCATACTTCATGAACACCATACCAGATTGTTTCACGACAGGCATGTCATCAGTTACCTACTACTTTATTTATAGAAGATCTATACCACCTTCATTTAAACAAATTCTGCTATATAATTAAAAGAAAATGAAATTACTTTAAACTCCCTTTTATTAGACATTTGTCTCTTCCTCCATTTTATGTATTCATTTACTTATTTCCAGGGTTGCAGTTTCCTAGCAGCTTTGGATCCAAGGCAGAAACGTACCTTTGATGGGATCCACACTGCAAGCCAATCATGAATCATTGTGTAACCTGATCAATACTTGTTCTGAATGAAGGAGAAATTTTTTTGGATGGGGGAAAGCACAGAGAAGGAGGACAGATATTCTGAAACCGTACAGGAAATGCCAGATCCAGGATTTGAACCTAGGAAATTAAAGGTGTGAAGGAGCGACCCTAATTTGTGCCACAGATACTAACCATTCAATATCAGACTGCAAAGACAAATTTATTTTTCAGTCTTAATAGAGGGCTATATTTTCATACACACATTTCATAAAATGATACAAGGTTTTTACAATGAATCTTTTAGTATGGAGAACACATTGTAAAAAGCTTTATTGCTGAACACATTATATATCTTTCTGGCAGAGTGGTACCATGATTGACTCTTTTTAACCCCATTTCCTACAGCAGCACATTGTTTTAGAAATATTAAATTGAGCTCAAGTGGAGTTAGCAGTTAAAACATCTGGATTTCATTTAATAATAGCCTTACAATTTCATTGGAATGTTGCATTTTCTGTAAGTAATTTCAGCTAAATCAGTATTTTGTAGCAATGAATCAGACTTGATTCCTATTATGCTAGTTTGTGCCAATATCTATATATATAATTTACTAAGCTAACAGGGCACGCAAGACAACCATGGGATACGACAACAACTCACAGAGCCACGCCTGCTGACAACTCACAGAGCCACGCCCACCAACTCTTAAGAATTCACTAAGTCCATGGCAAGCAAGACGCACGCAAGACAGAGCCATGCCCGCCAATTCACACAGCCCCGCCCACCAACAATTCGAGCGAGAGCGAAAGCATTTGCCAAGAATGTTTTCATTAATCAAGAACGAAAGTCGGAGGTTCGAAGATGATCACATACCGTCATAGTTCCGACCATAAACGATGACGACTGGCGATCCAGCTGTGTTATTCCCATGACCCGCTGGGCAGCCAACCGGATAACCAAAGTCTTTGGGTTCCAGGGGGAGTATGGTTGCAAAGCTGAAACTTAAAGGAATTGATGGAAGGGCACCACCAGGTGTGGAGCCTTTCGCTTCATTTGACTCAACACGGGAAACCTCACCCGGCCCGGACACAGAGAGGATTAACAGATTGATAGCTCTTTCTCGATTCTGTGGGTGGTGGTGCATGGCCGTTCTTAGTTGGTGGAGCGATTTATCTGGTTGATTCTGATAACGAACGAGACTCCCTCCTACTAAATAGTTATGCAACCCCCGAGTGGTCGGCGTCCAACTTCTTAGAGGGACAAGTGGCAAGGAATTTCCAGTAAGTGCGGGTCATACGCTCGCACTGATTAAGTCCCTGCCCTTTATACACACCCCTGTCGCTACTACCATGGTTGGGTGACTTGGTGGATTATATATAGAAAAGCAGCCGGAACCGCAAAGAACAATGAAACGTCAACGTGGCTCAGAGGTGCATGTGGACTGTAGCAGAGACGAAAGCGACTGAGGTGGTGTTTGGAAAATGAAACGTCAACGTGACTCACAGGTGCATGTGGACTGTACACAGACGAAAGCGACTCCGGTGAGGAGTTGGGGGCGGGCACATGAGCAGGCAGTGCGTACTGAATGATGATTAAGAGATGACTAAGAAATCAGCAGACTAGCAGAGGGGGTTGAATGGGTGTCCTTCCCCTCTTCCCCCGTTCCGCCCTCCGCACCCAAGCGTCGTCCAGCCCTGCCCCTTGCTCTGGGAGGTGGAGGAACGACGGCGTTCCTCCAGTTTTCAGTCACGGACAATTGTATGTTGCCCTCTCCAGAGTTCCATCTTTTCATTCACCTACAGTCGTATCCTCAAACCCACCCCATTTGGACAATTGTGTCTTTGAGGAAGTGTTCACCCATCAATACATAATTATGTGGCGTATGCTACGCAGCAGGTTGGCTAGTAAAAGTCTATTATTTATGCAATATTACATAGGATGTGCAATGCCTGTACATGTTGCTCATTTTCACATGCAGTTTTGTATCCTGTCAACAAATATCCTGCAATGTTCTACTTTTTTGCAAAGATAACCTATTAGCCTAAATACAAAGAGCTAAATGATGTGTTGGTTGCTGTGACAAAACTGAGTTTGTTCACTGCAATTATCAGGATCTTAAATTGTGCTACACAAGAAAAGCAGCTAAGACAAAGGATCTGTCAGCCATGGAAACACCATTCAACAGTCATAAAAGAATAAATCAAACTCTGAAGTTGATGCCAGGTCAGTTATATTTAAAGGACAAAGAAAAATGAGATGAATGTGCTCTCTTTTAGCTACACATTTCTATTCATCTTTGCCAGGAAAGACATGTGACAGCATCCACTGCATCTTGTACACTATGAAAGTTCAGTATCTCATTTAGACCGCAATTTCAGAATAACCACGTGTGAAGAGGGCCTCGACTATGAGAGTCTACCATTGGAAGAGCAGTCATAGTTTTATTAATTTATAGTGTCATTATTGTCATGTATACAAGGTAAATTCTTACTTGCATGTGCTAATCAACATGAAATATTTCTTCATGTGCTTGTAATTTGTATTTCACTTTGAAGAAAAATATATGCTACAATAAATAAATCTTAGAACATTTGACAGACGCATAAATGAGGGGCATTCATTCACAAGACATGTCCTATTTAGAGTCATCAACCCTATACCAAAATTATATTGTGTATCTTGTGTAGGACGTACAAAAAAACTCAGAGAAATCCCATGAAGTCATGTGGAGAATGTGAAAACTGCACACAGATCATGACTCATGTCACACATGAACACATAGGACATAAAGGTTCAAGTGGCGTTATTTCTCAGTCAGGTCAGGGGTTGGTGCTGTCACCTGATCCTTTCTCCTTTTTTCCCTCTGCAGAACCAGCCAAAGACCCTGACTCTCAATGACATCACCACCAGTCCAGCCTCTGTTGATGTCACTTCCGGCACCCTCTGATGACATCATATCCGGTACCCAGAACCTATCTCCCTGCCACAACAGTTCCTGTCTTGACCTCCCTGACTCCACCTCTTCCTCCATGCAGACATATTTATAGAGTAGTTTTCAACATGTTAGCCAGTTCTGTTTTGGACTCCTGTCTGTAAAGATGCATTTGTTTTTTTCCACAACATTTTTCAAGTATACGGGGTGACCATCTCCAAACCTTTTTGTGACTCTTTCTCATCCTTGTTATGATGGACTATGATTTGAAGCCAGGTTCTTGAATTTACAAGACAGCAGTCTGAATGCTACCTCTTAAATATTATACATATGTAAATTCACAGATCTTACAGGTACTCTTAGCTAACAAGCTAAATCAGGATAAGCCTAAACATTTAATTGATAATAACATATTAACTTTGTTTCAGATGGAGTCTACAATGTGTTAATGATTATCAAAATAAGTAGCTGGCTTCATTGTGTAAAAATAAATGTTCTATGAAATGTTATACTACTACCCCACACATATTGGTTTTAAAAGCAATTCCCAAAACTTAAATCACTTACAGATGAAACTGTTCACTGTAAAAACATTAAAATAATAAAAAATCTTGCAGAATCCAAAAGTGTCTTTATATAGTTTTGTGTATTAAGCAACCCTCAGGCAAACTGGTTTCAAAGTATCTTCCAAGTAGTACATATAAAAGCTGTGAAAACATAAACATTAAACATTTCCAAAAAGTGATTGTAACATACCTGCTGATACTTAACCATGTGGAGACTTTTTTTCTTGCACACATTCTCTTCAGATACCTGCATGCATTCACAAGTCAACTTGACATTATTTGGTGAATAAAATTATATCATTCAAGTAAATGAATGATCAGAATATCCAGGCATCCTGTGTTTCCTGAGACAGCTCCCACAAATGAATTCCTATATTCTCTTTGTAATGATCGACTGAAAATATAAGGAACTCTCAATGACCTGATTTTATATTTTTATTACAGAGAAATTATTCTTTTTTTGGGGGGTGGCTCAAAAGAGAAGTAAGAGAACAGATGGGTTTCGTTTACCAAATACTAAAACTCCTAATGACCAAAACCAACATCTTAAGTCAAAAATTTATATCTAATGACAAAACCAAACAAAATCATGCAGTATTTTTTTTCTTTTCACAAAACACCCCCGAGTATCTGTAACTTTCAAACATTATTCTGTGTGTGCCACCAAGTTTTATAATAATAATAATAATAATTCTTTGCATTTATATAGCGCTTTTCTCACTACTATAATGGGGGTGTACTGATATCTGTCATCTTCTGATGTTGAAATTTTTCAAACCTTAACCTTGATCTTAAAAAAATATTTTTAAATTTGTTCATGGGATTTTGGAGACAACATTTCTTTGTCAATGTGATACCTTATTAATTTTATTAAAAATAAATCATATTAGCCCATAATGCCATTTTGCTTTTCTTTTGAGCGCCGTCATTTCTGAGGTTGTCATCAAGGACAAATGGTTTGGTTGTTCGATGCTTGCCTCCAGAGGTCACATAATATGATGTCACATACTCAATGCAATAAAAGCCCAGAAACTAAATACTCTCACTGTCCAAGTTTACAGATACAACTAAAAACAAAATTACTTTGCAGAATTCATGTGAGTGTGATTATTTTGGCAACACATTCTCTTCTCTTTAAATATTACCATTCGCATTTTGGGTTCTGTTAGCAATCATCCAACCTTGATCCAGCAGCGCCTGTTTAGCAGAGCAGTCTTAACAAAATTATGATTTGGTTCAATCACAAAAAACAAATATCCAAAATAACAATAATAAAGACCCAAAATTGAAAATGAAAAAATCAGAAATGTTGTGTTAAATGTTGCGGTAAATTAGACAGATGTAGCACTCTATATTTTGTTTGCACACACCGCCTTTTCTAACTGTATGGTATCTTGGTGCACTACATTTTATAAACCATGAAGTCAAAACTTCAAAGAACTGGGGGTGTCAGAAGAGATGCCACATGGGCTTGTGGTGTGCAGCCATTCATAGAAACGTTACTTTTTGATCCTTTTATATCAACAGATGTTATCACTGTGAAGAACAATTCGTAAAGAATTAGATTTCTTAATGATTAAAAAAAAGGTGTGAAACAGCATCAGTTTATGCTGAAAGAAAAATGTACAATCCTGGAAAAAGCTGATTTCGAAATTAAAACAATTAAAATGATGTGGTGAAAGCATTCAGAATCACAAATTCAACGCTGTCAACAATTCTGAAGGATTGAAAAAACAACTGAAGAAAAAGTTAAAGATCGAGTATTGGGACCTGAACGAAAAAAATTAGATGAGCGTTTGCATATCTATAAAAAAAGTTAGTGTATTGTCTCATTTTCATTCTGTATTCATATTTGTATTTCTTAATATTAAAAAAAATGTTACACCTAGCAACTCATTTTCAAATAAAATATTTTTTGCAGTTAAGAAGCGCTGTTTTTTTTATAATGTATTGTCAAGCTTGGGTCACAGAGTTACACAAGAGACAGAAAGGTGAGTTCAGGTTTCCAATAAGAATACAGGGACTTTATTACTGTATAGAGAAGGCAGGTACAGTCTCAAGACTTCATTAAAAACAGGAACTGTTACTTCAGCACTCAAGCACACGAGATAGGGGCTGCGACACAGATAATTGTCCTGTTTCAGCTCCCATCTTCAGATTAGAACACCAACGGCTCTTGGCAGACCAAGAGATTTGCAAGGAAGAGCAGGTCAAAGCCCAGTGTTAAATGTTCTAAACAGAACATTTGTCTTACAGAATCGAATATAAAATCCTACTAATAACCTACAAAGCCTTAAATAACCTCGCGCCAAACTACATCAGTGACCTTCTCCATCACTATGTGCCTGCCCGTCCACTAAGGTCCTCTGATTCTGGCAATCTTGTTGTGCCCCTCACTAATCTACACTCCATGGGTGACAGGGCCTTCAGCTGTATAGCGCCCAGACTCTGGAATGACCTACCAAATTTAATCAGGTCAGCTGACTCCATGAATTCTTTTAAAAAACAACTCAAAACTCATCTATTCAGGAAGGCTTTTAGCTCTATTTGACTTTATTACCCTTCTCTCAATTTACTTCTCTGTCAAGATGCTAATGTAACCTGTGTGTGTGTGCTAGACCATCAATTATGTTATCTGTTTCTTTTTTTTTCAGAATTCACTGTCTTAATCTTCTTTATTTATTTATCTGGTTTGTACAATGCTATATACTGTATATGCTGCCGTTCTTTATTATATTCTGTAAGTGCTTTGAGCATGGGAAAGGAGCTATATAAATAAAATATATTATTATTATTAAACATTGTGCATCAAACACTTTATGCGGTAAGCCTGATCCTGAAGAGGACAACCAATTACTTTGCCCTTGGTTTACTGGTTACCAGATGCAGCAGAGCAGTTACAGAGCTGTCCTTGTGTCTCTGCCGTTAGAGATGGTGAATTTCCAGCAAACCCGGTCACAATAGTATACTTGTTTTGCCCATATTTGTTGTAATGAAATTTCCATTATAACAAAATAAATTTATGGTTCCATGAAGTTCATTACAATGGGATTCCACCTGTATTATTGAGCCACTGGGGACAGGGCCTGCTAGATGTGCTGCCATATTCATAGTGTTATTTCATTGACATCATTACCGTGACAACTTCAGTCGCATGATACATCCAAAACATGTTTTGTAAACAATTAAAAACAAGATGGGATAAAAATAAAACTTGATCAAATTAAACCTTAGAAAATGGATCCTGATAACAAAAAATAAAACTGTAATAGACCAAATTACACATATCAAATGCTTTTTATTATATCATACCATAAAGAGCTTTAGAATTAAGTATATAGTAGAAACTTTGCGGCATCACCCCTTCATAATGATCAAAGTAGTGTTCAATTTTATTTTTGGCGGTGTTATAGTTTTACTCTCTGAAGTTAAGCTGACTTTTAATAAAAAGAACAATATGAACAAAAACTACTATTATTGTGGAGTGAAGACTAGAACTGCTGAAATCAGCAGCCAGTCCTGCAGCACTGGGACTTCCGGTCAAACAACTTTTTCCAGGATGAATGGTTTAAACTTTGCTTATTTAAACGTGAATGTGGAGGCAGTGCTTAATGTGGTTATAGTGGTTTAACAGTTAGAAAAGAGCAGCAATGCTTATTCAGCCACCATTATTGCTGAGGGAAGAGTTTTTGTCTCTTTTCTGTGGATAAAAAATTGGTGAGCTGGCCACCCCTAGACTTTGTTTTTCCTAAAATGTAATTGGATTAATCTGGATAGAACTGACATGGAAGAGAGAATACACCAGCTAAGGAGGATCAACATAAGACACACAGCATTATTCCCCTTTTGGGCATTCACTCCTTTCAATTGGTTAACCAGATTTAATTAAAGTGCCTTATATAAGAATACCAGTACACAAACTTATAGTATACAGATTCTGTCTATTGAATGAGAATGAGAGTTCTTTCTAACTGCATGATTATAAAATGTGATTTCTTAAATACAACAAGTTAATGATCTGAGCTTTTATAGATTTCACATACTTAGGAGGTGATGAGTATCTTTATATAGATTGATAATCTATATTCATAATCCATATTACATATATCTTAAGTGGCCATAGTCTTTAAAAAGGATGGATTAGCCAGTTGTATCTACAGTGTATACAAAGTCACGATGCAGAGACCTGCACTTCTGCTGGACACTGTCGTATTCACAGTGAAGGAAGATATGAGACAAGTTATTTCTTCAAACTCTAAATCTTTATTTCCCTTTTTCTAACAGAACATGCCCATACCCTAATTCCTGGATTATAGCTCATAATCAAACCCATGTCTGCTCCTAGCATCAGAATACCACATTATCATGTAGTTCTCCAAATGGGTTGGTACCTGAAGTCAGTTCTTTGTGAGAGGATGTTGCATATAGCCTGCCAAGTGAAGGTGACTCTGAAGAAAAATGAAATAAGTAGGTCTGAACCTGAGGTTCTGATAATCTGGGTTTAAGGTATCTGTGTCCTTGTTAACCAAAATGTATTAGCAAGTGAAGCAGATTCCTGAGACATTGGCTGTGTGGACTGGGAAGCATTCAACCACCAATACACAAAAATGAAAGAAAAAAATCAGAATGTTATCCATTTTTTTTAGAAACAAAAAAATCACATGTGCATCTTGATTCACATTGCCTTTTTGTACAGTTTATAACTACTATCATAGTTTAAAAATTTAGATCACATCGTGTATTATTTGTAAACTATGTACTTACTTTTTGCTAATGTAAAATTAGCATTCATTAGTAAGAAAAATTATGCAAATATTTAAATACCTCGGATCCTCCATGTGTTTATTACATAACAATTAAACACTGGAATTGCTTGTGAGAAAAAACTGAAAATACAGTAAAATGGGACTTGGTGATGACTATAACAGCAACAGTGCTTCCCTAGTGCAGGGCAGGGGTCCAGCTAAATTGTGTCCAGGTGGCATATACACTGGCAGTGTGTTCAGTATCCTTAAAATTGCAGCACTGTTGACAGGAGCAGAAATCTCTTGCATAGAGCCCCATTACAACTGACTCCTGAGGCACCAGTATAAATCCACAGCAATGGAAGACATTGGGTGGCATACCTGAATTTCGCCATGTCAGCAGGGGATCTTTTTATCTAATGTGTGTCTTTCTGCTTCCCAGTATGCTTGATATGTGAGGCCGCTTGGCCCATTATTGGGAGGTTGGGATCCAGAAATAAAGAGACACTTGAGGCCACTAGAAGGAGTTCTGTTTGGATGGTCCCAGGACCTCCCTTGTTCTTTTCTGACCCCAGAAGAAGTAGCTTGGCTCCCTCCCTAGAAGTAATCCAAAGGAGGGGACTTAAAAGACCGTCCTGACTATATGCCTCTTGAATTTTGAGTTGGTTGGAGACTGGATAAAGGTTTAACTGGCAGAAGGAATAAAGGTACAAGAATAAAGCAAAATAGAAAGTACAGACAGGGGGTTGTGGTGTTGTGGGTCCACAGCTCTCTCAGCAAAGGCCAGTTTTTAAAATAAATCACCACGCTCGCGGCTCAGCAAGGAGGGAGTGGTAGTTGTGGCTAAAGCGGGTCTCAGGGCGATCTGCGGTGTGGGCGTTTCTCACCTAAGTGCACAGGTGAGAGACTGCCCACATCCGTGATTGTTCCTGGGGATGCTAATGTGCTGCAGCTGCTATGCCCTCTCGGCATATATAGAAGCGCAAGTCGGCTAGAAGGGAAAATAGAAAAGAACAAGAAAGGAACGAAAGATGGAGGTTGCTGGAGAGACGATCCACTCCGTAATTGCTCCCGGGAGCTGTTGATTGCCACAGCTGCCACATCCATTGGGATTAATAAAGTATCTATCTATCTATCTATCTATCCATTATAAAGAGAAGCCCAAGACGGTTAAAGGGGAGGGAAAAAAAAGAGAAAATGAAAGGAAAGTGAACAAATGGAGGTTGCAAGAGAAGGCAGGAAGCTGCAGCAGGAGGAGAAAGTCGGTGCAGGAGAGCGAGCAAGTGCAGGCTCGAATTGCAGCTGTGCAGGAAGCCTGGGTGTTGGGTCGACACCCGGGAGTAGTAGTAGTGGTCGCTTCCGCTGAGTGATCATTTAGCAGGAGTGACCAGTGATGAAAGGCGGATGACTCTCCGCGTAAGGCTGCGGAAGGCAGCGGGAATCAGGACTTGGGACGTGGTTTCCCCAGCGTGAGACCCCTGGTCATTGGGGAATCCCAAGTCGCTGCTCGGTGGTGCCTACTGGAGCCAGTGGGTGGTGAGGCAGTCTGAACAGCTGTAGTAGGCAGATTGAAGGACAGCTGCAAGTAGGGCGACTCCCCTGTTGAAAAGCCCAAATGGGGGAAGCAGGGGAGCCGTCAGAGAAAGAAAGATGCACCGGATTTGTAAAAGAACAGTTTTCTGCATTATTTTAACCTCATTGTTTTTAGAAGACTTTTTTCTATTGTTTTTAACCTCTACATTTTCACTTGCTTTTACTGGATTATTTATTTATTGAATTTTGAAATCCTGCACTCTTTATTTTGAATACTGTTTTGTAGGATTTTTAAATAAAAGCACTTTGCACTTTTATATACCATCCCCTTGCTCCATTTGTTATTGCCTCACTGTCTAGCTCATCGGTAACATTACCGACGGTGTTGGGTTCAAGGGCTCCCGAACAGCGGATGGGAGCATGGAGCAGAACCCGCCTCGTCACAGGGGTGTGATGTGAAAAGTTTTTACTGTATTTTTACTTTTTGTAGTTTTAGCCTCCAAAGCCATGTACCTTTCTCTATGGCTATGTTTTTATTCCAGTAAATCCTTTCTTATTTATCGTTTAGATTTTTTTGGTATTTGGTGGTTTGCAAACCATAAGGGTTTTCACAGGATGCACTGTAAAGATGCCTATACCTAGATATTAAACAGCATGTGATGAAGATAAACCAATAATCAATAATTACAGCAATATAGGCAGGAGTCCCCGTGGACTATGATGAAGAGAGGTGAAAAAGAGAGTGCAGGCAGGGTGGAATGGGTGGAGAAGAGTGTCAGGAATGATTTGTGACAGACATATCAGCAAGAGTGAAAGGGAAGATCTACAGGACGGTAGTGAGAACAGCTATGTTACATGGGTTAAAGGCAGAGCTGGAGGTGGCAGAGTTAATGATGCTAAGATATGCATTGGGTGTAACAAGGATGGACAGGATTAGAAATGAGTACATTAGAGGGTCAGCTCAAGTTGGATGTTTGGGAAACAAAGTCAGAGAGGCACAATTACATTGGTTTGGACATGTGCAGAGGAGAGATGCTGGGTATATTGGGAAAAGGATGCTAAGGATAGAGCTGCCAGGCAAGAGGAAAAGAGGAAGGCCTAAGAGGAGGTGTATGGATGTGGTGTCATGCAGGTGGTGGGTGTAACAGAGCAAGATGAAGAATATATGGATATGGAAGAAGATGGTCTGCTGTGGCAACCCCTAACGAGAGCAGCTAAAAGAAGAAGAAGAAGAAGAAGAAGAACATCAATATGACTTTAAACTGTAGCAGAAATATTGTAAAGATCATCTGGAAAGTCTTTATGACTGAGCCCCATTATTGATGTGCTAATTATTAAACAATTAATTGATGAATAAAACTGAAAAAAATAGTTTGATTGATGTAATGTATAAATTTTTTCAGGTAGCCACAGCTTATTTTAGCAACATTGGGTAAAACACAGGAACCAGGCAGATAAGATGCCAGTCCATTGCTGGACACAGACATGTTACAACTACACTTGACTCTGTCTCTGGGGGCCTATTAGGGCTGCCAGTGAAAATAACTTGTCTTTGGGATGTTGGAAAAAATCCAAGTACCCAGAGAAAAACCCTAAAAACAATGAGGAAATGTACAATATGATATAAACCCAGGATTCTGGAGATAAGCTTTGATTACCATTACACTATGGAGCCAATTGTTAATTCCATGCTCTTATTAAAAATAATAAGATTAGAAACACACAATTTTAATTTTGCCTATTCTGTTGGCTCTCCTCTCTTTGTCTTAGGTTGGGTTTGAATTCTGTTTTGTTAAGTTCTACTTGATTGAATGTAATGTTATTTTCATTGTTGTATAATTTCAACTTGATTACATTTCTTAAAATCAAATGTAAAAAAGAAAAACACACAATTTTGTTTGTTGAATAACAGAACTACTGATGTACTGCTATGATATTCTGGTGTTTTTAATTAGTCTGAAATTTGTATTAATACTACATTTATTGTAAAGGAAGTTTTTCATTAATTTAAGGAGTCAAGTTTAAAATAAAGATGCTTTTTACTGTCCTATTTTTTTAAAACCAATAAGTCAAACAAAAAAATGCCTCCTTGCATTTAGAAGTGATAAAATGAGTATAAATATCATAAAATTTCATTTTAGGATTGGTGGAAGACTGAAACCTGCCTTGGTGGCATCAAATGCAAAGCAGGAACCAACAGTAGATGAAGCATTAGTCCATCACAAAGCCCACTAAGATTACAATTACCAGTTAGCTTAACAAGCACATGTGAGGCATATGGGAGGATAACGGAAGTGCTTGACGTAAACCCTCCACACATACATAAAAAGTAGGTACAACTCCACTCTGACAGCATCTGGGGGTAGGATTCAAATCCAGGATGCTGTATTAGCAAGGCAGCAGATCTTTCCACTTTATCAACATGTTGCCTGGACCTAATAAAGGTTCTCCATGTTGTATGATGCATCAGTAAAGTGAACCCAGCCCACCTTGATAAATACAGCAATATAAAAACACCACCTCAAGGGTGCAAATGTAACTCACGAACATGTGCAAAGAAGGCAGTAAATTGAAAGTATTTCTTCTCACACAGGTTAGTGGATGTCTGGGGGGAAAAACCTCCCTGTCTTTCTCTGAAGGCAGATGCCATTCCATCGTCAAAGTAGCAATGGGATAAGCCAGATGGGCCACACTGTCTTTTCTCATTTGTAAACTTTCATTTTATGTTCTCATGTTCTACTGTAGACCACCAACAGCACTAAATGGGTAATTCAAATGCGCTGCTACGTTTTCTTATTTACCTTTCTGCTCTGGTTGTTTATTTTCACAGATACCTTACAGTACATAGTTCATGCAGGTTTTATGGCTTCCCAGCAAATTCTTCCATTCAGCTGGGAGTAAGAAATTGTAGCGGGAATGAGCAGATGCTGAATTAAATGCTTTTGGTACTTTACACCAAAGTCTTAGACTTAGTCTGGTGTGATACCAATTTCCCTATCTGCCACCAGAGTGGGATTAAGTAATCTAATGGGTCATAACACTGCTGTCATTTAGTCACAGACAACTGAAGAAATCAGTAATGCGTTTTCCACTTTCCTGTCATTTGAACAGCCATAGTTTTTTTTTTTCTAAAAAAGGGGGAGCTTGTAGACAGGAAACCAGCAAGCCAGGACACCTGAGGATCAGTTTTTGGAAAAGGGTGTTTAATGTTTGTCATTTGGGATGTCAGTCATTAGTGAGAATCGGAAAATTATCTTTGCCATACATAAAACAATGAATGTTATTACAGCACCGTAAAGAAAAAAATGAAAAGGAAACTAAATGAATGCCAGTGTTCTGTTAAGTGTTGCTTTGTTTACTGTAAATTGTGCTCTGATCTGTTGATCATATCGATGTGCCATTTTTTTTTTTGTTCTGTAACCTTTTGAAACTGCTTGCTGTGAATAACAGGCTATATAAAAAATAATGTCTTCTCTAATTCCTATTTAAAGACTGCGTATTTGATTGGTTTACTAACTGACTGATCCACTCATTATTTTAGTCATGAGTGACTAAAGCTTATAGTAAACTCATGCTACTACAGTATATAAAGCAATATAATTCAAACAGTCTCATTTCAAGGGCATGTAATTTATAAAAATACATTTAGTTAAAAGAAAAATATTAATCCATCCCCGACATGGTCTTTCTGGAGTGCATTGTCATTCTGGATGAGTGATTCTGCAGGTTCTCTAATTTTTCTACCACATCCAAACGACAAGGATTTAATGTTTTAATATGAATGAGTGTGCAGTAATAGACAAGTGCCACATTCAGGCTTAGCTGCTGTTTTGTACCTAATTTTTAATGCTTGATCAAAAAATGGATGGACCTTTGACCCTAATTATAGGTCTATCACAGACTTTACACTTTACATTGCACATAAGAATACCATTCAAAGTGGAAAGGTAACAAAATTCAACACATTAAAATACACAAAATTTCATAGAAGGAGAAAATGAAAAATTAACTGATACTGTAATGACAAAATAACAATCACTCTAGAAGATACATTTGGGCTAGTTAGGTAAAATAGAGACCTGTAGAAGGGGTTGCCAGCCAGGAAAGGATGATGCAGGACAGGGACATGCCTTGAAGATAGTGGAAAAACACATATTGGCAGTGGCAATGTTACTTATCATGTCAGTATAAAAGGGAGACTGCCTCCAAGGTAAGGTCCATGTATATAATTTAGGTCCTGGAAATGTAAAGGCCAAAGTAAAGAAAATAAAACTATGTCACGAATGATGTAATATTTTTTCAGGATGCAAAAGGGCAGGTAACTTAACAATTTCTGGATGTTCTTGACCATAGAAAGGGAGATGGAAGCCATTAAGGATTGGTACAAGGAGCTCAAAACACACTTGGTTGTTGTCCTGAAGTGGAAATTCTTCAATTGTTCAAACTACAGATTGCTAATATTAAGTTTTAATTATTTTTCTAAAATGAACTAAGATGAAGTGGATTTACAGGATTTTTCAGCATCCTTTCTGGTACATTCTTCTTGTATTGCATGAGTAAATTATAACTTTTAGTAAATCTGTTTCAGTTCGTTTATAACAGCAGCTGTTTCAATTAGTTTATAACCTGGGAGCAGATGGATGCCACTGGACTAGAAGTTACAGAATTAGTTTATAACTTGAGAAAGGATAAAGTTTGGAGGTGCTTAAAAGAACAAACACTAATCAGAGGCATTCATCATAAGGACAAGATAGCCAATAAAATGCATATAGTGTAACAAATCCCGGATTTCCATATGTACATTTTAACATAAATATGGCTTGCTTGAGGGACCAAAAGAGGAATGGCAACCAAGAAAGCGACATCAGAGATCAAGACATCTTTAATCATTTCATCAGGACGATGAAGAATGTAATCTATGGCTAACACTGATCGCTAAATCAAAAGCCCAGGACAACATCCATTCCTTGATATTTCTGATTTTCAGTAACCTTTTCTAAGACTGCTTATATCCAGACTTTGGTATCTATTTTATTTTACACATATTCTATAGCTTGATATTGTTATACATTATTAAATATTATGTTCCTTTTATTTAAAGTAATTGAAATAATAAAAGGGAACCAAGTGTGGAAAAGATTGCTGATTTCTTGCTAGTCATTACCTTCTGAAGTGGCCTTTTAAGTAAGTCAGCCTAGACTGTAAAGGTCTCTGAGGCTTCAACACAGCATTGTGCCTTTGTGAATTTGAAAGAACGACCCCTGATTTTGAAAGTTTCAGACTTTTCCATCAGTGCATTTGGGAGGAGTTTTATGCCTCATTTGAACTTAAACAAAAAGGAGTGATTTGAAACACTCCAGTACTGAATTTCCACTTGCTTGGTTTCAAAATAGTCTCACTCCAAACCAGCCAGCCCCCAATTACTAGCTGCAGGTTCCAGCCTTAGCAGGCTCCATAATAGGGGAGCTGGCTTTTCAAATTCAAAACACTTGAAATGTCCCAAAGTAGCCTTAGATGCCTCTTAAATGAGGGAAACTGTGAAAAACTCTGGCTTGATGAGACACTCTGAAGCAAAGAATCCTTATAAATGAAAGATAAAAAAATAACAAAAATGCTTGAAAAACTAAAAAAATGAATTGCCTAAAAGGCAATCCAAAGTAAACAAGTCCCAAACACACTCCAAGAGAAGATTCCAAAGGCAAAAGCAGAAATAATCACAAAACCATAAAATCCAAATGAAAAAGTCATTTCTTATAGACTCCAAAAACAATCAGACTCACTCAGTGAACCGCTACTGATATTTATTTCTTGGCTAAATAAATAGCCAAGGGAAGGACTCAGCAGTGGAGGCATCAGGGAGACCCCTCTTCTTGTAGTACGACCCACAAAAAGCAACAATATATTACATGTAGATACTATATTAAACATAAACTTAATATTATGAAATATATATAAACACCTGAAAAACACATTTGAATAAACAGAAAAGACATATAAAAAGACTGAAAACTTAAGCCAGGGAAAAAACCTTCACTAAAACATAACATTGTGCATGTGCAGAGAAGACAGGATCCACATGAAGGCAACGCTATCTGGTGGTCATACCCTTTTACTGCATAACCTCCTGCCTTTTGAAATTACATTTAAAAGCATAATGTCCATGCTGACGTTAATTTGATAGTAAGCTGTAGCCCCCTAAGAAAATAATTTGTGCCAAGAAAAGAAAGAGATGTGAAGATGTGAAGGCAAGAAGGACAGTGTGCTGTGAATTCTGGGAAAATAAAGCCAGCTGCTGCCTCAACTAGTCAAATTTGCAGCAGAATTCTGTAGTGGATACATTTATGACCTGTGGCATTTGTTATTGTGGAAAAATTGACCAATTATCTGAAGGAAACAGCTGTTATTATTGATTTTTTTATTATGCCCTTTTATCCTTTTAGGAGGTTTCCAAAAGCAAGCTTTTTGCCAGATTGTTATTTCATTTTTAATTATAAGAAATGGGAAGTTTCTTTGTCAGGAAGAGGTAAGGTTATCTTTAGGTTAACTTCATATGCACTGTTTTTTTTTTGTCTCACTTATACTGTATTTACAGTAGTTTGAGTGAAAATTAGACTATCATTTCTTGTAACTGGAGATGGATGTTTTAAATGTGATTGAAATGAGTTGTGAAATTTAGTGGATTGAAAGTGAGGAGAAAAACTTGTGAAGAATGTCAAAGAACAATCAAGAGCTCAGACTAGATTCAGTACTGGTTTAGCAGAAGTGGAGAAGCTGTGCATATAATGTTGGGGAATTGTGCATAGTTTGAGGAACAAAAATACTTATTCTAAATTTAGATGGGAAAGGGCACTTTGTTTCATGCTGCTGTGTTCTGATATTAAACAGTATTCTTAAGCAGCATGATAATGTAGAGATTGAAGCTGTTGCACGCTGTTTCTGGAGCTCCGTTAGTTTATGTATTTGTCCGACTTTACACTTGAGGCAAATGTCCAGGTATGGGTTTCATCCTACATGTAGAGCATGTGAACAACAGATTATTTGGGAATTTGAAACTGGCCATGTTTGACTTAGTTTGGATGTGGGTATAGTTATGCCCATCTAGGTGTGGTCGCTTTCTTGCACCCAGCACTGCAAGATTAGGATCTACTATATCTCCAAATGATCCAGTAATGGAGAAAACAGATGTGAATTAATAAATGATCAATCACTTTTATGCCTTGTGTGTCTTTGTTGAAGTAAAAAGTAAAATTTTACCAGTATAATTCTATCAATACGTGATACTTTAAATTAAACACACAAATATTGCTTAGTAAACAGATTTTTTTTTAATGGAGCATAGATAATAACTGTACAGATGCTCTAGCAGATCCTTACTGAAAATTTCCTGATGAGACTGCCTCCAAAATAGAATCTAACCTAAAACAGCCACTAAATTGATGGATGATTATATTTTATTTTAAAATGCAAAAACAACATTAAGAAAATGCTTGAAAATTAATATATTGCAGGTAGCGACAATGATGCCTCTTACTTCTAGAGTTCCTTCAGTCTGCTCTTTCTGAAACAGATTTCAGAATTCTACTAAGGAAAAAAATTGACTTAACAAATTAATTCATGGGCAGAATGGAGTTATAGTTAACTGTAACAAATTCAAAACAGACCTATGGCATGCAGACTTCAAAAAGGCGTGATGCCTAAAATTTGACCAAAAGGGTTTGGGAGAACCCCGTAACACCTGGCTCAAAATAGCAAATAGTTTTAATTAATTTATTTTAATGAAATTTTTAAAAAATGCAAAATTTAAAAGCAAATGAAAATCTAACAACTTCCTAAAGTGAATCACCAAAAACAAAGGTAAAGTTATAAAAGGCAGAAAATAAACAAAAGGTCAAAACACTTCCATCCATCCATCCATCCATCCATTTTCCAACCTGCTGAATCCCAACACAGGGCACAAGGCAGGAACCAATCCCGGGCAGGGTGCCAACCCACCGCAGGGTCAAAACACTTCCATCCATCCATTTTCCAACCCGCTGAATCCGAACACAGGGTCACGGGGGTCTGCTGGAGCCAATCCCAGCCAACACAGGGCACAAGGCAGGAACCAATCCCGGGCAGGGTGCCAACCCACCGCAGGGTCAAAACACTTACAAAAGTAAATTCCAAAACAAAGCATGTAGTCTGCAGTTGGTAAAACTAATCCAAGAGACCAAGCAAAGGATAAACAAATCTAACAAATCCCAAATCATAAATTAAGAACTTTTGTCTAACAATGTCAATCACAAATGAAGCCTTACAATTTAAACATGGAAGGCAAATGCCTCAGTGGCCTGTCTGAAGCATGTTGGGCTCTGAAATAGGCCTCTGTATCATGGGTCTACACCCAACGGGCTAAACATAAAAATTAATATAAGTATAACCTGAATTAAGATTAAAATGACAAAATAATCTAAGACAAATCAAAACAACATACATTAAATAAAAGAACTTAACAAAAACATTAAAACAGAAAAATATCACAGCATAATTAACAAAGAAAAACAACAAAAAATATCTGACTTAGGGTAAGCCACCCTAATTTGGGATGTTCATAAAAAATATGATTTAATTGATGAGGTAGAAGTACAATAATAAACAAAAATTGCTGAGTCAAATATTTGAAATATTAAAATGGGTGCTTCAATTTAAATGTTTAAAATCTAAATATTCTCGATTGTAATAGAAATTTGTAATTTTTCACCCTCTGATAGATGTCCATTTAGGGCTAGATCCATAGTAAAGGATCAAAAATAACATCATAATCACGGACCTTGAAATAGTCTAAAATGATACACCACAATGCAGTATGATGGAAACCAGGGTATCAGCGAACCACAAACCCCTAAACACGATCACACCAAGAGTCCCAGGTTTGAATAATGGAAGGTTTATTAAATTCACCTCCACAAAGTAACACAACCACTCAATATACAGGTTTTTCTCTCTTCAATATTTCTCTTCTTCTTACTGCTGTGCTGTGCTGTGCTGTATCACCTTTTTGGGTTTTGATTATTCTGGCTTGTTAATTAAGAGAAATGCTCAAATCCAGCAGTACAGCAGACAAATAAGACCATGATAAAGGATCCAAAGCACCAAATAAAGTAGTCTTGATTGTATTGTGTGAGTCAATCAAAGTAAATATACATAGCAGAACAAAGTTATTTGTTGGGAACAACTAGATTAAACAGTTCTGTTGCTGAACCTTTACTCCATTACTTGAAAAGGCTTGTGTACCATGGGACATTTAAATAAATATACTGTAGGACTTATTTCTATGAATGCTGACCTCTGATCACATATTTGCCTACAATATGGGAGTTTACCAGTAAAACAGAATGGCACACATGTTAGCAATTAGCTCTGGGGTAGCGTGCCATGATTCAGCTAGATTATGTTGCTGCTATCTTTTCTTGATCAGTACTCGAATGTCCATCAGGAAAGGAGACACAGACCACTTGTGGAAAATGGAAACAGCTGCTTTGTATTGCTTGCAAGCAAGTGAGTGAGTCTGAATGGGGAGGCTCCTTCAGTGTCTAAATTGTATTATGAAAGTTATCCCTGTGACTAACACAGAATTTATAAGGAAGCTAAATCATAGTTGTTATAAATGTATTTAATATAACATCTTTTATAAATACATGTGGTCTGAGGGTAGAAATACAGTAAGTGCAATTCTAAACAATCGGTAACATTATCGTATGGTTTTCTACTTCTGCTGAAAAAGCTGTTTCTGCAATGTATTTTCATCATAATCATATGTATAAAAACAGAATATTCAATATATCCTATTTAAAAAAGCATAGAACATGTACAGAATCAATTTTACTGTTTTCTGCAACAATAAACAAATGTATTGATATTTTTAACATTAAAATAAAAATTAAAATAAAATTAAAATAAAATGACAAATGAATTTAATGCATCAACCTGCAACTTTACACAATTAAACTACTAACTGAAGGTGACTGCGTGTGTACATTTATTCTTGAACCTGCTTAGCCCAATTCAGGGTTAGAGGAGGCCGGAGCCCATCTTAGCAGTATGGGTACAAAACAGAAAAAACCTTGGACAGGGCACAACTCCATCATAGGTCACCTAATATGGATGTTATTGTGAGAGGAACACCACAGTAACCAGAGAAAACCCACTGCAGACATGGGTAGAATGTGCCAAGTCGACAAACAAAATGATTGGGCATGAGAATCAATGTCAGGATGCTTGGTCAGGGAGGCAGTGGTGGTAATCAGGAGTCACTATGGGCAAGATGAAATCAGCAAGTAAAAAATTATATTAATGAAGGGTATCACTGATAGCTTCCCTGTCATGAGAAATGCTGTTTTAGCCTTGCATAATAGTGTGCATGCTAGGATGGGGGAGAAACAGAAAGCCATCTAGGTGGAAGAAGTGTAGGACAGGGTTTTTCCCATAATTATGAATATGTACACAAAAAAGTAGCAAAGGGGTGTAAGGCCTCTAAAAGACCCATTTATCAGGCCAGGGCCTTCCCTAGCCTGCCAAGAATAGGCCTCTCCCCAGGCAGCCTGACTTCCCAGGTAGGCTTTAGTCTGCAGAGACCCAAATGGGGACCCATCTTCAAAAGTTCAAAATATTATAAGTTTTCCAGATATACACCAGGACGTGTACACAAATGCCCCATAGGGGAAGGAACCATGAAAACCTCTGACTTGGAGACATACTTTGCAAGTGCTGCTATTTTTCGTTAGAATAAAAACATAAAAAATGTAAAAAAAAAAACAGGTAATAAGGATTTGTCTAAAAGGCACTCAAATGTGAGCAAATACCCATATGAAATCCTAAGCTGAAATCACAAAATAGAAACAAAATATCTAGACTCCAAAAAAGCAATGTTCACAACCATCAGTCAATGAATATGCTGCACAATATACGGGCTAAGGGTAATCCTTCAGCCGTTCTGTCAGGGTGGCCCCTTCTCATGGGCTCCAATCCCAAAACACAAGGGACACAGAACAACATCTAATACATAGAAAGGAAATAATAAATAAACGGAACATTGATTACAATAAATATATAAATATGATATAAATATGACAAACACTTGAAAAATAACACATGAACAAAGAAACCACAAAAAAATAAAAAACATGAGCCAGGGAACACACCCCGGCTGAAACATGTCACTCATGGTACATTGTGTATCCCAAAGTTGCATCAATAGAAGTGATTGCTGTATGTTCAGACATTGATGTATAATGATAACACTTGAAACTAAAATGAATTGCAATAATTGTTAATTATATTGTAGTCAAAAGTGTCAGCAGAAATGTTTATCAATCCATCTTTTCAAAATATAATGTGCTTTTTCAATTAAAAATTAATTTTTAGATAAATAGGGAACACTTACACAGTAGTGGGAGATATCAGGATATATCCAGCATGGATGGCTTTATGAAAGTGCTTGGTCCAAGACAGGAGCAAACCCAGCATTATCAAGTGCAAGGCAAGACCAAACCTTGGATATGATAGCAGTCAATTCTAGGTCTTAATGCCCCCACCCTTATTAGCTCAGTTAATCGAACATAGATAGATAGATAGATACTTTATTAATCCCAAGGGGAAATTCACATACTCCAGCAGCAGCATACTGATAAAGAACAATATTAAATTAAAGAGTGATAACAATGCAGGTATACAGACAGACAATAACTTTGTATAATTTTAACATTTACCCCCCCGGGTGGAATTGAAGAGTCGCATAGTGTGGGGGAGGAACAATCTCCTCAGTCTGTCAGTGGACCAGGACAGTGAAAGCAGTCTGTTGCTGAAGCTCCTCCTCTGTCTGGAGATGATACTGTTCAGTGGGTGCAGTGGATTCTCCATTATTGACAGGAGCCTGCTCAGTGCCCGTCGCTCTGCCACGGATGAACATGGACATCTTATGGTTAGTGGCAGGAACCTAAGATATCAGGAAAAAAAGAAGCTACACAAAATCAAGGAAATTCTGCAAAACTTCACAAATACAGTGGTAATTCCTGTTCAACTGTAGTTCTTGGATTTGTGAGACAACAGTGCTTGTAATTGCAGCATCATCTCCACCAGTAAGTAAAGTGTGTTTTGAAAATTTAGTTCCACTTTTTGCCTCATATCACTTTTAGATTTTATATAGTTATGCATGGAAGGCAACCGATTTAGTTACATTGGAATGATTGAGTGGATTCTTGAATATTCTTTAGATAACATCTTATCTCTAGTGAATCTTTACTGCATCACATCCGAGTTCACTTTTTAATGTCCCAAAAAGAAAATTTTTAGCAACGTTGATATCTAAAGCAAAATTAGCTTAAAGTCAAATATATTTTTTACAAAACATGTTAACAGGGAACTTCTGGACTGGCATAAGTCGCATATTGTGCTTCACAATGCATCCTGTCTATTTACACCAGAGGCTCTTAGTCATGTCTTCCAGTTTCCATTGCTTGGCACCCGTCCCTTCTTGGCAGTCACCTGAGACCTCCTTTTAGCCCAAAGTGTTACTATATTTAACCAGAATTCTGGCACCTAAGCACACACTCAGTTTCAAAGCCAAATTTTTATTTCCAGCCTCTTGGATATCTTAAGGGTGTTTTTTGTTTTCCCCTTTTCTTCCCTTACAATCACAATTATTTTGCTTGTGGAATAGGAGAGAGGGACCTCCTGGTGACTTTTTCTAAACGAGTAATGCAAAGGGGGCCAAAGATATCAAAATGGATATCCTTTTTAAGAAAAATGGGTGAGGTTATACAAAGAAAAAACTGAAAGCCCAAGAAACATTTAGATGTAATTCAAAACTCTATTCTTCTAGTCAGGAAAGCTCTGACACTTAAACATCTGTCCATTTGTTATATTTAGATTTTGTTTTTAGCTTTTTCTGATCTTTTATGTGTATTTGGGGATTTTGACTAAAATGATTCCAAATACCTAGTTTTTTTTTTTGCACAAAAAAGTTTATTTCACTTTGTTAAAACTATTTTGCACAGTGTAAGACACCAGTTTGTTTTGTTATTGGCGGCCCCATTTTGTGAATCCCATTGTCAAGATGTGGCTCCAAGTTGACAGGGATGTTTCGCAATATTTGACATCATAAGTGCGTCTGAGTTTGCTGATATTTTCCTAAAAGATAGTACTATTCTTTATTTTTCAACCTCCTATGCTGATGACTTTTTGGTACATTTTTTTATTCCAATTTCTGTTTTTTGCTTTTGGCTTGGCAAAATTGCATTTTGGTTTTTAGTTTCGTTCTGTGTGTGTATTATGACTGTGTCTCATTTTCTGGTTCATCTATTTCAATTTACTTTCTCTTGGTTTGAGTCAGTATACCATTACTATCAAAGTACTCCTCCATTTCATTTCCAACCTCTACCTCTCATTTTCCTTTTTTCTCATTCCTTTCTGGGTTCTTCTTCCCAGCTCTCCCCACAACACCAAATTCAATTGCTGCTCTGTCTTGAATCAAATTTAAACCACCAACTGATGAACATCAAGGCCCAGACAAGAATCACTTTTGTGGTCAGTGTCTGCTGAGACACCAGGGTAGAACTCCCTGTAGAAGTCCCAAATGTCCCAGCACCGGAAGCTATCAGTGGTCTGTGAAAGAATAAGCCTCCAATTCTGTGCAGGATCTCATCTATTTGTATTTGTGCTGTAATTTACTTGCAATAAAAAAGGGGTTAGTATCTAAGCCTGTTCCCTGCCTATGCCTCCCTTTCCATTTAAGTCCCAATCCTCCTCCTTCCAGTCTAGAGGCCAAACATAAAAGTATCAATTTAATGGAATCTTGTCTTCCTCCAAAGGCCACTCTTAAGAAGACAGTCTTGCACCCTTATTATCCTCTGGGCAATCTATTTAGTTTTTCTCAAAGGGTGCCAATGTCTTTCTCTCCAGATCTGACACCCTTAGAGATTTCAAATCCATGGTACCAAGAATGACATGATTCTAAGCCGCCCTCAGCAGCATTTGTTGTGTGCCAACAGTTAGAAGGGGAGTTTAGGCTTGTCAAAGCATGCTTAACCATTTGGTAAAACGTTTATGGTGGAACATTGTCAAATGAAACTGGGTTAATAAGTGCAATAGTATTACAAAATATGTAGGTCAAATGAACTCTGCTTGAAGTCATGAAGGGTAGCAACCTTTTCTTAAATTTACCAGTTATTTTCTGGCTTGCTTAACTAAATTCTAGCTTTTGCATTGCCAGAGCTTAGAATAAGAGAATCGGACAGAAGGCAAGAACCAACCTTGAAGCATGCACTAGTCAGTTTAATATGTAATATCTTTTTTCTTTTATTTTTATCCCATTTTTCAGTAAAAACAACAGGTATTTTATTAGAGAGGACACCAGAATAAACATTTGCTATTCCTCTTACAACAGAAAATTCAATTTTTCTTATTTCTATGAAGCATCAAGCACTGGCTGGAAGATCATCTGGCAAAAGCAAAGTGTTTACATGATGATGCTCCAGAATTGTGGAAAACAAAAAAGGACAAGCACAGCGGTAAACAATTTAAAGATACAATGGAGGTTTTCAAAAACAATTACAGCATGATTCCAAAAAGCATTGTATAATCATTCCCATTTTCGTATTCAATAAGGAATGACTTGGATGCCAAGTAAGTATGACTTTGTTGCTGATTGGTTTGCAAATTCTTTTTTTATTGTGGTGCTGCTTAAATTGGATTCAGCATAAAATACAGCCATTTATCATTGTAATAATGATATATTTTTTAATTAAGCAGATTTTCAGGATGGGGAGACATATAAATGAAGAGATGTAACATCTGCAGAAAAAGCAAAGATCTATCTGGTACCATTAGATACTATCTTACTACATTAGTTTCTTTAACAATGTTTTTTATGTACTTAATTCCATTTCTCAACAGTGTTATGACCATTTGGTAATTATAAAAAAAATTACTTGGTTGGTTTGATTCTTTCTAAAATAATTTTTGTAGATTAACCAAATGTATTTGTGGTGAGGAGTTGAAGGCAAAAAATATTCTGTGCACACTAATGTAATAACATTTAACACTTCTTGACTCAGGTGTACAATATATTCCCACATAAATAATTTGTTATATAAATTCCCTTAGATTTCTGGGAGTATCAAAAGGAGCACTGCACAAGTGGTCAAAGCAGTGGATATATCTTTAACTATATATACTGTGATCAGTGGCATTTTTGGCATTAAAGTTCTAATGTGGCCATGCCAGACTTTTCCTTTAAATGTGCAGACTTTCCTAATGTCAATATTAACTAATAATATCGCAATAAATGTAAGTTTGCACACCATTCGTGTCACAAAAAATGATTCAAACAATGCCATGCCTGGTTTGTCTTATTTGGCATCAGATCATTGTGATACCCTCTGACAAAGTACAGTGAAGTGAACTGAGTGTGTCGCAAACCACTTGCTGCCCAGGAAAATATTGGGTATGAACAGCCAAAATTTCGAACAGAAACATTTCAAGTTCAGAATCAAACAGTTTTGGTGTGAAAAAGGATAAGCCACAATGATATGAACAGGACACACAGAGTACATGCAATGCACAAGTCGAACACAAGACTCTGGTACTAGTGCTAACAGTCGTGTGGCCAGTTGCTCGACGGACATTGCAACGTGGGCAAACAATTGAAAAAAACAACTTTCTTCATACTTGTTCTTTCTGCTTCCTTGAAACAGGTGCCTGATACTTCTTTTCTACAAAAAAGAAAGCACACAGATACAGTATTTCCTTTTTGGCTTTTTCAGATTTTGTATCATCAGATGATCTTCCTCAGTGGTGGGTAAAGACGAAAATACCATCCTGCTCCATTGTGAAAAAGTGTAATGTCTCGTGTTTGATGCATTTCTAATAATAATGTGCTTTCTTTTTTTTTTTCAAATTTTCAAATTACTGTGGTTACTTTTAAGAAAGAAAATGCTACCAAACTTTTCATAGCTCTTTTCTGGCTTTTACTACATAGTCTTGACCGGGAAAAGTGGAAGTGGAAACATGCATTTTAGAAAAGAGAATGAGGAGCTCTAGTCTTCAAGCGCCATCACTAAACAAGAATGTTCAGGTTTTACACACAGCCAAAAATACAGAGAACATTGCAGGAGCAGTTGGTATAGCCCATCAGGTGGAAACAGGCTTTCAGCACCCATCACAAGGAAAATTTCACATACAGCAAAAAGCAATATCTTTGTGGATAAGAAATTACATTAAGTATATGATGGAAAATTTGAATAAAGTAATTCTTTACATTTATAAAGCATTTTTCTCACTACTTAAAAATCTTCAGTGAGTGGGGAACCACTTCGAACACAACTAATGTGTAGCATCCACCTCGATGATGCGACAGCAGCCATTTTTGCACCAGCTAGAGACAGACGATGATTAGATGGCCAGAATGATTAGGCCGTGGTGGGCAATTTAGACTGGACATCAGGAAACTTTTATGACCACAGAGAGTCAGGATCTCGACCTTACATCTCATCTGAAAGATAACACTATTTTCACAGCACAGTGTCTTCATCACTGAACTGGAGCATTGGGATCCATATTCATACCACAGGCTAAGCATCTCTGCTGGCCTAACGAACATCACTTCCAGCAGTAACCCAAGCTTTCTGAGATGGTCTCTCATCCAAGTAACTGGCTGGGCACAAACAGGCTTAGCTTCAGGTGGATGACCTGTTCTGAAGTGTATGTGGTATGGCTGCTGGTTGAGGGTTATTATAAGAATTAAATCATAATATTTAACATAGAAATGATAATATCCATCCATTATCCAACCCACTATATCGTAACTACAGGGTCACAGGGTTCTGCTGGAGCCAATCCCAGCCAACACAGGGTGCAAGGCAGGGAAGAAATCCTGGGCAGGGCGCTAGCCCACTGCAGATGATAATATTTATAATTTAAATTACTGAGGGGATCCTTAGTATATATTTTGCTCAACATTTGGTGGGGCTGTGCCACACTAGCCAATAATGCAGAAATATTACTAACTGTGAAAATGAAATGGATGTCCCCAGGGGCTTAGTAAGCTTATCTACCACCTCTATGTGTTGGCATTAAATTAAGTTGTTAAAGTTATTACATAATCTTAAGAAATCATCAGAATTTAGTGGTATAAAATAGGTCTAAATATTGAAAAAGAAAAGAACATCTAAACCAACAGAGAATTGTTAGCCCAGGTGGGAAACCCCATTTAATAGCAGGTAGTGTGTAAATTTTGATGTCATTCTGAATTTGACTCTCGAATGACGTCTTGCCCCTTGTTTTAGATTGATCTTAAGATCTTAAGATTTTGACCCCTGTCTGTCTCGGACCATGTCTCTGTTTTAATTTATCATTTCCTGCTATTACATTGCTCACAGTAATTCTCCAGCACTTCAGTGTGTATTTAACACTCTCATTGAATGAGCAGTCAATTACTTGAACAGGGCTGGTTTACCTAATAAAGTAGTCGAACCATTAAATAATTTATTGAAAACATGCACTCGACAAACAAAATCCTAGAAGGAAAAAGATAGCAGATATTGCAAAAAACTCAGTACTGTGAGTTGCAAAAAGGATCATTTCAAGAACTACATTTCTTAAAATCAGACACTACTTTGAAAGGCTAAAGTTATAAATTTCTCCTTTGCGGACTATATCCACCAGACCAGACCTCTTTCCAAAATACAGAAGGTTCGAAGTAAATCAGTGATACTTACTGATGGCATTAGAGAATGACTATATGCAGATGTAAGTATGACTTAATGACTCTATATAAGACTTAATGACTCTAAATATTTATAGCTCAAAGACAGCTTAAAAATAGTGAATGTGCCAAAAAAAGTAGCCAAAAAAGTAGCCCAATACCTGCGGTAGACAAAATGACTCATTGGAATGATGATTGGGGTCAGAGTAAGAGGGTCAGGTACATACTATCAAAGCCAGAGGGGGTGAAGAGGTCCCCTGAGAGATAGAATGGTTATATACTTTCAAACAACAGGGGGGTCCCACTTGGTGATTTTACTAGGGTAAAGAACATATACAAGTACAAACAGCAGTGGAAGGGGTGTCAGGTGGATGAAAATTACGGTAAAAATACAGTGGAGGGAGGGAGGTTGAAAAATAGCCCAAAATACCACATCATTTCAAAAAAAAAGTAGCCCAAATAACTGCAATCCATGAAAGCCCACTATTATGAAAATCATTAATTTTAGGAATATCATTCAAACAAGAGACATTACTGAATGCACTGTTTTTTTGTATTCAAGCCTTGAAATCCTTGGAGAACATGTGGATAAAAAATGAATGTATCATACAAAAAAAAAGTAATCAGACAACCCAAAAAATAAAATTGCCCACTGCCTTAGGGTAAATAATATTCACCTCATACACAATAAAGTTGCCAGATATGAAAAAGACACATTTTACTTTTCTGTCAAGTTTTATAACTTAATATTTCTCTCTTTGAACATGTTTTAGGCTTAGTAATATCTTGTGAAGAAGAAAATTAGACTGAACGTCAGAAAAACAATGAGCTAGCACATTTTATTACAGAGCCCTTAATAATAAAAAAAAATAAGATTAATGCTCATCATACAAAGATCTGTTGTGTTGTGATTTTTAGGTTTTTGTTATATAATTGTGTAACCTTCATAATCATTTAAGAGTTAAACTTTCATTATGCCTTGTTCCACTGGTGTATAGAAATGGTTTAGTAGCCTATGATCATAAAAAAAAAAAACAAATTCAGCAAATGGGTAGAAAAATGAATAATATAAATTATTACCCATTCAATACTTACTAAGAGAATAAAAATGTTTCAGTTTTGTTGTCTCATGGGTGGTAACATGGCCGCTGCCTTCTATCAGCTATCATGATCAGTAGAATGGCAGGCTTAGCGGAAGGCAAAGCAGGCTCTTCAAACAGTAGGAGCTGACTGATGAGCCTTTGGTGGTCTGCCTGCAGCAACACAGCAGTGTAGCCTCTGTTTAAATTGGTGTCATTATGTGCTGTCAAAGCTAACTGCTAGATGAGTGAATTATATGAAGTACATCATAATGAAACTATCCTAGTTTGGTTTTTATTTTTTTAATAATTACATGTGACAATTTTATTATCAAATGTATATCCTCAAGTATCTTTTCAAAGCATAAGTGTTATTTGAAAGATGAAAACATAATTTGAATTAGATAGCTGGGTGTTTCATATTTTTTAATAGACAGAACTTTATCAGAAGTTCATGTCAGCCTGTGTTTATTTACAGGTATTTTTAGAAGGTAGTAGATATTAAAAATCTTGGTTATCTGAGCTTCAGAAGGCTTTTAGGTGTCATTTGTGTTTAAACGGGGTAAGCACAGTAGGCCAGTGTTCCAGAGTCTTAATAACAATTTAAATGATGTTCAATAGGCTTTAACATCATTTTGAAATGAACAGATAGCCGGAGTAGCTGAGAAAGATGACGGGTTACCGAGACTGGATGTTTTGATTTGGTTCAGGATTCAAGCTGCAGCAGCTAAAACCTGTTGTAGTCTAACTGCACATTTTGTAGACAGCTTATTAAACATTTAATTGAATTTATTCTTATTATACATACTTGCACCAAGGAGGCTAGTGTACTGTAGATACAAACTGAAATCCTACAAAAACACAAAACAATACTTTTGAACACAAAATAAATATAATAATAATACATTTTATTTAATAGGCGCCTTTCTTATCACTCAAGGTCACCTTACAATAAAGTTAAACAACAATTAATAAAATAAAAACAAGAAAATTATAAATCACAAAGCAATAATTAGTAAACAAACAAATATGACAGGCAGTAACGGTGTAGAATTCACAATTGATATGCCATCTTGAAAAGATAAGTTTTGAGAGTAGTTCTAAAACTGTGCTATTGAATCGAGCTGACGAATATGAGAGGGAAGAGAATTCCCGAGTTGAGGAGCACTATGAGAGACACTCGAGCTCCCATAGAACTGTGTTTGATGTGTGGTACAGGAAGTAGAGCTGAAGATGAAGATCTGAGTAAGTGAGAGGGAGTGTAAATCTGCAGGAGATTAGTGAGGTAGGGAGGACCAAGGTTGTGGAGAGCTTTAAATGTTAAGAGTAGTATTTTGTATTATATTCTGTAGTTAACAGGGTGCCAGTGAAGTTGAGAGAGAATAGATGTAATATGTTCAGTGGATTTAGAACAGGTTATTATCCTGGCAGCAGAATTTTGAATATGCTGTAAGCGATGCATAAGTTTTTGTGGAATGCCAGCTAGAATAGCATTACAGTAATCTATACGTTAGGTGACTAGGGCATTAACCAATACTTCAGTATTATGCTGGGTAACAACAGGGCGAAGTCTAGAAATGTTTCGGAGATGGAAGAAGGCAGTCCAAGAAATGGTACTTATATGGGAAGAAAAAGAGAGAGTACTGTCAAGAATAACGCCCAGACTCTTAACTTGGGAAGAAATGTTTGTGTTAATATTGTTGATTAAAGTAGAAGAATGGTTAACCTTAGCAAGTGTATATTTAGAGCCAATGAGGAGCACCTCAGTTTTATTGCTGTTTAGTTGGAGAAAATTGTGAGTCGTCCATGTCTTTATGTCTTGGAGACATGCCATAAGGGCATCTGGAGGGAAAACAGAAGTGGATTTAGTGTATAGATATAGCTGTGTGTCATCAGCATAGCAATGAAACTTAATACCATGGTGCCGGAAGATATTACCTATTGGGAAGATATAAATGAGAAAAAGAGGCGGCCCCAAAACAGAACCCTGTGGAACTCCTTGAGTAACAACTGCATTCTCAGATTTAAAGTCCTTAATTTGAACAAATTGCTTCCTATCAGTGAGATAGGAAGAAAACCACTGAAAGACAAGGCCACAGACTCCAAAGTTAGCTAGACGTTTCAAAAGTATCTGGTGAGATGTGGTGTCAAATGCAGAGCTGAGGTCAAGAAGCACAAGAATTGATAAAAGTCCCATGTCAGCTGCCTGGAGAATATCATTTGTGATTTTGACCAGGGCAGTTTCTGTGCAGTGTTTAGGGCGAAACCCAGATTGAAACTGTTCAAAAAGGTTATTTTTTGCAAGGTGGGACTGGAGTTGGGAGGCAACTATCTTTTCAAGAATTTTGGATATAAATGGAACATTTGAAATAGGCCGATAATTATTAAGGATATTTGAGTCTAAACAAGGTTTTTTCTGAATTGGAGTAATTGAGGCTGTTTTTAGTGAGAGGGGGACCGTGCCTGTAGTAAGGGAAGAGTTAACTGTAGTAGTTATCTTGGGGGAAATATGTGACAGACAAGACTTAACAAAACCATGCAACATACAAAAATATAAATGACTAACAATAATCTTACAGTCACTACTTTTGAATCATAAATTTCATGTGTAAACTAAACCACTTTCATTTAAAAATGTCAAAAATTAATAAAGGAAATTAGTAGGCATAACATGAGCATTCACGTTCTATGCCAAAGGCTGGTCCTCTATGTGATATATGTAGAGGATCATTTTTGTAGAGAGTGACATATGCATTGACATATATGTAGAGGACCAGCCTTGTAGACAGTGACATACATGTTGAGAGAAAATATGCACAGTAACATACATTACTGTATGACAAAATTAATTTTCTTTGCTTCCCTGTATTTCTTCTATAAAATTTACCACTGTATTTTGTAGAAAGAAAACCAGATAGCCATGAATGAGATTTGGTATCCTAGAAAGGAGAACACTGTTTATTTTCAGATGATGAATAATGCAGGTACAGTAGTTTTGTGAGGCAATGTTTATATCCAGTCAGATGGAATAAAGTGCAAAAACAACTTTGACAACTAATGTGCAAACTGGAGTCACTGTTCTTCATCAAGGTCAGCAACATCCAGACTGTGATGGGGACAGACAAATACATTACACCCCTAACCCTACCAGAATGCGTCTCCTTTAATTTATTCTCCATAAGCTCTGCTGACAGTGATTTATTTAGCATTTGGGTATGAAATATTCAGCATTAAATGTAACAACTAGTGGTGTTAACACCTTATTTTCATGGACACTGTTAGGCTTTTCATGATCAAACTGATTGAAATTGTTTATATTTGCCAAGGATTTATATAACAAGCATTCTAGTAGTCCATTTCTTCATTTATGTTATATTTAAATACATATTAAATCAAATAAACATGTTCTGTTCCAAACAAGGTTTATGATGTTTTTTAAGGCAGTGGTTAGTGCTGCTGCCTGAGTTCATTTCGCTGCGAGCCTACTTTTTCTAACAACAATCTCTGCCATTTGAGCAAAACAAAGGAGCTGGTCACAGAATTTAGAAAGAAGGAGGTAGGCCATAACCCCTCCTACAGAGTGGGATGTTTCCATCTCTCATTAAAGCAAAATATATTTCAGCTATCATCAAAGGCTCACCAATGCCTTTACTTACTCATATTTCTGACAAAGACTTTGATGTCTAGACCTATGCCTGTTTTTAAATATGTGGAGCTCAGTTGAAGACCAAAAAGTATCATTGGGTAGTGAAGTCTGCACCGAACATTACTATCACACAGCCCCCTTCTTTTCAGAATATATTATATTTAACATCAATACAAGATCTCAGTATATATAAATATGTGTGTGTGTATGTACTGTATGTACAGTATATATTGTAATATGGGTCAGTGACTTGCACAAGAGAGAAGAAGGTGAGCTGAGGTTTCAGAGAAAATCGGCTTTATTGTAGTGAAAACAGAAACAGTCTCAGCATGTATTCAAATGGGAGCTGTCACTTCAGCACACACAAACACAGCAAGCAAGCAGTGATGTTGCCGGTCATCCTGTATTAGCTTCCTTCTTCAGTGAAAAAGAACAGATAGCCTTTCTCATCAAGGAGGATCAATGGCTGCGGATCAATGGCTGGAACAAGATGATTCAGGAGGAGAGAAAACAGAAAAAATAGAGCTAGGCCATGCCAGTTTTAAATGTTCCCCGTAGCAACCATCAGGCGATTGATGCATTATGCGGTGAGCCTGCGAACAGATATAGTCTCTGAATAGTCATGCATTGTGCCTGAGGCCTCCAGGCTCATCAGATGTAAGCACTAACACTCGGGGACACGAGCAGGCACTGTCACTGTCGGTGTCATCTCTTCTTTCTCGAAACTGACTCTGGTCTAACAGCTATAAGGTCGTGGCACTTCTGGCATCAGCCGTCTCATTCCAGAGAGGGCAGACCAAAAATGGAGCTCACGCCTGAAAACCAACCAGTCTACAGAGCATTGAACCACCCTGAGTTTTGCCTTATTTTGTCTTTCTGTCTTTGTTCTATTGTACCCATATGCGCCATTGAGTGCCTGTTATTTTGGGACTCTGCAGTTATTAAAAGGGGCAACCCAATTGGTCCTTCAAAATTTCTGTTGTGGACATTGTGTTCACTATATATGTATAGTATTGTCTACTGTTTGTATCAAAATACAGTTCATTACAATTTGAAATACAGTACATGCAAGTAATAATCTCATTGTATTGTGTACACATGACAATAATCTTAACCTTGAACTTGAACTTTTCTGGAGGTTTTCAACATTCTTCATGTATCTCTCTGGATTTTCTCCGACATCTTAAAGGTATAGATGTTACATTATTTATGAATCTGAAAGGTGAACTACCATAAGGTAATGCTAGTGCATGCACATGAGCTATTCTATTCAGGACTAATCCCTGCGCAGCATCCAGAGTTGTTATAATAGTTTTTGGCTTCTGTTAGGACTAAGCAGTTTAAGGAAATGGATAAATGAATGGATGAATAAACTGTAAAAATTGTTAAAACAAATGAGTCAACAACTAAGTGGAAAAACAACCATGAGAAGCTTCAACAAAAATCTGATATTTAAAAGCAGTATTAAATGTGATGGAAAATAATGCATTTTAAAAATGTAAAACTCCCCAGAGGAGTCTCTTCTTGCTAGCAGTACTGCCAGAGAGACTCAAATATGTGTAAAAACATATAATACACACAGGGATAATCAATGGAATACAAAGGAAAATTCAGTTCAATTCGGGTTCCTTTTGTATAGCATTCTTCACTGAGTGCAAGCACAGAGTACTGTGAAAGGTAAAATGCAAATATAAATTTTAGAAATTATTAAATACAGAATTAGTACAAATAAAGACAGATTTATTTCAAAACATAGGAAAACAAAGTAGTTTGAAACTGATTAACATAAATGGAGCCCAGGAATATCTGTCCATTAATTCATTATTGAAGTATGGCCAGTTGACAATATAGGAGAGGTAAAACAAAACTTCAACCAGCAGCATCCATGGAGAAAAAAAACCTCTGGATGTCCATGTTCAGTTGAAGAAGTGAAAATCAAAGACAAATACTTACACAGTCTGGCTGTTCTGCATTCTACAATGAAGTCTGTTCTGGACATTTCCATCTGATGATTCCACTGTATCTTAGACTTTTCCATGGGTAGGAGAACAGCTTGGAAGATCAGCAGTAGCACCAAGTGACACATCAAGATACCGAGAAGAGAAACAAAATAGAGGAGGGTTAGTAACGGTTTATAAATATTGCATTACTTATATTTCTGTACAAATAACTAACAGAGGTGCATTATGCACAGCTAATCATTAGCTCTAAGCAGGGTACTCTAGACTAAAGTCGTGAGTCTTCAATCTGGATTTAAAAGCAGGCACTGAAGGTATAGCTCTTAAATAAGCAGGCAGATTATTTCACAGCTTCGAGGACTTGTAACTATAAACTCAAACTTCAGTTGCTATTTTATTAATCCTTGAAATCTTAAGTAGACCAGCATTTTGAGATCTTAATGTGTGTTCTAGTTTGTAAGTAATGATAGGTTCCAAGAGTATGGAGTGCCTTAGTCATTTAAGGCTTTATATGTTAAAAGGAGAATTTTGATATCAGCATTAAAATTAACTTGGAGTCTGCATAAGAATCTAAGAATTGGAATTATGTGTTCGTACTTTCTGATTCTTGTAATAGTTCTTGCAGCAGCATTTTGACATAACTGAAAGATGCGTAAGGAACAATTTGAAGCACCAGTGAATAACACATCTCAGTAGTCAATCCTACTAGAAATAAATGCATGAATTGATTTTTCAGTATCCTGCATATATTTTTCAATAATTTTAAGATGTAATAGACACGCTAGTGTCAAAAATGACACCTAAATTTTGAGCATATTCAGTAAAACTAAGAAGGATTCCAAATGAGTTAGAAAGTGAGAGAATGGTGTTGCTGTCAGCATCATTCCACCAAATATATATCATTTCTGTTTTTCTGATATTCAGAGACAAGCTGAACTCTCTCCTCCATCTACTCCCTTAAATAACTGATACAATTAATTAAGGACACCAACAGAGGAATGTCATTTAGTCTAAAAGAAAGGTATAATTGGGTGTCACCTGCATACAAGTCAAAATTAATGTTATGTTTCCTAATTATAGTTCCAAATGGAAGCATGAAAAGTGAAAACCAAAAACTGGGCAGAATGAAGTCTACAGAAATTATTGCTGTGCTACATGACTTCATTATGTGATTTTTATCCATTGTCTGTTCGAAGAATTTACCTCTTGCCAGCCTCCAAAAATCAGTTTTAAACACTCCCACTGTAATTTTATATCTTTTCTTTCACCTAATAACTCTTCCACCCTGCCAGTGATGGATTGTTTCAGCACACCTCAAGACTAGTAAAATTGTTTAATTCAATGTAGCATATTAATTTATCAGGCCACCTAGTGTTTTTTTTTTCTTTTTTAATATATATAGTGATAGATGGTTAGAAGGCCAATGTAAGGATGGACAGTGAAAGATTGCTTCCTGGGGCAATATGTTCCCCAGTTCTGTGGAGCAGCAGCATCCCTGTCATTGAGCTCCATTTGGAAGGCTGCAGTCGTAGAAGTCCCAATGGGCAGCTGTAGTAGGGTTCTGGAGTGTGCAGCTGAAGGGACTTACTGTATATGTGGGTGTCCCTGCTGTCCTATAGGGATTCAGCCTAACCTGGATGGGTTTACGGGAGATCATATTGTTGCATCAGAAGTCCTCTTGGGTCTGGTCTGAAAAGAAGCCATCTCGCCTCACCCAGGCAAATCGTAATCGGGTATAGAGGAAGGTAATGCTCATCTGGAGATGAGGAGAAGGAGAGAGAAAGACAATAATTTTGCATGTTGGTTTGTGTTTTGGTAGACTAGAACCTTAGTTGTGGTCAGTTGCGTCTGGGGCTTGGGTTGTGAGACAGCACCTAGTTGCCATAATATTTAAATAAATTGTGATGTGCGAGTCCCTGTGTTGCTCCCCAAAATGCAAGGCTGAGTCTCAGTACTTTAACAAAACCAACTGTATTCAGCTTGACACAGCACGGTTATTTATTGTAGCAGGATTTACCACTCTCCTATACACAGACATAACAGTCAGTCAGGATCGTGGCCAAGTAATACTGTTCCCTGCATTTATAATGTTTCTTGCATCACCCATCAACTACAGGCACTTATAGCACAAATGCGGTTGTCTCGGATTTGTTTTCACTGCAAACCACTACAGTGCTGGGAGCCTGACGCAGCGATTGCGCTTCGGGACACTCTTCGGCATGTCGGGGGGAGTCTCAAAAAAGTTTAGAAACCTTACAAAATGTACTTGAATCTTTACATTAGATATGTTAATGATATTCAATCTCCTCAAAAGAAGAGAATGAGCATCTTATTTAAATATTGTTTATCTCCAAACAAGTGAAACTCACCTCACTTCGCTCCACTTCACACACAGGTTATTACAATGGCTTTGTATATCAAACTTGTCCCATACAATCCTTACAAATGTTTACAGTACCGTCCCTTCAGCCCACTGCAAATCTTCTTTTATCACCCTCGTGTCACTGGCAATAATGGATTACTCTCCACCAGAAAGGATGATCAGAAACAAGTCAGAATTGGGGTCATATGGACATGCTATATACTACACTAACATATATACAGTGAATACAAATGTGAACAGGAAAAATGTCAGCATGGACATGTGCTACCAGTCAATATGATCCCCTCCTTATAAATTAAGTTAACAAGACCAACATCAGAAAGGCATACAGATAATTAAAATGAAAATATGCAGGAATAACAGTAGACATTTCACCCTGACACAATGCAGTCAGTTACTCATTACAACAGGCACCTGAAAAAGAAGAAAAAATCAGAGACAATGCCTCCTGCTTACTAGAGAGCAGGTACTTAGCTGCCTTTAAGATTTGTCTGACCATCCAATAAGATAGAAGAGACAGTACAGGCGAAAAAATGGTCTCAGGCCACAAGTGGGCAGTTTGCCCAGAATAAGGATAAAGGGTGGAGGGAGTGATAAATGATGCCATTTATGAGGAAACTGCAACCTTGGGGTTTGCTGGGGTGCAGAGATGCTCTAGAGCAGTCCTGATGTTATAATTGTGGAGCTGTCCTAACTCAGACGTGACCTGGAAGTATAGTTGGGGTAAGCTGTATGGCTACTTCCATCATTAAGGTGCAGTGAGTGAAGAAACAGAAGAAAGTAAGAACAAGCACTCAACTGGCAGGAAAAAGAAAGGCTAGAGAACAGTGAGTAAGAGTAATAAGGTGAGAAGAGGGGTGCCATGGGTAATAGCACATCGGTAGGCCAGTTTGTAAGCCACCCATCCAAAAGTGCGGGGATCAGGATTGCGAAGGTGGACCCAGAGTGGCGACACCATTATAATTACATCCATTTGGGCTTTATTTTGTACAATAAATGACAGCCCATTTGCCAAAATTTCTATCACACAACTTAATAAAGCCTTTCTGAGAGCAAGAGCAAATTCATATTGTCAAGAACATGTTAATTAATTCATAATGTTTATTTATGGTCTGGAAAGAGTTATTAATGTTTACCTACACTTGTTTATATTATTAACATGTTGAGTGCCAACTACAAACTAGGAGAATTTTCTGTTCCATATGCCAACTACGTGTTAAATTTTAAAGAAAAAACATTTTTATTGTGAGTTTTGCTCATTAACAAAAAGCATTTAATTAGTATATTAAAATACCACACTGATTTTGTAGTATTGTTAGGAACAAATTTTCATATTGTCACCATGGCAGTCTGTGTTAATGTTATTTTAGGTACATCAGGTCATTGCCTTTTTCTATGCACATTTCTCATGGATGCAACTATTTTGGTATTTCAGATGTTGTGTGCTGTTAGGAACAAGATGCACATGTTAGGTGATGTAATGTTGGTCACGTTATAAAAGAGACCACCCCAAAAAACAGTATTTGAATTTTGAGTAATTAGACAAACGGCTTTACAAGAGACTTGTGTTTGAACGATCAAACAATATAGGAAAAATATTATTTTTTTTTTTCAACTTTTGTTTAGCCCCTTGAACCTTGTTGAAAGATCTAAGGACATGTATATCAACCTTAACAAACATTCTTTGAATAAAAATCCCTTGAAGAAAAGCTGTTTATTTTTCTAAGGATGTCACTAAAGGTCACAGTGCCTGCTTGTTTTCATTTCAGCCAATTTTTTTGATTAGAAGCCAGTTACTTCTGCTAACACAAAATTCTTCTGGATTTTAATTTTAGCTCATTTATTAAGATTTGCAACCTTTCATTGTTAATTTATTTTTTACAATGGATGTATTCACAGTTTGTTTTTCTTCCTCTTTGTTTAAATTGCTGCCAAATAACAAAGAAACCAAGAGCTAACTAAACTTGGTGGTCCCATCCACACCTGAGATTCATTATTAAGTGATCTTTTCATTGAAACGCTCAGAAAGGAAACTAGAAGATAGAAGAAGTGCTAATTTGCTTTGATTAAAAAAACAAACAAACAAACCTTAATGGCATGGCAAAAAACACAATGTAAAATATCAGAAATGCCTGACAAGGCAGCATGAGTGAGGTCACGAGGCATAGACTTCAATAACATGTTTCATTAACAGCAGGTGTAGACTTCTGATACTGAAAATGATTGGAGCAAAGACCTTTAGCTCTCAAGAACTGAGACTGGAGACCCCCTGTAAGCAGAGGATCTCGGACTTGCTCTAAGACCAGTAGCATGGAGCCTTCCCTCACTGTACTGTCTCAGATGCAGGTAACATGTCAGGTGACAGTTTAAGCAGAGTGGGTGGCAAATCTGAAACAGTCTCTCATATGGATCAGTGTGATGTGTTGATCCTACTCTGGCGTGGTTAACTGAAGTGTGTCTTGTACTTGAACTGTCATCTGACCTGCTGGCTTGTTGAAGCCTTGCCTGCATTGGGATAAAGTGGAGTAATTAGTTCTATTGTGTCTGGCAATGCTGGCACATAACATTTGTGTCTGCAGCATGCCTTTGGTTGCCTCCTTTGTGTAATAACAAAATAGAAGCTCCTAATTTAAAAGACAGATATCAAATAGCTCAAGAAATAAAGGTGATATTCATGAAGCAGACCTAAAGAACAGTTGAAATATGAAATATGTGCAGGAGCTCAAAACCAAATTGGAAAGCAAAAATCCTTAATTGGGAAAACAAAAGCATAAATCTTGGCCACCTATATATTCTTTCCTTATATTACGATCAATGCTAACAGAGAACTGAGATGAATTGTCTCTTAATTCAAAATATGGATCAAGTATTACAATGGTCAGCTATGCTTGAGACAAGTGAAGTAGCTTTTCAGGATCCTACCTTAATCATTCAATGATTTCACCAAGGGAAAGCATGCTCTTTAAAAGTATTTAGAATGTCCATATTATCCCTAGAATTACCACATACTGAAAGAACTTCCAGTTTTTTTTGTCTGAATTTAAACCCAAAGTAGGCAATTAATGATATAGTCAGTAGATGAACTAGTATTTAATATAAGTGATGAATAAACTGTGTGTTAACTGCATGCAAATTCATGTTAATTGCATGTTTTTGAGCTGCTGTATATCCACTAATGAAGAACACCATGTCTAACTATAGATAGGGATGAATGAGTGCTATCTACGGATGTCTAAACGTATTGGAAACAACTTAATAAGTACAAAGTAAACCAACTTACAGTAGTACCCAAAGTTATTTGTGCCAACACAATTATCAAGTCTGAGCACTGTAGAAGAATTCTGTGGTACAATCAATTGTGTCAAAAGCAGCACTTAAGTCTAAAAGAATAATAAAGGTGGCAAAGACTACCATGTTATTTACATTAAGAGTGAAATCAGTTATTGTGTTGTGACTTCTTGTTCCCTAAAGAACATCGTGTAAGTATAGGAGATGTTTCAAACTGTATAATTAAGAGGCCTTTTTGTTTCTAGTCCGAGGTCTTGTCAAGCTGAACAGAAGTGAAGTGTATGCTGGGGATATTAGAACACAAAGCTGTTTTTATTATTATTATTATTATTTTATACTTTTACTTACTTAGTTAGGTATCTTAGAGAACCGACCTTGAGCCTTCTGATAACAATGTCTGAAACATTGACAGCACTCTGAGAAACTGCCAAAGATAATGTCAACATGTTCTGGTGCCAGTGTGTGTTTGCTACTTGCTATTTTTTTGGGCAAGAAGGGGTAGCTGGAAATGATGGATAAAACTATCCGCCCACACTCTTCTCTCGGCAGCTGTTTTAAAAACTGCCAAAGAGTTATCACCCTATTCTTGAATTTTCTTCAGAATAATGCCTTTAATTTGCAGCATCCTCCATAACGTTTGGGACAAAGACACATTTTTCCTTGATTTACCCGTCTGCTCCACAGTTTAATATACAAATGAAACAATTCAGGCATGATTAACATGCACATTGCAGAATTTACTTTTGAGGGCTTGTGCATTCATTTTAGTTATAACATCTAGAAATTACAACACTTTTTTTACATGGTCCCCCCATTTCAGGGTCTGGGTATATTAATGCAGTCATGTTTAGTACCTTCTCGCATATCCCTTGCATGCAGTGACACCTTGAAGACTGTAATTCATAGACATCACCAGGTGGAAGCAAACCTTTGAAATCTTACCTTGTGTTACCAAGCCTGAAGGATCTGATCAACTAAAATAAGAGAACATGGAGTGTGAAATTCTGTAGTTTTCACTCCTTCTTTCCAAAGAAATATCACTATGGTGCAACCCCACAGGGTAATGTCCATGTTCATTTAATCTTGGCTTCAACTAGACTAGCAGCAGAGAGCAACGCTGTGTATATTCAGATTACCCATAAGCCATCATGAAAGTGTTGTATTGAATCAGATTCTATTTGTTGTGGTTACCACATAATTTTCAAATTGCCTTTACTTTTTTATTTACCCTTGTACTTTTACTTTCACTTTAATATTGTTATTAATTTTTATCATCATTTTGATGATGTCATTGCCTCGCCATTTTGTATTTCTATTGCATTTTTTTTCATTATGGCCTGATTCTTTACAAAATGGCAGCATGGAGCTCATGGCATCCAAGATTTTGGATTTGTGAAAAAAACATTTTCGTGTCATTTACTTAGAAAGAAACTATTTCAGGAGTCATGGCTGTGCATGCTTTTTGACAAAGAGTGTTGGGCTAAGATTGATGTTTTGATATCTGTTTGTTGTTGACCTTTCAGTTCCTCTCATCTGCGGGTACTTCTTATGTTTTGCTTGTTTAAATTTATAAAGGTAAAACAGTTATCTTGGTTACTTAAAAGTGCCATCAAGCATTGCGTGTTGCTGCCTTATCTCTGCCACTCTGAATGCAGCCTTTTCTGTAAGTTACAAAGGAACTCCAGAAATTTAGGCCATATTACTTTTACAATATGTGCGATTTTCTTGTTCAAACCAGTGGGCTAACTTTTTTTAATCCAATGCCTTACTTCCTTAAAACAGCACCAGCATTTTTAGTTTCCCTATGTACAATTTGCAGCAATTTCTTAAAAAAACAGCAACTTGTCTTTCCTTTGGGATGTAGGACCTCAGTTGACCAAGCTGTGTGTGGTTGTCTTTCACATTTGCCAGAACTGGTGACATCATACGTCTTGTTGCCTTTTTAAGTGTTTTTTTTTGCACTGTGACATGGCACTAGTATATGCCATGGGGTTAATTAATAGAACACTGTAAACATTTGGTCATTAAAGCAAATGTGTTTTATGAAATAAGATGTTTGCATTCTACCTCAATAGCCAGCTGCCCTACTGTATACATTGAGCTCTCCTTGAAGCTTTGAAGGTTCTCTAATGAAGCAAAGAATGAACTTTCCTTTCCTGTGCTATTTACACTGACCCAGCTGCCAGCAGTTAGTATGTGTCTCTTGAGAAAAAGCCATCTGAATTACGCCATTGTTGAGGCAAGGCCACATTACCCAACAATGACTGACATTATGTACTTGAAATAATGATGTAAGAATTGGAGAGGACAGACAGGAAATGATGACATAACTAATGACTCACAAGCACAACTTGACCATGATAAGTTGTCCCTGGTGTGTCAGGGCTACTTGTCAGGTAGAACAGCGTGTTTTTATTGGCTCCCATGGTGGTAATTAAAGCAATTGAAAACACGTTACAAGGCTTCTTTGTCCCTGCCATATAACTGAGCCATATGAGCTTGGCAACATTAATGTCACACTGGTGCAATAATTACAGAAATGCATTCAAAAATTTCTGTCATGCCCTTTATCAGGTTCTGTAAACAATATCTTGCTACTTATTCTTGTATGTCTATGATTAACCCATACTTTGCAAATTACAATTCCAAAGTAATAATTGTAAGCAAGCAAAATAAAATCTGGCATTTACAAGTATTTAAGAAGCTAGACATCACACAGCTCATGACTGGAAAACCTGCCTCTGGCACAAAATACTTGTGACTGCATCACATTAGTACACCTGTGGTTGTTAATTTTTACAGTGTAAAAAATTCTTAATTACATTAATTGCTGCAATTAAAACTTTATTTTCCCACCCTTGAAAATTAGCAATAATTTCCATCCAATTATTCATTCATATTTTTTACTTGCAGGATATTTTAGGATGAATACACATGATTACACTTGTGCACCAAACATACTGTAGATTGCCAGGATGCATGAATATTGCTTTGATTGGGAGAAAACTATTTTCATAAAACATATATACTGCCAGTCATAGTTTTAGAATACCCCCATTTTCAGAGCAGTAACTAGTTAAGCAGGTTAAGTCCATTGAATAACTTGAAATGTCAAAAGGTAAGGGGTAAAGTGCCAGAGGTTATAAAAAAAAGTCTAGATTGCCAAAAACTGAAAAATAATGCCATTTTTGGTTAACAAAAAAGGTCTTTTTGGGGAACAAGTAATGAGCTAACAACTTACATCTTTCCTGAAGCAACGGAAATTAATTAAGTCTTGAAAGTTGCTGCAGTTTCTACAGGTGTCCCAATTGCACATTACTTACAAGCCCTCTGTGTGTATAAAAGCAGTGTTGAAACAAAGTGTGTTGCCAATTGCTCTGATTTATTATCTGGACAATATTGCATTGTATATTGCTATTCTAATGGTGAGAAAAAGTCACACAAAGGAACAAAAAAAGACAGTCATATCATTATAACCCTTCAAATTGTAGGTTTTTCCTTTGGAGAAATTGCAAAGAGAGCCATAGTGTCCGTGAGTTTAGTTTTCAACACCTTCAAAAGGAACTTGGAAACAGGAGGCAACTGACAGAAACAGGTGTGACAGACAAAACAGAATCGGAATAAGTTTGAGAGGCAACAGTTTGAATGATAAGCACTTCACATGACAACAGCTTTAAGCTCAGCTTAACAACTCTGCCATAACCAATCTGTAAGTGTTTCTTTTTATCTATGCTTTAGCAAAGTCTTTCTTACTGCTACTCAACCTGACAAGCCTGCAGGTCGAAGTCTCCTCTTCATGGTCAAAAGTGTATTCTGGATTCAAAGCATATAATTATTCAACTCAAAATTATATATCAAGCACATCTGTCTCACTTAAAATTGTCCAAAATGTTTCCAGGGCAAGATTCAACCTGCAAACGTTGCAATCAAGTTCCAGCCTCATTGGGCCACATGTTTTGGGCCTGCTCCAAATTAACATCATTCTGGACCAAAATCTTTAAATGCCTATTAGATAGCCTTGGTGTCACAAGCCCTCCTAATCCACTAACAGCTGTGTTCAGCGTACTCCCAGATGGGCTTAAAGTGGAGAAGGACAAACAAATTGTGATTGCCTTTACTTCACTATTGGCAAGTAGACTTATCTTGCTCAACTGGAAGAATCCTAACTCTCCTATTCTAAGTCAGTGGATAACTGATGTTATATACTGTTTGAAACTGGAAAAAATCAAACTTGTACTTAGAAGATCTGTGCAGAACCTTTTCAAAACCTGCCAGGATCTAATTCAATAATGTTTTAGAATAAGCATTTAAAGCACTGAGGAAGCTGATTCTCTCCATGTTTTCTTTTTTTTTCTTCTCCGTTTATTTTTATTAACTTATTAATTCAGCTATTTACTTATTTTTACTAGCTTTAAGTTTTACTCTGCTGGCTTAGCTCTCTTTCTCAGGGGTGGGGGTTGATTTGTTTTCAATCTTATTTTTGTAAATATTGATTTATTTGTATGGAATGTTGTGTGATTTCAATAAAAAGAAAAAGAAAAAAAAGAAAAAAAAAAGAAAGTGTGTTCTGGATTAAAGTTTCCTCCAGAACAAAAATGGATGAGGCCTATTAAACAAGCTAGGGAGCAGGCCAGAAATTTTACCTGATCTGCCCAGCAGAAATTCAGCTGACTTCAGCCAGTGTCCTAAGGCACCTGATGGCTTTAGCTGGAGCAGGCCCAAAGATGGAGAACTGGCAAAACAACTATAAATATTACAAAAAATAAAATGAAAGCCCCACAGGGAGGAGAGTAACTGTCAACCTCCAGCGTGTGTGCAAAAAGGGCAACAAAGAATCTTTATAAAATTTTTTACTGACAAAAAATAGAACATAAAGCACAAAGGCTTAACTGGGCAAAAAGAAGTACAAAGGAGTTGCCTAATAGGCAATCCTAAGCAAAGTCCCAAATAACAGTTCAGAAATGAGAATCCTTAAAATGAAGTGTAAAATAACTGAAAAAAACAAAACAACAGAAATAGTCACAGAAAACACATTAAAAACCAATGATTCCCACTCCAGGGGTTTACTTTATAAAACTTTGCATGCATTCAAGCTTACTAGTATGCATAAGCCGAAAAAAAGGAAAATGTGAACTCACACAAAAAAAATCTGATTTATAAAATCTGGAATACACACATTTGTATGCAATTTACCCTTTATAAATCCCAATCATCATGTAAGTTTGCATGTATGACCATGCTTCAATTCCTTTGTTTTTCCTATTTGGAAGCAACCATATACAGTTGTGCTTGAAAGTCTGTGAACCCTTTAGAATTTTCTATATTTCTGCATAAATATGACCTAAACATCATCAGATTTTCACTCAAGTCCTAAAAGCAGATAAAGAGAAACCAGTTAAACAAATGAGACAAAAATATTATACTTGGTCATTTATTTATTAAGGAAAATGATTGAATCTATACTAATAAAAGGCAAAGCCCTCACTCACTGACTGACTGACTCACTCATCACTAATTCTCCAACTTCCCGTGTAGGTGGAAGGCTGAAATTTGGCAGGCTCATTCATTACAGCTTACTTACAAAAGTTAGGCAGGTTTCATTTCGAAATTCTACGCGTAATGGTCATAACTGGAACATATTTTTTGTCCATACACTGTAATGGAGGAGGCGGAGTCACGTATCGCGTCATCACGCCTCCTACGTAATCACGTGAACTAAAAACAAGGAAGAGATTTACACCACGAGTCAAATGCGGGAACGAAGGTAAATGACGTTAATTTTTGACTGTCTTTTAATACTGTGTAAGCATACATATTAACACATGTGCAATTAAACGTGTGCATTTACGGGGTGATTTCTCAGGCTTAAAAGCTCGCCTTTTATCAAACGCGGGAAAAAAGGTAACTGACGTTGTTCACTGTCTTTTAATACTGTGTAACCATACATATTAACACATGTGCAATTAAACGTGTGCATTTTACGGGGTGATTTCTCAGGCTTAAAAGCTCGCCTTTTACTAAAAAGGTAAATGCAAAACTATTTTCAATCAGTTTAATGAAACGCTCCCGTTAAGGATTGCAATAACATATTCGTGAGATAAAAGAACGAAGTAGGGGGAAATGACGGAAGAGCCGCAAACAGCAAAAAATAAATTAAATAATTGAGAAGGGAGCGAGTGAAGCATTCAAGCATGTTCATAAGGGAAACAAAGCACGGTGTAAAACGTAAGTTTAAATTAAGTTTATAGAAACGCTCCCGCTGCGGATTGCAATAACATATTCGCGAGATAAAAGTTTAATGAGAAGACACGAGGTATAAACGAACCACACGCCGTGGCGCAACGTTAGGGGCAACAGTTTCAACCATTCTATGATCTGCTTCTCGCAACTGAAAGACGGCACATGGCGGATGTTAGCCGACTTGCTGACCGCAACATTAGGGGCTTCAACTCTGGCGCTGACGCCACATCTCAGTGCCAACACTTTCCAGACTCTACTTAAAAGACACGCCCTCCTCACTGGACAGTTAAAAAGACCAATCAAACTAACGATGACATCAAGTATTACCCAATCAAAAGTAGGAAAGGAGGCATCTTCATAAAATGCGTGTGGGATGATTTGCATGAGACGCTGCTTTAAAAAAAATGATAAAAAAAATACAGGAGAAATCCCGTCCAGTATTGATTCAAAACGGGACGCGCAATTTCATTCTCAAATTTGGCACGATTCCGTATTTTAAAGGACGGGTGGCAACCCTACAGTGCCAGGTAACCACCCATACAATCAGATTGTGATTCAGACTAGGAATGCAATGAATGTAATTACCCCGATCTACATACAAGGCGAAAGTCTTGCAACATTCAAAGATGATGGTTTGGGATAAGTACACCATACAACATAAAAGAGCTTATGAAGCCTTGAACCGAAAAAAGCAACATCTCAGAGATCGTAAAAAAAAAAAATAGGAGGTAATGTCGTTTTACTCGCTGTAGATTTTAGTCAAACATTACCAGTTATTCCACGAGGGAGACCAGCAGATGAACTCAACGCGTGTTTAAAATCCATGCTTCTCCCACGCTCGGTTATATGTCGCGTGTTCTCGGGTAGGTACACCAAAAAATGTATACATTTAAGCATGTAATGGACAAACAAAAAATGAGGTATACCCGAGGGCACTGCAGTAGTACTTAATCTAACTTTACTTCTTAGATGTTAATGTTTTACTGTTTAATAATTTATACGCTTCTTATATGTTGTTCAAATTCTTTTATCAAAATACCAGTGACAGCGCAATGCACGATAACATGGAGTGAATACACCATACGCATCCGCCCACGGCCGCCCTGGTGTGCGCAGATAGGAGTTGATTCTACAATAAAATAAAATAAACATAAAAAGAGTAATACAATCATCACCCATAAAGCAGATAGTAGACGTGACGTACTATATGTGTACCAGATTTCAAGTCAATAGGTGAAATGGTTTGCGAGCTACAGGTGATTTAAAATCCTGGACAGACACACAAATTACCACGGTTGCAAATTACAGAAGAAGATTTTACTGTTTAATAATTTATATTTATATGAAATGTGCTTCTTATATATTACTTCATATTCTCATATGATAATGATGTTAATATTTATATTTTCTATGTTATTGAAACTGCATGTATGTGTGTATATGTATGTATATATATATATATATATATATATACTAGCAAAATGCCCGCGCTTCGCAGCAGAGAAGTAGTGTGTTAAAAAGGTTATGAAAAAAAAAGGAAACATTTTAAAAATAACGTAACATGATTGTCAATGTAATTGTGTTGTCATTGTTATAAGTGTTGCTGTCTTTTATATATATATATATATATATATATATATATTATATATATAATATACACACACACATAAACATTTATATACATATACATATATATACATATCTACATATACACATATCTACATATATATACACACATACATAAACACACACATAAGACTTATTGACTGAAACGGGCTTTCACGAAAACAGTTAGGGCTTTGCTACAGGATACACCCTCCACAAGTTAACCAAGTAAAAATAAAATATATATTTCTGTTTTATTTAAACCTTTTAAGTTCATATGCATAGCCCCATTTGGCTGTTTAATTTTTTTTTTCTTTCTTCAGTAATATTTAATCTCCTTAAAGAAAAAGAACATATCCATTTTACTTTTTTTGTATCTGTGTAGTAATATTTTAGTGTAAAAGAATAACCAGTATTTAAACCTTTTATGTTACTTTATACATTTATTTTACACAATGTTGAAAAATTAATAAGAAAGCTACATATTTTGGCAGCTGCTGCTTTCATTTTCAATGAAATGAAAAAAGCTCTCCAAGAGAAAACGTCAATGAAGAAGAAACAGTTTACACTATCTAAAAAGGAGAAACCCTCATTTATAAAAGTTTGCTGCAGATGACTTAACTGAAAATAAATGAATAGTTCCTATGTGTATAATACATATTTATCTATTTGACTTATGCCTTTATTCCACCAACTTACAACATCTGAAGTACAATTTGTTACATTACTTTTGTTTTTTGCAGCACAGGCAGGTGAAGTGACTTCCTCAGGGTCACACAGTGGTGTCAGTACCAGGATTTGAACTGACAAGCTCCGGGTTTGCTGAAATATTACTGAAGAACAAAAAAAACGAAAACGGGCAAATAGGGCTATGCATACAGATGTCCATCCATCCATTATCCAACCTGCCATATCCTAAATACAGGAGCCAATAAGTAGATATGTATATATACAGATATATATATATATATATATATAATGTGTGAATGTATGTATGTATATATCTATGTCTATATATATATATATATATATATGTAGATATGTAAATTTGTATATGTATATATATGTTTATGTGGATGTGTATATACGTATGTATATGTAGATATGTGTATATGTAGATATGTATATATATATGTTTATGTATATATATGTTTATGTGTGTGTGTGTGCATATTATATATATAAAAGACAGCAACACTCATAACAATGACAACACAATTACATTGACAATCATGTTACGTTATTTTTAAAATGTTTCCTTTTTTTTTCATAACCTCTTTAACACATTACTTCTCCGCTGCGAAGCGCGGGTATTTTGCTAGTATTACATATTTGTGAGTGGTAAAAGTATGTGAACCTCTAGGATTAGCAGTTAGTTTGAAGGTGAAATTCGAGTCAGGTGTTTTCAATCAATGGGATGACAATCAGGTGTGAGTGGGCACCCTGTGTTATTTAAAGAACAGGGATCTATCAAAGTCTGCTCTTCACAACACATGTTTGTGGAAGTGTATCATGGCACGAACAAAGGAGATTTCTGAGGACCTCACAAAAAGAGTTGTTGATGCTCATCAGGCTGGAAAAGGTTACAAAACCATCTCTAAAGAGTTTGGACTCCACCAATCCACAGTCAGACAGATTGTGTACAAATGGAGGAAATTCAAGACCATTGTTACCCTTCCCAGGAGTGGTCGACCAACAAAGATCACTCCAAGAGCAAGGCGTGTAATAGTCGGTGAGGTCACAAAGGAACCCAGGGTAACTTCTGAGCAATTGAAGGCCTCCCTCACATTGGCTAATGTTCATGTTCATGAGTCCACCATCAGGAGAACACTGAACAACAATGGTGTGCATGGCAGGGCTGCAAGGATAAAGCCACTGCTCTCCAAAAAAAACATTGCTGCTCGTCTGCAGTTTGCTAAAGATCACTTGGACAAACCAGAAGTCTATTGGAAGAATGTTTTTGTGGACGGATGAGACCAAAATAGAACTTTTTGGTTTAAATGAAAAGCGTTATGTTTGGAGAAAGGAAAACACTGCATTCCAGCATAAGAACCTTATCCCATCTATGAAACATGGTGGTGGTAGTACCATAGTTTGGGCCTGTTTTGCTGGATATGGGCCAGGACAGCTTGCCTTCATTGATGGAACAATGAATTCTGAATTATATCCGAGAATTCTAAAGGAAAATGTCAGGACATCTGTCCATGAACTGAATCTCAAGAGAAGGTGGGTCATGCAGCAAGACAACGACCCTAAGCACACAAGTCGTTCTACCAAAGAATGGTTAAAGAAGAATAAAGATAATGGTTTGGAATGGCCCAGTCAAAGTCCTGACCTTAATCCAATCGAAATGATGTGGAAGGACCTGAAGCGAGCAGTTAATGTGAGGAAACCCACCAACATCCCAGAGTTGAAGCTGTTCTGTATGGAGGAATGGGCTCAAATTCCTCCAAGCCAGTGTGCAGGACTGATCAACAGTTACCGGAAATGTTTAGTTCAGTTATTGCTGCAAAGGGGGGTCACACCAGATACTGAAAGCAAAGGTTCACATACTTTTGCCACTCACAAATATGTAATATTCAATCATTTTCCTCAATAAATAAATGATCAAGTATAATATTTTTGTCTCATTTGTTTAACTGGTTTCTCTTTATCTACTTTTAGGACTTGAGTAAAAATCTGATGATGTTTTAGGTCATATTTATGCAGAAATATAGAAAATTCTAAAGGGTTCACAAACATTCAAGCACAACTGTATGGACTATGGTAGTCAACTTCATACATGTGCAATCAAAATTCTACAGCTGTTCATTGGCTCGTAGATCAATCTCCCACCTGATGCCTTCAGACATTGCCACCTGAATTTGAGGAATCCTATGTTGCTTTCCAAAACTGAGCACATCTAGAATGGAATTGTGCTGTGGAAGTTGAGGAAATGCATAAGGTGCCAGTGTCTGAGTAAACAGCAGATATCACCTAGCACATGTAATAACATGATTGCTGTTACAATGAACAGCACAGGCCATATGAAACACTGTGGGTTCAGCCAGTTATGTTACCAACAAACCAGCCATCATGTATAGCACTATCAGCAAGTCATCTGCCAACACTACTTTGCTTCAAAGTAAAAATGAATCATGTGTTGACCCAGTCCACCGAACCTTGATGTTTGCCAGTCTCATCTTGATATCACAGAGGACTTATGCTTTAATAGAATTTAACTGGTGATGGTCAACAAAAGAAGCTTAATTCTCACTAGGAGCCCTTATTGCAATATGAGTGCAGTCATTTGCCACTGTTACATTAGGAAAAACTAGACACTGCTGAAAATTGTCTGTTTTATGTTGGCCTGTACAATCACACCAAATTCAAATCAAATGCGTTTGTCAGTCGTTTACGGCTTCCAGTAGAGCAGGCATTATCGAGCTGAAGCTTGGCTGAGATTTTTCCGACCTGTCAGCCAGTCCGCCCCGGTAGGTACTTGTTGCCAGAAAAATAACCGTTGTTAAAGTCTGAATATAAACAGGTATAGCCTGATTTACGTCAGTCTTTCTTTCTAATGCTTGGCTCAATTCAGCACATACTTTCAAGAGAATTATAATAATAATGGCTTGGTAATACATATTATGATAATACACATTACAATAATACATATTATTGTGCAAGTGAGTTGTCATTATGCTGGTCTGGCTGCATTTCTCTACCTTTTCAAGGATGTGATCATCCTCAGAAGGGTCAGAGTTTTCATAAACGTATGCACATTCTGTCATCAAGTTTTCCTTTATAAAACCTGATTTTGCATAGAAAGTTGCATATGGACATTTCAGGCCTCCTTTTGTGCAAATGGCATGTTTATACATCTGACTGCTGAGCACTTTCACTCAGCCTGAGGGAGGGTGGTCTCACCTCTTCGACTTTAACCCACAAAGAACAGGGGACAGAACTATGTTTAAGGGGCTAGTATATACAGTAACTATAACATCACATATAAAATGAACAGAAATAATACAAAGAGATGAGAAATAATCATTCAAAACTAATAAAAACAACAATAAAATACAGGATAGAGTGTTTTCTTTTTCATAATCTACTTAGTGAAGCAGAGATAACATTAATTGGAAAGAAATTAGCCATCTTTCCAATATACTACGTCTGTCATAGATTAAGTATTGAATATTTGTGAAACTAATTTTTACAGTTGATTTCTTTGCCCATTTAGATGTCAATGTACTATAGTGTTTGTGTCAATGGATCACGTGTTTGGATATGAAACTCCTTGAGCTTTACCTTATACATTGAACTTTATTACAGTATATATGGGCTCAAACAACCTCACTTCTACAAGGCTAGAAGGATTTTTTCCTTAAGCCTTCTGAAAACACCAATTTATTTTATTTAATTATATATTTCAGCCAGCCAAAAACAATTTATAAAAACTGTATAAATAACTCCTACAAAGCCTTTGATCACTGGAAAGCTTTCATCTAAGAATGAGATAAAGAAAGAAAAAATGACATTGTTCTAAAGTGTTGCTTAATGAATAGATGAAAGCTGATCAAACACTGAAGTGCTTCAGAGGTATTTATTAAACTAGAATTGTGAATAAATAAACCACGAATGGTAGTGACATATATAATAACAGGACAAACATAAGACTCTTGAGCCATAATTATAGACTCAACCGTATAACATTCAGTAGCAAGCTGTCATTATTGTTTGCTTTCTTACATTTTCGCTAACAAAGACACTTAAGGGATGTCACAGTGCACGGTTTGCATTATGTTATGGTTATCCACCTGCATCGTGACCAGTTCTGTTTTATTTTTTTTTAATTGTGCTATATAATTAGTCTAACTGCAGGGAGACAATGAATTATAGTAATCAAAATAATTACACTATATGTAGAAAACTGATGTCTTAATTCATTAAGAAGCTTGAAACACTTGAATCTTCTTGAGACTAAGTAATATGAATAACAGGATGGGCTGAGGTTAGGCAATATATTTATTAAATCATGCTTTTATCTTCCTGTCTGTCCAGCAATCAATAGTCCCTATCTATCTATCTATCTATCTATCTATCTATCTATCTATCTATCTATCTATCTATCTATCTATCTATCTATCTATCTATCTATCTATCTATCTATCTATCTATCTATCTATCTATCTATCTATCTATCTATCTATCTATCTATCTATCTATCTATCTATCTATAGTCACTTTTTATTCATCCATCTACTGAATACATAGTAACAATAACTGTAATAATAGCTTTCATAGATGGAGGTCTTTATATCTGTTGTATACATTTGTTTTCTTTTACATGTCTTTTTGCTGATGTGTTTGCTTTTGGTGGTTTTAGGCTATGATTTGCCACTATAAAAAGATATACAGTACACTAAAGGTATGAGGAATATTAAGAATCCTAAATATATATTAAGCAACACGACTGTGTGTGTTTTTGTGTGCATTTGAGCTACTTATGTAAGGTATCCTTTGTAATATTGTCAAAATTTTGTTTGTACTGTCTCTTTTGACACAAATCAAATTATAAAGGATTTCTAAATTTATTTGGCATCCATGCCTTATTTTTGTGCCAAGAAATCCCTATTTGTGCAACAATAAAAAGAGCGTTTTTTATAATCACTGGGGTACTGATTTGATATTGCAAGCTGCCATTTTCTCCACTTGACTGGTTGTTCAGTTTAAAACTGTAGGGGTGTATCTTTGCAAACTGTGCCTTTCTTTTCTACCAGTAAAATGGGAAATCAAACAAATGATCTAATCACTTTTGCTTTCGATCTTCAAGGCTGTGTCAGTTCATAATTCTGATGGTTACAATAATATATGTTTTCAAAAAATAGTTATCATTCAGGGTTGTAAGAAACACATAATTCTCATTCTCCAATTTAAAGAAAGAGCAGTTATCAGTTATTAGTGGACCATGCAATGAAAGCCTCATTGCTTTTCTTTGTGTTTTATTTATAGTTTCTCAGTCCATCTATTTTCGTACCCATACTTTCAGTTCATGGGGACCCAGTGTCTATGTTGAGAACATCAAGTAAAAGGCAGGAACCAATCCTGAATGAAATGATAGTTGACTGCCAAGTACACTTACTTCCACTCCCAGATTCACTCATATTGAGCCTATTAACATATTAACTTAACGTACATGTATTTGTGATGTGGGGGTAGGAGGAATATACAGATAAAAACCTACACTTTCAAACTCCACACAGACACAGTCCATACTAATATTCAAACTTTGGACGTGGTAGTTGTTAGGCAGCAGTATTAATCATTGCATTATTTCTTTTGCCATCTTTGAAGGCTATCTCTGTCAATGAGCTAAAACTCTGATCTATAAAATTGGAGCCAAGGCTTGGCTATTAAAATTATGAAAGTACTTTCCATGGGGTGCTTGTTCACTTTCTGTTTTGTTTTGACAACGTAAAGAATGGCAGACAAAATGAAATGAGAGTTGTGAACCAGGAGATGAAAAGGGAAAAAATCAAGAAATATGTGAAAAGCCAATATATAAATCAGATTATTATACCAAAGCCAAATAGATAAAACAAAAATCACTGCCAAAAAACATGCAAGTAATGTTCCTCGTGAGCTTTTGAGACAAACTACTGCATGTAAAATTTTTGTAACTTTAGAACAAGTTTGGATAAGAAAAGTATAATACTGCCGTCTTTAAATAGTGATGGGCTAATCACAATATTTCCAGCCGTCATGTGGTGACAACGAAACACCTTTTCTAGCAAGATATATGCCTCATATTGGCAATAAACAAAATGGTGGATTAGAAATTAGAACTAAAATGGAAAGAATAACATGAAACCACAAATAGTTAAATGAATAAATTCTGCATTAATCAAACCCCCTAATAATTATAATAGTAATATTTAATTATATTGTAATGTTTCTAAACTCTTTTGGGACTCCCCCCAACAAGACGAAACACTGAAGATTGCCTCGAAGCGCGATCGCACCATCAGTGGAAGACAGCTTATCAGTTGCCAAGGCAACCACAGCTCACTGCGAAAGCAAATCCAAAAAGACAGCGGTCGCACTATCAGCGCCTGCCATCGATAAGTGATGCAAGGAACATTATAAATGCAGGGAACAGTATTACTTGGCCATGACCCTGCCTGACTGCTGTGTCTGTGTATAGGAGAGTGGCAGATCATGCTACAATAAATAACAATGCTGTTCCTGTTTCAAGCTGAATAAAAGCTGGTTTTGCTAAAGTACTGAGACTCAGCCTCGTGTTTTGGGGTGCAAGACAGGGAATCACACGTCACAATATGATAAAAGTTAACTAACAAACTCAATATCAAGTACCATCTAAGTTTAAAAAATGAAAAAGGCCAAATTAAAACCCTAGCATCATCGCTTTTTTTCCTATTTCTAATTATAGTCAATAGATAAAGTCAATGCACTTCTTTTTCTCCTTTACATATCTCAGGGTGATGCCCTTTGCTGAATATGTCAAATGGAAAATAAATGTCTATTTTTAAGGACACTATAAGAAATGTAGGGTGATGCCAACTTGGTGACATTGCTTGTTGGAGAAACAAACATAATTTTTCTGGAAAGAAAAAGACTTTTCTTATAATGTTTTTAAAAGTGGACCATTTCAAAGATAAAGATGCTTTATTTTTATGTTAACACAGCTGGGCATTTTACTTGTGATACATACATTGCCCACTAATGATTTGGTGTTTGCTTAAGAATTACTTGAATGTTTTTTAATTAGTATAAGCAGAAAGTGTGATTTCCTCTGCTGTATAATGAGTCTAAGTGCAAAAGCTGTTTCTGAATTATACAAGCATGCTGTCCTGTTGGCTCTCACTTATGATGTCAGACATGTGAGCTAGTGCAGCTGAATACAGAAACATAATTTTAGTTTTATGAACTTTGGATGAGCACAAGAGAGCACTTATTACAACCTCTGCTCCTGAGTTACACAAGCACACCACACTGTAGTCTCCTGTCTCTCAACCTTTTCTATTTCCCACACTCCTAGAAAACGTTTGATTTATGTTCACACCCCCTAAAAAAGTAATATCATGTTTAAAGATGAAAATGTGAAATTTCTCATTTTTGAACCACATTCAGTAGTGTGGATGAACATATTGAACCCAAAAAAATAAGCTTTCAACTCAGTGCATAATATTTAAATATAACCTCTACCTTTATAAATCTCAATAATCTTGTAAATGTGTTCCCCAGAAGTTTAGGACCTCGATTGACAATCCAGGGGTTGGGGTATCCTGCAAAGCATAAAGCACCATGAGGAAATGACAAGAGATTGACAATTGAGGAGTTTAGGGGATTGGAGACCTGGTGGGCTGCTAAGCAATGAAACACAGTTTGTCCCCCAATAACACCTGCAATGCAGTTCAAATCACATGCACCACATAGTTAAAATTGCTGTACTACTGCCAGGACCACCATCAGAGATGAGCTGAGTATAAGCAGCGAGTGCTGCATCCAATTCAAGCCCCTTGTCTCAGCCTGGCAAAAATGGCAATCAAACTTCAACATAAGTGACCTTTCACAATCATGCCTGGCACAGAAATCAAAACTAGACCTCACCCTTCTCTATGTATCATTGCAATGTTTAAATTCCATTTTCTTAAAAAAGTTATTTGCTTTTACAAATGCTCCACCTAAAGCAAAGGAACCCATGCAAACTCGTATTTCTGCAGGTCATTCACAGGTGACAATTGTACATGCAATGCCTGATTCTTTTCATATCATGAAGATGAGCACTATATAATAAACTGGATGAAATACCCGGCGTTGCCCGGGAGGAAAATAAAGTTTTTTCTTAAATTCTTTGAGAAAAATATCATTTAAAAAACTGCGGTGGGCTGGCTCCATGACCGGGATTTGTTCTTGCCTTGCGCCCTGTGCTGGCTGGGATTGGCTCCAGCAGACCCCCGTGACCATGTGTTCAGATTCAGTGGGTTGGAAAATGGATGGATGGATGGATAATTAAAAAGACTGCGGTGGGCTGGTGCCATACCTGGGATTTGTTCCTGCCTTGTGCCCTGTGCTGGCTGGGATTGGCTCCAGCAGACCCCCGTGACCCTGTGATAGGATATAGCGGGTTGGACAATTACTGACTGACTCATAATTAAAAAAAACACAACTTGACAGATTAATTTTTGTTTTGTGGTGTAGTACTTTTTACATGCAGAACTTTTGACGACAAAAAATGTAAATTAAATTAATATTATTATTAGGTTGATTTAAATCTATTACCACTACAACACTGTTACAATAAGAATAATGCAAAATGAAAATATAGTTAACAAAAACAAATATTAAATGACAAACAAATAATACTACGGATTTTTCATGGTAAAACTATCAGTTACTTTTATGGAGCACACCAGAAACGTTCTGAGTGTCAACTGCATGATAAAAAATATAATTAAAAAAAACACAACTTGACAGATTATTCTTTGTTTTGTGGTGTAATAATAAGTTTTTACATGCAGAATTTTTGACGATGCAAAAAAATGTCAATTAAATTAATATTATTATTAGGTTGATTTAATTCTATTACCACTACAACATTGTTACAATAAGAATAATGCAAGATGAAAATATAGTTTACAAAAACAAATATTAAATATAAACAAATAATGCTACTACAGATTTTTCATCATAAAACTGTCGGTTGCTTTTACGGAGCACACTAGAAATGCTTCGAGCGTCAACTGGATAATAACAAACATACAAGACTGCAAGAATGTTACAGTCTGCTTTATATATAAGATGACCCACAAATGATGGTACACTGCAAGACACTGATTGAACCATTAAAGTCGGGCAACGGACCTCTCTTAATTCTATTGAATCTTCCTTCCAGGTTGGGAACCCCTACAATGGCAGAAGTGTACGAGCTCTGAAGGTATTTTTGAAGACAAGAAATTTAATCATAAAAAATGCAAAGTTATCTTACAGACAGATTGAGCACATCATACCTAGATTAGCTTTATAAGATCTGTAAAAGGCTGATCAGAGAGAAGAAGATGGGAGGGGGGAGGAGAATCCAAGAATGTTCTGACTTCCAGTTGACACTTCAAGCAACACAAGAAAAGGGCTACCTGGAAAAGACAAAACATCTAGCAAAACCAGGTTGTATTGTGTTCACACTTTTTTTGCTATTGTTTAATGGCACTATATCTACTTGATCTATAAAAATGAATAAATGTGCAATTTTCTCCTTCCTGTTATGGGTGTTCTGTCTAACATAACTTTTATTTTTTAATTACTAAAGTAGTAATATCATTATAAGGATTAAGATGACTGCATGCTGCAAAGTAATTTGCCTCAGTGTTACCCTGCCCTAGACCAGTGCCGCAGCTCTGTTTAGTTAACAGCATGGAAGACAGAAACACACCATTTTAAGAGTAAAGCCAGCTGAGAAGAAAGTAACTTCCCACCATTTTCCAAATTCGTATTTGAGCTCAAGTCCTTACAAACCCAGTAATCAGCAATGCTTGGTTTCCTGAAACCATGACATGTTTTTTACATTTATAATGAGAGCCCCCTTCCCACTGTTTTGATTTTCAAAACCTTCAGGAAGGTCCAACGGGTTTATTAGTGGGTCCTGGACCCCTCAGGACCCCCTATTATCTCACACTTTGAATATATTCTGCATAGGACTGTTATCTCATTCAAAGTGTGTTTCATATTTGTAACGCTATGGGAATAAGCTCCAGATCCCAGAATTAGTGTGTAGTCTTTTATAGCATCTTGAATGAATAACACACTTTTTTAAAATAGTATTGAGATATACAGACTAACATTGCAAGGCAGTCTGAAAGTGCAGAAAAACAGAATAAATGATTACATAAACTTTTTTTATTTAAACCACAAGGAAGTTAAGTGTTTTGATCAGGGGCACACTATCAGCTGTGAACCGAACCCATTTCTTTTAAGATCTAACATCTCAGATATAAGGTTGATTGGGTCAATATTATACTATAAAGAATCTGATATACAGTTAATTTTCCTTGTACTACTAAGTCTACTAGGAATGAAAAAAACAAAAACAAAATTTATAAGATGGCCGACATTGCATATTTAGGTCTAGATACAAAACTCATTTCAGATCAATAGTGCTGGGGCAGTATGGCGTTCATATGAATTACACAGGGAAGCGGAGATATAAGAAGTGCTGCTCTTGACCCAATGCTTAATATTTATATAAGCTATATAAGTTTTACTTTGTCTTCTGAGATCTACTTGCATTAACGTTTGTACATAATATGTGCTGTAGACTCATTCCAAACTTGTGCAGTCTCTTCCTTTATCCCAAACCTGATTTCTTAAGGACAAACCACTGGCAATACCCTAGCTTTCTACTTGTAACTCACAAATTAATATAAGAAGTCTGAGATCAGTTAAAGTACATCTACATTCATGAAGTTTATGGCTTTTAAATCCAAATTGGTAATTCTAATCTGCAGTCAAGGAATTTTAATACGAGGAGCATACACAGAGCAAAGTTTCCTGCCAGAGAATCCTTCATAAAGACGCCAAAATCGATATACGTGTTCGCGAGATGACTGTAACAAGAGCTTTTCCAAACCCGCAACCCCATGTCTCTGAATGCACCTGCAAAGCTCTCAGAAATATGATGGCCAATTTTTTTGTGGCTTGGATTACTAACTGGAAAGTTCTGGGTGCAAAACTCTTTCCAGATTCACACTGTTCAGTTTCCTCTCCATGCCACAAAAACTGTGTTGACACAGCCTTGTATGCAGAAAAGGGATTTAATAAAAACATTCGAAGTAGGAACCAAGCAAAAGATCAAAAATTCACTGTGTTGAAAAACAAACTATGGTGGTTTTGTTATTTAGGCTGTATTGGCCCAATATTTGTGTAAGCCTAGAATTGCTTAGCAATATGGAAATAAGCAGAAGGAAAAGAAAATAATATAACAATATTTTTTTACCAGTACAAAGTTGGGTTAACAACTGTAGACCACTTGTATTTGACATGTTTGTTAGAATGTCACATCAAACATGCAAGACAACACCATATGTAATGTCTGCTTATACATCTTGACAATGTAGCTTCTTTCAGAGCCATACCATCATTTCATCATCTAAATATTTTAAAGTATGTTAATCTAAATGCACAGTTTGTGTAATATGTGCATGATATGAAGAGCACTTGAATCAGGCATCACCTTCAAATAATTAGTAACAGTCAGCTTCAGATTTTCTTGCCCAGACACACTGCCTAGTGACTATCTGTGTGGGATTTCAGTATACTTTCTGTGTGCATATGGGGCTTCACTGGCTATACAGTATTCTTCCACATGATACTTGAATGAATATCCCCTTCAATTAACTGCTTTCCAATCCAAAACTGGTTTCTTCTTTGTGGTTAAGGAAAAGAATGGATGTATTTTCTAGATTGTACTTAATTCCTGGGACATTTACTCATTCACTATACCCTATAGATTAGGATGTCTTGGCAATTTTTTGGTCATTTGTGGGCCATACTAAATCAAATTTCAGTTTTCTTATTCACTGATCTATTTTTTTTTTTTGTACTTGGTCGCAGGGTTTCAAAGTATTATCTGAAAGGAAAACAGCAAGAGCTAATATCATGATTAAACATCACCAAATCTCTCCAAAAAATTGTTTTAAGTTTACATTTTTGTCTTCTCAAATGGTTGTCTATTTATTTGTTATGGTACTATGTGTTTTGTTCAAATTATGATGTTATTGTAATTTATGTTAATTCTGTTAGCTGTCCTCCTTGTCCTTTGTATATTGAGCTAAAGGGGTGAGGCCCCTGCAACTGCAGTGGTGGCTGCAGGTGGCCTAGTTAAAGGCCTGCGATACCTCAAGCAGATGTTGAAGCATTAGCTCCTTCTCGTGTTGTTCTCCATTTTGGATACTTTTGGGGATTTTGTAAGTAGAACATTTCTTGATTAATTGGTTTATGAATTGTCTGATCTTGTCTTTTGGGACTGATGTTTGGCTTTCAGAGTTTTAGTTCTGTTCATTTTTGAGATACCTCAAAGCAGTATGTTAATGCTAGACAGATAAGCAGAGCGAAGATGTGAGTGGTTTCATTGTCAGAGAGGCACATAAGGCTTCCATAAGGAGAATCAACTCTTTGTTGTGTTCCACTGATAACACTGCCGTAGAAGTTGGTTGGGAATGAAACTGTCAAAAACCCAGGTCACACAAATGAAACTTTATGATTACATTTTTTCTCTTACATTTATAATTTGTAATGTTATTAATTGAAATATTGGCCATCATATTTCTGAGAGCTTATTAATTGAAATTAAAAAGAAGCAAAATTTGCACAAATCAAAAAATACATAAGCACTGTCACACATGGTGAGTGGACCAAGTGGAGGTAATTATCCGCCAGGCCAGGGGGTGGCAGGGTGCACTAATCCTACTTCTGTTATCTGTATAGGCCAGATACGGGAAAACCTAGCAGATGCACCATCAATGATGTAACTTCCATTTCCGGCACCACAAACGACATCACTTTCCGGTTCTGGTGCCATGGACAACATCACTTCCGGTTCTGGCCATGAATAACGTCACATTCGGTTTTTGGCCTTTAAAGCCGCCATCATTTCAACATCCCGTCAGTTCAGTTCAGGACTCAAAACCATGCACATGAGTGAGCTTTCAAAACCCTTTTGCAGCCAGGGACAATATATAGGTGGCTGCCCCAAACCTTATTGTGTGTAGCGAGGCTGTTCATTTCACAGCACATACATTTCAAAACCAGCAAATCCCAAACTAAATAGTCAAAAGGCAGCTGGAGTAAAAAAAACAGCACTAAACAAAGTGTGGAGAACCCAACTCCAGCTCATTAATACCTCTGCACCCAGCTTCTGTCTTGTACTGTATATATTTCTCTCAGTAGAATGTGGTTCAATTAATTAGTTGTTTACAATTGATTAGGGAACTCATTATTTAACACAAAAGACATAAATATGGGTAAGGAAATGAAGATAAATTAAACACGAACAAAACTAAAAGGAAAGTATTGGTGGAAACTAACAAAGCCAATAAAAATTAAAACAAGGATAAAGGCAGAATGATGACTGGCAAGATCATGTGAAGGTTCATGAGTTATGCATTTGGCATTTAACTTAGTATGCTATTAAATTAAATTCTTCTTTTGTTCACATTCTGTTGACAAAACAGTGTAGCGTGTCCCCAACTCAAAAGCAAGCCTGCACAGGCTCAAAATTAGGCTTTAAAGTTCAGGCTTTACAAGTTAAAACAATTAAATACTACTCATAAATTGTCCTTCAAGGAAGATGAGAACTGTAAACCTTCTGGCTTGAAGGACAAAACAAAACAATGATCTTTAAATATTAAAGAATAAATAATTAGATTAAATTAAAGAAATAAATTAAATTAATAAACAAAAGAAGAACAATAATAGCAAAGCAAAAAATAAGTCATAAAGGGACAAAGTTAACAAATCCAGCCTATGAACCATCCATCCATTATCCAACCCGCTGAATCCGAACACAGGGTCACGGGGGTCTGCTGGAGCCAATCCCAGCCAACACAGGGCACAAGGCAGGAACCAATCCCGGGCAGGGTGCCAACCCACCGCAGGACAGCCTATGAACCCAAAGACAAATATAAATAAAAATGAAGCAAAAAAAAATCAGAACAGTACTTACGATAAAGGGCCATCTCTTGGACCTGAATATAAAGTCTGAGGGCTGTACGTCAGCAGTGATGTCACAGTGGCCCCGACTCTTGGGGTTTCACTCACAAAAACCCAAGGAATGTAATCAGGAGACACAAATGCACAATAAATAACTACTAAACGATACTTAAGTAAAACAATAACAACAAAATGTGCATAATAGCAAAAAAGCATAAAAAAATAATTATTCAAAATCAAGAGAAATGACAAAACGTACTACATATATAAGACACGGAACACATCTTGATTGAAACATAACATTGACCTTGTGACTGTCAGCCATATTGTTCAACAGACACATGAGTGTCTTTGCTAATGAGGAACACAAATATCCCAATTTCCTGAGAGCTATAGTGTGCTTTTCCTAAAGCTCTTAACAGAATTTCCTACGTGAAGTTGATATCTCTATGATGCATATCCTGTTCTAACAAGTCCAGGCGCTGGTAATTCTGGAGATATACACAAACCTTTTGATCACTCAATAAAGCCACCAGCAATGCACTCATCTTGTTCTCTTAGTAGACTACATCCTCACTGCACATTGTTTGCGTTTGATAGAGATTTCTTTTAACTAATTAAGTGCAGACATTACACATGGGAAATTATCTATTTTAGTACAGTAATGATGTACACATAATAAATATAGTTCAAACATCATTTTATTATGGCATCCACTATACAACCCCCAGACAATATTATTTTATGATGTCTTATGACCTGATTACCTAAACTGACTAAAGTTGTAGTATTGTTAACCGGATGATGGATATCACAGCCTTAGGATTTCAGGTAATATTTCAAAATGTTTTAGCCAAGATAGTACACTAGAGTGCCATAAATAATTTTGGGGCTTTTATTCTGTAAATGTAATTGTTTGCTTCTTCTTTTTTAATTCTTAATACTTTTTCGTTTGATAGATGAGATATATGTCTAAATAGGATTAGACATCATCAACAGAAACAACTGAGTTATATTTTGATGCTTTTCAAATAATTTAATGAGGACTTGCAGTTCTTTTGCAGACTGATTTCTCTGTAGATTGGAAACAGTATTATGGAAATCATTCCGACAGATATCCATGCTTAGCACAATACAAAGCAGATGCTCCTAGCACATCAAAGGAATGGATTACACTTGCAGGTGTGATTTATCTTCATGGGTTTTGTGGTTTCTTTTTTTGTAGGCAAAAATCCTGCTTCTATTATTATCAGTGACCCACTTTTGGTACGGTGTCTCTGGATTGCATTTTCTGAGGCCCTCCTTTTGGTGGCTGAACAGCTGTTTTTCAACATTATAAAAAGACAGTTTTGCACATATTGTGCATTTTGAGAATTCAATCCAAAACAGACACACTGTAAAATGGACCACAAGCAGACAACTCAGCCCTAACAAATAAGACTTAATATAGGGGTCCTGAGGTGGCTGCAGTATCTGCTATCAGAAAGAGTTTTCAAAGAAATTAACCATGTTACAGCTGGTAAGCTCCACATTGTCCACATGCATATTTGATCCTCAACTATGCCACCATGCAACACTGTATATTGAAAATTGGTGAGGACAGCAAGTTGACAATTGTTAACTGAAAGCAGTACATCAACGATTTTAAGCAGGAAGAAAGTTGACTTCAAAGTATTTCATTTAGGTTTCTTTGGACAAGATTCATAAGTAGTTGCCCTGAAGATTTCTATTTCAGTACTTGGTTAGCAGCTGAGTGTTACTCCTTCATTTACAAAATGATTATATTACCAAGTACTATCGGAATCTGAATTTCATACACAGTACAGCTTCTACTTCTATGTGAGCTCCCTCCAAGAGTTAGAAGGGCTGTATTTGATCTCAGTTGTTTTCCATTTGCAACAAGTGAGTTGGCTGCATCAGTACATTTGTTGGTAGCAACTGAAGGCACAAGCTGAAGATACCCCAAAATTGCCCTTAAATCTGCCAAAAGATCTTTCTGGTAAACTGAAAGATTAAACAATTTAGAAAAAAACTGTTAAATTGTTACATTAAATAAATATATGTTTGATGTTATTTTTCAATGATAATGCTTCACACTGTGTCTTTGTGTTTAGCTCAGTTGGTCCGAGACACTCATAGCTTCATTGCATTTGAAGTAAAAATCCCAAACTGCAATCAAAAACCAACAAAATTTTGGATCATCTCAGCAAGGAGGACCTCTGCATCAATCTGAATGGTATAGGCATCTTAGCATAAGTAGAGTTTGAGGGGGAGAAGGGCACTTATCTCTAGTGGCCTGAATCAAAATTTCCATAATGGATCGGTCAAGAGCCCGGGTTAACAATGGCCACCACCAGTACTGTTAGCCAACAGAGTGCTGGCGGAAATTGGGCTGCTGTTGGCCGAAGACGGAGAAGAAGAGGGGGGAGATGTGTCCAGAAGCAGAAGGACAGGAGGAAGGAAAAGAGAGTGGAACTGAAGGTAGGAACTTTGAATGTTGGCAGTATGACTGGTAAGGGGAGAGAGTTAGCCAATATGATGGAGAGAAGGAAGGTTGACATATTGTGTGTGCAAGAGACTAAATGGAAGGGGAGTAAGGCCAGGTGGATCGGAGGTGGATTCAAATTGTTCTATCATGGTGTGCATGGGAGGAGAATATGGGGTAGGAATTATTCTAAAGGAACAGTACGTCAAGAGTGTTTTGGAGGTGAAAAGAGAGTCAGACAGAGTAATGATTATGAAGCTGGAAATTGGAGGTGTGATGATGAATGTTGTATATGCCCCGCAAGTTGGGTGTGTGATGGATGAGAAAGAAGATTTCTGGAGTGAGTTGGATGAAGTGATGAACAGTGTACCCAAGGGACAGAAAGTGGTGATTGGAGCAGATTTCAATGGACATGTTGGTGAAGGGAACAGAGGAGACGAGAAGGTGATGGGTAGGTATGGTGTCAAGGAGAGGAATGAAGAAGATCAGAGGATAGTGGATTTTGCAAAAAAAAGATGGGTGTGGCTGTGGTGAATACGTATTTTAAGAAGAAGGAGGAACATAGGGTGACATACAAGAGTGGAGGAAGATGCACACAGGTAGATTATATCCCAGAGTCAATCTGAAGGAGATTAAAGACTGCAAAGTAGTGGCAGGGGAAAGTGTAGTTAGGCAGCATAGTATGGTGGTCTGTAGGATGACGTTGGAGATCAAGATGAAGAGGAGGAGAGTGAGGGTAGAGCCAAGGATCAAATGGTGTAAGTTGAAAAAGGAAGACTGCAAGATTGAGTTTAGGGAGGAGGTAAGACAGGCACTGGGTGGCAGTGAAGAGTTGCAAGACACCTGGGCAACTACAGCAGAAGTAGTAAGAGTGACAGCAAGAAGGGTGCTTGGCGTGACATCTGGACAGAGGAAGGAGGTAAAGGAAACCTGGTGGTGGAATGGGGAAGTACAGGAGAGTATACAGAGGAAGAGGATGGTGAAGAAGAAGTGGGATAATCAGAGAGATGCAGAAAGTAGACAAAAGCACAAGGAGATAAGGCACAAGGTGAAGAGAGATGTTGCGAAGGCTAAAGAAAAGGCGTATGATAAGTTGTATGAGAGGCTAGACACAAAGGAGGGAGAAAAGGACCTATACCGAAAGGCTAGACGGAGGAACTGAGCTGGGAAAGATGTGCAGTAGGTTAGGGTGATAAAGGATAAAGATGGAAACATACTCACAAGTGAGAAGGGTGTGTTGAGCAGATGGAAAGAGTACTTTGAGAGGCTGATGAATGAAGAGAACGAGAGAGAGAAGAGGTTGGATGATGTGGAGATAGTGAATCAGGAAATGCAACGGATTAGCAAGGAGGAAGTAAGGACAGCTATGAAGAGGATGAAAAATGGAAAGGCCGTTGGTCCAGATGACATACCTGTGGAAGCATGGAGGTGTTTAGGAGAGATGGCAGTGGAGTTTTTAACCAGATAGTTTAATATAATTTTGGAAAGTGAGAGGATGCCTGAGGAGTGGAGAAGAAGTATACTGGTATCGATTTTTAAGAATAAGGGAGATGTGCAGAGCTGTAGTAACTACAGGGAGATAAAATGTATGAGCCACAGCATGAAGTTATGGGAAAGAGTAGTGGAAGCTAGGTTAAGAAGGGAGGTGATGATTAGTGAGCAGCAGTATGGTTTCATGCCAGGAAAGAGCCCAACAAATGCAATGTTTGCTCTGAGGGTATTGATGCAGAAGTATAGAGAAGGCCAGAAGGAGTTGCATTGCGTCTTTGTGGACCTGGAGAAAGCATATGACAGGGTGCCCCGAGAGGAGTTGTGGTATTGTATGAGGAGTGGTAGAGAAGTACGTAAGAGTTGTACAGGATATGTATGAGGGAAGTGTGACAGTGGTGAGAACTCCAGTAGGAGTGACGGATGCATTCAACGTGGAGGTGGGATTACATCAGGGATTGGCTCTGAGCCCTTTCTTATTTGCAGTGGTGATGAACAGATAGACAGATGAGATTAGGCAGGAGTCCCCATGGAGTATGATGTTTACTGATGACATTGTCATCTGTAGTTAGAGTAGGGAGCAGGTTGAGGAGACCCTAGAGAGTTGGAGATATGCTCTAGAGAGGAGAGGAATGAAGGTCAGTAAGAACAAGACATAATACATGTATGTGAATGAGAGGGAGGGCACAGGAATGGTGAGGATGCAGGGAGTAGAGTTGGTGAAGGTGGATGAGTTTAAATCCTTGGGATTAACAATTCAGAGTAATGGGGATTGTGGAAGAGAGGTGAAAAAGAGAGTGCAGGCAGGGTGGAATGGGTGGAGAAGAGTGTCAGGAGTGATTTATGACAGACGGGTATCAGCAAGAGTAAAAGGGAAGGTCTACAGGACAGTAGTGAGACCGGATATGTTATATGGGTTGGAGACGGTGGCACTGACCAGAATCCAGGAGACGGAGCTGGAGGTGGCAGAGTTAAAGATGTTAAGATTTGCATTGGGTGTGACAAGGATGGACAGGATTAGAAATGAGTACATTAGAGGGTCAGCTCAAGTTGGAAGGTTGGGAGACAAAGTCAGAGAGGCGAGATTGTGTTGGTTTGGACATGTGCAGAGGAGAGATGCTGAGTATATTGGGAGAAGGATGTTAACGATAGAGCTGCCAGGCACGAGGAAAAGAGGAAGGCCTAAGAGAAGGTTTATGGATGTGGTGAGAGAGGACATGCAGGTGATGGGTGTGACAGAGCAAGATGCAGAAGACAGGACGATATGGAAAAAGATGATCCTCTGTGGCAACCCCTAATGGGAGCAGCCAAAAGAAGAGGAAGATGGCTGTTTTTTTTATCTTAGTGAATAAAATGGTGTGGACTACAGCTAAACTATTATATGATTATTTTCCTAAATTACTGGCTGTTTTGATTTTAGTTTTTGCATAGTAACCTCTACATTCTAAAGGCTTGTGCTGCTGCCGTCCTCATTTGTTCTCACTCTGTTTCGACTAACCAAGCAGACACACCGACTTTTACTTAATATGGATACTCTTCAAAACATCAGCTACATAAATTATCACTTCTGTTCAAGAGGCAAGTAAACCTGTTCTAGCTGTTGACATTTTTCTGTTTCAAGTTCAGACTCCAGAAAATTGTTTACAAAGGTGGGACCTTGGATCTGAGAAAAAGTAAAAATTAAATTAAGTAAAACATTTATCACAGACACATTTAATCAGCTTACAAATAACAAAGAGTAACAAGGGGACTATACATTGGGATCAGTGGCAGCAAAATTATCTCTGCGGCTATGGAAAAAGGGGAACACTTGTGCAAATCTGTTATTTTTGCAAAATTGTTTGCTAAATTAGGCATAAGCAGGAGACAATTATCTGGGTATAGTTCAATTTATTTCAAAATTTGACCCAGATTTCAACAGGAAGCAGTCCGATTATTTCAATTACACATGCTAAAACTTCCAGAATGAAATCATTGCAGTGTGTTAGAGCAAATGTGTGAAAAAATATCTAATGCAGTGTGTACAACTGCCTTTTGTAATAAAAACAAACGGTTCAAGATAAAGGGTTGGGGCATCAGCATGGTAAACACCTATTTTATATTGTAAGGTTTCTATACTCTTTTGGAACTCCCCCCAATGGGATGACACGCTGAAGAGCATCCCGAAGTGCGATATCCGCATCTGTGGAAGAAAGCCTATCAGTTGCCGGGGCAACCGCAGGCTCTCAACGCTGTAGCGTCTTGCAACAAAAGCAAATTTGAGCCAACCGCGTTCGCGCTATAAATGCCTATTGTCGATGGTGATGCAAGGAACATTATAAATGCAGGGAACAGGATTACTTAGCCACGACCCTGCCTGATTGCTGTCTCTGTGTATATGAAAGTGGTAGATCCCGCTGCAATAAATTACTGTGCTGTTCCTGTTTCAAGCTGAATAAAGCTGGTTTTGCCAAAGTACTGAGACTCAGCCTCATGTTTTGGGGTGCAAGACAGGGACTCACATGTCACAATATGTGCATCTATTAATAAATGAAAAAAAAAAGAAACAAAGAGGTTGTGGAGCAGAATCTCATAGATCCGATATTTTTAGCAAAATAGTCTCTCCTGATGCAGTCCTGGAATCAGCCTAGTTGCTCTTCTCTGGACTTTTTCTGGTGCTGCTACATCGTTTTTGCAGCCTGCTGACCAAAACTTCACACAGTACTCCAGATGAGGTCTAACCAGTGTGTTTTAAAGCTTGGGCTTAACCTCCTTTAACATGTACTCTACATATTGTTATATTACACTGCATAATGCCTCACTGTGACTGTGGCTGCCAAGTTAGAAGTTTTCTTTCTTTTTAATTTTCTTGCGTTATAGTCATTCTGGTGTGTGTTCAGACCGTAGTGAGTGTATATATATTTATTTATTTTTCTATCTATTTATGTATTTAGTTATTCAAAGAGCTTCTGTAAAAAGTCAGATTTCCCCTGGGGACAAATATATTTCTGTGTATCTATCTATGTATCTATCCATCTATTATTTAACATTCTGTTAGACTTCTTATTGGCTTACGAACTCTGTCATCATCTCATTACTAATAATATGCAATGTTGACACTTAAGTATGTTTTCTCAATAATGCATAGAATATACTCCTATATTTTTCCACTCATGTCTGCATGTGCCTTAAAAAAGTCAGTATTTGTTACCCTCTTTAGGATTATGGTTAAACTCTGCCTGTCATTGTTTTCAAACATTTTTTTAATGGATGGACTGGGATCCCAGGTGGGATGAGCCCTGTTCCCTTACCTAGGTGGGAGATCAGTATAACGGTTGGTCAGGAAGAGTAGTGTGTCATTCCATGTCACAGCCAACCGACTGGCATGAAGGGGCACTGTGACAGAAGTCCCAACAGCAATTGAGGGAAATGTCTTACCCAGCCGGTAGGCTTAAGTAGTGAATGGATAACCTGAATACAGAAACATCCTGACTGGAATAGTTAGTAGTCTCTTTCCCAGTCAGGCAGCCAAGACAAATAAAGGATAGTGTGAGTGTGCCTCACAGTCAGGTCGCCCCTCAACACATCAGGTGGCAGCATGCCTTTTGTCAAGCCCCTATTTGGTTGCCCACGGGGTTGCCTAGTTGGGTTCCTTAGGTCTAGGGGAGCTATTGAGAGGTAAATCCCCTATTCCATGGTGGTTCCGCCTGACCTGGAAGATAATTTTCTGGCACTTGAAGTACTCTCAGATCGAGTTTTAAAAGGAAGTCCACATTTCATAGAGAGTTGGAATGGGGAAGAGATGGACAACGATTACCTGGGAAGTAGTGGAGAAGATAAAAAGGAAAGGATGTTGTGCCTGTGCTTAAATCAATGCAAGATACCTGTAAGGTAAGGTATTTGTAAGGTATTTGATTTGATTAAAAAAAGTTTATTTGAACCTGGGACTGTCTCTGGATTAGTTGTGTCTGGGGTTTGGGACTTTGTGTTGCACCCTACAGGCCACACTTTTTATAATTATTTAATAAACAGCAGTTTAGTGTACCTGTCACAAATGAGGCACATCATACCTTTTAGAAGAACATGGTGAATTGTGTCAAGACGGGTATGTGTAGAACAAGAAAAATGAGTATCTGTGTGCATCATTAAATCATAAAAGACACAATCATAGAAGCATTAGATATATTCTAGCTAAAACCTTTGTTAATATTTTAACAAAAAGCAAATTATCTGAAAGCATTTTGTAGAGAACTGTGCCCTTCAGTGTTGAGATATAGCAACTGTGTAATGGATATTGAATTAACCAAATGAACATTTCATAATAAATACAACCACAGGGTAGAGGAGGAGCATGGACTGATTCTTTTGTGTTATTTATCTCAGATCAAATGTGTCCTTCTCTCACATAATGAAGAATTATCTCAAGTCTGCAAAATTATTTTACACCACAAAAATAGTACATGAATATAACTTTCACAGGTAAGTTTTCACTAACTACACAGTAGGAAACATAAAAATTCCCAAAATACATACCTTGTATGATTCATACTTTGATTTTTAAAGTGTGCAGTTACCACTATTTCTACTGTATAATATGTTTATATTAAAACAAATAGATTCATTTTTTTTAATTCTCAATACATTTTAGATATTGCCTTGCTATTATTTTTTGTTACACTAAATAATAAATTTGCAGATTGTTGTATCTAAATATCAGCTGATTGACTATTGTTGAATGAATTCATTGATCTTAACAACATGTAAAGAAATAGTTTGAAGTGCAGTCTCTTTTGCAATATTGTCACCTCTTTAAAAATGTTAATTTTATGTGATGTTTCATGTAAGTGTTTAGACTCATACGCACACCCACACCCCACTGCCAGTTTACAAGGCCCATGTCTGTCACAAGAGGTACTGGTAACCGCATGATTCTGGACAGATTTAGGTTATTTCTTTTTTTATTGGTGCCAAGCTTTACAAAATCATTATAGCTGAGTTCACAGTTCAAAGCAGACTTTTTTTGCTGCATTCTTTTAACTAAATTATATATGACAGTGCCCTGCAACATAAGGGCCCCTAATTATCCTAAAGATATATAGCGCTTGTTTTTTTAAGCTGTCCTGGACAAGTAACCAATTTATTATTTGGCTTTAAGGCCAACACTTGGTCAACCACTGCAGATGAAATGTTTGACTTCTCTTTTCCTGTGCAAAGCACAGATAAGAGAGGATCTGTGCTAAAAACTATAGAAAGCATAAACACAAAGAGGGCAGGCTGTCATTTCCCAAGGTGGTTTGCTTAATTTTATATCCAGCGGTTTTACGTCTGCAGAAGTCATCCAAGAAAGAATTCTTCTAAGAAAGGTCAACATGACTTTAGGCAGACGAAGAGCAAACACTGTGGCCACGACACTGGCATTGAAGATATGAATGTCACTCAGTAATGTGTAGGCCTATACGATACCCTAAACAAAGCTGAAATTCAGACTGGCACTCTGCAGATATATGCAGTTTAAAATGAAACAGTAGAATACCATGAATGTTATACGTAAATAAATCTAATAGTTCACACACGTTTTATTTTTATTTGTGATTCTTCCTGTTGTATTAGTAAATTCTGTATATACTGTAGATTCTTGTTTTTTTAATAGCTAAGCTACAAAGTTAGGGTAGCCAAAACCGAATTATGCTCCCTATTTATTGTAAAATTAACCATGGTTTTCACTGAACTGGACATTGCTTTTGCAAGAGATTTTGAATATACTGCATAATTTTTTTGGAGATAGAAAATAAATATTTACTGTTGAAAAAAATAACCCTAAACAGCAAGTAAAGCATTTTGTTTATATTCTTGAAAGAGAGAATATAAACCTACAGCTATGCTAAATGCGCTTTGTTCCACAATCAGTTGAACTTCAAGTTACGTTATAGCTGTCTGGGCAAGATAGGCAGAGATTGACACACAGGACAAAATTAACAAGAGCGTTCAGACAAAGCTAAATAGAGGTTGTGAAATGTGTGCAATAGGAAGAAGATTCAGTATGCTAGTGAACAAAATATGAATGCCAGGGTCTGGGTAAAAACAATCGAAAAAACAAAGCGAAGATTTGAAAACAAAGACCAAGCATCGTAAGAGGAAGAAGGAGGTTTATGACTGAACCCCAGCATGTGGGCAAAGCTTACTGTAAATATCCTGCTTACAGTGCTTACTTTTATTGCCGCTGTCATCTACAACATATGAATGTGAGTAAATTTGCTTTTTTTTTTAGTATTATTTTTTTTTTATTCTCTTCTTGGGTGCTGTCATCAACAATGCCATTTTGAATGCCTATTCTGAGTGGATGTGATGTCATGGCAATCGTGATATATAAGATTGCCTTGCTGTTTGTTTAGCGTCTACTCTTTGTTTTTTTTAAAGTAAAGTTCTTGTCAGATTCTCATCTTGGTTTAGTATTTTTTTTATATATCTGTTCATTTAAAGATTCACAAGTTGATTAATCCCACTGCCTTGCTGATTTGCTCTCTTGGTGAACTCTTTGACTACTTATTTTGGATCTCTCTCTCTCTAGCAACAAAAGATTAGAATGTAAACCTTTCCTTTCTCACTCTCTGTTTTCCAAAAGCTCCTCACAGCACACTATAGTGTGTTAATAAGGATGTGGTGAACTATGACGACACATATAAAATGAAAGAGATAGACTGCAGTCTAGAAACCAGTTTTAGTCTGCTTTTGGAATATGCCTTCCCTTTTCTGAAACAGAGAAGGTAACAGAGACTTTTTAAATAAAATACCGGAAGAGATGTAAACCAGAAAAAACAAACAAAGATTTATTACCAGGAAGTCAATTAAAGCCTATCATCAAACCAAAATCAAAAATCCTAAATCAAAGTCAAAAATACGTAGCTCAGAAGTCATTTTCCAGGAAAACTAACTAAACAAACACTAAGCTTTTTCTATTTTTTTCTGTAAACTGTGATAGATAGGAAATTATCTTTGTGAACTTTTCACCTTGTAATGTCACAGTCATTAACTAACAGGTCATTTCCCTTGCAATGTAGCAACAACTGCTCCTCAAAATGGCAGCATCCATGATAAACAAAATATTCAAGTTTATGATAATACTTTCTGGAAGAAAATTAAAATCAGATAGGCAACCCTTAAATTCCACATACCTAATCAGATTTTAATCAGGCATTTTATTATTACGAGGGGTGTTCAATTATAAACAGGAATTTTCATGCTCTTTTCTTATAAAGAGTGCAAGGTAGACCTGACTCTTTGGACAAACACACGCATATATGAACTTGTCGTTAGTAGTGCTGGCTGCTCATTCCCCCCTTCCTGTCAGTTGTAATCAACATGTCGGAGCAGGAGGTACACAGTAGTGTTGCGCAGCACATTATTATTCAATTTTTGACAAATGAAGGAGTCATTCCATCTCAGATTTATTCGAGACTTAAAAATCAGTTTGGGGATGAGTGTCTCTCTCAGTCTAGAGTGTAAGATTGGTACAAGTCATTCATAGAGGGACTATCATCTCTTCGGTCCACTTAAGGAATTTTTAGGAGTGAAGAAATTCAAGTCGAATGAGGAGGTTATTGACACTGTGCAAGAATGGGTCAACATGCAGTCAAAAGACTTCTACTCTTCAGGGATTAAGAAGCTTCCTGAGCACTAGAACAAGTGTATTTCAGTGGCAGGAGACTATATAGAAAAATAGTGTATAAGTTGTTTAATTGTATTCAGTAAATAAAGCATAGCTCATAAATTCCTGTTTAATATTGAACGCCCCTCGTATTATTATATTTAACATGTTTGAGCAATCATGTTTTTTGTTTGCAAACTGTGCCTCATTTCACTTACTCTTCGATTATAAACATAGCTGGGAGCGATATTGGGTTTAAACCCCCTGAAATTTTTACTATATAGTAAGACACTAAGGTCTGTGTTTACAGCTCTTCTGAGCAGTCTAATTAGTTAGTTTGGTTCTGAATGTGCAACAAGATTGGAAGTGTGAAAGTGAGATGCACAAGGAGAAGTAAAGGCATATGATCCATGCTGAGGAAGTTGCCTTCAAAGACAGCAAGAATAGAACTGGACAGGAGGTAAGAAAGGTGCCTCAAAAATAATGGCAGATTCTGAGAAGAAGGCCTTATGGGAAAACGAGAGAGAGCGAGTGCCGGTTAAGAGACATTCAAACATACAAATACAGAGGAAAGGCGCTGAAGAAACATGTAGGACAAGAGATAGCAAATATTTTTTAATCATTCTATTACTTTTCTTCAACAGGTACTGTTGTCTAGTATTTTTTAACAGTTCCGACTAATTGATCATAGATAGTATTATAACTAATGTACATTTTCTCCACCCACCTCCCCCACCCGTATGATCATACAAGCACAGACTCCTCTTTTAGTGTAGGGGCAATGTTTTCATGTGTCACTTTTTTGGTGGCTGAGGTTTTCACTTGCCTATTGGAACAAATCGTGCATAAGTCAAAGTCCTCTCATGCTTTCCAGACACACCAAAAACAGAAAAGTAAGAATGCTAATAAAAAAATACAGAACATCACATATGGTATAAACATATATGCAGCACAAATGATATATAAGTTACTTTTGAATATAATTGAATGTATACGTGTCTTTAATATGGGTATTAAAATATTTTGTCTTATTTGTTCTGTGTTGAAAGTAAAACCTGAAAGTTTAAAACAAATTAGAATATTACTCCTGAGGCTGCTTTGTGACACAAACAGTTTAGAACACTCTGACATGATGTGCACTTATCTATAACTACACTGTAATAAGAAACACCCAATTTAAAGTGTTGCCTGAAGGCCTACAGAGAGTGACATACAGCAAGAGTTCCCAGAGAGGACATAGCATCAAAAAAGACATGACAAATTGATTTCCTATTTCCTGCTTTTATGGAAATGTTGTTAAATTAGAGAATTATGCTTTGTTCTTTCTTTGAATGAATGGGTTATATGCAGCGTCCTAACTCTTGTAGCACACTGTGCTTACTCAAAGATGGTTTAGGACAGACTTGACTCTCTGAACCTGACACATTGTTCGGATTTTTTTAAGATATCAGAGTGTTTATTCATTCTCTCATCAGCTATTCCTACACACATTCATTTTTAATAGAACAGATATAAAAAGAGGATGCAGTGAAGGATGGTATAAGAACAATGGTTACAAATTCAAACACTGAGACAGATTGATCTGGCACAACAATCTGGCATGACATTTCACCTCTTCTCTTTTACATTATTAAACAAAATTAATCCAGGATTTATTTCATAAAGTGGAAAAATTGTGATTCTTTGAGCTTATGCCTTAGCCTGAAGGAAACCGAAACACATTGTCTTATGTGCAATTGAATCATTCAATAAAAAAGGCATGCAGTGCTCTTTTGGCAAAAACAGCAACATTATTTCAGCAGCTGTATATAAAGATAATTAAAAAAATAACAATATATGTAGTTTTAAAAAATGATATCATCTTCGGTATTCTCAGCTTGTCAAAGCTTGAACAGTAAAGAAAGAATTTTATATGTAATTAAAACTGTGATAAAATATTATGCTGTAAAGAAAAAAGTGCACAAAGTCAGTGTAGAGCTTTTCTGTTAAGCCCATATAATGATTGCCAAGCTCCGCTGGTTAGTGAGCAGTTCGTGACTCTCATGTTGATTCTAAATTCTCTGTTAACATGCAGACAGCAGGCACATGCTGTTTCACAATATGAAAACGATAAGACAAATGAAATGAAAAGAGGCAGAGCAAATGAAATAAAGACATGTCAAGAGCAATTTATTACGTAAAAAGAAAGTCACAACCTGGATTTTTCTGGTTTTATTTAGCATTGGAATTGTTGGCCTTTCTTGTGCTTTATGACCTAAACCTCATCTTTCAATTCTTAGTTTGTGACTGTTAATGATTTTATTATGTGCAACCTAGGTTTTTCCATTTTTCCAGCATGTGCCTTTTTGACCAAATACTGCCCCGCTCATTCTCTTGAGATCTACAAGGGTTTTCCTCCAAAAGACAGTGTGGTTTAGATTAATGACTCTGTACTGGGTGTACTGGTACCCTGTCCAAGGTTGAATCCTGCCTTGTACCTGATGCTGAATAATACACTCTTGTCCTAATTGAATTTGGAGGACTTGGGAATGGACAAATGTATTTGTACTCTTACAGCTAATTGAAAAACATGCTGTACTCCTCCTGAAAGTGATTAAATGAAAAGAAAATTGTCCCATATATACAGTACTTGCATACCTTTAATCTGTCATCAAGTAAAGCAAAGCAAGTGTGAACAGAGGTAAAGTATTGCTTAATCGACAAAGATATTCTAAAATGGCTTTAACACATTTGTTGGTAGCCTAGAAAGGACCATAAATAATTGCATTACAGTGATTTTTCAAACTAGCTGTTTTCTTTAGATAGTATCACACATGTCCTCAGTTGTGCAATCGGTCAAATGGCCTATTTAAATGGAGAAGAGTAGTCACTTTGCCATTTGGTATCATCGTGTGTCCTTCACTGAACACGGACCTGAAAAAGCAAATGAGAGAGTTGTCGAATGAGACAAGAAAGAAAATTATTTAGAAGCATGGTAAAGGCAAAGGCTATAAGACCATCACCAAGCAGCTCGATGTTCCTATGAAAACAGCTGCAAATATTATTAAGAAGTCTAAGGTCCATGGGATTGTAGCTAACCTGCCTGGACACAGTCACAAGAAAAAATCAACCCCAGAAAGATCAGGAAAATGGTAGACAAAAACCAAGGACAACATCCAAACAGATACAATCTGAATTCTAATGTCAAGGTGTCTGATTGCGCCATTCATTGCTTTTTGAGTAAAAATAGGGCTCAATGGAAGAAGAACCATGGTGACTCCACTATTGAAAGCAAAACATAAAAAGGCCAGACTGGAATTTACTAAAATGCATATTGACAAATCAAAATGCTTCTGTGAGAATCTCCTTTGGACAGATGTGACACACCTGGAGATTTTTGGCAAGTCATATCAGGTCTTTGTCCACAGACAAAAAAAAATGAAGTTTTCAAAGAAATGAACACTATACCTACTATAAAACATGTAGGTGGTTCAGTTATGTTTAGGTGTTGCTTTGCTTTGTCTGGCACAGGGTGCCCTGAATCTGTCCAGAGAACAATTATCTCAAGACTATCAAAACCTACTGGAGCAAAATGTACTGCCCAGTGTCAGAAAGCTCTGTATGAGTTACAGGTCATGGATCTTCCAACAGGATAGTGACCCAAAACACAGCTAAAAGCACCCAAGAATGGCTAAGAACAAAACATTAGACTATTCTGAAGTATCTTTCTGTGAGTCCTGATTTGAATTCTATTGAACATGTATGGAAAAAACTGAAATATGAAGTCTGGATAAAGCACCCTTCAAACCTGACAACAGATGGAGTAGTTTGCTCAAGACGAGTGGGCCAAAGTACCTGTTTATAAGTGCAGAAGTCTTATTGAGACCTATAGGAATGCTTGTTTGCAGTGACTGTCCCTAAAGATTGTGCAACAAAATATTAGGTTAAGGATCCCATCATTTGTGTTTATTTCATTTTAATTTGTGTTATTATTTGAAACATTCTGTTGAATCAGAACTCTAAACCAAAGTCTGATTTTTGTTAAATATTGAATAAACAATGATGGGTGCCAATTACTTTTGTTTCCAGTTATTTCAGATTCAACTGCGAGTTCTTCATTTTTTTTTGTAGGGATACCAACAAATTTGTCCACATCTGTTTTGCACTTTAAGATCATAAACTGTATACTAAACCTTCTCTGGGCTAAACACTTAGCGGAATATGAAATTTACTTGCCAGCACTAAGTGATATTATCTGATAGATGTTTTCCACGGCATCCAAAATTTCTTGCTCCAGGTAGTCAAAGCTTTTAACATCCCTAATTTTACAAAAATGACTGCTGAGACATATCTTTACATGTTTGTTACTTGTTGGCTTTTTAACTTGATTTTGTTGTTCCCTGCCATTGCCATTATACAATACAATACAATATAATTTATTTTTATATCAGCCCAAAATCACACAAGAAGTGCCGCAATGGGCTTTAACAGGCCTTGCCTTTTGACAGCCCCCCAGCCTTGATTCTCTAAAAAGACAATGAAAAACTCCCCCAAAAAAACCCTGTATGGAAAAAATGGAAGAAACCTTGGGAAAGGCAGTTCAAAGAGACCCCTTTCCAGGTAGGTTGGGCGTGTAGTGGGTGTCAAAGAAAAGTGGGTAAATACAATACAATACACAGAACAAAACATAATTAATCCTCAATACAATATAATAATGCAATAGAAATATTGCAAGTACAGAGCAGAATTCAACAGTAGATGATATCACATAATACAATTTGGATTTGTTCAGAGTCCTGGAGACCTTGAGCATCAAACTGCCTCCCCCTATTGGCCATTACACAGCTGAGGCAGTGCTGGGCCAGTCAATTCGATGAAAGAACCCCTCTTCCTGATGATTCATGCAATCCTCCATCAGGGATGACTTTACCTTAGGCAGGCAAAACAACTTGGCAGGTGGGCAGTGGCACCAAGTGCCACATTTGAGTACAGAGAAGAGAAACAGAATAGGTAAGGGTTAGTAACAAATAAGAACATAGATCATATTACTTGTGTTTTAGTGCTAATGACTAACAACAGAGATGCAGTCTGTACAGTTAATCAGCAGCTTTAGTCAAGGTATGCTAAACTAAAGTAGCGAGTCTTCAGCTGGGATTTAAAAGCTGGCAGACCATTACACGGTTTAGGGGCCCTGTAACTAAAAGCTTGACCTCCCACTGTTATTTTATTAATCCTTGGAATCATAAGCAGACCAGCATTTTGAGATCTTAATGTACGTTCTGGTTTGTTAGTCATGATAAGTTCAGACAGGTAAGCCGGACCTTGGCCATTTAAGGGTTTATATGTTAAAGGGAGGATTTTGAAATCTGCCCTAAACTTAACTGGGAGCCAGTGTATGGATTTGAGAACTGGAGTTATGTGTATTTTCTTGTTCTTGTAATAATTCTTGCAGCAGCATTTTGGATTAACTGGAGGCTGTATAAAGAACAGTTTGAACATCCAGTAAACACCGCATTGCAGTAGTCAATCCTACTAGAAATACAGTAAATGCATGAATTAATTTCTCAGAATCCTGCTTATGTAAAAAAAAAGCCTTAATTTACGAACATTTTTAAAATGGAAGAAACATGTTAGACAACTTTGTGATGTGCGCTTTAAATGACAAGCTAGAATCAAAGATAACTCCTAGATTGCGGGCTGATTCAGTAAAATTAATGGTGATTCCAACTGAGTTAAATGATGAAAAAATATTGTTGCGATCTACATCATTCCCTTCAATAATTAACATCTGTTTTATCAGTGTTTAAGGATAGGTAGTTCTCATCCATCCACTCCTTTAATTCACTAACACAACTAATTAAAGACAACATCGGCGAAACTTCATTTGGTCTAAAAGAAAGGTATAAGCTGGGTGTCATCTGCATACAAGTGAAAATTAACATTATGTTTTCTAATGATAGATCCCAGTGGGAGCATGAAAAGTGAAAACAGTAAAGATCCCAGTACTGAGCCCTGCGGGACACCATATCTCAGTTCTGTGTATAATGATGGAGTACTGTCAAGCACATTTCTGTATGCATTGGAATCGATTTGATAAATAAGAACTATAAGCCATTATAAAATCTAGTTGTGATGTTCTTAGCAGCTGGAAGAATTCACATGTTACAATCAAACAACTGCTTTAGACATTCCACTTACAACATGAAATGAAAATTAATTCTTGTGAGAAAATGGGACTGGCTAAAAGATCTACTTGCTCCAATGTGGCCATTTGCAGATCACACCAACTTGCTGCAGTAGGATAATTTGTGTTCACATAAATTTTACCTGCAATTATGGGCTTAAGGTGGTACTGCAAAGAGACAAAGAAAAGCAAAATATATACACAGCTTCTAATTAGTACACTGAACAACATATTTATACCAAGACCTCAGATCTTTTGAGGTGCTTCTTGCTGCTACATGCCTGATAGATCAATCTGTTATGCACCTTCTGCTTCATCCACATTTGGAGCCTGTGTTCATTGCACAAGGAGTTATATTGTGGTTCATAGGTTGCAATCTTTTTGTGTCAATCTGCATATGTATAAGCACCACTATTATTTGATATAGACACTGCAAGTGAGAAACATCAGATCCAGGTCACTGCACCGTCTCTAGCAAACACAAACAAGAGTGACGTGGCTAATCCTCACTAGAAGCAATTTCAGTTTGTTTAAGCAACTTTTGTCATTCTGTGAATATAAATTTGGACATCTATTATGTAATATAGGGGAGTAGCACACTTTGCTGGGTGAACACTGAAGCAACCTTTTCCCCAAATGTCCTCATTTACTTAGATTCTGAAAGCTATTCGAGCCATGCAAACTTACGTAGAGATGTTATTTACGGCGTGTAGTGTTTAGATAGATAGATAGATAGATAGATAGATAGATAGATAGATAGATAGATAGATAGATAGATAGATAGATAGATAGATAGATAGATAGATAGATAGATAGATAGATAGATAGATAGATAGATACTTTATTAATCCCAAGGGGAAATTCACATACTCCAGCAGCAGCATACTGATAAAGAACAATATTAAATTAAAGAGTGATAACAATGCAGGTATACAGACAGACAATAACTTTGAATAATATTAACATTTACCCCCCTGGGTGGAACTGAAGAGTCGCATAGTGTGGGGGAAGAACGATCGCCTCAGTCTGTCAGTGGAGCAGGACAATGACAGCAGTCTGTCGCTGAAGCTGCTCCTCTGTCTGGAGATGATACTGGTTAGTGGATGCAGTGGATTCTCCATTATTGACAGGAGCCTGCTCAGTGCCCGTCGCTCTGCCACGGATGTCAAACTGTCCAGCTCCATGCCTACAATAGAGCCTGCCTTCCTCACCAGTTTGTCCAGGCATGAGGCGTCCTTCTTCTTTATGCTGCCTCCCCTGCATACCACCGTGTAGAAGAGGGCACTCGCCACAACTGTCTGATAGAACATCTGCAGCATCTTATTGCAGAATTTGAAGGACGCCAGCCTTCTAAGGAAGTATAGTTGGCTCTGTCCTTTCTTACACAGAGCATCAGTATTGTCAGTCCAGTCCAATTTATCATCTAGCTGCACTCCCAGGTATTTATAGGTCTTCACCCTCTGCACACAGTCACCTCTGATGATCACGGGGTCCATGAGGGGCCTGGGCCTCCTAAAATCTACCACCAGCTCCTTGGTTTTGCTGGTGTTCAGGTGTAGGTGGTTTGAGTCACACCATTTATCAAAGTCCTTGATTAGATCCCTATACTACTCCTCCTGCCCACTCCTGATGCAGCCCACGATAGCAGTGTCATCAGCAAACTTTTGCACGTGGCAGCACTCTGAGTTGTATTGGAAGTCCGATGTATATAGGCTGAACAGGACCTGAGAAAGTACAGTCCCCTGCGGCGCTCCTGTGTTGCTGACCACAATGTCAGACCTACAGTTCCCGAGACGCACATACTGAGGTCTGTTTGTAAGATAGTCCACGATCCATGCTACCAGATATGAATCTACTCCCATCTCTGCCAGCTTGTCCCTGAGGAGCAGAGGTGAATGGTGTTGAAGACACTAGAGAAGTCCAGAAACATAATTCTTATAGCACCACTGTCTCTGTCCAAGTGGGAGAGGGATCGGTGTAGCATGTAGATGATGGCATCCTCCGCTCCCACATTTAACTGGTATGCGAACTGCAGAGGGTCGAGGGCATGGCGGACCTGCGGCCTCAGGTAGTGAAGCAGCAGCCGCTCCATGGTTTTCATCACATGCGACGTCAGTGCGACAGGCCGAAACTCATTCAGCTCACCTGGAGGGGATACCTTTGGGACTGGGGTGATGCAAGATGTTTTCCAAAGCCTGGGACTCTCCCCTGTTCCAGGCTCAGGTTGAAGATGCGCTGTAGAGGACTCCCCAGCTCCAACGCACGGGCCTTCAGCAGTCGTGGCGATACTCCATCTGGACCCGCTGCTTTGCTGGCACAAAGTCTCCTCAGCTCTCTGTTTACCTGGGCTGCTGTGATTGTGGGTTGGGGTAGACTCTCACCTATGCTGGTATCAGCATAAGGATGGGTGGAGGGTGCAGTACTCCAAGGTGAGAGTGGGTTAGGGTGGTCAAATCTGTTAAAAAAATTTGTTCATCTGGTTTGCTCTCTCCACATCTCTCTCAAAGGTGGCATCCCACTTCGAGTTGCAGCCAGTGATGATCTTCATCCCATCCCACACTTCCTTCATGCTGTTATTTTGCAACTTCTGCTCCAGCTTTCTCCTGTACTGCTCCTTCACCGCCCTGAGCTGGACTCGGAGTTCCTTCTGCACGCGCTTGAGCTCATGCTGATCACCGCCTTTAAAAGCCCTTTTCTTCTGGTTCAAAAGGCCCTTGATGTCACTTGTAATCCGTGGCTTGTTGTTAGCATAGCAGCGTACTGTTCTTACTGGAACTACAATGTCCATACAGAAGTTGATGTATTCAGTAGTCCAGTCAACAACCTCCTCAATGTTCTCACTATAAGATCCCTGCAGGATATCCCAGTCCGTAGTTCCAAAGCATTCTCTCAGAGCCTTCTCTGCCTCCGGGGACCACTTCCTGAATGAGCGTGTGGTTGTAGGTAGCTCCCTCACTCTTGGTTTGTAGTGAGGCTGAAGCAGAATCAGGTTATGATCTGCTTTCCCAAATGCAGGCAGCAGGGTGGCGCTGTATGTGTCTTTAACGTTTACATACAGTAGGTCAATAGTCTTATTTACCCGGGTGTTACAGTCCACATACTGGGAGAAGGCAGGTAATGTTTTGTCAAGTGTTACATGGATTTTACATACATTTACTGCTCATAGTTGGAATCACAGAACTGTATCACTGGAAATGAAAGTGTAAGCCATTTGCTTAAACTTATTACAGGTTGCAATAACAGAATATGTCATTTATTTAATTTAATTCTTACATTTTGAATTATCCTGGAAGCCTTTGTATCAAATGTTAGTGGAGCAGGCCTACAACTTTAAAATGGAAACCAAACGTTTGGAATAAATTAATATATGAGTAAATACTGGGACAGAATGTTATATATGATAAAAAATACTGTATGTTCCCAAAACAGCAATCAGCTGTTAGTTCAGTGCAGATGTGACATTCCTCTTCCATCCTCTCATCATTAACTTCCAGCTGCAACTGACTTCAATGAAAATTCCTCATCTGTATCAGCATCTTCTCATTGTTCACACTTCTTTGAACTTACATTAACAATTTGAATTGTTTTAACATTATTTTTTAATATTTTAAGTGTCCCCTTATACACATTTTCCTCTGTCCAGAAAGACAACAATGCTTGAAGACCTCCTTATGATTATTATTCTCTTAATTTTCATTTTCATTGACATCACCTCCCATATTCACAATTTATAAACAGCAGCAGCAGCAAAAATAAAGGGCTTGCTCTATAACCAGTAATAAATGTAACTCACTGACATGTCACTTTGCCTCAAAGAATATAAAGGAAATTCAATGCAGTTAACTTCAGTTTTATGTTATGAAGTGCACTTTTATTTATAAGGTTACTGCACTGTATAACAAAGAAAGTAGTGCTGATGTTAAAACATAATGCACTTAGCTTCAAAGTACAAACTGTCATTTCATTCAATAATAAGAAGCACGTAAAGATGTAATAGACTATAAACAACAAATATATTTCTACCTGCATATTCATTCAATCAACTTCACAATGAAGTTAAGAATCATCACCCATTAGTATCAAAATTGGAATGTTTGTTACTAGGATACTGTTTATGCAACAATTCCATGAAGAATTAAATCCATTAATAAATTTGTTTTTATGTTTATAAAAAGATTTTAGTAACAGGAATTTTAGAGGCTGATTCTATTCCCTGTTTCTAGGTAGAGGTTTTCGGTATGAGTAGAATTGTGATCAAAAGTTTTGAGAATGACACAAGTATTAGTTTTCACAAAGTTTGCTGCTTCAGTGTTCTATATCTTTTTGTCAGATGTTTCTATGTTGTACTGAAGTATAGTTACAAGCATTTCATAAGTTGCAAAGACTTTTATTGACAATTACATTAAGTTTATGTAAAGAGTCAATATTTGCAGAGTTGGCCCTTCTTTTTCATGACCTCTGCAATTCACCCTGGCAGGCTGTCAGTCAACTTCTGGGCCAAATCCTGACTGATGGCAGCCCATTCTTGCATAATCAATGCTTGGAGTTTGTCAGAATTTGTGGATTTTTGTTTGTCCATTCGCCTCTTGAGGATTGACCACAAGTTCTCAATGGGATTAAGGTCTGGGGATTTTCCTGGCCATGGACCCAAAATTACGATGTTTTGTTGCCTGAGCCACTTAGTTATCACTTTTGCCTTATAGCACGGTGTTCCATCATGCTGGAAAAGGCATTTTTCTTCACTAAACTGTCCTTGGATGGTTGGGAGAAGTTGCTCTTGGAGAATGTTTTGGCACCCTTCGTTATTCATGCCTGTGTTTTATGTAAAATTGTGAGTGAGCCTAACCCAACACATGAATGGTCTCACGGTGCTTTACTGTTGCTATGACACATGCCAACATGCCATGATGGTAGTGCTCACCTTTTCTTCTCCAGACAATCTTTTTCTGGATGCCCCAATCGGAACAGGGATTCATCAGAAAAAAATAACTTTACCCCAGTCCTCAGCAGTCCAATCCTTGTTCTTTTTGCAGAATATCAGTCTGTCCCTGATGTTTTTCTTGGAGAGAATTGGCTTCTTTGCTGCCCTTCTTGATACTCAGCCATCCTCCAAAAACCTTTGCCTCACTGTGTGTGCAGATGCATTCACATCTGCCTGCTGCCATTCCTGAGCAAGCTCTGCACTGGTGGTGCCCTGATCCTGCAGCTGAATTAACTTTAGGAGACAGTTCTGGTGCTTGCTGGACTTTCTTAGGCACCCTGAAGTCTTCTTCACAACAGCAGTGGAAATGCGTTTTTTGGGATTAAGTTCATTTTCATGGCAAAGAGGGTCTTTGTAATTAGTTGCAATTAATCTGATCACTCTTGATAAATTTCTGGAGTATATACAAATTTTCTGAAACTTTGTGAAAATTAATATTTATGTCATTCTCAAAACTTTTGGCCACGATTGTACAACAGTGTAGCTCACTTACTTTAAGTCATGAATTGACTGACTTGACAAGTGTAGCACTGTTATAACCAGGCTTACATAAGTGTCTGAATCTAAAAATGGAATAATTCAAGCTGCAAGCCTAAAAAGATGGAAAAACATCTGGCACAGACGTTCAGAAACTTCCTTCCTGGAATTTATCAGTTTTTAGCTGCTGATCTTTCTAGCATTTTCCAGCGGATTCACTTCTGTTAGTGCTTCTTATTGGCAGGTTAATTTTTGATTATATTTTAATCATTTTCATCTGTGCAATCAGCTTTTGTTTTTGTTTTCATTTTTTAGTTTGTTCACATAATAAAAAAAGCACCTACTCTCGTCATCATTTCTGTCTGTCTATATAACTCTACTCAACTCCCTATCTACATTTGGAAACACTTACTCTTCAAGGAAATTTGTCAAGAAAGTTCAGTTTTCATTGTGATATCTCAAAAACAGCACGCTATATACATTTTTGAAATTTCAAAACTACCCTTCAAAAGCATTGACATTTTTTTCAGATTTTTTAGTATTAAAACTAAGAAACATTCTGTGCAACTTCAAGTATGGATTAGTTTCCTGGCTCAAATTTACCTTGAGAGACATCAGTTCAACGTGTATATTTTGTAGACATTCATTTTTTACTCATCCAACAGCAGTTTCCAGTGGCAAAAAGGGAAATGCTGAGTCAAGAGGGGCTTGTGCTTTCCAGCAGCTCAATTCTCCTGCTCCTTGAAACTGTAATAGGTAAATGGTATGATGTTCATGACTATAAAAGTAACACATCCAAGGAAATGAACTTATGTCAGAAAGATTGAAAGAGGATACAAACTCCCTAGGCAAGGCTTGGTGAAACATTATGCATACAGTGAATAAACGTATACTCAGGATTTCTTTTACACTAAAAACAACCACATAGCTGCATTAGATACAAATCATAATGATTCAGTATTTTTCAAACACTGTAATGATGCTATCCGTCATGGGCAGTTGCTGCCAGCAATTGTACCTTGAAACTTCAACAGAGATTTTAAATCTCCACTGGATACATCTTTCAAACATGTTATGTTTAAGAATTTTGAAGTCCAGTTAGCCATAGACCCACACAAGCAACATCTTCACCCCACCCAACACAGCAAAAAATGTTTGCAAAAACTAGACAAAAAACTTAAAATGGGAATTGTTTTGCTTGTATTTAGCAATAAAATCTGCCAAAGGCATAAACATAATTTATTTCTTATATATAGATTTCTAAACATAAGCTAAATAATTGTAAATACATAGTTTTGGAAGTCAATAATTCTTACATTAAGGAAAACTAGATTTAATATCATGATTTAAATACTTTTCACTTGGATTAGATTTAATTTTTTTGTAGTGAACATATCAATTGAAGTAGTTGTTTCATCACTTGAGTTGGACTTTGCTCTCTATTTTAGCAACCATAAACCAGTTTGGGTTCTGTCTAAACCAAATATATATAGACCAGTAACGGCACACTATACGATAAATGTGCAGTGAATACACTTGACTTGAGCATTCATAGTTTTCATACTCTTTCTCTGTACATTTAGCATTCATTTGCTCAGAGGTTGATGCACTTGCTGCTTTCTGAGCAGCTCTTCTTTTCTCCACCCTAGTGGCCCGCTTCTTCTCTTCTTTCATCTGCATCTTTTCATGTTAAAACTGATTAAGTCAGTGTTTGTGTTGCAATTACTTAGTACGTTTTCTTTAATTTTTCACTTAAGCTGGCACTTAAGTTTTCAGTCTGCCTCAAAAATGAGTTAAGATATGAAGAGATAGGGGAAGTGATGACAAAGGTGGTAGGGAATGAGAACGGCGCTCATACACATGCGCCACATGGCCGCTGCCTAAAGTTGATTCTACAATAAAATAAAAAGAGGAAAAACCTTGGAGGCCAATAATCACCCCGTAGGCAGATAGTAGACGTCACGTAGTATATGTGTACCAAATTTCAGGTCAATAGGTCAAACGGTTTGTGAGCTACAGGTGATTTAAAATCCTGGACAGACAAACAAACAGCCACGGTAGCGTATTATATATAAAGATATATATTGTGACATGTGAGTCCCTGTCTTGCACCCCAAAACACGAGGTTGAGTTTCAGTACTTTAGCAAATCCAGCTTTATTTAGCTTGAAACAGGAACAGCATGGTTATTTTTGTAGTGGGATCTACCACTCTCCTATACACAGACACAACAGTCAGGCAGGGTCGTGGCCAGGTTAGTGGCCAAATAACACTGTACCCTGCAGTTACAATGTTCCTTGCATCACCAATCGACGGCAGGTGTTCACAGCGCGACCACGATCTTTTCGCATTTGTTTTCGTGGCGAACTGCTACAGCCCTGGGAGCCTGCAGTTGCCCCAGCAACCGATATGCTGTCCTGTCTTCAACCTACACAGCGATCTCACTTCGGGACGCACTTAGGCGTGTCGTCCCGTTGGAGGGAGCCCTAAAAGAGTTTAGAAACCTTTCAATACAGTAATCCCTTCCTATATTGCGCTTCAACTTTCGCAGCTTCACTCTATCGCGGATTTTATATGTAAGTATATTTAAATATATATTGCGGATTTTTCGACTGGTTCGTGGGTTTCAGTGGACAATGGGTCTTTTAATTTCTGGTACATGCTTCCTCAGTTGGTTTGCCCAGTTGATTTCATACAAGGGAGGCTATTGGCAGATGGCTGAGAAGCTACCCAATCAGAGCACTTATTACGTATTAAATAAAACTCCTCAAATATATTGTGAGCACGGGGGCTGTTCGCACCCCTAGAGGATATGGCCGCTCCTCAAAAAACGCTGAAAGACTACATTCGCATTGCTCCCTTCCTTGCTGGGCTTACTTATGGTTTCTTTGTTGCGCGATATGCTTCCTGCACGGTGCTTCACATACTTAAAAGCTCAAACAGCACCTATTGATTTTTATTGTTTGCTTTTCTCTCTCTTGCTCTGACATTCTCTGCTCCTGATGGAGGGGGTGTGAGCAGGGGGGCTGTTCGCAACCCTAAAGGATATGGACGCTTGTCTAAAAAATGCTGAAAGACTACTGCTCCCTTCCTTGCTGGGCTTCCTTGCAGCTGCTTTGTCAAGCGATATGCTTCCTGCACGGTGCTTCGCTTGCTTAAAAGCTCGAACAGCACCTATCGGTTTTTGATTGTTTGCTTTTCTCTCTCTCTCTCTCTCTGACATTCATACTTAAAAGCCCAAACAGCACCTACTGATTTTTGATTGTTTGCTTCTCTCTCTCTCTCTCTCTCTCTCTCTGACATTCTCTGCTCCTGACACGCACTCCTTTGAAGAGGAAGATATGTTTGCATTCTTTTAATTGTGAGACAGAACTGTCATCTCTGTCTTGTCATGGAGCACAGTTTAAACTTTTGAAAAAGAGACAAATGTTTGTTTGCAGTGTTTGAATAACGTTCCAGTCTCTCTACAACCTCCAGTGTTTCTGTGCAAATCTGTGACCCAAGCATGACAATATAAAAATAACCATATAAACATATGGTTTCTACTTCGTGGATTTTCACCTTTCGCGGGGGGGGGGGTCTGGAACGCAACCCCCGCGATGGAGGAGGGATTACTGTATACAAAATAAAATATGTGAAAAATCAGGAAAACCAGTTACTGACATGTACTTCGAACATGTTTTGATGCTCAGACTCTCGCAGTATGGCAAAGTATTGTGAATTGCAGTTCTGAAATATTTAAAACCTTTTAAAATATTTCTAACAGCTTTTAAAGTCAGTATATAAATTAGGCTTTTGATATGTAGGTAACTCTTAAGGTTCTTATTTAATTTCATTTGATTATATTATCACTAGGGACTTCCCCCCAGCTCACTTTACTCACCAACACCCCCGGCCTGCACTATGCGCCAGCCACTTCACATCTCGTTGTGAAGAGGGGGGCTGAATGCACCCCAAGGAGACACTGTCGCTCCTGCGAAACCCCCTCTTAAACGGTAATACAATGGGAAATAAATACAGTTTTTTTTCCCTCCTCTTTGCTTGATCAGCTGCTGCATCTTGCACGGCACTTCGAACATTTAAAAGCCTGTACAGCAGCTGTCCTACTCTTTGTCTTTTATTTGCGGCCCCAGGTGTGGTTAAATCTTTTGGCACAAACTTTTGTCTCATGGGAAGTTCTTGATATTTTTAAGTTTATAATTTAAAAATGGAATAAGAATCTGAAAATCTAACAACATTACATTAAAGCTTGATAAATTCTGAAAAGAATGATACCAAACATATATATGTAAGTTTTAAAATAAGCCCGATTTAAAGCGTGACAAAAAATGTGACATAAAAAGTCACATAAAATTGTTGCACAAAATCATTGCACTTTTAGGCTTAGGATTTTACATATATAGTGTAGATTAAGTAATGTTAAAAAATACTCATCACCTAAAGCCACATACTGTTAAAAAAAAGAAAGTATTACTCATCATACTGACACATGTAATTCCATTCTATTTTCGCTGTTATTTTTGAATATGACGCACTGTTACAAAAATATTTAATACACAAATTATGATAACTAACTCTTTGATGAAGACCCTGGAAAATGTTACCTGAATGCTACTCCACGCATGCACCTTCTTCTTATTTTGCTTACATTTGTACTTTTGTATTTGTATTTTTATCGGTTTTACTTACATTTTTATGTTTGCATTTTCATTTTTGATTGTGATTTGACTTACAGGTCCACCACACTTAACTACTCTAAAAACTATCCTTACTTAGTTCTGAATCTTGAAAATAATGCAGGGTAAATGTGCCATATTAAGACTCTTGTCTTCCATTATCCTTAAGGATACTTTGAAATATTCTAAGACCCTTTCTTTCATCCACTAAAACTGTGTAGAGTGTAAGGGGGATGATTATTCCTGTGTGCCTAGCCAAACTAAGCAAAGAGAATCACAGGAAAAGGTTAGTGAAGATGTCATGGAATGTATATACTTGCTTCCTCTGTAGTTTTAAAATCGCTAACCCTAGAGGAAGGTCTGTGACCCTAACTAGCCCCGCCTACCTCAGCCACTCCCACTCTACTATCCTTTAAAGGACAACCCTAGGATTTCTGAAGACATGTACTTAATTACCATAAAAACATGATTTCTTAACTTAACTTATTGTCCCTTTCACTGTGCTGCTGGTATCTTAGTGCACCTACCACTTCAGTCAGTCTGCATTAAACAGGTCTTTTTTGTTTTTTACATCTGTGTCATTTCACATCTTTGTCAAATCACAAATTAATGACAAAACAATTGAATTACATTACTCTGCTACTGGACACAACAAAGCATACCTGTTAGAACAGCCTTGCAATTAGATAATATCAGTGAAATTAATAAAGAAATGTAAAGCATGGCTGGCATATGCTAACACAAAAGCATTAATAGATAGAATTTACAGCTCAAAATATCTACTGAGGACTTTGTGGCATATAGCAAAAAAAAACCTTTTTAAACTTCTTGTAGTGCATATGAAAATAATGAATAAAATGGATCTTAAAACTGCAGATTCAATGATGTTTTATTTTCGGTAACAAGCTCATCAAAATCATAGATGCTTCTGAGATCAAAGGCCAGCTCACTGCACTGCATTAACTCTGAACAGATGGCAACAGAGCACATCAAATACAATCCAAATACTCCAAGGGGAAGTCCAACTGCCGTGCAGTTGAAATAATGGCTCACGAATAGCAGCGCACCACAGCTTGCACTAAAACCACACTGGTCTGGGAAACGCTTTCATGATTCATCAGAAATTATTAGGTTAGCCTGAGAGGGTGATGTTTCCTATTAGATAATGGAAAGTACTGTGGTGTACGACTCTTATATGAGATGAAGAATATGCATTTAGATGGAGTCTCTGCACGTTTTTCTTACAAAATTTTGTATTTACCATTTTATAATTCTGGCTGCCTGCTAAAGGTTTTCCTGTTGGACATATTCACACATATGGTTTTCAGTTTCATGATTTGAAATAAATGTCAGCTATATACCTCCATTACTACAGTGCAATATGTGATCTATAAACAGTACCAGCAACCAGAGTATAGACAACTGATGCATACTGACATTGATTTTTTGCTTACATTTGTCATTGCCTGACCTGACCCAATAGTCACAGTTTCATCACTTTTTTCTTTCAAGCCAAATTTAGGAAATATAATAAACAGATCAAAATATTTTAGTTTATTTTTACAAAGACTGCTTCATATTGTCAGGCTCAGAGTGCTATGCACTTATACAAATTTAGCAACAAAATACTGAAAACAAAACCCTGAAATACATGAAATGCACACATACAGTGCATCCGGAAAGTATTCACACCACATCACTTTTTCCACATTTTGTTATGTTACAGCCTTATTCCAAAATGGATCTTTGAATGTTTTCAGTTTTTATTTTTAATAAATTTGCAAAAACCTCAAGTAAACTTTTTTCACGTTGTCATTATGGGGTGTTGTGTGCAGAATTCTGAGGAAAAAAATAAATTTAATCCATTTTGGAATAAGGCTGTAACATAACAAAATGTGGAAAAAGTGATGCGCTGTGAATACTTTCCGGATGCACTGTATATAGTGTGATAAATCAGCCCGGACACAGACAGACACCGAGACACAAGTCCCAAAAACACACACCTTTATTTTCCTTTCTAGCACACAGTGCACAAACCAGCAACAATAAGTTCAGTCCCTTCTTTCTTTTTTCTCTCTCCTTTCTCTTCTGCCACCTCCACTCCTCTCCTCACAAGCTCTCTACTTCCCGACTCCGACTTCCCAAATGGAGTGAGGCGGCTCCTTTTATTTTGCACCCGGGTGTGCTCCAGATGTTCCCTGATGATCTTCCTGCAGCAGTTCCTGGTGTACGCGGAAGTACTGCAGTCCAGGGTTCTGAGATGGTCCAGGTGCCCCCTGGTGGTAGCCACGGGCCCCCACAGTGTTGAGCTTCCAAGCGCGGATACCTGTGGTCCTAACTCCAACCAGGGCAGCTGCCCTCTTGTGTCCCGGGGGTGATATTGCTTCCATCCCAGTCCTTCCACTCTCCAGACGTCCTGTGCAGCCGTCCACCACAATAGTTATATTATATAAGCCAATTTCTGTCCATCTGGCAGTTACACTCTGTTGGGCATATTTGGTGTTAACATTTATACTGCCCCATTTGTTGGAATGTATTTTGTAATGCATATAGTAATAAATTGCATTGCATTTTCCATTCCAACAGATGGCACATCACAAACATTAGCACAGACAAACTGACACTATAACTTAAAGGGACGTTTAAACAGAAAAAATATGGGAAATAAAAACATTAATACAGGTAGTACTAATTTAATTCCAGTCCTTTCAACATTCTGATGATCTGCTGCCATTAGAGTAGCAAAAAAACAGGAATAAATGATGTAAATAAATAACAAATTCAATTAACAGATGTAAAGAGAGCATGCTGGTCTCTCAGGACCTGAGTTTGAGTCCCCAGCTGCTTCCTTCTGTGTCAGTCAATGGCCACCAATGTGATCTGCACTTCTTCTATCAGTCGTTTTTATTTCCTAACATTTTATTTTATTAAAAATTATGTTTTATAGGTTATAGTGTTCATTGTATATGCCATCTGTTGGAATTAAAAATTGCAAATCCATTTTATTAGTACACATGCCAAGCGCCTTGAAATGAATGATGCCCCTGAATGAGCATATCTGGAGTGGCATTGTGGGTATTGTGGACTGCAGCTGACACTTTTATTTCAATTGGATGACATTTCTTTCCTTGGATTTAAGCATGATTTACATACAGTGTATACGTTCCAACCATATATTTTGAGAGCAAACTTCCATTAAATGGACATCAGTAGGGGTAAGGAAATAGCCAGCCCTGGACAGGATGAATGATATTCTGTGGCCCAATTGAAATATATAGCTGTAATTGCTGACAGTTCACAGACAGAAGAGACCATTAGACCCTGTAGCTAAAAGAGGGCTTCCTCTTGACACCAGAAGATTTGAGGGCTTACGCAGTAGTGCGAGTGGTGGGATTTGCTCTGGCAAAATGGCTAGCTGAAAGCAAAAAGAGAAGAGAGTTAAAAGTGAAGATATTCATGTGGTACTGGGAAGATGGGCAGGGCAAGTACCTCTTTTATTTTCATAATGTATATCCCTTTTTACTTTGGGTTCACCTTATTCATTCCTTATAATTTTAATTTAGACTTAATTACATTATTCCTTGTGTGGAAGGATATCAAGTGAGTAGACCCTCTGAGAATATCTAGGGGTAATATTTCAGTTAGCTTCCTCCATACATCTTTTATGGGTGCATGAGGTCTACTGTCTGCAACTGAAATTAATTTACTGTAAAAATTATTATATGTCAGGTTCTTCTAGAAATTAGCGAGGTCTCTCAGTACATCTGTTAAGCCTCTTTGAATGTTTTCAGTCAATCTCATTAATTTCAATGAGTTTCACTAATGCCATTACAGATCTTGCATTGATATTGTAAACTGCAGTAGGTACCATTGAATCAAGTAAAGCTTAGATGAAAAGGGATTTTCTTTAAGGTTGGGTAGGACCACAGTAATAAAGGATAAACAAAAAGGATAACAAAGACTTTAAATAACTGAAGACTAGTCTAACTCTGGCTTAATGAATGCTCACAATCAGAGCCTTCTTAGTCCTACCTCGACTCTTAATTCTTCCTTTGTTTTTATCCTTAATCATGTAGTCCTTCACTCTGGCCCAGTGTAGGTGAGCCCATGCCTGTTCTATGCAAGACATTGCATTGACAGTGTAAATGGAGGTTCTTTTAAAGAAGACCCCAAAGATCACAACCGGGGTTATGGACAATTGTCAAGTAAGTGGTCCCAGGTCATCCTTTGCCCCTTCATGAGTCATGCATCTGTTCCCCTAAATGAGCCAAATATGCCAGGATTGTGGCTAGAGTGCAGCTGCACCCTTCTACTGTGTCCATATGACAAGCAGAACTAAATATTGGCCTCATATGATCCTCCAGCCCCCTTTACATTTATTCTGTCATCTGGACTCCATGGCCTCCTGTCCAGGCAGTGATAGAAATTGATACTTTTTATCAAGGTAATATTAAATTGATTTAAAAATATAGCCAAGACATTAACAATGTTCCAAATGGTTATTACTGTTTGAAGTGACTGAGTCATAATTTATTATTCATATATTACTGCAAAGACTCAGTTTCAGCAGCCATTGCCCCCTATTCCTAATGGTGGCCTCTCTTATCTCATCCTTAATTAAAGAAATTTTAATGCTAAATAAATGCAAGTAAATTGTCTTTCCTTGGTTGGCAAGGTCCTGACATCTCTCAGATTCATTTATGAGCTCCGAAACTGCCAAAATGAAACTGTTTTCTCAAGAAACATGTCAGTCTATTGTCTTTTTGCAGAATGGAGGTTTACTCTATGTGAAAGATTGACAAAAAACTGAAGATTACATTATGAAGGTGTCCACTACTGCCTTGAGAGAAGAAGACAAACTAGATCTAATCCAGATGCACAAATGCATAGGAGTAGAAGGAAATTAAAGTCTGCTTTAGACGTCTTTAGCTACTTGCCTCCTTAAGTACTTGCCAAATACCAGTATTGTCTATAACAGAGAAAAGATGCCTGCAAGAAGCTAAGAACATTTCAAAGCCACCTTATAAACTTGCAAATAAAAAGAAAACTATTAAATGAGCAAAAGGGCACAGACATTGGACAGTGGATTCCTGGAAACATGCATTATGGATAAATACGTCTATGTTTGAATCAAAGATCAAGGAGGAGAATTAATTTAAGACTAAAGGATTATTTAAAATTAAAGGATGCTGGAGGAGTGCTTGATGCCTTCTGTCAAGGAAGTTGGAGGAAAATATCACAGTATGGGCCTGCTTTAGTGCTGGACACATGGAAGATTTACAGTACAGTACACAGATTGTAAGGAATAATGAACCAGAGAGGATACCACTGTATTGTATAAAGTTGTGCCACCGCCTGTCGTCAGCACTTGATTAGTGCTAATTTCATTATGTAGTAGGGCAATATTCTGTGGCATAATTGTAAGATAGGTAAAACCTATTTGGTGAAAGAAAGGGAAGCTGGAATATTGCCTCTGATGCACTGGCAGACACAATTGGTGGATTACAAAGGTATCTCTACACACCATCCTGCAATAATTTCTAGCCAGAATTACTTTTGAGACCAAAGGTGTATATATGAAGTCTTATTGTAAACAAGGCACAGTGCTCTTGGCCAACCCAATACCATTTGAACCACAGAGCCATCTATAAACTTTAAAGACACATGTCTCTTATGTAGTATCTTAAAGAGCACAACACAATCCCAATTATTTCACTCCAGGGATTGTGAACTATCACATTGTGGGAATCAACCAGCATTCAGGCAGTTCTCCCAATTAGTATCTTTATAAGAGCAGCATGGTCCCATTCTGGAGATGGGAGCACGTGCTTCCTTCTACTGTCCAGAAGGTGTTTTATCCTGCTGCAAAACCATTGTTGTTTGCACTCACTCGTTCTCATGAAGGAACAGAATATACTGCTATAATTACAAGGTAGGAAAAGAATGTCATTTATGTGAGTATCCCAGGAAATGAAAGAAAATCTGCATCTAAATGGGCCAAGATCAAAACTGGAAAAAGGAGATTAAAACCAAAATGACCAAAACCTCAAATGTAAACCAAAATCAAAATGAGTACAAAATCACAAAGAGGGAAAAAAATGAGTTGTACAGTATGTATTTGAAAACTATAAAGTCATAACAGAAAAGAAGAAGCATAGATGGTTGACTGCCTTCCACCTTCTTGGAGAACATTGCATATTTCCTCTCAGACCTCACATAGCTCTTTCTTTTGTGGCCTTCTTTGTCCTTCTCCCTGTCACGTGGTGCCCTTTTCTCCTGGTATCTCCTTGTCAACTTTTAAACCCATCACAGTCATATAAATAACAGGGGCTCCCACAGAGAACAAATGTAGATATAAAAAAGGCTCACAAATCCCTTTTTTTTGGGAAAAATATTTTCTTTGACATTAATTAAAGAGACATCCTGGCCTGCTATATCAAGGGAAAGACAAGGCTTTGATAAAGTAATCTACTTAAATCAAAAATACTTCCAGCAATTTTTAAATGCTTACTTATTATTAATGGAGATAGGTGGAAATAGTAATTCATTCAGGTCTATCACCTACGACTCCAAATTCAAAATCACAGAACTAGAGACTAAAATCTTGAAAAAAATTTTATCAGGAACCCACAGTCCCTTGCAGTTCATTGTGAATGGGCTCTTGGTGTGGGGAGTTTTTGGTAGTGTTTATTCTGCGCTTTTGTAATTACCTGGATTTTTAAACCTGTGCCCTGCTTTTTGATTTTGCCTTGTGTGACGGTCTGGGTAAATTCCATGCTTCCAGTTCTGTCTGGTAGCATCTTGAACCTGAACCATCGATAGTCATAACCGAGATGAACCATGTAAATGAGGATTCACACATGCAGCAAGGAAGAGGTGTAAAGGTGACGGTTGCTTTTATTTAAAAATCAAATTTATATCAAACAGTGTTCAAATTAAAGTGTAGTGCGTCAAAACGTCTTCAATAAATAAATAATCCAATGAAACAGTAAAACAGTGGAGATCTATAAAACAAGATTAAAATTCAACAAGACACTGTTCTTTAAAAGGTTATGAGCCCTGGTGCATCACTCTAAAATCCCACATCTTCCTTATTCAGATCTCACAGCACAAGGAGACGTCAGCCAGCAGGTGCAAGCAGGCAACCCTTTCATCCTGTGTCCCTGCCGCCAATCCCACGGGGCACCTCTGAGTCCATCTTCCTCCAACTCTCGATGCCATTCCTGGCCATATGGGGGAGTGCACCTGGAGTAGTTTTGGTTGCTCCTGCTACATGGCTGCTCAGCAGGAGCAACCCTCTTCCCCCGATTGAACACCAGCCACATTCTCCATCCCCGGGGCTCAAATTCCTGTCTGCCTGCTCCCTCCCAGTCTCGTTGCTGCCTTTCTCTCTCTTCTCCTATCTTTAACCTTCATCTCTGTTTCTCTTTTTCCTGTCTTAGTCTCTTTTCAGTTCTTTCTGTTAAGTCTTTGTCCCTCTTCTACCATGCAGGCTCTTCTTATCTTGGCTTTCCTAATTGGGCAGAGATGTGATATGCTGCTCCTTCTGCGGTAAGAATGAGGCACATGACTAACACTCGCATTCGTACGTGTGTGTGCCATCAGCCAGGCACACCAACCATCCCTGGAGCCGAGGGTACTCACCCTGCCCATTCCCAATTGTAGCCTGCACTACCTGGGTTGTGATTATTTATTTTAAGTCTGGCCAATGTCATGGACCATTTATCATACCTTGGAGTTGATATTAGGACATTTTTTTCTTGGATTGCCTTTTTTGCTCCATGGTGCTTATTTTAGTGAAAATAAATCTTTTACTTTTCCTCTGTGTAATTAGCAAGGTTTTTAATGACATTTTCCCTCTAGTGGGCATTTTGAATATTTTTGGGACTTTCATGCTTGGGTCCGCAATACATAACAATGTAATGTGCAACAGCACCTTATTAAGTACAATTTCTAATAACTCTTCTACCTTTGGTTAAAGTTCTCTATTGATTTCACAATTTTGGAAATGTTAAGTTTGAAAGGATACACTTGAAGACACAACATTTTGGAAATTCAGAACTACTTTCACTCCAAATAGAAGTACAGTGGAACCACGGTTTGCGAGCATAATTCGTTCCAGAAACGTGCTCGCAGTCCAAAGCACTCGTATATCAAAGTGAATTTTCTCATAAGAAATAATGGAAACTCAGATGATTCATTCCACAACCCAAAACTATTCATATAAAAATGATTAATTCAAAATATAAAGTAAAAATACATAAAACAAATTAACCTGCACTTTACCTTTGAAAAGAATCATGGCTGGTGTAAGTGAGTGTCTAAACTCTTGTGGGATTCCACCCAACCGGACGACACGCGGAAGAGCGTCCCAAAGCAATTGCAGTCTCCCAGCGCTGTAGCAGTTCGCCGTAAAAACGAATCCGAAAAGATCGTGGACATGCTATAAGCGCCTGCCATCGATGGGTGATACAAGGAATTAGGAACATTATAAATGTGCAGGGCCCTGCCTGACTGCTGTGTCTGTTTCAAGCTGAATAAAGCTGGAGTTGCTAAAGTACTGAGACTCAGCTTTGTGTTTTAGTGTGCAAGACAGGGACTCGCTCGTCACAGCACACACGCGCGCGTGAACACACACACACACACACAAGCGTGTGGGTGCACACACACATACACACACGCGTGCGAGCGAGCACACACACATACACACACAAACTAATGCTGTAGTAAACAGTATACGCTCGTACTGATGTTTACTATGAGTGAGGCACGCCGACTCAGACTGAGAATTGGAGATGATTGCCCACAATCCCACAGCGAGAGAGAGAAGAACCATCAGCTCAGTTGTGATCACATGACGCTCAGCAGACAAAGAGTATACATACTACTCGTACTGCAAGACCTCGCTCGTTTATCAAGTCAAAATTTATTAAAAATTTTTGCTCGTCTTGCAAAACACTCGTAAACTAAGTTACTCACAAACTGTACTGACAAATTAACAACAGCCTAAACACAAGAGAGCTAAGTAGAAACTCACCCAGAAGGAGAGAAAATAATAATAATAAATAGACCAGGAAATGAAGCCCTAAAATGTTAGACTAAATTTAAAAATTCAAAACATTACTGTTTTGATCTATAAGACTCTGAAGCTCATAATAAAGCGTAGCCTCCAAAAATGTTTCCTCAGGCTCCAACTGAGACCTATGAATCAAAAATAGGCCTTTCCCCAAAATGAAAGACACAGGCCTATGTCCTGCATTGGACCAACAGAAAAATGGGGAAGACTTTTATATTTAAAATTTTGAATAGAGAATAGGAGAACTGCCAATCCTCTGATCCAATGACAAAACAGTTATTTTATAACAATTATTTAATAAAATATTCCAAATAAGACCAGAAAAGGAAGAGAATACAAAAGCTATGCTTCTGCTTTCACTCTGACACTGAAAAGTCTTTTTCTTTTTATCATTGTCAAAAAAATCCAAATTAAATCTGCTGTGATTCAATGATCTATAATAATAAAATGTGAACATTTCCAAGGGAATGAATACTTTCCATATTATGTATAACATATGTTACAATAGTTGTATCCTTAGATAAACCACAACGTTTACAATGCCTAATTGCTCATTAAATTGGAAAGAGTCATTAATTTGCTTTTGCAAAAATTATGAAAGCAGGAAAGCCGTTTTCTAACCTGCTTAATCCAGACCAGTGTTGTGGGTCCTGGAGTCTATCCCAGATAGCATAGGGCACAAGGCAGGAACAAATCCTGGACAGGGTGTCAGTCCATCATAGGGAAGTATACATTTTAAATGTAAACTTCATAGGACTGGAGACTTAGTTGGTCAGTGAAATGTCTTGTGAGCTTTAAATGACCTCTCCCTTGTTTCAGCTGATGTACATTCATTGTTTGGTTACACCAAAGATTTACAAGCAACTTACAGCTATCAGAACAAAAAGGAAACTCTTCCCTTCTCCTGTTTCCTTTCTGACATTAGTATTGAGAACTAATTTGTCATGTCTTAAAAAGCTGAGGAGGTTTTTACATACAAACCAACCACCATGCTGATGGAAATTGATCTGACCACCCAAATTAAGAATATACTTCAGACACAATGGAATGTTGCACTTTAATGATCAGTATGTCATTACACTAGATATAAATATTTGCAACACTTTGTTGACCTTGTCTTGCAATGGTACATTACTTACTTGAAGACTACTGAATTGTTAAAAAAAAAACAGTATTCCTTACTTACCCTTTATCTTTCTGTACTGTTTTTTCAGAGAGTGAAGAACATTTCTCCAGACAGACAGGCACCATAAATTCACAAAACTCATGTGAAACAATTTTCTCTGGCAAAAGAATTCTTTGGCTGTACTCTTTTCCCTAATTTCTAATTGGTAGCTCACAATTTAGAGATATCTATGGAAGAAAGAAAAGCAACACATTATTTCTAGATGTCTTAAACTTACTGTTTTCTCTGTCTAGCTGAAATGGGCTTTTTAAATTCAATATTAAATAAAGAACTCAAGGGGTGGCAAGGTAGTGCAATGGACAGCATTGCTTCCACACAGATTTAATATTCTGGTGCAAATGTTATACACAGTTGTTGTTATTGTGGAGTTACCATGCTCCTTTTGAGTTTCCATGGTTTTGTGTTTGTGATATTCATTTTTTATTCTAAATTGCCCCCATGTAAGTGTGGATGGTGGTCCAACCAGGGTCGGTTCTTGTTTTGCACTCAAATGATTTGTTATGTTACTTAGCCTGAATGTGGCATGGTGGCACTGGTTTAGGCCACACCTGAAAACTGAGGACAGCAATAAAACATTTTATTTAGCATACTTATCTATATTCTGTACAGTGAGGTTGTGAAAAATAGGTTAAATAATCCAATGTACAAAGACACCAAAGTAAATTTAGCCTATATGGTAGCGAGACATGGACGTTATCCAGTGACCTGAGATGAAGACTGGACTCCTTTGGTGCTGTGTCTCTTCAGAGAATCCTTGGGTACCATTGGTTTGACTTTGTGTTGAACAAGCGGTTGCTCACAGAGTCCCGAATGAGGTACATTACCTGCATTGTGAGGGAGCGTCACTTGTGGCACTACGACCATGTGGCGCGATTCCCCGAGGGTGATCTGGCTAACAGGATCCTTATTGTTGAGGACCTGAGTGGCTCGACCAGGCCAAGGGAACACTCACATAACACCTGGCTGTGGCAGATAGATGGTCATTTCCAGGGAGTGGGACTGGACTGTGTGACTGCCTGAGGGGTTGCCAACCAGGATCCCAAGCTGTTTCATCGTGCGGTGGTTGTGGCAATGGCCTGTACCAGCACATGCTCCCCAAACTGACCTGACCTGACCTGATAAAAACAATTGTTAGGTAGAAAAACTGAAATGGTAAAGGTTAAGTGTTGTCATTTTCACAGTGATAACATTCATTTTGGATAAGAATATTAAGGCCAAAGTTCCAACGGTTAAACCTTACAAAGTGAAATCAGCAGTTACAGAGTATTCTTGTAATAGACAGTGGTATGGAGCACAGCAGCATCTGGATTATGTCATTCTTTAAAAATTTAACCTGGATACGAAAAATGCAACAAACTGGCAGGAACAGCTCTTATACTTAAGGTTACAAAAGAAAGAGTCATGAGATCTTAAAACTCAATCTTCTGTAGAAGTCAGAAAGTGCAAGCCCCACTGATTACAAAGGAATTTTTCCCAAAAGTCCATCTGAGGCAGCGCCAGTACAGCAAGCCAAGGCTGCCCCAGATGACAACTACAGAGTAATTTCAATTGATGCTCTTGTTAAAACTACCACCAAAATATTCAGAAAAAAACACACAAATGCAAGCCATGACCTATGGTATGACTTCATGCTTAACATCTGTGTTAAGAGCAAGAGAACTGGGCGTCTCTGTAAATTGCTTTTTATGAGGCATTTTTGAGTCATTCCCCCTCCAGGATGCAAACCTGGGATTTAGCACTCTCCAGTCCTCCCACAAAGCTTGGAAGACTGTTGCTGTAAAGTGCTGAGCTAAAGAAATACTCATTTAGCCTGGAGGCTTTTTATCACTTCTGACTAGGGGGTTCATAACATCACAGCATTATGTTTAACATGCTGCTTCTGCGCTCTGTTACTATAACCAGCAAGAGCATATTTCCATGAGAAAAGAGAGAAGAGCTAGTGTGATGTTTTGAGGGTGGCAGAGGCTAAAAACCTTAAGCAGACATTGTAGTCTGGACACTGTGAGGGTCAAACAATCAACGATTAACTGTTTAGCAAAATAAGAACCCTCTTAGGGTACAGAGGGAAGGGGGGCACCAAAGAGATTTTTCACTAGGCTATCATGCTATTAACTCTTTCACTGCAACACTCGATTTTTTGTAATTGTACTTATTTGCCATTCTCAGCTTTTTTCTGCATTGTTAAAAATACATTTTGCTTGGCATGGTAAATGACTAAAGTTTTAAAGTAAGTTTTGAAGGGGTCGTCAGATATCACACTTTTTCTGTCACATGACATAATAGTATTGCCTCTGTCTAGTATAAAGACAGGCAGGGTGTAGCTGGCATTTAACTCATAGGCAGATTTGTGTAAAGGGCCCCTTAAGCTCTTTATTTGATTATATCTCTTAATGATTTTTTATATAAATGAGGTAAGTTTTAATCTCTTACTTCACCTTCAGCACTTATTGAGTCTTAATATTTTGGGTATTCAAAGGGGTATAAATGGATACCTCAATGGTACTGTCAGGCCCTAGGCTCAGGGGCCTAAAGGTCAGGGGACCTCTCATAAAAACTAGAGCAGCCAAGTCTCAGGAGCTGAACATAGGTACACTGGTAAAGATTTTGGTTCCCTTGACAGGTCATTTTTCCAGAAGACAGAAACCTCTGTAAGGGAAAATTACTTTTTTTAATTGTTATTCAATATTTCTTCTCTAGTTGTATTTTTTATTATATTTAGACCTGGGGGGTATTTTTCGTACGTCGTTTAAACCATCCGAGATCAGGTGCCTCATCTTGGATAAGTTAATGCCAGTGAAACTCATCCAGATAAGTCGGTTTTTCAAACGCAGCTGTGTATTAGATTAGTCTAGCAGGATCTTATCATACGAGATGAATGCGGGCGCCCGCACTGAGTGAAAAGCCCATATATATCGAGTCTAGAAAACATGATCAGCAAGTCTTTGATAGGCTGTAACAAAATGACGAAAGAACGGGCGCATTTTTTTTTCACACACGCGGCGCAATACCTTTTATTCGAAGGACATGAAGAATTTCAAGATTTAATATGCACAAGCGGTAACACTGCAAAAGCAGCCCAAACCAGAAAAGACGGCTGGCAAAAAGTGGCCATCAAATTAAACGCTAAGTAGTGTGCATTGTACTTACTGAATGCAGCGTTTCATTTCCTATGTGTCAGATTAATTATTATTTAATATGTCATAATTCCAGATCAAACGTGAGCACAAGGAGAACATGGGAACAGATTAAAGTGAAGTACAAGAATATACTTCAAACTGGTAAATATTGGTATATAACTATTTAAAGAATTGTTGACATAAAGAATCATATATAATATAAAAAAACATTAATATTAAAGCTAATAAGGAGGCAGACAAGCAAAAAACAGGTGGAGGTCCACGCAGTCCAGACCTAACCCCTGCAGAAGAGTTGGCTCTCCAGCAAAATGCCCATCGCCCTGTTTCTGAGGGCATTCCAGGGGGAAGCACCTCCTCAGAACCATGTGGCAGGATGCAGTGGTCACACTATGAAAACCCGAAGGAAATTTTTCAGAGCCAAACAGACTTTACGAATTGCCTGGCAAACTGCACTTTTAGTTAGATTTTTCGCATCGCCTACAGTATATAAAAAAGTGCCGCTTGTAAAAAACCTCAAAGCAATGCATACTGTCTGTGTGGTTGTGAGAGCCCGACTTCGCTTAGTTTGACTTTGAATATAAGGTGCTAATAAATCTTTGAAGTACAATGTTCCCCCTCGGCTAAAGCGATATCTTTCGTACAGAATTTCCTCCGGGAGCAATAAAGGATCTTGCCGATCGCGCAAAACCCTCTCTATATGAAAATCTCTTCGTATAATTTGCGCACCAATATCAATTGGTCGCTCATTCATGAACGGCGAAGCCGTGACTGGATGACTTCCACGCACCGTCACTGATCACGTGTGTGAACTAATCCTTGTTTACGTAGAACAAACCTGCTCCGAGCAGGTTTGCGGATTTAGATGTGTTGCTATGACAACACTTCCAGCAAGAGTTTCAAAAAACTGACAGATCCAGGATCATGCCAAATCGTCAACAATTACATCCAGCTAAGCGAGTAATCCACATACGAAAAATACCCCCCGGATCTTAAGTGTTGGCCTGTATTGGTTTGTTAGGATATTACACAGATACAATGTGTATGGCTATAATGTTACTGTTTTTTGATAAATTATTTTATTAATTATTAGCCACAGTACCTGTCAGAAGAATAATTTAAAATATTTGCTACCTCTTGCCCTATGTGTACTTTTAGCGCCTTTCCTGTGTTTTCGCATGTGTCTGAATGTCTCTTCACCAGCACCCCCTATCTCAAACATGCTTTCAGACTCTGTCACTATTTTTAAGACACCTTTTTCATCTTCCTGTCCGGTTTTATACTTTCTGTCTTTGAAGGCAACTCTCTCTGTGTGGCTCATACATCATTAGTCTTCTTTGTGCATCTAACTCACACTTACCCTTTTGTCATTTCATCAAAGCTAAACTGGCCAATCAGAATGCTCTGAGGGACGGGACACACAGACCTTAGTGTTTTATTATAATGTAGATAGATAATAGATAATGACTTTTACAAAGTTTTTCATTAAAATAATAACTTTAGAGAGACAAATTATTACAAATATAAATAACTTACATTAATTGCATCCAGATGTAACAAATTAAATATTTAAATAAACAAATGAGATATTATTTATCATTTAAATGTTTTCTTTACATCTGCATTTTTCAGATCTTTTATAGACTTTAAATAATCCACCTGAAATCCACCTGAAAGGTGCTGGAGAGGGAGTGTTCTTGGACCATCTTGATCTGAATTTGAACTTTACCGAAAATAATTAATACATGCAAAATGGATACAATGGATACAAATTCTTTTTCCATGTGTTCTCTTACACAATGTCAAAGCCTTAAACTTTAAATACAACTTTAATTCTTAAAAATCAGTCCAAAAAAACATTAAATAAACAATGCTGAGACTCTCTTTCAGTAGCACAAAAAGAACTCAAATCATCCTACTCAGATTTAAAGTTAGAAAGTAGTTGTTTTACTGGATAAAATTTATGAACAATTTTAAATTATGTCTTTACCCTTATTTATAATCAGGGCTGGGCAAGTTAACGCGTTATTATTGTGTTAATACATTAATTAATAAATTAATTTTATCGCTCATTAACGCAGTTTTTCATATTATTATTTTGAAAGCCTCAGTCTCGCTAGTGATCGATAGAGATCAGTGATCTTCTTTTTACAGCACTTTTCCATACGCTTTTGCTAGAAGGAAAGTTAGCTTTGTTGATTTGACCTTGATTCCCTGTGCATGCGTGAGTAGCAAAGAGCAAACAGCTTCTAAAATGGCATGTGGAGAGATACCAAAGTGAATGCTCAAAGCAAAATAATCTGTGGAGGACTTTTTTCATATTATTGCTGAATCAGACTCCGATTTTGATGCAAATGATCTGGAGATGTAGATCGAAAACGAAAGTGAGGTATGGGCATCAGCTGAATTGTCCCCAGCTGATCGTGGTCCTGAACACATTCGTGTAGCTGATGCACCTATGTCAAAATTCGCCTAGGAGGACAGTTACAATGACAGGAGGTACAAACCATATTGCGTCTCACTGCAACTGCCACCCCCGCACACCTGTCTCACAAAGCCAGCCAGGCAGCCAGCCCTCTGTGCATTCCTGCTGGCTGTCGAGCCGCCCCTTGTGCAGCTACTGCTGCTGCAAACTGCAAACAGGCGCCGACAGCAGGCACAAAAGGCAGCAACAGATGTTTTATGTTGATTTATGTGTGAAACCATTGCTTTGTGCAGTTTTTTGGAAAAAATATTAGCCCTCAAAGAGTTACTACTGAACATAGATTGTTTATGCCGCCCCCTGATAAAAGAAAATGTTTCTGCTGGTATCTGTTCAGATAAAAAAGAAAACAGATTTAGAAATGTTAACTTGCTGTTGCTTGGAAGGTGCCTGCTATCATGTTGAGATCATGGCTCTGGACTCTGAAGGTAACTTGTTTTTCTATAACAAACTAGATAAAACGTTAATGCCCTGGCAGTGGCAAATAGCTTTGGTTTTATATTTGATTTGATTACATTAATGTTTAAGTTAAGATTTACAAGAAATATTTTAACTGCTACTATATATAGGGAATACTGCTGTTAAAAAGCACCTTATTTGTTTAAAGTGTTTGCAAACCAAATAGAGGCAATACACTACTTTTGAGTTCATTATTGAATTTTGCGCATAACAATATGATTGTTGTGATTGTCTGCGATTAATCACAATTAAAAGTTTTAATAGTTGCCCAGCACTATTTATAATACAATATCTATTAGGAGTTGTCCGAGGAAATTTCAGAATTATAGTACCAAATATTGCAGTCCAAAAGGAATACCAGGAGTGATGAAATAGGGTTTACAAATATTCCTTATATAAAGTAAATATTATTTCATTTCCATCACAGATGTTATGTTTGTAATGCTGCAGAATCGCTCAAGTCCACCTCATTGACAGTGCAGCACTGAAAGCTTCAAGTGCAGCTTGTAAGCGTTGGCATGATCAGGGTGCTGCAGTGTTCATTCAGCTTTAGCGAGTTCAGTGTCAGTTTGAGGAAAACAGTGATTTGGATGCTTGTGCTGGATTGTGGAGAAGAGAAGTAGTCATATCATCCCAGGGTTTCACTGTATTCATGCTTTATTATTGAATGCAAAGTGTGTAAAAATAAGGCAACTGCATTTATCTCCAGTTGGCAGGTTTTCACTTTATAAGCATGTTAATTCCAACACATATTACTGTTGTGTAAATTCTGTAATATTTGTATTCAGTTAGTATAATGATGTTAGTAGATTGTGTTTGATGTCCTATGAATGCAAATGAGTATTGGCATTTGGACTAAAAATGCAATTATACTTGAGGTGTTGGCAGATTGGGTTGGGCTGGGGGTAGGGTTAGGGGTAGGGAGGGCTGGAGTCTTGTCAGGCCCAGGGGCCTGTGAACTTGAGATCCATCCCTGCTAAGGTGGCACCACTGTTGAGCTGTGCTTAGGGCATCATTTGTCCTTAATTTTGACCCTGGATCAAGCAAACTTTAATTTAAAATGGTGAAGAAGAATTTGTAGCCTAAAGTGTTTAGTTGAAAATCTGAAATTCTCATCAGATGCCTTTCTTTTAAATTCTTCTTCGAAAGATGGTTTCCTTTTGTTTTTAAGAACCAACAAGGTTCTGCTGCAACTCTAGGCTCTTAGCTAGCATCCTTGAATGTGAAACATGGTATCAAGTGCAGCATGACATCATGAGAATGGCAACAACAAAAGGATGGAAACATGATTCTTGTGCTGAACTAAATCATGTAAAAAAAAACGATAATATTTTAAATACAAACCAAAACATAAACTCCTGTATGTCTCAAACTTTGCCATTAGCAAATAAAACAAAATCTTCTGAAGCATTTGCTGAACCATATGGTATTTCTAGATATTTAAAATGACCACTAGACATGTTGAAAGCAGTTTTCCATTTGCCACCTTCTCCAATTCTAATTAAATTAAAAGTAGTATACATATCAAGTTTAATAAAAACTGCAAAAATCCCCGACTTGATTGAGCAAGGAGTAGATTAGCAGAGATGAAAAGTTGCTTTTTTATGTTTAATTTATTTAATTCCCCATAATCAATATATGGGCCAAAGAGATTTGTCATTTGTCTCAACATAGAAAAAAAACTGGACTGTTAGATAAGTGAAATAAATCCTTTGCCAAATTTTCTTTTAAAGAAGCCTTTAGCATGTCACTTCAATAAGGATTATAATTAATCTTAGACAGCGAGAAAGAGAGGTTGGGAGCATACACTGATACAGCTCTTTGCTGTGCCCACCACACAACAAACCACCTCAAGCTATGATGAAGACTCGAGTGCAACTGTGAAGTGGGTGACACTTCATCACTACACTAATTTGAATGGAATGGACAGTGTGAGGTTTTTTTTTACAGTGGCTGGAGTGCCAATCCTGCCACCAACCCCGTAATTTTCCCTTGCAAATTGGAGGACCTACTGGTAGGGCAGGATGCAGGTTAATGTCTTAATAAGGATGGAGAAATTGCAGGTTAAGGGCCTTGCTCAATTGATTAATAGTACAGTCATATTTCCATATTTCCTGTGTAGAGGTAATTGTGATTATTTTTTTCTTAGCTAAAACCATTAGAAAAATTAATGTAACTGGTGAGTACAATTAAGATTAAATAGTGTCACGTGGGAGTAGGAGGACATTGTATGGACCAAGTGAAAGTAATTCCATGCCAGGCCAGGGGGTGGCGTGGTGCACTTACCTTCTTCTGTTGTCTTTAGCAGACCAGCCGCGGGAAAACCTGTCTGACCCATCCTTGAAGACATCACTTCTGTTTCCGACCCCTATGATAACCTCAGAAGAAGGTCACTTCCGACACCTAGGCTGAGGTCACGTCCGGTTCTGGGCCCCTATGATGACATCAGAAGAAGGTCACTTCCGGTTCCCCATACGCCACTTCTGGTCTTCCCACTTAAAACTGCCATCTTTCCAAACCTCAATCAGTTCATGTCTGGACTCCAACCAAGATACGTCTGTCAAAGAAATCAACCCATTGCAGACAGGGATAATCTAGGGGTGGCTGCCCCAAACCTTTTTAAGTGTGTCGAGTCTGATCTTTCACAATCAGTCTTTCACAATGGCTACAGGAAGAGTCTCATGTGCTGTCACTATAATTTTGAACACAGTAGGGATTATTTAAAAAGATTTTGTATTTTTCATTCTGAAGTTGGGATTTTGGTGGGAAGGCCAAGGATAGGCAATAATGAGTTTACGAGCTGGTGTATCACTTACTAAAAATCACTAAAACAACTAATGACTGTCTTAGTTGTCTCTATAATCTCATGTTTTTTCAACATTGACTGGTACCCCATCAAGAGTAAAAGCCTGAACCTAACTACCAAATCAAACATCTTGATTTTTAATCTTACCAAAGATGTAATAATAAAATTAACAGCTGCCCCAATTTAACAAATGCTTAAAAAGGAAATGCTACATTTAAATAGAAAAAGACAAACTGTGACCCCCAAACTGGCTGCTTAAAGTGGAGAGTACCTTATTTTTCCTGCAATTAAAGGACAGGTTTAAAATTCATAGAATCACAACAGTTAAAGCATAAATTTTCTTTAGCACCTGTCCTTCTTTCTATAACAGTCATTTGCAGACTGAGTTCAGAAGTCAGATGTTATAAAAAGGAAACACTCTTAGACAGTAAAGAGCCTTCTAAAAATTGTGGAAGTTAAAATATTATCTAAAAAAGGACTCTAACACATTTCAGATTTAAATGTAATGACCTAATTCAAAGAAATATGTCTTAACTCACCTAGAAGAGAGCCTAACAAGGAAGAATTAGTATCAGATATACTCTGGTACAGAAATCACCAAAAGAAAATCCTTATTGGGCATTTTTTTCCCAAAGTCATTTTAAACATCACTTTTCTCAAACAGATGACATATTAAGACAAGGAAACTGTCCTGAGTATCACCTTGACGCCACTTTCATTTGTTGATTGCCTCTGAGCCCACATATCTCATTTTGTTAGTTGGCTATGTGGCAGAAGTGATAAGTGGGGAATTAAAATGTGCTTGAGCATTGTGTGTGATTAATCTTCATTTCTGCACTTAAGGGAACTGTTTATTTCTGTTTTTGAAGTAATTAATTAATTTTTTTGGCATTGTTTGTCACAGTTACATCACCCCAGCTCTGTTTTGAATGGGTATTTAACTTAATTACTGAAATGCAGCGTTGTTTTTCATTGGTAGTGGCCATGTTGTTTATAGTGATGGCATCTTTTGTTAGCCACGTGGTTCAGTGTTGTTGTGGCATTTTACATCTTTATTTGAGCCTTTGGTAACTTCTGAAAAAGAACTATAGAAAATGTTAGCAATAGTAAGACATAAAGACATAAAGATTTTGCTTCTTCAGTTGACTTTTACTTTTGTTTTGTGCTTTGATTATTGGTTTTAGTTTGTTTGTTGTGGTTTCCTATCTTCAAACTGTTAACACGCTATGTGTTTGTTGGCTCCTTTTGAATCATTCTTTCTGGCCACTAAAATGATAAAAAAAAACAACTTTAAACACCTTTTTTATCTTTACTATTCATAAAATGGTGTCATTTTGTTATCTTTGCATTTTTCAAGGAAAACAGGCAAAAAACATTGAAAACATTGAGGGGAAAATGAAAGCACCAGGTGGGTGTTGTTGATTGCCATGAACATAGAGAAAATGATATGATATCCAAACAACAAATATGCAAAATTAAGAGATACAGTCAGGAGGTCCTAATATTGCCACCTTTATGGAAGTACACTTTAGCTTACTTTAATACAAATGTAGAAGAGTAGTAGAGATTTGTTAAGAGATCCAGCAAAAGGATATGTAGAGGTGCCCACCACAATCTTAAATAGCAGTGATGTGGTGATGTGAAATGAATGTTGACTTCTAGTCATGGGGTTTAATTATTGTCATGGTCATCAAAGAATAACATCAAAATGGCATTGCTTATGAAACTAAATGGTAGTACAAAATATTTTTATCAAGATAATGAGAGTAATAGCATAGTGTAAAAACAAAATCCCACCTCTTGGGCTACAAAATGTCACAACTGACAGATAACAACAGTGCCTTTGCTTATTTTTGTCATTTTTGCCTCTTCTTATAGTTTTGGAAATTGTTATTTTTGACTGCGAGAGATTCTTAATCTTCTGCCTGTATTTGCTTTGCATTCACACACACACACACACACGCACACACACACACACACACACACACATCCATCCATCCATTTTCCAACCCGCTGAATCCGAACACAGGGTCACGGGGGTCTGCTGGAGCCAATCCCAGCCAACACAGGGCACAAGGCAGGGACCAATCCCGGGCAGGGTGCCAACCCACCGCAGACACACACACACACACATATATATATAACTTATTATATTAAGTATAATACATCCTTTTACTTGTATTCTGCCTTATAATAATTCTTTACTTTTATATAGTTCTTTTCTCACTACTCAAAGCACTCTCCACACAAGGAGGACCCAGGAATCGAGCCCACAATCTCCTTACTGTAAAGCAGCAGCACTACCACTGCACCACCTGTGATGAAGTACATTAGTCCAGAGTTTGCCTGTAACATGTCTATTGTACAGTCAAAGCTGTTTCAAGTAGTTTGTTTATGTTCTTAGGTTATGGAGGTGGTGTTTGTACAGATAAAAGTGTCTCTAAAAAGTCTCAAGGAGCAGTCTGCATGTCTTTGAGGTACAGCCGTTCCAAGTAAGCATGTCTGTGATATATCAAACTCCCAGCCAAATGCAAAACAGGTTTTCTCTATTAAAGGCCAAAGTTTAAAGATAAACTCTTAAATAGCTCATTACTAAAGACCTTTATTAAGAACGATTGATTATACTGAATTAGATTCTATATTGAATTAACAAAGCAAAAATTCAAATAATTAATAATGCTCAACAATTTAACCCAAAGACAAATTTGCATATTCAATTTAATAAAATTAATCAAACAGTGCTGCCTAATTAACAGGCAGAACTGATTTCAAAGTATTAGAGGTACACAAACAGGGAAGGAAAGAAAAGTAATACCTAAACTTGTCCATTAAATAATTAAAAAACAATTGGAACACATGAAGAAATATTCTTAAACTAAAGTCGAATGTAATAAAATAAAATTCAATAACAAGCTCCACTAAATGTAAATTCAAAGCTAGAGAATTTGTGCAAGAAACAGAGACAAACACATGTTGGCTAGGGTAAAACACAAAAAGCAAAAGAAATAATTAGCAGTGTATAAGGATTCACTTTTTTTTGACGTCTTTTAAGTATTTATCCCCATGTAACTTGACTACAGGCTCACCTGGGAAGGACATGGGGCTAATGGGCTAAGATTATTATGAAATGGAGTCTGCAAATGGGTGTGAGACCTCTAGAAAAATGTCAAGATTCAGACCAACACCTTGAATAACCTGCCCAGAAGAGGTTCCCCTTAGCCTAGCCAGAATCCAAAGACTAACTGCTGGCTTTGGCCATAATAGACCAAAAAAAACCAACACAAAATTTCTACAAATATATCTAAATGCCCCTTATGAGGTAGGATTACCATCACCCTTATTTGTGACTTACAAGGGCAAGAAGGGATCTTTAGGAATAGAAGATATATTTATCAAAAACAGAACAATATAGGGAAATACTTAACAGAGCAAAAAGATGCAAGAAGGATTTACCTAAAAAAGGCCACCCACAATAAATATGTTCCAATATACATTCCATAGGCAGAGCCCAAGAAAACAAGGCAATCATTTCATCAAAACCAGTAAATCTAAACAGAAAGCAACACTTACAGAAACTCTGCAATAAATTAAATGATCTCCTGCTCCTGTGCCTTCTCACCTGACCTAAATAGTCAGAGAGAGTGGCCAGGAATAGTGATATTGGGGTGGCCCTGCCTCCTGAGGCTACACCCACAAAGAACAAGGAACAGAGGTACATTTAAACAGACATAGTAGAAATTATGTAAAAATGCAACATGTAATAAATAAAAGATAACAATAAAGTACATTAAAACATGTTCAAACATAAGAAAGAAAGGAAACAGGAGATTTGCTCTTCACATTTTCAAATTTACCTTGGAAATCTGACAAATGTTTACATATCTACTCTGGTGGGCTGGTGCCCTGCCCAGGGTTTGTTTCCTGCCTTGCGCCCTGTGTTGGCTGGGATTGGCTCCAGCAGACCCCCATGACCCTGTAGTTAGGATATAGCGGGTTGGATAATGGATGGATGGATGGATTAACATATCTATAATGGCAAAATAAATATGTTGATTGGCAATTAAAACATGAGATCCTGAAAATGTGTAGTAGACTACATTGGCAAAGGCTTCCCTACACTTGTGATGGTTTTCTGGAGGTTGTGCATTTTTATTGTCAGATAACTATCATTTATGTTTAAAATAGAAAAGTAATGCTTTTCATTTTTTATGAAAGTAAACTGACACAAAAAATTAGTAGGGATGCTAAAACTATAAGGAGTAATAGTGTAAAAATGCCCAGAATGAAAACCTACTCAACATCATTTATTTTCCTACATCTGTTTTTAAGGCCTTTCTAACCATAGATCCTGAATTTTAAAGTTACTTCATCATTTTAGTAATGCCATATAATGAGAGTCAGTGCAACTGAATTTTATAAACTAAGTAGATTTTAAAACAATGAAATAATTCTGTGGCTTACACTGTATGCTGCCAAAGTCTACACATATGTTTGCAATAATCCAAAGCCATTGTAACATGCATTCTGTAGCTTCTTTAGCCCACAGAGTGGACAAATATTCCAATTCTGTGTGTTTTTTCCATAATAGTTTACTTTAAAATAATAAATTCAACTCTGACAAGACCAATTCATCATATATATTCTTGACATCTTACCCTGGTGGTGGTCACAGAGGAAAAAAATAGTAGGATAGACTAGCTCACCCTGCAGCAGAATCCAGTAATTCTGAGACATTTCTTAGCATGCCCTGTTGCCTAAACTACATTAATTGGCTTTTCTTGATCTGGAGTAATTGATCAGGATTCCAGGATCCTCCCACGTTGCTAAATTCTCGAGTTTTTCATGGAAATTTAACCCAATAGGTCTGCAAAAAAAAACTAATTTCTGTCGGTTATACCTGTGATTCTATCCTTCTATGCACAATTTGTGGCCATAGGTATATAGCTTATGCTTCACTGCAAGGTTCTAGTTTAGCAACCTAAGTACGATCTATAAATTGATATTACATGAAATTCAGAACAGGCAAGAAAGGATGGCGTAACAATCAGTTGTAAAAATGATGCCATTCTGAAAGAATGATGAAAAATGTGGGTGTATATGAAACTGCTTTTTTGAAATGGTGATTACATTTCATACAGAATATGATTATTTCTTTTTTCAATAGGTTGTACACTAGTATTAAAAATGAAATACTAACTTTACTGTTTTATCTAACAAAAAGAGAATGGGACAGAAATATGATTCATTTCATCCATATAATCTCAGTCTGTTTCTTTCTCTTTGTTGGTCATAAACACTCTACAGCTGTTGCATTTCTATGGCTATCCAGAGAGTCAGTTTCTGGTTTGTTCATATTGTTTTACCACACAAACTAAGAAGTGGCTTTGAGGCTAAGGATCTGTGCTGGTATCCAGAAGGTTGCCCGTTCGAATCCACGTCACTGTCAAAAGAGATCCTACTCTGCTGGGCCCTTGAGCAAGACCCTTAACCTATAATTGCTCCAGGGGTGCTGTACAATGGCTGACCCTGCACTCTGACCCCAAGGGGTATGTGAAAACTAACAAATTCCTAATACAAGAAATTGTATAAGGTGAAATAAAGAACAAAAAAATTCTGATTTTACTTATCATTTTAGTACAGCAGTTTGGTACTGTGGTATTACCTGCACTTTGTGAAGACATGTTGCGTGTATGTGAGTAGTTCATTAGTTCCTGTGTGAAAAAGCACACAGAACAAGTATACTGCTGTTCAGATGCTTTAGTGCGCTTTTTGTGCCATTAGTTTTTTTATTTACAAGTGTCAAGATCTAGATTTTGTTTTTAACTTTTACATTTTTTGCTGCTGTTCCCTAGTTTTTGGATTTGGGTGGTTTTATAAGCAATAAATCAAATGGGAAAGTTTATGTTCAATGCATTTTTAACAGTGTTTAAAAAGAAATGCATGGGTGCCACCATTTTGGGACCATTCTGTTGACGATTGCTAAGTAGGGTCAACAGGAAATTTGTGACCCGTAACATCATCAAGTCAAATCTATAAAAGCCAGCATCACACTCTTCCTGGTTTTCCAACATTGTGGATACAACAAAGAAAACCATTTCATCCAAATTTTTATCAACAAATTCTTTGTTAATTGACTAAGACTTTCATCTTATGTTTTGAATCTGGGTATGTTAAATTATTCTGGTTTTCAACTCTCCCACTATATTAATTATTTTGATTTTAGTTTCATGTCCTGGACTTGTTTATGTTGTGAGCACACCAACACAAGATGGTGAACAGGTGTGATAGGTTTCAAACAAGGACCAAAACCATTGCAGGATTTTCACTGGTCTTCCTAGAAACAGGCCTCAACCCAGTCAGCTTGGCCTCAAATTCAAAATACAGGCTTCAAGAGCTGCACAGGCCCAAATGGGAGCTGAGGTTAAAAAGTTAAAAATACTTTTGACTGTCCCAAATAAACAAAAATAACCTTCAGTGAAGTGGATGAATGTAAAACCTCTAGCTTGAGAAGACAAAGGCAAATAAAGAATCTTTATAAATGAAGAATTAATACAAACAAAAAGAAGCACAAAATATGGCAAAGCTAAGGAAAAGACAAAAATTAGGAACAAATGACATGAATATAAATTCACAAAACCAGAAGACCCAAGCAGTTCTTTCAACTTGCTCTAAAATCCACAAACTACAAATTGTAATAACCTTCAATTTGAAAGTTGATTGTGGTCCATAGTAATGACATCAGGGTGGACCCTCCACTTAAGCTTATTTAATTTTAAATGAAGTGAACTGCACACTGCCATCTTTCATAGTGGCAGGAAATGACTAAACAGTGTGATGTCAGTGAAATGAAAGCAGGAATGGAATATAACTCTTTAAATTACACTGCAACAAAACCAAAGTCATAGTCATCATTATATCTTATCACGCCACTGCCGTATCAACGTAAGAGCTGCGTCATTAGCATCCTTAAGATCTTCATTGGTGCATGTAGGGAGCATTCACGGAGAATGTGGTCCATTGTTTGGGTGGGCTCACCACAGGGACATTCAGTGCTTGTTGTTAGGCCCCACCTAAACAGATTGTCCCTTGTTTTTCCCACCTTTGACCTAGCTCAGTTAAGCGTAATCCAGTCTTTCCTAGAGAGGGATGTTCATTGGGTAGGTGCTCTTGAGGTGTAGAAAGAGCTTCATTGGGAGGGCTACGGTCAGTCTCTCACCACCTCTCAAGCCTATGTGTTGTGGACTGCTTTGGATTGAGGGGTTCCACTGTGATGAAGCCATGACGAGAAGGTAGTCGGCGATTTACTTCCTGGTGGTGGTGGAGTGGGTGTCTGGAGTCCATCAGTTGATTGAAACTTTCTATTCTTGAACTGGTTTCTTGTCGTATATAGGGAGGTGTGATCCCGGCCAGACTGTAAAAAGCAGGAAGGCACATTGTTCGCAATGTGCCGGTGGTGATTCAGTATGTACTATTTAGCTCAGGGTCAATCTTGTTGGCATGGGTCGACGTAGCCCACACTGGTGCGCAATACTCTGCAGTTGAATAATAGAGTGCCATGGCTGTTGATCGTAGGGCCTTAGGGTCTGCTCCCCAGGATGTGTTTGCTAGTTTGCTAAGGAGATTATTGCTATCTTCTTTTTGTGTTTAAGAATATGTTCTTTAAAAGAGAGGGTCCCGTCCAGGGTGATGCCTAAGTAAACTGGATGTTTGGTGATCTTCAATACTACATTGTTCCATCTGATTTCTAGAGTTGTGTTTGTTTGTCTGTTATTAAGATGGAAGGTACAGACCTGTGTCTTCCCTAGGTTGGCATTAAGGAACCATTTAGTGTAATACTCTGAGAGGATGCTGAGTGCATTGGTAAGTCTCTTTTGGATATCTTGGAAGGAAACAGACTGGAAGGCTAAGCAGAGATCATCTGCGTAAATGAACCTCCTAATGTTGGTGAACCCAGGCTGGTCGTTAGTATAGATATTGAACAGAATGGGAGCCAGCACTGAACCTTGAGGAAGTCCGTTTTTCTGATTCCTCCAACGACTCTTTTTACTATCCATTTCTACGTAGAACCTTCTGTTGACAAGTAGTGACTCGATTATATGAACCAATGTTTTGTATGGTTCTAGCACATTTCAGAAGAAGTGCTCTGTGGTTCACTGTATCATAAGCAGCTGAAAGGTCTACAAACACTGCCCCTGTAATTATATTCTGCTCAAACCCATCTTCAATGTATCTGAGTTAGGTTGAAGACTTGGCTGCAACAAGATCAACCGGGGTGAAAGCCCGTTTGGTCTGGTGACATTTGATCCTGGATGGTTGGGGATAAGTGTGCCAGTATCATCCTTTCATATACCTTACATAATATGCATAAAAATGAAATTGGACGATAACTTTTTGGATCTTCTGGGTTTTTTCCAGGTTTCAGTAGTGCCACAACTTTTGCTCATTTCCAGATGTTTGGGATGCGATATGATGTGGCTCAGATGTTAAGCAATGAGAGAAGCCATTCTTGAGTTTTATCACCAAAGTGCTTTATGATCTCTATTGTAATCCCATTTAATCCAGCATCTTTACCAGACTTCAGTTGTTTTAAAGCTTCATTCAGTTCTATGACAAATGGATCAAAGTGGCTGTCACTGGTGTTCATGATTCTATCCATGTCTTTTCATTTATTTTCTTGAGATAACCTTTTTCCTTACTTGGTGGCTTCCCGTTGAGTAACAACTGGTGTGCCACCTCATTAGGTGTTACAGCTGCCGTATGTTTGGGAGGTTTCTTATCAGAGTTTAGTGTCCTAATTGTAGCCCAGGCCTTTTTGCTACTACTAGTCATATCAATGTTCAATAAGACTTCCTTCCACCAATCTTTCCTTTCCCCACTTAACAAGGTCATTATGGTTTCCCAGAGCTCTATCATATTCTCAGCAAAGGGGTCCTCATTATATGTTTGCTCTCTTCATTGAGGCCTAATATGTACTATTTCCTACAGCCCTTTGGGATGTTACTTTTAGAGCACTCCCATGCAGTATGCTGGAACTCTGCATAACACTGTGGGATAGGTCTGATATTTAAGATGTTAGCTTCCAAGTCTGCTGTAAATTTTTCCAAGTTGGCTTTCCGAAAGTTAAACCTTGGTTTTGATTGTGTCTCTCTAGGTCTTATTATAGGATTGATGTCAATTTGGATATGTTGGTGTTGGGATTTATGTATGGGATTTGTGGTGGACTTTTCTAAGTTTGGGTAATATCTTGATGATGCAAAAAAAGTCTGGAGTGTACCCTCGTTTCCAGGGAGCACTTTGGAAGGATGGCTTGTCTTTAGCGTTGCAGAGAATTGTGAGGTTATTAGCTAGTTGCCCATTCGAACACAGCTTCACCATCTTTATTGGTTTTACTGTATCTCCAGATGGTATTGTGACTATTAAAGTCACCTACTATGAGGTGAGCTTTTGGTTCAAGCTGGACTGCCTGAGGCCAATGAAATGGGGTTGGAGGAGGCTTGTACACTGAGATGATGTTCAGGTGTTCCATTTCCACAGCCAGTATCTCAGTCCCCTCATTTGTAAAATCTCTGCTTGTCAGGATGGTGGATTTGTCCCAGACATATATTGCACTTCCATGAACCAAGCTTGGATGGAAGATGACAAGGTCCATTCCTGGTATTGTGGGAGGTGCAGAGGTTATGGGTCTCCTGCATTCATATAAAGTCAGCATTGAGTGATTTAAGGAGTTGCACTTTGTTGGCAGACATGCCTTCAGCATTGAAGGTAACAGCTCTAAACCTGGACATCTTCAGAGCCGAAAGGTTAACCTTTTACCACCTCTGGATGAGTACAGTGGACTGTGTAGTGTAGCAATTAGTCTCTGTTTTGGTAGAGCAGAACAGGGGCACCACGAGAAAGTTTGCTTCATGCCCCCAAAGTCAAGCTAATTGGCACTAAAACTCTGTTTAAGCAAATGAGCTCCACTTCAGTTAAGTTTGGTGATGATAACATCAGACTGCTTCTTCTGGTAGGAATCTTGGTGTCATTTTGGATTTCTCCCTTTCTTATTCCACCCACATAAAGCACATTACGAAACCTCCTTACTTCCATCCTCTGTAACATATCTCAGGTCTGCTCATTCCTCTCTTTTTCTGATTCTAAGACACTTGTCAATGCTTTTATTACATCTCACATCATCTACTGTAACTCTCTACTGGCAGGTACCATTCTAATCTGTTATCACAGCTCCAGTTGGTTCTAAACTCTGCTGCAAGGGTCCTTACACAGACCTGCAACAGCAAGCACTTAACACATTCACTGGCTCCTAGTGACTTATAGGATTAAAAATAAAATTCTCTTACTGTGATACCGTGTGCCTCAATCTAAATGAAGAAAGGCAGCTGAATCTGTGTAATTATAGTTAGTTATTGTGCAACCCTGTGCATCAATGTAATTAACAGAGAGGTGAGCGCTAATTAGCTCTAAGGTTTAGAATGCTGGTGGAAGGGTGGGAACAGAAGGAGCAGTATGCATCAGGAGAGCATAGAGAGAGGAGGATGGAGTGAGAATGCAAGTGGCAAACCTGTAAGTCCTGGAGCAAAGAAGCCATTATTACAGTGAGGAACCAGATCTACTTATTTGTTCTTAGGAGCAGTGAAGGACAGATGGCAAGAGAAAAAGTAACAAAGGGCTTGTCTGGGAAGGGATGTGCTTTCGAGGCAATGTGGTGATGGAGACCTGTGTTTGCATAAGATGCTGACGTCTTTGCCCATTATTCTGCAGAAGACAAAACTGACAGAAGCATAGTAACAGCTCTGTGTGTTAGAATGTCATTGGGCTGCTTGTCTGGTAGAACCCATTCAGATGCACTGATTTTAAAATGAAAAACATCCTGGTGGTGACCCTTGGTGCTTCTCTTTGTGTGGCTTTAATTCAATGGAAATTTGATTATTTATTATTTTGAAATGTCTTGATTATTCATTACACTGCACTTTTGCACTTTACAAAATGATTCATTGGCTGGACACTAAGCAACTGTCCATGTTGCTTCACATACCACTGGTTCATCTCAGTACATGAACTATAGGATGCTCCAAAAGCAGATGGTGCCCAATGGCTGCAGGAAGGAGGCATCATACTAACCTACAGAGCTTTAAATGGCTTTGCACCGGACTGCATTAGGAACCTCCTCCATCACTTTGCTCCTGTTTGCCCACTAAGATCCACCAATTTTGGCAATCTTGTTGTACCCCAAAGTAACTTGTGCTCTTTTGGTAACAGCCTTCAATTCTATTGCACGAATTAGTTCTTAAAAAAAAACTTATTTTTTCAGGAAGGCATTTAACTCGCCCTGACATTCTGATGCTTTCTGTCAATTCAGGCGCTCAGGATGATTTGTGTTTGTATCACAAATTATATTATTTGTTCAGGGTTTTCTTGTGGTATTTATATTTTTATGATGTATTCTGGTTTACAAATAATATTAAATTAACAGTCATACTTAGGACCACAGAAACCACGCACAATTCCAGAAATACTATTGGCTTCTTTAGTCTAGCCAGTAAAAGGGTAAAAGATGAGTCTGGTCTGCTGTATAAATAGGTTAGCCATTCTGGCTGGGACTGGCTATGTAAACTGTTACAATATCATTATTGTTGAGTTTTTTCACTGTTGCCTTGGATGTGTCTACGCCGTCTGAAGAATTCTGCACTGCACTGTATTAACACATTGTTTACACAGTTACATTTTCTGCCTTGTATTGATAGCCTTTGTCCACCTAAATTCATTTGTTCTTTTAGAAATCAGGCTGAGTTGTGTTGGTGGATCTCTCTGTTTTTTTTTTTTTGTTCTGAAAATGATGTATACTCCAAAATGTTAATTGGATTAAGATGATTGTAAATTTCTTGTCTTAAAATCATCTAAGAAAAAAATGTAAATGTATAATAAATATAGTACTCTTTCTTGGAATACGGTACAAAAAATTAAACACCTTTGGTTTTATTAAATAGGGAGTGATTCACATGATTATTGACCTTTCTTCCCTGAACAGCTTCATATATGTATTTTTAATTTAATAAACCACGTAGATTGTTCTTTAGGTCTAAAAATGTGAAGAAGTAGGATTGTTGGTGTCATCCTTTCACAAATGGAGAACATCTGTGCGTGTCTGTATGTAGGCCTATAAGTTTGTTGAGGCACAGTAGCTGAGCTAATCCTAAAACAAATCACTCACTTTAATTTTCTATTCTTTTTTCTCCTTGCCAAATGTGGTTGCATCTAAAAGCCTAATTTGGGATACTTCCTTTTGCATGTTACAGATCTTTGTGTAGCATCCAGACAGGAAATCACAGCTGGGATGAGTAACCATTCATTAATTACTTAACCTTACTCCAAAGTGTGGAACAACACAATATGTAAGACATGTTGCTAACCACTTGGAAACTTAATTAATGTTCCGCAAAGGAAGTCTGTTCCAGCAGTTAGTGTAAGATTGATATACTACAGTGATGAATTAGGAAAAAATTGTGTTGTGGAATTATTAAAAATAGCAAGAATTTTCTCAAGCGTATCACCTAGACATTTTGCATCCAGCATTACTGAGTAGTTTCTTCCAACCATTTACTGATCCTGTTTATTCCATTACAGGGCAACAGAAGGTCAAACCCTTTCCAAAAAATGTCCATCAAAGGTGCACACTCATAGCAAAGTAATTTAGGCTCTTGGGGATATGAAAGGAAAATGGAGCACCTGGAAAAAAAACCCTGCATGTACTTGGGGAGTATGTGCAAATCCAGACTGGGCCAAGTGTCAAACCCAGCTGCCTGGGTCAGTGACTCTAGAGCTACTATACCATCCCTTTTTGATATTAAATAAAAAGCTGTGTCAATACGTTCAAGTTATAATCACCTGCTGCTATGGAATGTGGAATACTCTAAGAGTTGGTGATGAAAATATTACCTTTGCTATCTATAAGTCATGAGAAACTGATGAAAACGTGGAGCAGACAAGGGTGCTGCAAAGGTTAATTATTTCAGCACTGACAGCAAAGAAGTCTCTGGAATGTTCATTAATTCCAGCTGCACACACCAATGGCTTGAAAAGAAAGAACAAGAGGACACGAAACAATAAATGTCCCACTAAGCAACCATAGTCTGCTGAATATAGCCTAGGTTAAAACTTGCTATGATTTCATATATTGCAGTAAGATTTTATTGGATATTATGACTGCATAAGTCCATTTAAATATTACTTTACTTAAAAATAAGCTGCTCACTGAGGTTCGTAAGTTAGAGCTGCATGTAACTTAACAAAGTGCTAAGAGTCAGGCTGTGATGTTGCTTCCTGCAAAAAACATTTTTTCATTTATTTGTTAATTCAATTATTTATTCATTTACTTTCCAGTTTAGGGTCATAGATGCAGACTCCATTCTGACAGTATTGAGCACAAACTGCAAACCAACCCTTTACATGGCACCTCTCCAACACAGGGCCGGCTCACACATCCGCGCTCACTCATACTGGGCCAGTTTAGAGATTTTAATTAACCTTATATGCAAGTCTTCTGGTGTGTACACTCTGGGACAAAAATTGCAAGAAATTTAGGTTATTGTGGTTTTATAACATATTAATGATTAGGAGATTAACAAAAGTTAAACAATCGGATACAATGATGTAATATCAGATAGCTTTTCTCTTAGATTTCCTTAAATTTTAGGGTCTTCTGGTGAACTTGCAGGAGTCAGTATTGCTCTGCTCAGTTTTAAAGGCTGTCTGACCAGTTTTGTGTACCCAGAGTGTAGGTGTCAATTACTCACTGCTATATGTATGTTACAAATTGAAATGCTTACATGATGCTGTTGATTGCACTCATTTCACAATAACCTCAGGAACCTGAATCAGGCATCAGAAAACAGTAGCAGAATAATACGTATATTCATCACAATTAATTGTTTTATCATTCTTAAAATCAGAATTGAATCTTGGATGTTTTCCTACTGTCATCTTTTAAGCGATCAACAGTGTCAGTAGCCTTATTCAGATGAATCACTAGTCCCTGCTGGTTTCTTGAGTATAAATTGTACTTAGTCAACTACTGTTATAAAAGACTGTGTGTAGTTTGGCTTTGTTAAACAAGGAAGCTGGGCTGGTGCTTCAGTTTTTACTGGGTGTCCTACAGAATACCGAACTATAAAAACCATTTCCGTTATTGGTTTCATTAAAAATGCCTACTAATTGAAGATAATGGAATTAATTGTTTAATATTTTTGTATATATTTATGAAAGATTAAGAACGATTGCTTTTTTTTAATTACACATACTGTAACACCAAAATCTGATGCATTGTTTTGCTAGTCTTCTAAAAACCATTCGATGGCAGCAAAAAGAACATGAGAACATTGTCTTTAACTACATTAAAGAAGAAACTTGTAATAGCACTGTTCATCTAAATGCCGTCACAAGAAGTGCGCAGCACTGGGTGTGTGGATGGAAGAGAGTCTGCTCTCATTACCATTATACATGAGCCACAATGGCAGAAGTATATTGGGTGTCTTTAAACCTATACCTCCAGCCTCTTGGTTAGCTTTTCTGTCTGAGAATTGCTTTATTGTCTAGACACCCAGAAGAGAAGAGTATAATCGCTCTTAGTAGAATAGAGTATACAGTAGCCCTTAGTTTACCATACAGCATTGTTGAACACTGTTTATCTTCTACAGTATGAGCTTTACGTTTTATGAAGCCCAAAAAAAGCTTCATGCATTTGTACCACTTTGTAAATTGTTTGCTTGAAAATTGTTCAAAATGTGGAAGAAAACATACGTAATGTTGAAGAATAGCACAGACAAACAGGTCAAAAGCAAAAAGGCATACATTTTGATGTTATATTGAATGTTGTGTGTGCGTTAGAATGCATGAAGCATTAGGGAATTGTGCAGAAACCTTTTCTCAAATTTTCAACATTTATAACTGTATCCCTATGCGAAAGAGGTTTTATAAAATGAGGTGTAATGAATAAAACATTATTTAGGATAACGAAGAAAGCAGTACATATTGTTTGTTTGATTTTTACATTACAGTTATCCCTCCTTACCCAGCTAATCTTTATCTGATTTTTTTGGTATAACTGCTTATGGTTTTTTAAAACACAAATTCAGTATTTAGACAATTTTTTAAGCATAAGGGACATAAGGGATGCACTATTGCTGCTTAGCCTTATGATACAGTGTCTGCCAGCCTGCACCTCTCTCTCAGCCGCTCATACGCGTTCTGCTGCCAACAGTGCCCAACCACTTTGAGTCACCTCTTACTAGCCTTGTTCGTTTTGCTAAGATGTGCTTGTGTAATGGTTGTATTGGGCACTAAATATCTGCGTAATATTAAGAAATAATTATATAATATAAATAAGTTAAATATAAAAAAGTTAAAAAAAACTGAAAAGATAGTGCAGTTTATTATTTTTTAGTAAATAATTTTCATGACTATATTTTGATGTGAAATAAAGTCAACCATGTTGGTCTGCCTGGGAGTCAAGCATCTCTTCAGCACGAAAGCTGCAAACGTCAGAATGAAGGCTCATGTGTAGAAACATTTCCATTAAAGACCTCATTACCAGTTTCTTAATTATACAATGTATGAATGAACTGTTCTATATCATGGAGAAATTGTTATATATGCATTTCTGAATGTTTCAGTGATATTTGAGGAAATACGCTGGGGGCTGGGAACTTATTACTGTTTTTCCCATTTAAAATAATGTATTAGAATCATATAATGATGACTGTATATTAAAAAATATCAACTTGCTGTATGAGGCAGATACCTGCCTCAGTCGTTTCATTTAGATTTATTGTCAAAACAGCAGGATCACCTGAGGCAGCAATTTTCATCACCCACCAAAAGCAAAGTAGGTGGTAGGGACACAACACATGAATTGCCTCTGTAGTCTTGGAGAAATTTTACATTACTCCAAGGGGGCATGTTGTTTTCACTTGTGAAACAGAGAAAATATTATATGAGAGAGGACAGGGAGATGTATGTAATTAAAAGTTGAGCCAATTTCATTTACCAGGAACTCAAGAATATCTTTTGTCTAAACCAAAACACTAACCACAAATCAAAGCCATAAATTAATTTCATAACCAAATGAAAGTTAACTCTAAAGAACAGCTAAACCACGCAGTATTATCCAATCATGGATTTTTAAGGGGATAAGTGCAATGATCTTTACTTGGTTGCTCCAGTGATATCAAACGGCACTATGTCCTGGAGCCTTCTGGGAATTATTATCATGGCAACCATAATGCAATAATGCAGAAAATGGTGGCACCCAAAATAATACAAAATAGTGTTGCAATATAAAAAGAAAAATTATAATTATTAAAATTACAAAATAATTTCAAGAATGCATTCCTTGGGCAGAAAAATTCCAGTATGGATGCATAACATACAAAAAAGAACTCCAGAATTTCCACAAAAAATTAAAATAAATCCCATATCATAATACATACCTTTCTTACTTTTTTGAGTCACACTGCTGCCACAATTTCTAGGGCACACTATATAAATAAGGCAGCTATATCTTGAGTTGTCCATATTAGATTACATCCCAGTGCCTGACATGCCCTCAGCTACCCAGAGATTATGGTACAATTCCTTATTTCCTTACAACTGTCAACAAAGAAACACAAAGGCCTATTCAAACAATAAGTAGCTTACACTGTGTTCTCTGAACTTAAATTGTGGTGTGTACCATCTAATTGAGTTGCTATATAAATGTTCTGATTTAAAAAGTAAAGTTCAAGGTATAGTAATTAATCTGAAAAACAAAATCTACCAGTCTCCCTAAATCTGTTACCATAAAAATAGATTGTTTATGTCAATCGTCCCATGTAGTAAAGCACAGTATTTTATCATTTTATAATTTAATCTGACTTTTTTTTTCTATTTGTGTTCTTTATTTGAGAATACTGGGCTGGCAAGTGGTTGGCCAGGGGTAAAGGATCCACCAAGATGTCCATCATTTCAGTAGTTTTTTCCTGGGGGTCATTCACCTGCCTTATGCATCTTGGTGGTGTCCTTGATCCTCACAAGTGTTTGTTAGCTAGGCTTGCCCTCACAAATTATTAGAAGCACTTTTTGTGATATTAAATGGGAAAAAGGTTGTTCCTAGAAAAAATGTTAAGACATTAAGAACCATTGTGAGCAATTAACAATTGTGTGATATTCACCATTTAACATATTGCATTAAACAATTCTTTCCAAAGATAATATTGGAAAAAACTACAAAAAACAGGCACATTAGACTAAACATCAAGTAAGCAATCAAGATTGTGGTTTTATGGAACACCAAATTATAAATGTGATTTTTTCTTTACTTGCTTTTAGTTAGTCATGCTTCTGCAAGCTTGATGTTTTATCCAAAAAATCCATCCATCCATTTTCCAATCCGCTGAATCCGAACACAGGGTCACGGGGGTCTGCTGGAGCCAATCCCAGCCAACACAGGGCACAAGGCAGGGAACCAATCCTGGGCAGGGTGCCAACCCACCGCAGGACACACACAAACACACCAAGCACACACTAGGGCCAATTTAGAATCGCCAATCCACCTAACCTGCATGTCTTTGGACTGTGGGAGGAAACTGGAGCACCCGGAGGAAACCCACGCAGACACGGGGAGAACATGCAAACTCCACGCAGGGAGGACCCAGGAAGCGAACCCAGGTCCCCAGATCTCCCAACTGCGAGGCAGCAGCGCTACCCACTGCGCCACCGTGCCGCCCTATCCAAAAAATAAATCAATAAAATAAAATTAAATTAAAAAAATAAAACAGAAAGTCTGCGGTGGGTTGGCCCCCTGCCCAGGATTGGTTCCCTGTCTTGTGCCCTGTGTTGGCTGGGATTGGCTCCAGCAGACCCCCGTGACCCTGTGTTCGGATTCAGCGGGTTGGAGAATGGATGGATGGATGGAAAACAGAAAGTGCCAAACCTTATGTGTATTGTCACAGGCATGCGCTTGGGGAGCAGCCTAATAGCTTTGGTGATTCTAATTCTCTGCCAAGACATGAGGGGGTGCAGAAAGGAAGATTAACGGAGTACTGTACCATCCATGACGTCACTCCTGGGGTCAGCCCGCTTAGACCCACCTCTTCCTTCCAGAATACTGTACATCTTAACAGGAACCGCCACTATTTTCAGCAGTTCAATTGATCTTATGATGACTCAACTTACTTGTTCTATACGTACATGTTTCTTTTTAGCCTTTTGCATATTTTTAATGAACGGGGTTAGCCATATGGTATCTCAGACCTCTTTCTTTGTTTTCTTGTCTCATTTCAGTATATATACTATTTTTAGTAACATTTCTTGAAGTTGGTTCCAGCAGTTAGTATATGATAAAATTCTTTAACAAGAACAATGAAGGCACAACTCAAAGCAAATAAACATCCATCCATCCATCCATCCATTATCCAACCCGCTATATCCTAACTACACGGTCACGGAGGTCTTCTGGAGCCAATCCCAGCCAACACAGGGCGCAAGGCAGGAAACAAACCCCGGGCACACTGCACAGAGGTGTAGCTAGGGTTTTCAGTGCCCGGGGACAACTGAAGATTTCGCGCCCCCTCCTGTTTGCCAAAATGCAATGGGGAACATCAATTCGGCGCCCCCTGGATGCTGCGCCCGGGGACAGATGTACCCCCCTTGCCCCTCTCTAGCTATGCCACTGACACTGCAGGCAACTAAACAGCAAATTTAATTTAAATATTACAGCAGACTGTTACATTAAGGATAACTGTGCTCTAAAAAGTATTCACTGCCCTGTGTGGTTTTCAAGTCATACCGTGGAAACAAATGGGAAAAGTGAGTCAGTTGATTTGTAGTAAATTTCGTTTTTAAGTTCTGGGAAGACAATGGTAAACTTATGATGAGAAATTGTAGAGTAGTGGAATATACATCAGTTACCTGAAGAATGGGTGGAAACTGGAGAAGAAGTTAATGAATTCCAGAAGTTGACTACTAGAGAGTGAGGCAGCCTCAACATATTTGTCAATGAATCATTTGTACAGGTCAAGTATAAAGACTACAAAGGAGATCTTGAAAAAATCTTCTCCCACACTCATAAGTTGGATCCTAGTACTACTAGGCCTTCACTGTGCAGAATGACACAGAAGAGAAGTGATTCCCATGGTGAATACAAAACACTCAGTAGCCTGAAAAAGAGAAACTGTCATGTAACTGGAGACCAAAGTTATACATGTTTCATATAAAGGCAGACCACTAGCTCATGTCAAGAATTTTATTAAATAAAAGACCCATCATTGTCTGTGAAAAGCTAAAGTGTTATACTTAATAATAATCTTAAATTTTAAGTTACACATGTATACTCAAATTAAGACTTCATTCTAGCACTCACACAATATCGACAGAGTCCATCCCTATCTCTCTTTGCCACATATTAAGTCTTTTGTCACACCTTTATTACCCCTTGCAATTTTCTTTTTAAGGGTCTTCATTTAAGAATGATTTACAGAAATACAAAATACAGCTACTATAGGTCAAACTCAGACTAAACCCAGTAATGACCCTATTTCTGTTAACAGTAATAGGAAGGTTGCCCAGCTGGCAAGGGATTACTGGAGGCATATATGCCATGGGACAGGGGTAGTGTCCAGGAGGGCATAACAAAAGAGAGAAGGAAAGACACTATCACTGGTCACCAGATAGCATCTTCTAATAAAATGGATGGGAAATGACAGAAAAGTGTCCAGAACTAAATTCCTGGGGAACAACAGCCTGAGAGAGAATAGTGGCCTGGGAGGAAATCTATAATACTCTCAGTGCAATTAAGTGAGAATAACAATATAATGCAGAGAAATAAAGAGGCTTTGATGGGCTAATAAGAAGCAAGAACCTGTGTAAAACCAAACCCAAGAAAGGATGCTTACATATTGAAAGCTGCAGAGAATATCCACCTTTTAAAGGGCTTACCAGAACTGTGTGGATGTTTAAAAGCCAACTCAGAAAATACCCCTTGAATATTAAATCAGAAGATGAGATGGGACAAAGATTTATTGTCGGGATTAAGGAGCAGTCAGGATATACGGTATCTAAATATAAGGTGGGCAAATGGAGAAAATGGAAAAATTATGAAATGATTAGTAATATTTCCTAAAATCAACTATAAATGTTGGGTGCATTTTTTAAAAGAAAAAATATCAGTGGAAACTTCAGGAGAAACTAACAGAGTCACTTCTGTGATATCCACTAATCTCATCAGTCTAAATACACAAATAATGATAATCAACAAATTCCTCTTATGATAATACAGAGTACATACTCCTATCTGGACTTCCTTAAAATGACTTTATCAAATATTCAGTTGCCCAAAGATAACTGACTACTATATTGTATGTGTAAATTATATGAATGTTTGAGGAACGGACTGAAAAAAAAAGTATGTCACCACTCTAATGCAAAAACTTGCTTTTGTATTTTCACTTGATCATCAATGCATCAGGTTTTAATTATAATCCAGTTAAATCGGTACTCAATATGCACTTTAATAAGGTGGTTATTCACAGAAACCCTGTTTCAATCATGCCATGTATATCCATTATTCTGGTTAGAAAAACTGGGAATTTGATCTCTGAGAAACCCTTGCCAAGGCATTTAAATTGCCAGTGCTTCAATTATAAAATATATATATGCAAACAACTATAACTTTTAATATGTATAGTAATGAAGTAATCACTATTTTAAAACACAATATAAAATCAGAATTACCTTGTTAGTGTCAGGAATGTAGCACAGAACTCTGGGCCCTGTACATAAGCAGTCTCTGTGGGCCTCTTCCTCTTGAAAACAAATTTTTCATTTGGGCTTCATGGCTCCAAACCCCGCCAACCAGTGGGCCCTAGGTAATCATTACCCTTTTCTCCCTACTATGACACCCAAGGTTATTATCACATCCATTAGATGCAGATATGAGATTAGAATTAGGAAGAATAAAAGATTCAGTGGTTTACCTTTTTAATATAAATGTAACTCACACAGACATGAAGGAAGATTGAAGGGATACATCAGGTGCTTATTTAAAGATACAATACAATGACAGAGAGAAGGCCACAGACTTCAGACAAACAGAGAAAAAGCAAGAAATTGTAATATGTAAAATATGAACAGCAGAAGAGAAGAGAAGGTGTTGGTGTACAGTATGTCTGAACAAAAACAGAAAATTACCAGGTACAGCATACAAAGCATCATGGAGTCCTCATTTAAGACATGATATTTGTAAGAGTCAACCAATCAGAAGAGACTCAGGTGAGGATGACCTATAGTCTTGCTTACTGTTTAGTAGAACTTTGTTTTCTTAAGTTAACTTTTGGAAAAAGTGTCTAAAAATTGTGTTAGGGTTTTGAAATAAGTTGTGTCTCCATCCAGATCATGTACAAAATTGTTACCCTCACTTATACCAAAACAGAGGCATGCACCTATTTTCTATACAACATTTACCACTAAAAAAAGGAGCAGCACACTTTGGTGGTTGTAAATCTTGGTGGATGGCAGCACATGATGCTTGGTCCACATTACATAGAAATTCCTTTGGTGTAGATTATGGATGAGAAAAATAAAGTAACACGCATACAGTGGATTCAGAAAATATTCAGACCCTTTCATTTTCTGCAAACATTATTGTGTTGTAGATTTATTTTAAATGGATAAATATGCCATATTTGCCCATTAATCTACATTGAATCACCTATAATATCAAAGTGATTTCAGTTTTCATTTTTTAACACATATGTAAACCTTCCTGAAAACATGTGTTCACTATGACATTATTGTGTGCCAATTGATCAGCAAAATGGCAAATTTATAAATTTAAAATTAAATCTACAACACAATAAAGTGTGCATAAAGTGAGGCAGTCTGAATACTTTCTGAATCCACTGTATACTTTCATATATTTTCTCCTTCACATTCAATTTCAATTTCTGATCAATAATGCTGTTCTGTCTCAAATGCATCTTTAGTTATTCAAGCACATCATGTAAATACACAAATAAACACACCAAGTCCACATTTGACCATACTTATTTAGACAAAAAACTCCAGTAGTGGTCACAGTCCATTTGCACACATTTTAGCATCCACTCCTACTCATCTGTGATGAGAGGTTCATGTATGAATTCTATCAACTTAAGTAATCACCAGGTAACCCCGGCACATGTAAGGGTGCCAATCCCAATAAACCCTCTGGTATTTTTACCCTGTACATTCAGGACTTGCATGTGCTAGGGGAGCTAAACATTGCGGAATACAAATAGTTCTTTGTTCCAATAGGAGCCAGTATGCTGAAATAACTGTTACCAGGCATTTCTGTGTTCTTGTCATTATGTTTTAATTCAATTTAGTTAAACTCAATTTAATTTTTAGAAAGTTCAAATGTACTTACAAGCACACCATTCTATATACCGCATATTACTTAAACAAAGGGTGTATCTGATTTTCAGTGTATATTTTGCCAGATTAATAAGCTTGAGCTGGAACGTGTTTGCACTGCTGCTTTATAGTTTCATGGACCTGGATTCAAATCTTGTACGATTTACTGTTTGTGTGGAATTAGCATATTTTCTAAGTGCCCAAGTTCTTTTAATTGGATATTCTAGTTTTTTTCTCAAGAGTCATGCATGTTATGCTAAATGCTGTCTGTTAACACTTACTCTACACTAACACAAATGCCAAAAATTTGAAAATGTTTTCATTTTTCCATCCAAACTATTGCTTTTATATAATTTTCTAAACATTTGTCATTCATTTTGTAATGCTGTTAATATTTAAATCTTTACTATGGGGCATGCCTGGCTTGTCAGCCAAGATGTTTGTTTACATAGCAAATGTGAAGTACACCAAAATGCCAGAATCATGAGAAAAAAGCACATGTGAAGAAAACTCTAAAATAGCCTTCTTTATGAGGATAGATGATATACAAGTGCTTTTAAAGGTTACAAATGAGTATAAAGAAGCCAAAGCCATGAAAAATGTAGATGGAAGTCCTGTCAAAATAAATACCATGAAACATTCAAGTGTTTCAAGGCACACCATCCATTAGCTGATGCAGAGGAGTTAGGAAATGACAATCCATTCTGTAAAAGTTAGACCACAAAGAGCATCATGACAATAAAACTGAAGTCAGTGCCAGGTTACATGACAATCACACATCAGTATTTCCTCTATGTACACATGAGACCCAGTGTTTCCAAATGTATACACTTTTAACACCATTTTTGTAAAGATTATTTTTTTGATAGTCAAACATGACAATGCAGTGTGGACAGAAGACCAAAATGAATAACAACAGAGATATTTTCAAATGTATGCTTGTTAATGTGGGGATGAGAGTGAGTAGAATTAATGAATTATTAGAACGCTGAGTGGCATTTCCCTGAATTGCCTGACAATTTCTTTTTCTTTGCTTACACATGGAAGTGCAGATCAAATCCAGTATCTTACACAACAATAAAAAAATCGTGTAATTGCTTATCCTTTCAAATATCAGTTTTCCACTTTTCTGAGCTCTTTATTCTTACAAGGGAGTGCTGGATGGGAGGAGGTCAGGAAGCTGGCACAGTAGATGCCCACATCCCAAAGGATAAGGGTTTTGCTTGCATATTCTGTTCAAGCCATAGTGGATGTTCTCTATATGATCCCAAAATGGTCCCATATCCCAAAGATGTTAAATCCTGGTACTGACACTGTGTGACCATGAGCGACTCACTTCACTTGCCCTGTGCTCCAATTTGAAAGACAAAAAAGAAACTTAACCAATTGTATCTCAAATGTTGTAAGTCACCTTGGATAAAGGCATCAGCCAAATAAATAAATAGCCGGTATCTACATATTGTGATGGGTCTGTGTGTGAGTGTCTGTGACACTTTGACAGACGAGCATTTTGTCCAGAACTGATGCTTCTGGGACTAACATAGACTTTCCATAATTGTGAAATTCATGTTGAACAATAGGAGATCCAAACAGACTTGCAAAATAATTTGAGAGGAGAAGATGAAACGTTTAAAATGGGAAAAAATATCAAGAGGCTCATTAAGAAACAGGCAGAGACTAGAATATAGTATATCTAGAGTCACTTTCAACCAGAACCAAGATGTTTTCATAAAAATCTAAATGAAAACCAAAATGCAGTCAATACCAAGGTAAAACTTAATAATTCTTCATTTTTGTTCTGGTAAAAAGTTAGTTTTCAAAAGTGCTTTCCTTCAGTTTGATCCAAAATCTGGACACTTTACTGAATGCATCTCCATGTTCTATAGTGACATGATGACATCAGGACCTGTGTATCATCTGCAAATGTGACTAGCAACTCCCATGGAAAACAGCAAAGAACACGTCAATGAATTGATGTCAAAAAAGTAGCACTAAACCTTATCACAAAGAACAATAAACACAGTTCAATAAAGTGAATAAAATGAAACATCAATATTGACAAGTAATCAATGAATAAAATAGGTACATAAACTATATTATGTAGCTGCAAGCTTGAAAATAAATAGGGATAATAAGTGGAGAAACCAGATGAGGTAAATCTTTGATAATCAAAACATACTCCTATGACCTGAGCAATGTCTTTGTCATAAATTATGAATTTCAAGGAGTAAAATGCTTCCTGTAACTGTAAAAATAATTCCTGCATTGTATTACAGGTTATTGCATGACCTTATTCCCAACTGAGCAATATGATAAAATGTATGGAAAGTTCACAGCAGCACACTTAATGCACAGACATAAATTGTTACACGTGGTGTCAAAAATCTCTCAGATCTCAGTAGCAACTAAGGAATTTAAGCAAATCATGCAAGACTCTGAGTGAAGTCTGATACATCAGTTTATTATAGAAACATGCTACTCAGCTTCAACATTCCCTCAATTGTTACTTTCTGATTTCAGTCTGTAGGACCCCTGTGGTGAGTTCCAAGCTTTTGTTTTCACTGACACTGGATTCAGCGAATTACTGTGTGATGCATCATGTAGAATGACTAGGTGGCAGCTGTAGAGGCCATTCAAATGTTAAAATGTAGTTTGAGTTCATTTTCCATACAGGAATTAAGCGCACAGTGGTATTGCTGTAATCCCTGTTTTACAGCCTTGTGAACTCTGTTCTTTGTATTTTGTGCACTTGTATTTAGTTTTTCACTGTCTATATATTTTTGTTAGTGATGAATTCTCTAAGATTTCCTGCAGGCTGTTTGGCCCATGGGAACCACTGTTATGTTTTGTGGTTTTCATGACCATGGACTTTTTTGTTGGCGAAAACAACATGCTGTTCCTATTCAGAATGAAGTATGATATCATCAGTGAATTCCTATATAACATGTCAGTGTGGTTATTCATGTACCCACTGTGGAAGATAGATGGCGCTATAAAATGCTAACCCGACACAGACAGACACTACAGGCACAAGCCCAAAAAGCACACGTGAATTTATTTATATACAGTGTCCCCAACAGCCCAATCACACACTTTCCTTTCTCTACTTTACTTTCTTATTTTCTCTTTATCTCTCAGTCCTTTTCTTTTCTCCTCCACTCCTCCTGAGCAAGCTTTGTCCTCCTTCTCCTGACTCTGGCTCTCGGAGTGGTGACTGCTAGCTCCTTTTATAACACCCCCGGAAAACCCAAGAGGGCTCAGCAGCTGTTGCACCTCCCCCTGTTTGCACCCCTGGATCCCAACAGGATACTGTAGATAACTCCAACTCTCATGAAGCCCTGTGGGAGACCGAGGAACCACTGTAACCCTGGGGGGCTGCCATCTAGCATTCCGGGGGAGGTAACGTTCTGACCACACTTGCTCCCCCAGTCCTCCCAGCGTGAAGGTGTCCCGGCTGGGCAAGGGCCCCAGCCATCCCCCACACCACATATTATCTTTATTTTTTGATACTCTCAACTTTTTTGTTTTAGCATTAATGGAAACTAAAAGTTCCTTTTGAGAATATTTCTGTGTTAGGACCTCTTGCTTGCTTTTGTTTGACATTGTTTGATCCAACTCACAATTGTCTTTGCCAGTTTCTGATCCCTACCAAGATTTTGACTATGTCTCTGCAAATCCCATCAATTTGCTTTCTGGTTGCTTTCCTGCAGATTGCCTGCAGGCAATTGAATGCTTCCATAACAGATATGAGGAGAACACAGCTACCAAATTCAAATGATCAAGTTATTTACTTTGGCACTATTCTCATAGTGATGTTTCAAAACACCATGTCACCAAGTATCAGCAGATCACTGAAATTCCTGGGGGTTTTATTAGGATTGTCCTTTAGTGGTAAACCTGTTTTGTTTAAACTGCAAGATGCCTACTTTGGTCCATAGTGATGTGCAATTCCAAGTATTGTTTTTTCCTCATAAATTTCTATGTGCAGATGTTATATTAATCAGAGAAGTTGCAGAGACAAGTCTCATCTAATGAAGTCTAGGAATTGAGCTGACCTAAAGGAATTATTTGGACACCACCCTAAAATGATCTAATATATAAAGCTGAATTTGTGTTTGTCTGGTATCCACACTGTTGAACATATATTCATCAAATGTTGCACCATTTGTACAAGGGTAGACAATAGGCTATGCTTCATCTGAAATATATCCCCTTGGAAAAACTCAGAAATGTCCCTAGGAAGCATTTCTAGATCTTGGCATTAGTAGGTTTAGTCAATGAAATTTTGATTTAGGGACACAAGTTTTCCCTCTTGGAGCCACAGAACCACTTTATTCCACCCTGGGATACCCCTGCTAATATGATACATGAGTATATGTGTATTTTGATATAAAAATACATTACTTCTCTGTATGTGATTCAATATCATATTTTCTGTTTATGTTACATGTCTTTTTTATATTCATTGTATAGAACATTGACTTCATAAGTGGAAGTGTGGTTAACTGGAATAAATGGAACTGAAATTAATTATCAGGATTTTTATAACTGTAGCACGGGCAAATTAGGTAGATTGCCCAGAATCACACTGCAAATCAAACGTTAGGATTGAAGAGGCAGCTTTTAGGTATAAAGTCCAATGCCTGAACCACGTGCGTACACTGTCCGCCAAAAGTATTATCTTTTTATAATTTGAAATGACAATTGCAGATCAATATACTTTTTGTGTCTAAAAAAATAAAACTAAACCCAAAAGTGGTAACCTAATATGTATGAATCAAGTAAGCAAATCATTATGTTTGTCTGTCTATTGCACTCATAATTGCTACTAAAGGGCACTTATTTAGCTATCCATGAAAGCCAAAAGGATAAACTTTTTATGGCATAATCTATGCCCAAGCTATACATTCTTTCGTCATATGAGTGAGTTTATAGCAGCTAATCATTTATGAAGTTGTAAGTTTTGTATCAACACAACAATTGGCGAATGTGAAGCAACTGGGATGAGTATCAGCACCTCCAAGTCTAATAAAGTAATGGTTCTTTCTCAAAAAAGAATGGATTGCTCTCTTCAGGTGAGGGGGCACAACTGCCCTTAGTGGAGGAAATTAAGTATCTCGGGATCTTGTTCACAAGTGATGGAAAAAGGGAGAGTGATATCGTCAAACACAGTGGATTAGCAACTGATGTTCTGTGGGTGCTGTACCAGTCTGTGGTAGTGAAGCATGAGTGGAGTCTAAACACAAAACTCTCGATGTAGAGGCAGGGCGGCTGTGATGACATTCTGTTTTTGGGCGAGAAGATCAGCGATTCAGGAGAGCTTCAGAGTATAATCGCTGCTCCTCTGGATCAAAAGGTTGTTTCATTGAGGTGGATTGAGCATGTCATAAGGATGTCCCAGAGTGGCTAACCCTAGAACTGTCCTGGGCATGTTCCATTGGACAGGACCCAGGACTCACTGGAGTGATTAAATCTCCTGGCTGGCTTGGGAACACTGGGGAATTCCACAGGAATGTGTAGGTGGGGACAGGGAAGTCTGGGCTGATCTGCCTGGCCTACTGTCTCTGCAGCCCTCATTAGGAGTAGCGGTAGAGAAGATGAGATGAGAGATGATTATTATTGAAGTTTCGTTTGTCTGACTATTAGATTTTTCTGTTTAAGAAAATATTATTATTTCTAATTATTTCTGTTCTAATCTATTATTTATAATTTTGGTTTATTAAATAATATTATTTGTAGTATTGCATGACATCTTTTCTACTTAGGGGGGATTATCAGTTTTGACCTTACCATTAATGAAAAAGAACAGACAAAACTCTAAATATTTACATTTGAAACTCTCAGGGCCAAAACAATACTCTAAATCTAAATTACAAATTTCCATAATTAACTTAAGAACGGAAATTAAATTAAGAAATCCTGATCCAAACAGAATTAACCATTAAACAGGACTAAGGTACACAATCTATAAATCAAGAAAACCAGAAAAACTAGAAATAAAAAATTCAACCAGACTGAAGTGGGGAGACACAGAATGTGTCAGAAACTAACTAAGACAGTGTTCCTCACTAAATTACTATGTCATGTCATTTACTTACAACCAACCAGATTTTTACTTAGCCTATGACATTGTAAAAGCACAGACTGCATGGAAAGTAATGGAAAATCCATAGAGACTGGAGGAAAAAATATGTCATCACTTAAATTCCTAAGGTAAGTGGATTTTCAAGCTATTATTAAAGCATGTAAAATCAAGTATTTTTGCGCATATTGAAGTTAAATTGCTGTTTAGAAATGACAAGCCATAATGTTGTTCCAGAAAGAACAGAAAACCAGAAATTTAGATCAAACTCCTCAGGAATTAATACATTATGTCAGCGCCCCTCTCCTGAGAACAGTGGATTATTCTGGGACAGCCAGAAAAAGCAGCTGGAGAATATTTAGTGAAATGAATTGTTTGCCTGCTGTAAAACTTCATGCCATGATGCAAAACCAGTTTTCTCGCCAGAACTGGGTGAAACAAAAGACCACTCTATGTTGCACACTTCTATTCTAATAAATTGTTATTCCAGTTTGGAATTATTCCTCAATGTCGTAAGTATTTTTTCATTAAAGATTTACATAGTTTGTTTCTAGTCCAAGTTTACTGAAATACAAAATAAATGGCTGAGTCACTAAAGTTATTTCTTTCCTTGATTAGAGTATAAGGCCGATCCAAGTTCAGTGCAATTTTCCTGATTTACATTGAGACAATGGAGCAGACTGAGTTTTTTATCACAGTTGCAATCATTTAGATTCTTAAAAAACGGTTCCTTATGACTGTAAATGCAAAATTTGGAATTTCATGTTCACAAAGCCCTTTGCTCCTGAGATTACTTTGCACATCATGAAAAAACATGATTGATTTTCACTTTCTTGTCCGGAAATGATCAATTATCAGGACGTTTAGCTGAAACGTCTCTGAAATTATTCATACTGAAGAGAAAAATTCTCCAAGAGGCAAAATTGGAGAGAAAACTTGGAGATGTGTTTGTCAGTAAGGCATAATGAAGAATGTATTGCATTCAATTTTTTGAAACTAAGATTGTACTTCAAGGAATATTAATCACTTTTTACCTACAATGGATAGAAAGTTGTTGCCACACAATGTTGATGGTATTGAAAGTGATAGAAAAGCAGATGCTTTTATACCCTTTCGGGGAGGCAATATAGCTGAATGACATATTAGCTGGGGCAGTGGGGATGTGTGGTTTTTGGGGTAAGCTAGTTTGCTTTCTTCTCTTTACATGTAAATCCATCCCATTTTAATCTTGCCTCTCCTTGGCAGCATCCCAGGAATGACAAAGCCAATCCTAGCAGCGAAAAAAATTGTAGCAAACAGCTCTAGACAAGATTTTGGTCTACTACAGAGCCCAATCATGCAAACATTGATACTGTTTCACTTCATTCCAGCTGACAATTGGCAATCACACGAACAATATATCTTCGCAATGCTGGAAGAAGTCATCAAATACAGATCATGTAGATCATGTAGGGAAGACACCCTTGCAAGAAACAAGGTCCAGGAGCTGTGTGTGCGGCTGAAATGCGGCTGAAGGGCCCGACGGGCACTGTGACAAGCCATGCCGGGGGACAGTGGCAGGGTACTAACCTCTCTTTTCTTGTTTCCGTCAGAAAAACCAAAGCGCCACTGCCATAAACAAACCCGGAAGACTTCTACTACCACCTGCTTCTGGGGTCCTTTCTAACCTCCGGTCCCCCAAAGATAACATCACTTTTCCCATCAACTATCAAAACTTTCCCCATCATTTCCTGTTGCACCATTACAAATTGTCCGACCTCCTTTGTTTTGATGTCTGTTGTACTTTGGTTGAAAACACTGACTTTTTGCTTTGCTTTACAGTATATGGGGCCTAAACACCCCCAAATCTTTATACTTGTTTGTGCTTTTTGTTACAGTGGCATAGTCAGCAGGATAGAATGTCCGAAATGTCTGAAGGGCAGGGTTTAAATGCGGTCCTGACCACCATGGCTAACGAGCTGCAACCTCTTAAAGTAAATCAGGCTGCCACCAAAGCGGAATTAGCAGAGACCAAGAGACGGCTGGCTGCAGCAGAAGCCTTCGAAACCCGAGGCGGCTCAGCCTCCACCTCCTCCCATTGTGCCACTCTCAGAGGCAGATGACATCGAGTCATACATGTCGGTGTTTGTGAGGACCGCCTCGCAGAACCAATGGCCGTGGGCGGAGTGGGCCTCCATCTTGGCACCGTATTTGAAGGGGCCCGCGCAGCACGCCTATCACGATCTCCCCGAGGAGGAGGCCGCCCAATACGACCTCCTTAAGACCGAAATACTCAAATACGGCGTTACCTCAGGCCAGCAGGCGAGGGAATGGCGGCTGTGGAAATTTGACCCCCACGGCCCAGCAGAGCCCAGGCATTTGAGTTCTGGCGCAAGCTCGGGCGCTGGCTAAGGCTAGACGTGAACCAGGCCCGCCAGGTAGTAGAACAGATGGCCTGTGAAGGATTGGTAAACGCCATGCCAGACAATCTCGCCCAGCAGATCCGACGACACTCTTATACAGACATGAACGGTCTTTTGGAGGTCCTGGAGCGCCAACTGGCGGTTCTCCAACTAGGGGTCAGAGAAGCCAGCTCGCAGGGCCCAACAGGGACGTGTCGCCACCCCAGAGCCCGTCGGGCGGCAGAGCCTCCACCAAGACCGAGAGAGAGGGGGGTCTCCGCGCCGCACTGTTACAAGTGTGGCAAGGTGGGACACCTCCTTCCCAACTGCCCTCTCAACGCCGCAGAGCCGATGGACTGCAGCTGGGCCAAAGGAGAAAGGTATTGTGCTCTGTCCCATCCCCTGGCGGTTCCTAATATGGGAGTGGTGTTGGTGAATGGACACTCAGTGGTGGCACTGTTTGACTCCGGGAGTAACATCTCCATTGTTGCTCCCCGTTATGTTCTACTGCGACAGTAGGCGGCTCAGAGACTGAACGTGACGTGCGTGCACGGGGAGACCAGGTCATATAGGTCCGGGAAATGTTACATCTCCTGGAAGGGGACGCTGAAACAACTGCTTGTCGCTGTTTGCCCGAGCCCCCCTTTCAGCTTATATTCAGAAAGACTGGTCAGAAAATAACAGCGGTAGAACAAAAGCCACATCCACCCCTAGCCTGGGTCTGATTATGGAGGGTCAAGGGGCCCTCCCTGCTGCTCCCATGCCATGCACTATGGCGACTGTTGATGACGTGGGCAACTGCGTGGACTCCTCTTCGACGACGGACCCTAACCCGGAAATGCAACTGGGTGGGGCTCCGAGTCGGACAGGAGTTCCCGCAGACTGCCCCTCTGACCCGCTCGCTGGCATGGAGCACCAGTTTCGCTTTACGCCGGCATCATTTAAAAGAGAACAGTGGAACGATGATTCCCTGAAGTTCGCCAGGAATGTTATCGTTTCCTTAGACAACATACCGTCTGTGAATTCCACACCTCTGGGGCCCTACTTTGTTTTGGACAATGATCTGCTGTACCGGGTGGTGGAACACGAAGGTGAGAGGTGGAAACTACTGCTAGTGCCGCAAACCTACCGGCGGGAGGTTTGAGAGCTGGCTCACGCCCACCTCTTAGGCACCCACCTTGGGGCCGACAAAATGTTGGAGCAAGTAAAGCTCCAATTTTATTGGCCCGGAGTAAACAAGGAGGTCCGACGTTTCTGTCAGTCTTGCCCGACCTGCCAGCTACGTCAGATATCCTGGAGGGGTCGCGCTCCTCTCATTCTGATTCCCCTCATGGACATTCCATTTGAAAGGATCGGTGTCGATCTTGTAGGACCCCTGGAACCTTCAACGCGAGGCCATAAATACATTTTGGTTATGGTCGATTACACGACTCGGTAACCAGAAGTGGTTCCCCTGCGAGCCGCTAACACAAAAAATATCAAACAGGAATTAGTAGGGCTCTTCTCCCAAGTGAGAATACCTAAAGAAGTCCTGACGGACCAAGGTACGCCCTTCACTTCGGATACGTTCAGGGAGGTTGCCAAGTTACTCCATATACAGCATCTTAAGACATCTGTTTACCATCCTCAAACGGACAGGTTAGTGGAAAGATTTAACCAGACCCTTAAACAGATGCTCCACAAGGTAGTCAGCGCGAACGGTAGGAACTGGGACCAGCTGTTATCCCTGGTGCTTTTCGCCTATCAGGAGGTGCCCCAAGCCTCTACGGGGTTTTCCCCTTTTGAGTTACTGTACGGACGCCAGCCCCGGGGCATTTTGGATGTCCTAAAGGAAGGATGGGAAGGTGAGGCACTTCCCTCCACCAACATGTTAGAATATATTGTGCAATTATGCGATAGATTGGAAAAGATCAGACCTTTACTAAAGGACCACATGTCGAAAGCTCAAGCAGCGCAGGCACGGTCTTATAACAGAAACACCTCCTTACGGGAGTTTCACCCAGGGGATTGAGTGATGGTGCTTGTGCCCACTTCCCACTCCAAAATCCTGGCCCATTGGCTTGGCCTTTACGAGGTGAAGGAAAGAAAAGGGCTCGTGGACTATTTGGTTAGCCAACCAAATCATCGGCCGAGTGAGAGGGTGTATCACGTCAACCTCCTAAAGCCGTGGAAGGACAGGGAATACCCTCTGCTTCCCGGCCACACCCTCTCCCTTTTCTCGAAAGCAGCTGACCTTAACCTCGGTCGCAATCTGACGCCCCCCCAATGACGAGAGCTTGAACAAGCAATCCTGTCTATCCTATCTGATTTAGCACGACATAGTCAAAGACCTGGGGGTGGTAGTCAGGGAATGCCCCTACCATCTCCCGGAGGCGAAACATACAGAGGTGGAACTGGAGGTCCAGCGTATGCTGGGTATGGACATCATTGAGGAAAGCCCATAGTCCCTGGTCCCATCATCCTCGTTTCCAAGCCAGACAGGTCCTGGATATTCTGTAATGACTTTTGACGTCTTAATCAGGTCTCCAAGTTCGACGCGTACCCTATGCCCTGCGTGGACGAGCTCCTCAAACGGCTGGGGACGGTTCGCTATTTGACTACTCCTGACATGACAAAGGGATATTGGCAAATTCCCTTAATGGCATCCGCAAGAGAAAAAACAGCATTTAGTACCCCTAGTGGACACTGGCAATACAAGGTCCTCCCATTCAGACTGCACAGGGCACCAGCGACCTTTCAGCATCTGGTAGATAGAGTGCTACGGCCCCACCAGTCTTTTCATGCTGCCTACCTGGATGACGTCGTCCTGGGAGGAACATGTCTTGCAGGTTTACGCCGTACTCCTGACGCTAGCGAAGGCCGGGCTTCGGATCAACCCATGGAAGTGTTGAACGAAGCCAAGTATTTAAGCCACCAAGTGGGAGGAGGACTGGTGAAACCACAGAGGTCAAAAATCAAAGACATCATGGAATGGCCCCATCCGACAGTCAAAAGGCAGGTGCAAGCCTTCTTGGGACTAGCGAGCTACTACTGTCGGTTTGTACCTCGTTTTTCCGAGAGAGCAGCACCTTTGATGGACCTGACACCTTTACATGTGGTGTGGACCGATGTTGCAGAACGGGCATTCTGTGACTTGAAGACGGCCCTGACAACGACACCTGTGTTGAGAGCTCCTGATTTCTCTCTTCCCTTTCTCCTCCAGACCGACGCTTCGGACACAGCATCGATGGTGTCGAACACACCCGTACTTTACCTGAGCCGGAAACTGTTGGACCGGGAGACCAGGTATGCAGCAGTGGAACAGGAAGCATTGGCCATCAAGTGGGCGGTGACGTACCTGCGGTACTACCTGCTTGGCCATGAATTCACCCTGCTGACGGACCATGCCGACCTCCAGTGGATGGCCCTACACAGGGATTTGAATCCTCGGGTCACCAGGTGGTTTTTGGACTTGCAGCCCTACAAGTTCACCATCGCTTATTGCCAAGGTAACCTTCAGGCCAATGCTGATGCTCTCTCCCGGGTTCATGACTTCTTGGTTCGGGCCGCCCGACCTGGTGAGTCTGGGCCGGAGGGGGGGTCATGTCACACACGAGTGCATGGGGAGCGGCTGAAGGGCCCAACAGGTGCAGCGACAAGCCATACTGGGGGACAGTGGCAGGGTACTAACCTCTCTTTTCTTGTTCCCTCAGAAAGACCGAAGCGGCACCACCATAAACAAACCCGGAAGTCTTCTACTACCACCCGCTTCCAGGGTCCTTTCTAACCTCTGGTCCCCCAAAGATGACATCACTTTTCCCATCAACCATCACGACTTTCCCCATCATTTCCTGTTGTACCATTATAAATTGTCTGACCTCCTTTGTTTTGATATCTGTTGTACTTTGGTTGAAAACACTGACATTTTGCTCTGCTTTACAGTATATGGGGCCTAAACACCCCCAAACCTTTATCCTTGTTTGTGCTTTTTATTACAACGTCAAAACAAACATAGTGGAAAAGCAAGCAATAACCAAACCAGAAAAAATACTCTTAGTTAACAATGCGCTGCCAAATTGAGAAGAATGGCAGACCACTAAGGCAGAAGGAAAAACACAGAGAGATAAACACATAAACAGGAACAGGCAAGAATCAAAACCACAAGGACATCAAAATTGCACACTAAAACCCAATACATAAACCAAACTCATAGTCAGAAGACCAGTAAGTCACAAGCCCAAAAATAGCACATCTTGAGATTTGTATTTTATTCAAAACTTTGGATGCTGACTGTAATGTGTTGCTGTCTTAAGCCCCACAATGTTCATGACGTCATGTGGCGCAAATTCCGGTAAGCCGGGGATAGCTACAGGAAATGTTGCCAATAACAAAGCTTCATAAAATGGCAATGCCCATGAATAAAATCAGAAAACAAAATGTTGGCAATGAAAACAATAATAAATATTGCTACTTTTTAGTCTTAAAGCAGAAAAAAAGAGTTACTGAATAAAAAAGTAAATATAAAAAACAGAACTAAATCTTAAATATCACCTACACCTCTATTATATAAAAAAATCTTGGGTTGAGACGTGATTTTCTCAGAGACACTTTAACGTTCCACGAGACAAGGGGGACAGCTGCTACACAGGCTTTTAAATGTTCGAAGCGCTGTGAGACATGCAGATCAAGTCACCTGATCGAGCATAGAGAAGGTAAAAAAAATGTATTTGTTTCCCATTGTATCACCATTTAAGAGGGGGTTTTGGAGGAGCAACCGCATCTCCTTAGTGTGTGTTTAGCCCCCCTCTTCACAACGCGAGAGGCAGAGACTAGAAGTGGCTGGCACATACCACGCCTCGGGGCATAGTGGGTGGGCGAGCGAAGCAAGCAGGGGGCAATGCCCCCTAGATAACATTAAAGAATGAGGTGACACACTGAAAATGCCAAAGTGAGAAGGAGAGACAGCAGGGAGTCCATTTTCTTCCGCCTTCTATTTATCAGCTGCAATGCCTGCGGGCAATAAATTGGATGCCGCACTACATGTGGCCCTGGACTGAATCTATCTATATAAGAAAACGCTAATGTCTGTGTGTATAGCCAGTCACTCCAAGCAATTTGGTTAGTCAGTTTGTCATTAGTGACACGATCAAATGAGGAAGTGCAAGTGTGAGACACACAAGGAAGATGAAAGGCATAGAAGGCATGCTAAGATTTGTCATTGGAATGCTTGTTTGGTCATTTGTTTTAGAGTAATGGTTGGGTAGAAATTGTCACCTGAATTTTCAGTAGATAATGGAACTCGATGGGGTAGTGTCATTGCTTTATATCATTTAATATCATGATTAATTATACAGGATGGGGCATAAAGATCTCCCATATTTTGAAGGGGTATAAAAAATGAACGAAGCTATCTAAAAATAATAGCATATATTTCTGAAAACTAGATAAAAAAATTTTGTTTTAATGGTTTTAAAAATTATATCAGACAAAATGGCCCCTGAACTTTTTGACTATCACATATCCCATAAATACATGTGACAACTCAAACCCTCTCCCCCAATCAATTTTATAAACATTTTAGAACATGAAAGAAACCCCAAAGGATGGGGTGAAGATCCCCATACCGGCAAAACCATGAAAATTCCTTGCCCCTAAACCAAAGGTCCACAGGTTCTGTTCTGGAGGGCCACAATAACAGTAATTTTTGTTCCAACTGAACTGTTTAACTAGAAGTCAATCCTTTCCAATAACTGAATTTATTTAATTATATGGCTTGACACTACTTTCGTTCTGGTTAGATTTTTCGTTTTCAAGGATATCATCCAGGAAATTTGTGGCTGTGAGAAGATTAGTAATTCTTAGTTTTTTCTTTTTTTTTCTCTTTAATTTCTTTCCATATGTTATTAGAACAGATACTTTAGGATGAACACACAGGTATCAATGAGATAATGAGATGCAAAATTGCAAAGGAACAAACAGCTGGTGGCTGGTTAAGAAAACAATAAGTAATTGAAATAGTGATTGCTGCTGCTTAAGAGTAAAAAAAGCAATTAAGTGTTGTGAATCTTAACAAGCGAGTTCACTAAAATATGCATAAAAATGTTATGTGTGCAGGAATTGTTTTGGCAGCAATATTTGGCTTCTGATTAAGAAACTAGGTTGAAATAAAAACCTGCAGCCACTGCAGCCCTGTGGAACCAAACGCAAGGACCCCTAATCTAAAAAGATTAATACAATGAAAAAAAATTTATGAATTAACAATTAAATACATTTTACAAAAAAAATAAATAAATAACAAGCAAAACTTAGAAATAATATTGGGCTAAATTGAAAAGCAAAGCTCTTAACATTTGTAACAATAAGCCAAAACCAACAAAGACTGAATTAAATTAACAGCTTTTATTTGGAATGGCAATTCTAAATAATTACTTAATCAAACCACAAAAATTCTCACAGGCAATCAAGGAAACCCTGACTCAAACCAGTGCCAGAGAGAACTTTCAATGCCCAACCAAAACAGACTGGGACTGAATTGGTCTTTAAATAGGATGTGATTGTCCCTGAACAAACCTAACCTATATAATCAGGCATTGAAATTGGTCCAATAAATAAATGAACACTAAGCAAGTGAAACAATTAATAGTAGCCAAAGTACTAATCCAAATTAGAACAATTAACAAGTGATAAAAAGTGATTAAAAGATCAGATAATCTAATAATAAAGAAACTAAAGAAAAGTAATCAACAACAATAAACTTGGAAACAAACAAAACGGCACTACTAATAAAGAAAAAAGTAAACAGACAAGGAAAATTCCACAAAACAAACCCCAGGGACAGAGCTCCAGTACAATCTTGACACCCTTCCTTGCTGACACTGGGCCAAAGAAGAGCTGCCAATGAGCCAAACACTCATGTCTTTTGTATTTGGAAAGAAATTTGTTGACATATATGGTATATACTACATGCATACACAACAAAATTTCCCAGTAAGAAGGACTGTCAATAGGACTTTCATGAATGTTAATTTTTAGTGTTCTTTTGGTTACTATGGGTCAGTTGTAGTGTAGCTGAGATAATAATAATAATAATAATAATAATAATAATAATAATACATGTTATTTACATAGCACTTTTCCCATGCTCAAGGCACTACTGTATTAACAGTGGACCAAGACCAAACTATGTAAGAATGAATGTCCTCAGGTCTACATGCTGTCTCAGTGAACAGCAGAACAAGATCAATACCTAGCTTAACTGTTCTGCACCTAGTCTTGTTATGGTTTTGTGTTTCTCTTCAGTTTGCTCAGCTGACACTCTGCTTGCCAATTAGCAATTAATGTCTTGCCCCCTCTCAGTTAACAAGGTGTTTCCTCACATTAATCAATTTATTGGAATAGAGCACAGGAAAAAAAGACTGTCCTCATTTAAACTTATTAATAAATGAATGGCAATCATTAAGCTACATTAGATTGGCTATCACTATTGTAAACATCGAGCATATGAAAAGGCCCATGAAGTCCCTGTACGTAAAGTGATGATGACAAGAGATACACATGACTAGAGTCATATCTGAAGCATAATTGTCTCTCTCTTGAATACATACAGTGTTCATGGTATATAAATATATATGAGTGATACCCTGGTGCCTGTGAATGTCGTTATTTGATCTTACAGTAATGCACTTCAGAATTACATACTATAGACAATATAGAAGAGTTTATACTTGTCATTCATCATGCACACATCTTTTCCTAATAACCAAATTAATCCAACAGTCTCCAAAGCATATAAAATATCTAGCAAGAGGCAGGACAATATTCATAAAGAATGTCTCATCACAGTGCAAACTTCACAGTAATGCACAAGCTCTATATAATAAATATTGTGAGAGATCTTGTATTCACTCTCGAGGATATCCCCACAACACTCCAAAGGCATACATTATGGAAGAAACTGGCAACATCTTTCAAAGCACACTTTCTGAACCAGCAGCTAAGCAATTTCTTAATTAGGGACACTAGATGTGCTCTATTTATTAGGATTAATGGTTAAATGTATTCTTATCAATATTTTCTATTTATTATATTACACAATATAAATATATACTTTCTGTGGCATTAAGGTAGATATATTTGATAGAGTATCATGCCATTCGTCTCTGAAAATATAAATACAAAATGTGGTTTCTATATTTTTAATGGCATATTTGTACTTTTTCATGTTTGTTAACAGTTTGTCTGATGCATGTGGTACTCATGTTGTAACTAAGTCCATTAAACCTGCTCATGAGGTGGTCTGTGGGTATGTAGTCTTGCTGACAACCAATCCAGTGCCTCATGAGGGCAGATCTCAAAATAGGAACAGTGATTTTCAACTGCAAAGATCAGAGGAGGTCCAACAGATAGGAAGCTACTGTTTATGATGAACTTTCTACAGTCGAAAAGTCTCCTAAAAAAACCCTATTGAAATATAAATGTGTGTCATGTGTGCAGACAGCATAAAAATGCATGTCTTAAAAATAAGCGTAACCTGTTTAAAAATAAATATTAGCATCAAATTATACATTGGCATTTAACAGCATCAATGAACGAATGGTAAGCATAAATGATATGCTGTCGCAGGTGCTGTGTGCGCTGTTGTTTAGTGTTACGAAGATAGCGTAGGAGTCAATGCAAGCTTGAAAGAATTGGTGGCTATATTCATGAAAATATGAACAGCAAAATATGCATGTATAGTAAACTGTGTATTACACTCTGTCAAAAGGACTACAGTTACTACTGATAACGAAGAGCCACAGGAGATGCAGATTTTAGTACTCAAAACAGCCAAATCAAAACATTTGCTAAACAACACCTGTAAAGCACCCACATTCTGCTGCACATCTAAATGAATTACTAAAGCAATTTAACATTACTGTCTAATTGGAAATGCAAACATACCATAACATAATAGATGCTGGGTTTTAACATGTTGTATATTGTCACACACGTGCAACTAGGAGCAAGCTGAGTGGACCAAGTGGAGGTAATTACCCACCAGGCCAAGGGGTGGTGGGGTGCTCTAAAACTATTTCTGTTATCTCTGCAGACCAAATATGAGAAAACCTGCCTGATTTAATGTCACTTCCAGTTCTGGTGCCCAGACTGACGTTATTTCCTGTTCCGGCACCCAAATTGACATCATTTCCAGTTCTGGTGTCCAGACTGACATTATTTCCTGTTCCGGCACCCAGACTGACATCATTTCCTGTTCCAGTGCTCAGACTGTCCCTTCCTGTTCCGGTCAAATGACATCACTTCTGGTTCACAGCATATAAAACCTCCATCTTTCCAAACCAGTTCAGTTCAATCCTGGAACTCAACCGAACAACAACTTCTTGTTTTCTTTAAACCTTTTCCAGCCAGGAACAATATACAGGTGGCTGCCTCAAACCTTTCCAGTGTGTTGAGACTCATTCTTTCACAATATCCATAGATCACGTTGCTTATCTAAACTCTGCTGTTGGTATGTCATATAGTGATGTAATAGTTTAAATTACAGAAAGATTTCATAGCAGACAGAGGCACTTCTCAAATGTGTGGAGCCCAGTAGCTGCGGTGGTTGACGTGTGTGTCTGCCACCACTGTCTCTGCACTCATTACAAAAAGAAAATTAATTATTAAGCTCCTGAATGGATAACAGCAAATTTTCCTTTTTTTTCTCTCAGCATAAAGTTGTTCAGTATCTTTTGTTCTCTGCCTCAAAACCCCAGCGGCCGTTTAAAATGCACATGCTGAAGAAATTGGGGGCAGATGTCTTAAGAAGAAGCCCTGTGTGTGTAGCCTTTGCAACACAAGATTTCACTGCTATTCAATACACACTCTTTAACTGGCTGTCCCCAGACGTGTATTCTTGTTTGGGAATCACGTCTGGCCTTGCGAGTGTAGTTAGTATGTACACTGCAACTGCTATTAGTCTTGGTTTTAGTCCGCTGTTAGTTTGCCACTCTGGGGCATATTTTAATAGTGCTAAACTCCAAAGTTAATCTAGTTATCGTAAATACATACTAAGAAAAGATCAACATGGGATCTTCCCCAGCTGATACCACACTGTAACTGACCCAACATGACCATATGAGAAACAGCCTTTTTGAAAAAATAATACTTTATTTACAAAGATAAAATCTCTCTGTATATAAACACATATGCCCTACATTGCACTGAAAAATAACCTTTACATAATAGATAAGGGAATTTTGTGTTCGGTTCTCCTTAGGTTACCAGACAATGTTACATTTTAAACATCTATACGACATTCTGGAATAATAATATATGATCCTTCTTCACTTATGATATAAGGTTACATTCAGAAAATTAACAGCACTTTTAGAAACATTTGTATTTGGGACTATTTAGTTATATAAACAAGCTGTATTCATAACATTAACATAAACATGAACTGCTCCTGGCTTTTCCCCTTCTAGTTTTAACAAAAGTATTTCATTCAAATCATCAATAGAACATTTTGATGGTAGGTTAGATTCCAAACATTAATAGGTCTTTTGGAATGATTTGTGTTTGGTAAGTGTGAATTGGACGCTGTATAGCGCCAGACCTGGCACAGACTGACACAGAGGCACGTGTAAAATTCAACCAAAGACTTTTATTTTTCTTCAGCTGGAGGGCACGTCTTCCCTGTGAACCCCCCAGCCACAACACAGTCCCAAGCACAGTTAAACACAAACCACAACCCTTCTTCTGGCACCACCACTCCTCCCAGGCAACCTCGACCTCTTCCTCCTGATTCTGGCCCTGAGTGGTGGTTGCCGGTCCTTTTTATAGCCCACCCAGAAGTGCTCCAGGTGCTTGATCACCTATTGCTAATTGCACTTCCGGGCGGGGCTGTAGAGTTGTCCAGGTTGGCTCTGGGATCCATGCAGCACCCCCTGGTGGCCACCCCAGATCTCCACAGGGTTGTGGAGAACTCCATCTCCCATGGAACCCTGCGGGAAACTGAGGCACCATTGTCAACCAGGGAGGCTGCCACCAAGCGTCCCAGGGGAGGTAATGAGGAGCCCATGGCTGCTCCCCCGGAACATAAGTAGAAGCATGGGACATGGGACCTGGCCGCCCGCCACAAAGTGTTTTCCTAAAAATAAATTTAAATATTTTACCTGAGGGACACAGTGCAATGATATAACACTGCAAGCACTGAGCAGTAAGCACCCCACTTACTTTGATGTGATTGAATCACTGCAAAACAATCAGCAGTAACTGAAGCCACTGAAGCCAGAACATTTACCCCAGTTTTGTTTTGTGACAAGAGGTGCATGCTTCAGGGAAAGAATTTGTAGCCAAGCAGGGATGCCTAACAGCGAGTTAACTACTCCGCCTAGAAGATTGGCATCTTGAGAAAGGGAGGTCTGAAATGACCCTGGGAGCATTTCAATATGATGCTCCTGAAACCAAGGTCAGCTCTAGTTCAAGTGTTCTGAGCCAACTTTTTCATTTGTCGTCCCCAATTTAATTCATTTTAATAAAAACAGTATTGTAGGAGAGCTCAATTGAGCCTGTTGTGAAGTAAAAACACACCCTCCCTATCAGAAGTCCTACTAAGTTGGTTGAGCTAATTTTTGGTGCTAATTCAGCAGCTTTCTGCTATCAGTGCAAAGTGATGACCCTGATTTGCTTCTGGGTTAAGGCATTGTGTGAAGCCCGGGAAAAGTCCTTCCAATGTTTACTGATAGTATTAGTGGGACGTCCTGCTATAACTACAAAGAGACCTCTGAAGAATGTTCTCTGTGGTATGTTAGTACGCAGTTTGCAAAGGTCAAACACAAATGTCCCAGTTATAAATGACCAAAATTAGGTGAACAGGACTGGCAAGCTTTGTATCGGCCTGATTCTGTCAAAATTATTTAAATGTTCAAATACACATAGGGACCCTTCAAAATAATGTTTGAAGGGCTTTACATTGCAGTCTTCCTAGGATGTTTAGGACTTTCTGAGGTTATTATTCTTAAAATGGGGAGGGGTGTTACTAGAACATTTGGTACAGTCACATAAAATGTTTTGCGTTACATTTAGAGACCCTTACAAAATAACATTATGATCAGAGAGGTCTATATGATATTATTTATGTTGATTTTCAGAAAGCTTTTGATTAGGTTCCACATAAGAAGCTACTGAACAAACTAAAAGAAGTGGGAGTTCTATATTTAGTGTGTAGATGGGTTCAAAATTAGCTTAAATACTAAAAAAAGGGTTAGGGTAAGAGGAATTAAGTGACACTAAAAGTGGTGTCCAAGAGATATCACTGCTGGGGTTATTGCTCTTTGTAATAGATATCAACATTCTGGATGTGGATATAAAGAACAAACTGTTCATTGCAAATTATGTGAATTAGGTGGAAGGGCAGATAATCCAGAATGAGCTAAATTGTTGCAGAGGGTCCTGAACAAAATACAGATTTTTGGCAGATGAAATTAAATATAAGTAAATATAAAGTATTACATGTAGCAAGTAAAAATGGTAGACTTGAATACACAATGGGAGGTCATAAACTTGAAAGAATCCCTTATGAAAAGGATCTAGGAGTCATAGTGAACATGTCACTATCCAGATCAACACAATGTATAGAAGTACTCAAGAAGGCAAATAGGATGTTAGGTTATATATCACGATGTGTGGAGTACAAGTGAAGGGACGTTATGCTTAAATAATGCACTAGTGAGGCCTCATCTGGAGTACTGCATGAAGTTTTAATAATAATAATTCATTACATTTATATAGCGCTTTTCTCAGTACTCAAAGCGCTATCCACACAGGGAGGAACCGGGAAGCGAACCCACAATCTTCCACAGTCTCCTTACTGCAAAGCAGCAGCACAACCACTGCGCCACCTGTGAGGACTTGACCTCCATATTACAAAACAGACATAGCAGCAATAGAGAAAGTCCACAGGAGAATGACTTGGCTGATTATAAGACTGAGAGGTACTGGTGCTTTGTCTATTGCTTTCTGACTCACAGTGATGGACTCATGTCTCATCTCTGATGGCAATCTGCTCTAAAACATGTGGATCTTCATCATAATGTTTCAGGAATTGGTTTACAACCTCCACGCGCTGCTGCTTGTGCAGATCAGTAGGCTGTTTGGGTACTCATTTTGTGCAAATGTTATGATACCCAAGTCATCAAGCACTATGGCACATGCAGATCTTCAGCTGATATCCAAAATGTGCTGCAACAGTGGACAACATAATCTATCAGTCTTCTCTGATGAAGGCATTCACTATGTCAATGTGGGCTTGTATGCACAATGATGATGGTCATCAAGATCGAGCTTGTTCTTCCTGCTTTACACCTCTCTGTCCACCAATAAACTTTTCGTTAAGTCATGATGTTTTCATTTCCATATTGAGGTAACATCCTTTAGTGAATTTTAACAAGTTTCACTCCCCCTGCCCAAAGAATTCTCACTACGGTGCATTGTTCATTAATTGCGCTGTCCTGCAGCACAGCATCCATGTTCATTTGACCTTGGCTCCAACTAGACTAACAGCAGAGTGCTGCACTGTGCATGTTCAAATTACCCATAAGCCATTGTGAACATTTGTATTACATCAGCTTCTACCCATTGCGGTTCAGTTTGTATTGAAATTTTAACAGTTCAAGTCCAGTGAATATCCTGAAATGGCACAAACATAAGTAGTATACTGTCAGAGGTTAATAAAACGCTGAAAAGTAATGTAATTTTCAGATTTATACAAAAAGATCTCAGGGAACAAATAGTGGGTTATCAATTACATTGCGTTTGCAATTATACAGTGTGGTCTAAAGGATGCGCACCAGCTCCCCAAACATGACAGACACTGATACAAGTTTCAGCACAACACAGACTTTTATTTTGCTGTGGGAAACCCTTCTCAAGTTTCCCACACAGTAAGCACAGTACAACACAAATAGAACACAGTAATGACTTTTTCTTCTTTCTTTATCTCTCTCTCTTTCTCTCTTCACCTCCACTCATCCTCTGGCAAGCATCATTCTCTCCACCCGACTTCCTTAAGTATCAAAAAGATATATATCAGGGAAAACAGAGTTTTTTTAAAATAAGTACAGTACACATACAGTATGTGTATTAACAATATTCACACACATTTACATTTATATTTATATTTGCTTAGCAGATGCTTTTATCCAAATCCACTTACAAAAGGGGTCAACATAATTGAGTAAACACCAGTCTGTGGGACTCTTTGGAACAATGTTACAAAACAAGAATACAAAATTGATCACTTCAAGTGAAGAGCTCATAACAAAATACTTGGGAGTTAATAGGCTGCAAAATCTAATTGCTAATATCAGTTAGACAAATTCACTAAACAACAAGTCTTCAACCACAAGCATTACCTGGTAGGTAACCACCCATACAATCAGATGGTGATTCAGACGATGAATGTCATGAATGTAATTACCCCGATCTACATGCTGTCAAATAGACGAACCACAAGCCGTGGCGCATCGTAAAGAGGCTTCGCCGCTGACGTCTGAGGTTCGATCTCCGAGAGGGGGTGCAGTGAGTGTGTAGGCCTGATGAGCCCAGAATTAGGGCGAAACTAGTGTCACATACTCTTTGCATTATTTGACAGTAAAACTATGCAGCATTCTATGATTTGCTTCTCGCAACTGAAGAGGGCACCGTGGCGGACTTTTGCCAACTTGCAGGCCAACCACAAGCGTTACCTGGTAGGTAACCACCCATACAATCAGATTGTGATTCAGACTACGAATGTCATGAATATATATTATATATGCATGAGTGGGCAAAAGTAGGTTTACAGTTATGAGTATGCGAAACAGTTTATTCATGTATTCATATTTATTTATTAATGATTGCATTATTTATTTGTGCCATTGTGACATTCCTTCGAGTTAATAAATGTAATAAAGCTATTGTAATAATCATAACCTGCATGTCTTCTTCCATACAACCGTAAAACTACTTCTGCCCACTTCTGTATAAAAGCTGAGAGAATAAGAGAGATTAGTACAAATATATATGAACCGGTGTGCCAAAGACTCTGTGGTCATCGCCACTGACATGAGACCATTCCATCTGTGGGCATATTCAGCCACTCTTCCCACGCAGGACAACTTTAAAGACACTAATTACCGCAACACGCGCATGATGTTCATGTTACATGAAACTGCAATTAACAAAGCGTGCAAGCTTCCAAATCGGTGATCGAATTATGAACGTTGGGCTCTGTTCAACACGGCACACAGGATATCACATACATATGTAGCGCTTCTTTTACCTGAAGTGACGTTATTAAATAAATTCCAGGTCCTCTTGGACACTTTTTCGCCTCAGCGACAGCTGCAGTGAACCGAGCAGAGTATTGGAGTGCTCATTGCACAGCACGGAGCGCAGCGGCCCCCTTTGTGCATTAAAAAGAGTAGGAGGGGGCGAAGAGGCGAGGCAGCGTTGAGCGGTGTATTAGTTAAATTCGCGAAAGGGGGCTCTGCTGTCCTGTTTAAAGTAGCAAGGCTCCGTGTCTGGTGCGCGAAGCGGCACTGAGGTTTGCTGATAATCTTGGGATTTCGTCCAAACGCGTGGCGGAAAGGACAGAAAAAGCGATTCTCTGCCATCCTTTTATGTTTTTTTGCTTCTACTTCACACTGAGAGGCAGATATATTTTAGGGGGAAAAAAGTTTTCGTTGTTTTTTTTCTGGACCCAAAACAAGCCTGGATAGAGAAAGCGAGCGCTCCACTGGGCTGCTGCTTTCTGTGATTTGCACAAAGCCTAGTCAGCAAGCTAAAGAACGAACTAAAGGAAAAAAGAAGCGCTCATTTACAGATGGAAAAGTCTGAGCCTTTGGGGGGAAACGACTCGCGATGAGTGGAGGTTTTTCAAAGTAGGACTACTTTTGTGATGTGATTTTGATCTCCCCGATTCCCGTGAAGTTTGGTTTTCGCCCGTTTGCAAAGTGGGACCTTTTGCAGCGTGAAACTAAATTTGCAGGCGCTTATTTGATATCGGAGACTTTTAATGGATTCAATGTTAAGGAGTTTACGTGCTGCCACTGCCTGAGCTGGATTACAGGAAATCTTTCAGCCCCCAGACAGCAATGGTAAATAGGTTTCAGTGTTTTGCTTCCTTCCTTCATAGACCCCACTGTCTGGAGAGGTATTTCTGCATTTTTGTTTAAATATTTTCATGTTGCTTTTTAAAAAATTACAATACTTCAGCTTGGTTTTAAAAAGACTGGGTCATTTCTTACACAGTTTGGGGAAGTGTTGTTCTCTTTTAATTTAGGATGCACTACTGAACACTACAATTGGATTTTTTAAAATCATTTTAACCAAAGGAACTGTAAACTAATGTTTGCTCACTCCCATTGCTATTTTGACCAATGAAATGATGCAGACACTGGTGCTTCACGCAGCTGTGCTGCTAACCTTGTGGGCAGTGTTAGGCTCTGAAGGGTCTCCAGACAATGTAGAGAGCCACCAGCTCAGAAAGCGGACTTTTGTAAGGGCTAGGATAAACAGACCGGCATCACAAATGAAATCCTCCATAAATCAGGAAGGAGCCTCCTCAAGAGGCGTTCAGCAAGTTAGAGAATTTCAGAAAGATGAGGGTGCAAAGCTTCAAAGACAAGGGCAGAACAGACGGAGCATGCCAAGTCGGACCCCGGTGTCAAGTGCAGCCCTTGCAAGGATGCCCCAAGATCAGAGTACTGCCGGGGCTCGATCCAGACTGGTAAGAGTGCCTTCGGGCTCTGGCTCTCCTAATGTTTTGGCAAGTTTTGCTGGCAAGAACCGGATCTTGATTATCACAGCCCCTCACTCCTCGGAAGGATACTATCGTCTCATGATGAGTCTTCTGAAGCCAGACGTCTATTGTGAACTGGCTGAGAGACATGTACACCAGATTGTGATGTTTCATGAGGAAGGAGAGATGGGAGGTGTGGTGCGAAAGATCACTAATGAGGGAAAGATTAATGAGGAGCCTCTGGACCCAGCTCTTGTCCCAAAGCTGATGAACTTTTTAAAGCTGGAAAAGGGCAAATTCGGGATGGTGCTGCTGCGGAAGACTTTACAGGTGGAAGAGAGGTACCCTTACCCAGTTAGGCTGGAGGCTGTGTATGAAGTGATTGATCAAGCTCCCATTAGGAAAATTGAGAAGATGAGACAGAAGGGATTTATTCAAAAGTGCAAAGCAGCTGGAGTGGAAGGACAGGTGGTAGGTGGTAGTGTGTCTGTGGATGACAGGGTAACTATTGAAGCAGCAGCTGTGAAGCCTACCATCAAACCTGAGAACAAAGAGGAGAAAGTGTTCAGAAAGAACACAACTGTAAAAAAGCCAATTCAGACTACTAGTGCTCCTACAAGCACAAGACCCCCCACAACACGGACTACAACTACAAGGCCCACGACAACCACTACCACTACCACCCCAGCTCCTCCCACAACTACCTTAGGAACCACACAGTTTGTGACTACTACCACTAAAGCTACAACTACAACTGCTGCCCCAACCACTCAAAGGACTTGGCCTACTAAGGCACACACAACCGTTCAGTGGCTGCCTGCACGTCACCGTCCTTCTTTCAATGGTGATTTTAGAACAACTGTGGAGCCTGTTTATTTCCCTCCCTCTCGATATGATGATCACAGGGACAAGCTGCATAATGTGGCCAAAAAAAATAAAAACCCTCCACCTGTGAAACCTACTACTCCATCGAATTACTATACTAATGCATATGTTGGCCGTAATGGAGACAATCGCACTGACAGAAAGGAATTTGGGCAAAAAGAAGTAGGTGTTACTCCAACACAGCAAAAACCCACCAAGACCAGATCCACCAAGAACAAAACCACAACCAAGATTCTGAGCAATGAATATGAGGACAAGTATGATGCCGGAAAGCCAACTGGGGGTCACCCTGAAGAGGATATTGAGGAAAACCTTGAGCAGAAGAAAGGCAAGGGAAAAGCTGATAAAGGTGAAAAAAATGAAAAGAAAAAAAGGAAAGGTGACAAGACAGAAAAGTCTAACAAGAAATACAAGGCTGAAAAGAAGGGAAAAGGGGCCAAGGAAGGCAAGAACGAGAACCGCAACAAGAAGAATAGCAAGAAAACCAACAAGCACCAAGAAAAAGAGGAGTATGAAAAACCAGCAAAAAAGCCACCAGCATCCCGCAGCTCTTTATCTTTGTTCTTGGATTACTTTGAAAATCACCGCCGCCTCATTGTAAGTATCATCACCTTAACAGTTTCACTGGTGTGTTTTTGTTATTGATGATTAGGCAAGCTCAACAAAGTAATTCATATAATCATTGAATTTAGTGGACACATTTACTTAATGCAGTACATAAGAACATTTATTTATGTACTACTGGATCTCAGGCCAGTTAAATTACTTGTTAAGGGCCACACAGTGAGCAGTAAAACCAGCCACAGTGGGGTTCAAAGTCCAGCACTCTTCCCAATAGGCCACACTGCCTGACTATAAAGACTTTCAAGACTTTTAAGAATCTTGCCATTATTTACATACAGAATAAACACCCATCCATCCTCCCCTTATATCCAGGTTCAAAACCGCATAAGCAAGGGCTATGGAGGAAGGAGATCATCAGACAGCATAAGGCGCAAAACTGGATGGGACAATCGTGCATTCTACATCACACCCATGCATATATCCTCACTCATTCAAATTGAAGTGTCCAGTTAACCTAACCTGCATATACATGGAAGAGAATAAACACAACAGATTTATAAGGAGCAATACAATAGTTAACTGTGCCGTGTTTTATAAAAAATATATATACATGCTTTCTCAAACTCAGCTAGTGTATTTTAGGGTACACACATACCAACACTCAGTGACACTGGGACCAGTTTAGAGTCATCAGTTAACCTACCATGAATGTTTCTGGGATGTGGGAGAGAGGCCAGAACAGACATGGGGAGAACATTAAACTCCAACACAGACAACAGCCAGGTGAATTATTTGAATCATTGGTGCTGGATCCATACAGTGTATGGTGAAAGTGATAGTGATGTGAATTACTTAACATTTATGGTCTTTACTTTGAAACAACAAATGAAGGTTGCCTTTTTTGGGTAGAAAATGCAGGCTTTTTAGAAGGAAGAAAATAAGAGTTATGAACAGTCATTGGCCATATTTACATGCACCTCAACAACCTAGTTATTCACAGAAGCCTGTTTTTCAAAATGTCACCTAAACCCTTACTCCAGTTAGAGAAATTGGGAAATTGGCCTCTGAGAAATCTTTTAAATGGAGGAAAATGTCTCCGCAAATAACCCTATTACAGTATGTGGCCATGTAAACCCTTACCCAGGCTACTGTTAAGACTTTTAAAGTTTGTGCATATCCATTGCACAGTTTGTCATCTTTCGCATGTATTTGCTTTGCACATGCTTTCAGTAGCTGGGTAGAACTGTCCACAGGCAATCGTATTACTCCTTCTCCTAACTGAAATAATCTGTCTCTATATTTCAGAAATCAATGACTTTATGTTGATGTGATGAATGTACAGTGCTAAATGCAGCAATACAATATCGAGTGCAGTGGGGTAACACGTTAGAAGCAACATGCATTATGTAGTCTGATTACTTTTTAAAGTAACGAGCAACCTAATGCAATACCTCCATCCATCCATCCATCCATTTTCCAACCCGCTGAATCCGAACACAGGGTCACGGGGATCTGCTAATGCAATACCTACTGTATCCTTTTATAGAAAAAATACCTGCATTATTATTATTCTAGCAGACCTGGGTATGAGGCAAGAAGGGCACGTAACAGGTCTTTTACAGGGTTCAATAGGACAGCCTAGCAGAGAAGAGTGTGCTGTGTGAAATCTGGGAACAGAAACCTATAAATAATGTGTCTTTTTGATTAAACATATTCATAAGCAATAAGAAAATGACCACAGGCATCATGCTTATTTTCTGATTCACGGTGGCCGATGATGATGTTGAACTTTTTTTTGTATGGGTTAATGCGGAGCGTTTTGACAAAATAGAAGATAATTACTTTTCTCATGTAAATGTGGATTTTTAAGAAAACAGATTTTTGTCCTAACTGGGTCACGTGTGTGCATGTAAATGCACTTATTGATAACCTGTTTAAACAGTTAGTGTACAAATGCTGGAATTCCACCGAGACTTAAATTAAAGTTTTTCTAGAAAGCAATCAGCAAGGTGGTTTTCTAATCGCAACTAATGGTGCACTGCTCATGCAAACTTTTCTGAGTGGTAATCAGCTTTTAGACCATATAATGGTATGCCTATACTTTGAAACAAAATTCAAAACTGTCAGGGCGAAAACAGTAATCAGACACTTTAACAAGCCCTAATGAAGAATATCAAGTGTCAGTTACTGTTGACAGACTTAAATGTTCATTTGTTTTTGAAGTCCCTTAGGCTAGGTCATATTTATTATTATTATTTACTTATTTGGCTGACTCCTTTATTCAAGGCAACATACAACATTTAAAATATAATTGGTTACATTTCTTATGTTTTTCCATTTGGAGCACATGCAGGTGAAGTGGTCACACAGTCTCAGAAGTGGGATTTGAACTTACAATCTCAAGGTCTGAAGCTCAAAGCCTTAACCACTATGCTCCACTGCCAACTCATTGTTACTGAGAATCATCTCCCATTCCACCAACATCAGTCACTCCCCATTAGGTGTGGCATTAGTTCATTGCAGGAAACACTCCATAACATGGGGATGAATAAGAGTCTTCAGTTAACATGGCACATCCATGTTTGGGATAAAAGGGAAAAAGATTTACAGATAATATACTATATTAATACAGTGGTGTGAAAAACTATTTGCCCTCTTCCTGATTTCTTATTCTTTTGCATGTTTGTCACACAAAAAGTTTCTGATCATCAAACACATTTAACCATTAGTCAAATATAACACAAGTAAACACAAAATGCAGTTTGTAAATGGTGGTTTTTATTATTTAGGGAGAAAAAAAAATCCAAACCTACATGGCCCTGTGTGAAAAAGTAATTGCCCCCTGAACCTAATAACTGGTTGGGCCACCCTTAGCAGCAATAACTGCAATCAAGCGTTTGCGATAACTTGCAATGAGTCTTTTACAGCGCTCTGGAGGAATTTTGGCCCACTCATCTTTGCAAAATTGTTGTAATTCAGCTTTATTTGAGGGTTTTCTAGCATGAACCGCCTTTTTAAGGCCATGCCATAGCATCTCAATTGGATTCAGGTCAGGACTTTGACTAGGCCACTCCAGAGTCGTCTTTTTGTTTTTCTTCAGCCATTCAGAGGTGGATTTGCTGGTGTGTTTTGGGTCATTGTCCTGTTGCAGCACCCAAGATCGCTTCAGCTTGAGTTGATGAGCAGATGGCTGGACATTCTCCTTCAGGATTTTTTGGTAGACAGTAGAATTCATGGTTCCATCTATCACAGCAAGCCTTCCAGGTCCTGAAGCAGCAAAACAACCCCAGACCATCACACTACCACCACCATATTTTACTGTTGGTATGATGTTCTTTTTCTGAAATGCTGTGTTCCTTTTACGCCAGATGTAACGGGACATTTGCCTTCCAAAAAGTTCAACTTTTGTCTCATCAGTCCACAAGGTATTTTCCCAAAAGTCTTGGCAATCATTGAGATGTTTCTTAGCAAAATTGAGACGAGCCCTAATGTTCTTTTTGCTTAACAGTGGTTTGCGTCTTGGAAATCTGCCATGCAGGCCGTTTTTGCCCAGTCTCTTTCTTATGGTGGAGTCGTGAACACTGACCTTAATTGAGGCAAATGAGGCCTGCAGTTCTTTAGACATTGTCCTGGGGTCTTTTGTGACCTCTCGGATGAGTCGTCTCTGCGCTCTTGGGGTAATTTTGATCGGCCGGCCACTCCTGGGAAGGTTCACCACTGTTCCATGTTTTTGCCATTTGTGGATAATGGCTCTCACTGTGGTTCGCTGGAGTCCCAAAGCTTTAGAAATGGCTTTATAACCTTTACCAGACTGATAGATCTCAATTACTTCTGTTCTCATTTGTTCCTGAATTTCTTTGGATCTTGGCATGATGTCTATCTTTTGAGGTGCTTTTGGTCTACTTCTCTGTGTCAGGCAGCTCCTATTTAAGTGATTTCTTGATTGAAACAGGTGTGGCAGTAATCAGGGCCTGGGGGTGGCTACGGAAATTGAACTCAAGTGTGATACACCACAGTTAGGTTATTTTTTAACAAGGGGGCAATTACTTTTTCACACAGGGCCATGTAGGTTTGGATTTTTTTTCTCCCTAAATAATAAAAACCATCATTTAAAAACTGCATTTTGTGTTTACTTGTGTTATATTTGACTAATGGTTAAATGTGTTTGATGATCAGAAACATTTTGTGTGACAAACATGCAAAAGAATAAGAAATCAGGAAGGGGGCAAATAGTTTTTCACACCACTGTATATTGTCAAGCCTTAAACATGAGATTTTTAGCAACTTTGAAAATAATTAATCTTCTTCTTCTTCATTCAGCTGCTCCTGTTAGGGGTCGCCACAGCAGATCATCTTCTTCCATATCTTTCTGTCCTCTGCATCTTGTTCTGTTACACCCATCACCTGCATGTCCTCTCTCACCACATCCATGAACCTCCTCTTAGGCCTTCCTCTTCTCCTCTTACCTGGCAGCTCTATTCTTAGCATCCTTCTCCAGATATACTCAGCATCTCTCCTCTGCACATGTCCAAACCAACGCAATCTCGCCTCTCTGACTTTGTCTCCCAACTGTCCAACGTGAGCTGACCCTCTAATGTACTCATTTCTAATCCTGTCCATCCTTGTCACACCCAATACAAATCTTAGCATCTTTAACTCTGCTACCTCCAGCTCTGTCTCCTGCTTTCTGGTCAGTGCCACTGTCTCCAACCCATTTAACATAGCTGGTCTCACTACCATCCTGTAGACCTCCCCTTTCATTTTGCTGATACCCATCTGTCACAAATCACTCCTGACATTCTTCTCCACCCATTCCACCCTGCCTGCACTCTCTTTTTCACTTCTCTTCCATAATCCCCATTACTCTGTACTGTACTGTTTGAAAATAATTAATACAGTTATTTAAAGCAATTGAGTTAATTATCTTGACAAATTACTATATGCCAGTTTGGAAATCCTAAGGAAAAAATGTCAGATTCATCCTATAAGACTGAGCATTATGTCTCTTCAGTAGAGACTAAAGGAGCCGAATATTTCTCCCCACAAACAGATGCAATTGAAATTTTTTTAAATGATGAAGGGAAACGACAAAATCAAACTGTCTAGAATCTGTACACACTCCCCCATAAGTCTGTCTTCCATAATTGTATACAGTGTAACAGTTTTCATGTGGATAGACATGAAAATGCTCTATATTTCAGTAAAAATTTAAAAAACTCATTGATGTATTAGAAACAGATTTTGATTCTGCAATACAGAACCTTGTTGATTCCAGAAGCATAAATGGCTACAAATATCTAGTAAGAGTTCATAATGCTCTCTTTTGTTATAACTATAGGATACATAACAGAAAACTCTTAACACATGTACTGCTAACCACGTTACCTTCTTTGCACACTTTTTAAATTCTGCCTTTCCATTGTGGCGTTCCCTACTTTAAGCCCATCCTTAAATGGGCCTCATCCTCAAAGTCACCTAAAAAGACTGCCTGGAGCCACTTTCCCACTCCCTTCTGGAACTGTCTATATCTTCCTAGCTGGTCTATCTGAAAATTGCAGCTTGGCCATCTTATAACAGTAGGTGGTTCGCTTTGTTCGGACTGCCAATATACCTTTGGCATGCAGAAATTGACACAACAGAATAGTTTTAAACTCAGTGGCAGGCTGTCTTCTGCCAGCAAAAATAAGGTATTTACAGTCCAAAAAATGTTGGCCTTTTTAGGTTTGCAAGCCAGCATAATTGGTCAGAATCTTTCATTTTTTTATTTTTGGTTTTATTGATTATGACATTTTCTGTATTATTATTATTAATAATTTCCCTTTCATTTATCACATAAACTGCTTAGTAATTTAGAAACTAGCATCTGTCAGTCTCTATGTGATAGAGTGGTATAGCGGTTAAGGCTTTGAATTTCATGAGCAAGTCACTTCACCTGCTTATGCTGTAATTGGCGGAAAAAAACAAAAAAAAATGAGATGTAACCTGTGGCTTTTCAAATGTTATAAGCAACCTTGGACAAAGATGTCACCCAAAAAATAATATACTTTGTAAACAATGTTTATGTGGTTTGGCAATCATCTTGAGTTTTTTTTTTACATTAAGTGGTAAAGACTGCCCTATAGTCTCTTACAAAATCAGTGGGAAAATATGATTTCCATAAAGAGGATTAGTTGGATTGCTGTAACAGATCTTGTAGAAAATGGCTCTGCATCAGCTCTTCTATGTCTTGTCTGTAGGTATCTCAGTGTAGTTTACCTTTTTAACACTTTCTTAAGCGTACTTAAGAACATGATTAAAAGATGAAAGAAGTGCCAATAATGCTCGCTCCATTACATATGTTGGTCAGCTGTATGTTCATAAAAATGAGTACATGTTTAGTACATGGCTCATAGCTGCAGTGGAAAATTTTATTTGGGCAATCTTTGATATATAGTGTGGGGGACAACATGCTAGATCCAATGTCCCAGCCGAAATTGGTTTGGGGTCCTTACTTGGACGGGATGCCCATAATATGGAAGGACAGGGGAGAGCAACAGCTCTTACTTATTGTCTACCCTCATACACTGGATGGTAGAAGCCCTGGATATTGGTACCCATTTAGACACCTGGAGGGAATACCAGGAATTGTAGTCCCTGTAGCACAGTCCTGCTGGGGTCCTTTTTGGGCATGGTGCAGGGTTACACTCTTTACTATTTGGGACTTCCGTACCCCTGTGCCAGAAGTACTCTCAGGTCCTCCATAGAAGAGACCGCATTGCTTTGTCTAGGTGAGTCAGGGCCGGGAGCAGAGACAGACAACACTGGCCTTGGAGGAGTAGCAGTGTGGTGAAGGGAGAGAGGAAAGAAAGAACAAGAGACCACTTGTATGTCTGTTTTATACTAGGTATTTGTAATAAAAACCCCTTTATTTGAACCAGGGACTGTGTTTTTGCATTTCTGTTTGGAGCTCAGTGGCATCTAGCCTTCACAATAAGTATATAACTGTCCATACACATGAGAAGGGTTCAGAGAAGAGCAATGTTTTAACAACCATAGTCTGTCCTATAACCTACTGCAGTCCTAAATCAATATTGTAAGAAAAAAACATTTAGCAAGCTTTAACTGAAGCTTTAAACATAAATAAAACTGAAATTATGTATTGGAGAAAGGCATTGTGGGAATATCGTTACAGTTGCTGCTGCTACTTCACAGTTCCATAGGTTCAATTCCTGGACCAGGTCACCATCTGTACACAGATGCATGCCCATTCTGCACATTTTCCATGTGTTTAAATTTCAATTAATCCCACTTTCCTTTCACACCCCAAAGGTGTGGGGTCACTTCATAGCTGGAAGTTGACCTGGTAAGAGTAAGTGAACAGTTGTGTATGGTTGTGCCTAGTGACTGACTTGGCTTTCGGTCCAGGTTTAGATCATGACTTATACCAATCTGCTGTTGGGATAGGCTTTGGCCCCTACAATATAAAAGGTGTGTTCAAAATGGAATGAATAGTTTTGTTTCTTGTAGACTTTCAGTTTCTCAATCGCACTATTAGAAACCATATACCAAAAATACATCTGCTTTAAAGGTATTCCTTACAGATCACAATACACAATAAAAATCATGGCCCTGGGATATATGCTTTATATGAGCTCTTGATCTTGCCTTTTTGTGAATACAGGAGTAATAGAAGATAATGACGTTGTGCAGTTCCATCTTTGAAAGGTGACAAAGTTTACTTGATGCACATAGTTTCTGCCATACTTTATATTTCATTTACTGCAGCAATCATGATACGCCTTTCAAATCCAGTAGCTAAGCTTGATCCTGTTTACTGAAATAGGCTCAGTGGGTTTAAGCTGCACTTCTGATTTTACCATTGTAATTGAAAGATGATTTTAGCATGTTAAATTATTGTTATGTCAATACATACAAAATCCATCAATTTTCAGATCACCTTTCTTCCGATATCAGACATGGGGATCTGAGTCCTTGCCTTCAGGATCAGCACAAAATGGGAACCATTCCAGTCAGGTACATGGTATATTCTCTCACCCATATTTATTCACCCATAATAAAAATGTCACAATTATCACTCCTATATCTCTGTGTACACAATCATAAGCCAGTTTTGGTCATCTATTGCAGATACCATACTCATAACAGTTAATCAGCATCAGTTTCTCCATAATAAGTTCAGGTCAGGCCTTCTCTGTTGTATTTTACACACCATTACAGTTACCTGCACACATTAGTTAATTAGTTATGACCAGGTCTCCCCCCACAGTTCCTGTCACAATACTGTAAAGCCATCTGAGTTTCAGTTATATTTTAGAATGTAACAATAATAGACAGTAAATGGAGGAGTGATTTAAATGCGACTGGGTAGACTTGATGGTATACTGCTGCTTCAGAACTAGAGGATTTGGGGTTCATTGTCTGGACTGACCACTGTCTGATTGCATGATATTCCCATGTCTATCTGGGTTTCCCAGAGACACTCCAGTTTCCTCCCACATCCAGATTAGGTTATCTAGTAGTTTGGAGTGACCGGGTGAGAGTATCCCCCCACAAATGAACCAAAGTGCCATCTGGGTTTGCTGCTGGGATAGACAACCACCCTGTGACCATGTAATGAAACGATACATGAATGAGTGGTACAGATTTACATACAGTGTGACAACAGCGTTACTGTGCTGGCATAAAGATCCGAAACAGAACACTACCACATAACTTTTATAACATTTGAATTTTTCCTTTTAATTCTTTCTCAGATCAGGATACTGCTAACTCTAAAAGCTAATGTTGAACATTTTTGTTACTGGCACTCTGAAAATTAGTAGTGATTTGTCATTGCATTAGAATTTAATTAAAGCAGATAATTTCACAGAAATTTAGAAATTTGTTTCTAACAGATAGAGATAGTGCCCCCTTATTTTGACAAATCTGGTTCTTTGTACAGAAACTGTCTTCTTAGAAATGTACACTTGAGCTCTGAGAATTCTCTACTTTTTACACTTTGGCACCTCAAAGAGAAGTCTGACATTTGTGGACTTTGAATAAGAAACAAATTCCTAAGAATTCACAGTTTATGTTGGAAAAAGTTAATATGAAGAGTTTTATATTTCTTAATGTATCTTTTATGACATCTTTGGTTAGTTTAGTATGGAGATGATTTAACCATTTTTTCAAGACACTAGGTTCTTTTCTTTTATAATATAAAAGCTTTACTTCATTGTCATTGTCCTTAAGATATCACTTTATGTGTCTTTTGTCGCTTTTCCAGTAGTTTTTAGCTCTGTCCTAGCACTGAAGGGGCTGACCTCAGATAGTCCTGACTGCTGGCTAAATTTATTACACGAGGCAAACATGAATGAATGAAGCATGTTGCCAAGCAATCAACCCTTGGAATGCAAAGCTCAGCTCAGCAGTTTATTTGCCTCATTTAATTTATTTGTGGACATTTTCAGACTCTTCTCCTGGTGTGCGTGCCAGTTGTAGATGAGCAACACCCATAGATTCCCTTTATTTACAAAGACACTAAAGCAGGGTTTACAAATTTACAATCAGATATTCTGTGTCAGTCTCTCATTGACTGAGTATAATGTCGTGATTAACTATTAGAGTAAATTTGAAAACTATTTTCAGAATTTAAGATCAATTAAAGGTTGACTGGGATGGAATTTAGAGTGATTAGTAGGCTTAGCATATTTTTGGGATGATGTCTGAGTCTAGAATGGAAAGGTAGACACGTGAGCTGCTTTAATTGCAGGATGTTAATGCCATATCACTGCGACAGGCACAGGTACTTGTATACTTAACATGTCTTTGATTAATGTATTTGGTAAATTGGATTTATCCTTTACAAAGTTTATTATTCTAATTATGATTACATTTTTTAAAGCATATGTTGACAGCATTGGGTACAAAGCACGGACCAACCCTTTTCAGGGTAGCAGTCCATTACACGGCTCACTGACACATTTACACAGACCCAATTTAGAATTTGCAGTTAAGCTACCATGTATGTCTTTGAGAATGTGGGTGGAAAGCTGGATTAACTGCAGGAACATGCAGACTCCACATACCCATTGGAGAGATACAGGATTCAAACTTGGGAAACTGTGCCACCCTAATTCATATTTAAGCACTTAAAAAACAAGCTTTTTAGGTAGTCAAAGCAGTCAGGGTCTTGATATGTTCAGTGTTCAGATGGAAGATTTATGCCAAAAGAACATTAGTCCAAGGATGAACTTCATTGAACATTCCTGCACAGTTTATAGTTATATAGGGTTGTTTTTGAAGTGTTTATGCCAGTTTTGAAAATTGTTTACTTCTTTAAGATTTTGTTTTGATAACTCCTTAGAATTTGTGAACACAAAGTACATCTCAGGAGCCCAGTCTGGACAGTACACCAACACAGTCATGCAAGCACTTATGTTCACTGCAGGACAATTTAGACACACCACCAACCTAAGGGTGGTATCTTTGGGATACAGGAGCTCTGTACACTCGGAACACATGCAAAATCCGTGCAGGCAGCAACCAAATGTAAAACCAGACTGTGGGTCAATGCAAATGCTAAATATTGCACCACCGCGTCATAAAAAAAGCATTTTTGTGAGCAAAAATAAAGCTCTGCATGACAAGGAAATAACCTATTAAGCACATGGTGGTTACACAGGAATGTGAGATGAATAAACTCAGTTGCCTTTACAAATTGTGAGTTGTGCAAGAGATGTGAGGTGTTTCAATACACAATTTTTTTCATTCATTTGAATGCTTTTTCATGAGTGTCACATAGATTTTAATATTGCTGTGTGCCCTTGTTGACTAACAATGTTTAAAGTAAGTAAGAATCTGATGGACAGTAACTTCAGAAAAAGTGGTGGTTTTAATTGGAGTTTATATATTATCATATAACCAAGTAAATTATCTAGACCTGGGATCTTAGGAATGACACACCGTTAACTACAAATTGCATATATAGATGCAGATCATTCAGGAAAATGAAGAACAAATTACCTTCCATCCATCCATCCACTCATTCATTTCAGTTCTGGGTTTTGGGGTAACTTACTTGGCAACACTGCACAACAAGCAGGAATAAATCCTGAATGGGGCTCCAGTTCATCACAGAATACTCTAATGGACACACTCACACTCATAGATTTACTCGTACTTGGCCAGTTTAGGGCTGGCATCAAAGTGAACAATAACTAACAAATTTATTTGCCTAGATTATTCATTTTTTTGTAAGATTTATAAGTTCACTAAGGACTACGCTGTGCTGCCTGAAATAAGAAACAATCGATTTGATCATGGTTTTCAGTACAAAACAACCTCACATTTCAAGTTCAGCATTACTGTAACACAAAATGTTAAGTGACCATGAAGAGCACCACATCAGATAGGTATTCTATGATGGCTTGTCACAATGTGTTCTGCTACTACCATGGTGTTGCTCATTTGAACCCCCCAAATCATTGTCACTGTTTGTCAGAACCTTCTTGTAATCAGCATTGCCATTCTGCTATGTCCTGCAATATCTTGTGTAGACTCAAAAATATATCAGACTCGATGAAATATTTGTGCAAATAACAAACAGCTATTATAGGTGTGCTGTAGCAGCAGTAAGGGAACATTGAGCTGAACCGATTCTTCTGCACTTTAGTGGCAAACAGTAATTTGAATATCTGGGTGTTCAGATATCCCATGCTATTTTTTATGCAGATTGCACCATTGCTTGTGGTTGTAACATTTCTTTACAAGACACATTTTAATGTTACATTCCAAAAGCTAGATCATTAACAGTACCATGTAACCTTTTAGAATTTACGTGATGAAATGGTATGCCCATGCAGTGTTTACTGATGTATAGTAGAGTACAAACCTTTACAGCCAGTAGGGAGAACACTGGTACACTTTTTTCAGTATCAAGTACTAATATGGTTAAAATGTTATTATTTAAAATACCTACTTGATTCTGCCCCACTATTAAAGGTATTGTGATGTTCTGGCAAAATTTTTCGGTAAAAAAGCAAGGAAACAAGTAAATAGATGGTTCTCAGGTAGACAATAAAAGTTAATAAATATCAATAATAGGTGTCTTATTTTTAAAGAAGAAATAATTGCTTGTGAATTTTTGCCAACATTTCAAGCAGGATTTAGCAGTTCTGTTTATAAATTGAATGTGCCTTGGATTAGGGAAATCTGATAAAAATCAGAAACAGCCAATGTTTAGGTAAAAATTCTAATACAAATCTTTGTTTTTTTTCAGTCATCACAATTTGTTCTTCAATGTCCATAGTGATAGTGTTAATATTATTAACAAAGTCTTATGACATCACATGATGATGACAGAAGCTGCATATAAGGGCATGAAGTTTGAACACAGAGGGCATTAGCTGAACAATTGAGTTCAAGATTCGCTTTGCAGAAGAAACCCAGAGCCACACATCTGATTAAATGCAGTAATAGTACATTTTAATTATTGTACTTTAATTTAGGGGCACAGTGCTGCACAGATAATCTTTGGATGTTTGAATTGCAATTGGAATTTAACAACCCTATACTGAATAACATCATTATTTAGTAAAACACATACCATACTAAAATTGTCATGGATCCATGGCAGCTTCAAAATAGAATTTTTAAGGCAAAGATGGATATTTATACTGTGGAATGAATAGGGCGAGAAGGGAGGGTTTGGTGCTTGTGTTAGTGTTAGTTAAGTATTTCGAAAAAAAATATGTTTGGGATTTTGTGAGCATATGACTGGATACCATATATTTGGATTTTGCCACACGAGGAATTTGAGATTTTTCTGTGGATGTTTTGATATTGTTTGCTGTTAAACAAGTTGGGTCCTCATTGAAGCCCATTATGTCAGGAATTGTGTTATCCCTGTTCTCAGTAGAATACATGAGACAAACATTTTTCTCGGTTATTACTAATATCAATGTAGGGTGAGTAACAGTTACAAATATTATTTTTGAGTGGAGAATTGCATTTGAGGCAAACTTCTACTTCTTCTTGTCAGTAATAATTAATTAATGTGAATTTCCCCTTGGGATTAATAAAGTATCTATCTATCTATCTATCTATCTATCTATCTATCTATCTATCTATCTATCTATCTATCTATCTATCTATCTATCTATCTATCTATCTATCTATCTATCTATCTATCTATCTATCTATCTATCTATCTATCTATCTATCTATCTATCTATCTATCTATCTATCTATCTATCTATCTATCTATCTATCTATCTATCTATCTATCTATCTTGTACTTAGTAAACTGTAAACATTCACAGTGCAGGATGGATAAAGTAACAGTATGTGAACCTCTCAACTCAGTTAGATGAGGCTGAAGGTGCCTTATCCTATAAAAAGGGCATCCATAGTTTGGTTTCTGACAGAGTCTGCTCTTTTAAATATGTTCAAGTGAACACTATCTTGATCAAATAAATACCAGAGAACCAGAATTATACAATTGCATAAAGCTGGAAAAGGCTACAGAAGTATTTCAAAAGGACTGGGTGTACATCAAAACACAGCATAATAAATTATCTATAAACGGAGGACATTCTCTACTGCTGCAGTTTTCTCAAGGAGTTAACATCCTGCAAAAATCATGGTAAAAGTAGAGTATGCAATACTGAAAGAGGAGAAAAAGAACCTTAGGGTAAAAGAATAGAACCTGCAGAAATCTTTGTAAAGTCTATGTTCATGTTATCACAATAGGAAAAAACACTACTGAGGGAACCACTGCTCTGTTAAATTAACACTGGTGCACATTTCAGGTTTTCAGAAGAATGTCCTGGATATTCTTTAAAACCTCTGGGACAGTGTTCTGTGGATGGATAAAACGCAACTGCAATTATTTGGCAGAAACATATAGTCCTATGATTGAAAGGGAAACAACACAAAATCTCCTCTTAAATGTGAAATACAGTGGAGGGAATGTCATGGTGTGGGGCGTCTTTGCTGTCTAAAGGCCTGAAAAGCTTGCTAATATAATAGAAACAATAAATTCTAAATTGTATAAAGAATTTTTTTATCAGCACTCTGTCCCTGAAGCTTAATAGAAGTTGGGTGATGCAACAAAACAATGACCTGAAACACACAAGGACAAAAAACAACAACAGAATAGCATAAAAAATATTGTTCTAAAATGACCAAGTCACACTCCAGACCTCAACCCAATTGAGATGCTGTGGCATGACATAAAGAGAGATTTTCACACAAAGGATCTCAGAATTATCAATATGCTGAAGTAGTGTAAATGGTCTAAAATTCCTCTTACCTTTTGTGCCAGTCTGACCAGCAGCTACAGAAAACCTTTGGTGAAAACCTGACTTGTTGATAGAGCAGTTTTTTCGAGTTACTAAATACAGGGGTTCACATCTGATACTTTTCTCAGCCAGGACTGTAAATATGATATGTCATTTGTTTCTGTGCTATTAGTTTATATAGATTGTGTTTGCCAATTATTGTGACTTAAAGATCAGACCACATTTTTAGGATTAATTCATGTAGAAATCCATATAATTCCAAGAGATTACAAACGTTTCAAACAGTAAAACTGAAACTAATTTCCATGATTTTCATAAACAAATCATATCAATATAAATTCTTGTTGACATCATAATTCGGATATGACTAGTTTGTCAGTAAAGGAGAAGAGAATAAAAACTGGGAAAATAAACCACAGGGGGTCCACATTTAGTTAGCAAAGTAGGTAAGGTTAAAATTATGATGTCCCAGGTCAACTGGCAAGCTTTCTCTCCTTGGCATTCTGCAGTATCACGAGCATATGCTGAAATTCACGATAGTCTAAAATGAAATATAATGATAAGCAGAGGTTATTCTTTTCTATTGAGATGCTCTCAGTATCAAAGATGTCATATTCCATGTCCATTAGTAGCAGCTTGACAATGTAGCAGTGGCACCTGGCATTAAGTGACACTGAAGAACACACAGTGGAGAAACAAAACAGAAGAAGGCCAGTAATAGCTCTTAGTGATGGCCACACTTTTATTTTTGAGAAAGAAAAAAAATAAACAAAGTTGCAATATGAACAGCTAATTAGCAGCTCTCATCAGGGTATGCTAGACTTGAGTAGTGAGCTATCAGACTGGATTTAACTGCTGAGATTAGTAAAACACCACTTGCACAAGCAAACAGATCATTCTACATCTTTTAAACCCTGTAGCTGAAGTCTCAAATATCCACTGTGACAGATAAGGGCGCTGTTGCTCCCTTGAACCCTCAGACAATACGTCAGACACCAGATAAAAGTCCAAAATGTAATTTATTATAATAATAAATGTGCACAAAGCACCACCACTCCACACATCTCCAATAAACAATACACAATCAATAATCTTCCACTCCCAGACGCTTAGCCACCCTGCCTCCCAACTCAGCTCGTCTGTCTGGGATTTCCCACAGTCCTTTATAGTCCTCAACCCGGAAGTGCTTCTGCGCCCTCAGTCCATGTGATTATCCAACACTTCTGGGTCAGGTAAAAACTTCTTTTTTCTTCATCCCGGAAGTATATCATTTCTTCCGTTCCCGTGATTTGGAAATACTTCTGGGCTATACGGAAAATATAAATCCCTGTGCCTCCCTGCAGCGACTCTTAGCAGCCCCCATGGTATCCAGCTGGGCTGTGCATTAAAACTCCAATGTCCATGAAGCCCTGCTGGAATTCAGGGCACCTCCATGTTGCAGGGAGGGCTCCATCTGGCGGCCTGGGGGTATTGGCCGGGATGAACGGTCGTCCATATCCCACACCTCACTGTTAGAAAAAAAATTGAAAATCATATTGAACAGAGTATGTATACTATGAAAAGGTCTGATAAGTAATTAGGGCTTGAGTCATTTAAAGCCTTTTATGTTAGATGGAGAATTTTAAAACCAGCTATACATCAGTGTCAAAACTTATTCCAGGAGCAATATTATCATACTTGCTAGTTCTGAAAGTTATCCTTGAAGCAATATTTTATTTTAACTGTAAGCTATAAATAGAAAGATCAAAGCAGTCAGTAAGTAATGTTTTATAATAGTAAATTCAACTAGAATAAAATACATGTATTAAATTTTCCATTAGAAAATGTTATTTTTCTAGTGTTTTTTAAAAATAAAAAGTACATTTAGGAAGGTATGTAATGTGTGATAAAAGATAAACTTTTAAATACAAGTTAATATAATTTTAATATTGTGTCTTTTTTAGTGTGTTGCACTGACATTTTGTAATCTCTGTATTTTGCTACTGTGTTACTAAAATGTTCTGTACTATTGCTAGGGGCTGCTGTCCAGAAGGTACAATGCGCCATGCCACAAATACTAGGCACAGCATCTGAGATTACGGATTCTTCCTGTGAGCAACTTCAAACTAATGCTCTTGGTATTTTATGTATTGTGGTTAATGACTCACAGATTAAGGTGTTAAAAAATATTGTTGCATTCAGGGCAGGCATCGAGGTGATCACCTTCATACTGGTGTTCATTTTCTTGATTTATACATACCAACATAGATGAAGGGGAGTGAGAGGAAAGGAAGGTTGCAGGGTTTATGGCAGTCCTTGTGCAATACTAGAGAAAAATCGTGACAATTCCATGTTTCTGTAAGAAGATCGAATAAATTTCATACTACCTAAGTGCAAAATAACATCTTTGAGTGGCACTAAAATGAGAATAAGACCCTGGTATCTCTGTATTTAACTTGCCAGTCTGTTGGATAGCTTGCAGTGCTGACTGCCCTAATACAATGAAAAAATTCTATGAAGTATTAAGATTATCTCTACCCATTATTCCATTGCTATTTTATGCAAAGAATGCAACATAACCACCACCATGTAATTCACAGGGTGTCAGGTTTTAGGCGAGAGAACTGCTACAGAGAACTTTTTACATGCCAGAAGCAAAGGTGTACAGCAATATTTTCCAACCATTTTTCTGTGGTGCCACACTTTCTGTAACCCAAAAAATCCAAAGGCACACCACAATTCTACCAACCACAAAAGCATTAAATCTATGGACTTGCTAAACTGTCCGAAGGGGCTTGACTACCGGAGATACTGTAAAAAAAATCAGTTTAGAGATTAGCACTCGCAGACACAGCACTTAGTGAGCACTTGTATACCCACTGCCCCTTGACTCTGCGAGAGTCACTGGCAAGCACATTCCCTGGCAGCTGGACCCCCGACACATCTCCTGGCTGCTACAGTGCACTCTTATTGCTGTGTCTATAAAACGGCGATCGTGAAGCTGCTTTCATGTTGGCTTCTCCAGGAAGTCCTGTCCTTCTCAGACAGGTCTCAACCACCTGAAGAGTGTGTTTCTCTCAGGTCAGGGTCCAGGGGCACTACACGGTTACTTCAACAGTGCACCAGTTGAAAAACACTTGTGTAGAGTATAATTATCAAGTCATTGATGATGAACAACTGAGGATGGTATTTGTGCAATTTTAACATAATTTTAATGTACACCCGTTTAGGAGATGCTTATACATATGCTCGTACTTTCAGTTAACTCACTCTTTAGCAGTGCATTCTACAGTCATTTCGATCCTTTAGTTCAACTTTGACGCATCTTTGTTTTATATACTATGCCAATTTGAGAATTAACACAAGATTTTTTGTTGTTGTAATTGTTGCTTATAATACATTGGCCTCATTTTCTTATTGCCTTCTTTTCAACTTACTATTTAGCAAGGCATTCAATTTCAGGTTGTACTTACTCAAGCAGTATTTTGTTAAACGTTCAGGTTTAAGGTCATTGTTTAAGCTATGCCATTAATTGTTTTAAAATTCCTTTGTGTTGATTCAACATTATTTTTGTGATTCAGTGTGTATTTACTTCATGATTTAAGTACTTATTTTAAGATTACATGTTTTAATGTTAGATGTGATTAATCACAATTAGTTACATACAATAAATTGATACATTTTTTAATTGATCCCCAGCCCTACTTCTAACATCTCAATCTTGGTTACAAAATGTCTTCTAGTTAATGATTCTGGGAATACCTCATTTTTCAGTTTCACTTATGGTCAAGCTGTTTGGTTTTTGATATAGCTTCTATGATTGTAAGACATTGACTCTCATCACTGTACCTCTAACTCACATACATCTTCTGGTTTGGTTAACACTATTCTTGCAGTTGGTTACATTCCCTTTGCCAGAAAAGATCAACTAGAATTAAAACAGCAGGTAGATTTTGTCTATGATGTGGGCCAGACAATCTTTTTTGACTGGCATAACCCAGGCGTTCTTTAAATTTGTTTGCACACTTAATTATTCTAAATACATACCAAAAAAAATGCCATTTGGTATGAAGCAAAAGTATAGCTGAGTATCATCTGCAGGTGAGCGAAACTGAATATTGTGTTTTCCTGTCTCTCCCAGCAGTAACATGTAAAGTGAGAAATCACTTGGTCCCAGTACTGAGTCCTGAGGGACACCACCAGGGCTGTGGAGTTGGTACACAAAACCTTCCACTCCATCTCTGACTCTAACTCCTCAATTTATGGTACCACCAATTCCAACTCTGACTCCTTAATTTCTGGTACTGCTAATTCTGACTCCGACTTCTCTATGTATAATCAGAATAATGTATTTACTATGTTGAATGAAAGCACTCAGAGTACAAATTACATTTCACCACTGCCAGCATGACTCTTCAGGCTACTTTATAGCACTGTAACCAATTAAAGAATTTATAATAAGTAGTAGTTGGTACATTTTTACCAACTCTGACTCCAGTAACCAATAATTGCTTCCAATGCTGACTTCTCAGCTTTGGATACCACAACTCACTTTTAGAATTTTACGACACAATCCTGTCATCACATATCTGTACATACTGAAATGAATTTGGTAAAATATGAACTGAACCATGCAAGAATAATGCCTAACAGACTTTTCACATCTGTGAAACACAATAATGTGTCAAAAACTGTGTTTAAATCTAATAATTATACAGTGTCCTCCATTAGAGGAGTCTTTGATGCCATTGAAAACATCTAACATTTTTAAATCTGCCTCTGTACTGGCACAAAAAACATACCGAAATTATTGAAGGGAGTTGTAGTAAAGAACATGAAACTTAAGCTGTGAGGCTACTGTAGTACTTTATGTGGAACTTGTTGTAGGGAAACAGAGTTAAGGAGTAGATGCTGTAGGATGATTTGTATTTTACATTAAAAAAATATAGTCCTTTATTTTAGTACATTCTTGTTTATTGTGGCAATGGAGAGTATCAATGTGTTGCATACTGGTTGGACATGCAAGTACGAATTTCACTGTACTCTGTACATATGATAATATTACATATACTATTATTTCTGCTAAAAAAAGAAAACAGGTGTTTTTTATATTTGAATCTGACTGTTTTTTGTCCATAAGACAAAACACATGTATAGGTGATAAGGATCAGTAGAAATCTACCAATAATGTCAAAAACTGGTGCCACAAGCATAGTGACTGTGCACTTAACTAACTTAGTAGAGACTGAGTCTAAGTAAAAGGTAGTAGGTTTAATATTAAGAGTTAAAGTCAGAATTCCTTGGCCCTTTATTAGGATAAAATTGCTAAAGCTGGGTGCATAAAGTAGGATAGGAAAAGAAAATACAGTATTAAGCTTCAGAGATTTAAGTTGTGGAATTTGATGTTATTTTTATCATTAAGTAAGTATCATTGAAGTTCATGAATTATTTCCTGCTAATGTTCGCAGGAATTTTTACACAACATTTTTGTTAAATGAGCCAGCTAGCTAAATAGTAAATAAGGGTAGTTTCCATTTTTATTTATTATGGTATTGTGTTTAATGAGGGTGAGAAAAAGACCTTTTAAAACAGTCAGTTAACATAGTTTGGAAGACCTGTAATTTTATTGCTCTTAGACTACGTACTTGCTTTCAGCATTCTAATTTTAGATGTTGTGTGCTGTCATTAAAACAAGGTGAGTTTCTTTATGCTCACAGCGCTTCTGCTTTGAGAATACAGCTGTACACGAAGTATCTTTCAGAGAAACATTATATTCATTTGTTAAATCATCTAAATTTCTCTCCATGTTTTGTTTATTCAAGATATTCAAAATGTGCAATCTGTTCACTGCACTTCATCAAATTCAGTTATTAGCTGTGGTGTCAAGAAATGCCAAATATTTATTTTCCTGCACGTACCTTAACAAGGCCTCCTACTTCACTTTTGAAGCTTTTTGCTGCAACCCACTTCCTCCCTACCCTCATAACTCCAAATTAAATAAAACAACTTTGAAGATAAATGAATGCATGTACTTTTTTGGGCGTTTTATTTATTCTATTGTAAACACTGTCCCTAGAAACCTGTTTAAAGTAAAGATTGTCTGGCTGATTGCTTTTAACTGTGTGATGGCAAATGAATGTTTTTCTTCTAAGAAGTACCTAGTTTATCATATTATGGTCTACACTAATACATTACACCAAGGAAGACATGATTGATATAAAAATAAGAAAGTACCAGAGAATAAAGAGTGTAAAGTAACACTTAGGCAGCTATGAATTGCGCCCTGTCCAACTTATGGTCACAGATCCTTATAATTACATTTTATTTGTGAGTTTTGAGGATGTGCTGTGGGCTGCCAGGGAGCTTAAGCATAACACTTTCCTTGTGTTGTTGAAAATGCATTCTTTCTAAAATTTGTATTTATATTCAATAACAAATCTTTTCTCTGTCTAGTTGAATATTTGATATTTAGTTAGATACTTATACTTACATGTTGACTGTTTCCTTTACCAGCTGATCACAGCTCCCCATGAAGAGAACAGTATGTACATACAGCAGCGAGATGAATACCTGGAGCACGTGTGTGAAATGGCCATTCGAAAAATTTCAATAATAACCATGTTTGGCACACTAACCAATAGCACCATGAAGATTGACCACTACCAGCTTGGTGAGTTGTGATGTGGGGGATGGGAAGGGCAAGAACAACATTTTACAACAGTTGATTTTTATATTGCTGGCTTACATGGCTCAAAGGACTTTGCTACTTTAGCTGTAGTGTGAAATTATAATATTATCATTTTTATGTTGGGAACCCCAAGGGGGTGTTATGTGTCAGCCTGTTCACTCCTGTTCCATTTTCATCTAGTCATAAGGTGCCCTGTCCAGTGAAGCAACCCACCCCGAGGAGGTGGTAACTAATTCTTTGAGCCAGGTGGGTCAATAAATGCATGACAGGGGAACTGACAAGGCTACTTGGAGATGAGACTAGCCCTACCAGGATGGTGTGTGCTGGCAGCAGGGCTCACAACAAGGCTGGATGCAGAAGAATTATCTTTTGTAACATGTCAATGGCAGCGCCATCAGGTCCAGTTAGGAGACATAGTGCAGAAGGATTGGATAAGCTTTTAAGCCAAGGTGAAAGCTATATCCAAGAGGTAGAGCACCCTGAAATCAAGAGTTTGGAAAACAAGAATTACAACAATATGAAATAACTGGACTAATAAAAAGGAAATAAATCAGTAACTGCTGAAAAGATTTTTTATCTCTGCTGAGTAATAAAGAAAATTTGTTTCACTTAACCTTAAATTTGCTTTGTATCTATTACTTTTAATAATAACATGGTGACATTTTCAGCATGATGCCTAATTGTTTCAAACTAACCACACTCAGTCGAATCCCACAAATTCTTTATCTGCCATTATTAAGGTCACTTACACATGAATTACATTTCTGAGCTAATGATCAAAGGTTGCACTAAGCTGCTTTTTGAAACCCTTACTTTATTGTTTAATCCTCACATTTTATAGTTTATCAGGACCTACGGTGCAAGTTTGGGTAATTTTATCCACCTTAGCAAAATGACAAATGTCTGTGTGTCTGTGTATCTGTGTGTTCGTTTGGTTGCCGGGTTTAGAAAGAAAAATGTAAAAATAGGCAAAACATGTAAAAGAAGGGCAAAAAATCAATAAGATAATACAATACCAAATAAGGGTCTAAAAATAAGAAAATTAGTCTTAACAGCTTATTCTGCTGTCCAGCAGCAGCATAGTAGTGACTTTCTTGCACCTGCTCAAGCCACATGAATGAGGTTTAAGGCTGAAAGAGTTGCTAATAACTGATAACTTCACACGCTGGGAAATGGAAGAGTGAAAATAACAATGACTCAACCCGTCATGTTGGGAAACCAAAGCTCTAACATGACTAGGCCACAGTCGTAATACCAGGCTAGTGCAGGAGCAACCACCACCACATTTTCCCAGCAAAACACTACGACTATACACAGCGAGTAGAAGCAGCAAAAATGGGTGGTTCTGTCCAAAGAGGAAAAGGCTATCATGAAGGAAAGGGATTAAGTACTCATTATTATACCAACCCATATATCAAATAAAGAACACAAGGTCTACATTGATTACTCAGATTTCAACTCTTCTTAGATGGGTAACACAACTAGTTAGTCTTTAAGCCTTTTAGATCATCAGTATCATATTATTTTTTGCAGCATAGGGGCTTTGCAGGTAGCCTTGTTACCTCATATAACTCAATTTCCAGATTTAAATTATGTGTAAAGTTTGCAGTTTTGGGTGTTTTTCTTCTGGTTTAATTGTTTTTGAAAAATTTTAGTAACATTTAGGAAGAAATAGCCAACAACTGTAATTTGGAATAGCTGTCTGAAGTATTACAATTCAAGCTAACATCTACTTGCCTTAAGAGAAGATTAACTAGGACTTTTTTGCACTTTACATCAACTATCCTGCTGTTCACCTTACCATAGGCATATAAAACAAAAAGAAATACACTGAGATGAGAAATTAAAATATTGTATGCCATGTACTTGAAAATTAGTGTAGTCAAAAATTAATTTACAATTCTTAGTCCAGTCATTAATTGCCCTTATATTACATTTATTGAAAGGTGTCCCCCCCAAACCTCCCACCCCCTTGTCACCTGGTAGCAACTTTTTGCACTCAGATACATAGTTGAAAAAGCCAAACTAAATGATTTTCATCTTTTAGGTCTTCGCTTGCCAACTCCTTGGCCTGCGCTACACGCTAGCCTCTTTGTGGTTCTGCCACTCGTGTGTGGGGATGCGGATGTACAATTTAAACAGATTTTTATTTTCATGATAATTGTTACATATGCATCAACACAACTTATAACGGCTTGTGATTGAATTTTGTTTCTTTGTCTCTATTAAATAAATTTAATTTTTTGAATGTTTGGCTCTGAGATTTGTTACATCCTTCTTTCTACAGTAATTCATGCATTGTTAGACTGGACGTTGTTAACGGTTGTAGATATTCTTTGGGATATTGTAAGTTGTTGTTTTCATCTTCCGCACGATCACCACCAACTGTTTCAGCATAGGCTATTGATACGCATTCACCAATTTGCCGTGTAACCGTTCGACATTTTTGGCATTAATTCGTTTGACTTCCTCATTTCTCAGTGCTAGGATTGTGTGTGTACTCATTTTTTATGTTGATATCCCTTCGTGATGAAATTCTTCAATAAGATTTGGACATAATATGTCTTCTTTAGTTGGCAACTTAAAGTGAGGAAAACATTAAAATGTATAAGAGCTGAGAGTGTAGGAAGTGTGTCTGACAAAAACATTCACACGAATGAGAGTTGAGGTCTTGCTTGAAAATGTTTGAGAGGACAGCGTGACTTGAAAAAATGTCAAGGCAAAAGTCTCATCTTGTGGGACTTGAAAAAATATCTCTTCCAAAAAGTCGTCTTCAAAAAGTCTTGTTGCGTCAAAGGATTTTTTTATATAATAGAGAAATATTTGAAATACTATTTGAATCTAGCATATATGAGGACAGATTTAAAAAGTGATAGAAATAAATCTTAAAAAATATAGATTATTCCTAATGTAATAATCAATGCCAGAGAACACTGGTTTTCCACCCATACCCTGAGGACATGCACGTTAAATTAATTAGGAAAATGTATCTGATGTGGTAAGAGTGAGCATGGTTATGTGTGAGTGTGCCATTGTGAACCAGCTTGATTTCTGCATTAAGCCCAAAGCTGACCATGACCTGGCAGTGGAATAAGTAGGTTCAGAAAATGGATGAGCTGATGGAATAACAAGATATTTATTATTTCAGGGTGCCTTAATTAAAATGATAGTGCTTTTACATGTCTAGTGTTTAGTTTTCAATATATACTTATCATCTGGCTTGTGATACAAAAGGCACTGGCACTGTCATTTCTACTTTCACATCAGACATACACTGACCTAATTCAAAACATATGATAAAATCACTTGCAGTAGATGTCACACTTTGTAAAATCTTTAATGCAGTCTCTTAGACCTTTGCTTCAGTTACTTCCCATTTGGGAGGTGCTGTTACTATCCAGCCATTCAGCTATTCTGAATCCTTTGTTGCCGTCCCAAATGTTAAAAAGTGCACCAATCATTTTATTTACTAGAATTAATTTACATGCCAGTCTTCTTAAGTTAATTGTCCCTAAGGGTTCCACAACAGAAGTCAGTTTAGTGGGTATAGCACCAGGATGATGATGCCACCCAGGGTTTGTCCTAGGATTTGTGGCATGGAGCTAAAAAAGTACCGCCTTAGATGGATCACTTTTCTTGCTTGGGAGGATAACTGTAAAATCTTTTTAAAGTGCAAGTGGAACATCTCAGACAAATAAATATAAATACAGACAAAAGCAGCAAACAGTAACTTAAGTAAAATAAAATTGTACTTTCTTTAAAATTAGTTGCAGTAATGTAATGTAAAACATATGTGGGGGCTGAAAGAGAATATGCCTTTCATGCAGGGTATGATTTTTTTTTATTTTGGGTAAATGTCCTTACAGTTCATGCAGACTACAAGTTTTGAGTTGTAGCAACTAACCTCCAGTCAAAAGAAACATTCAAATGGTGCGTCATAAGAAAAAAATAATTAATTAGTTCTGAGAGACCACATAGCAAGAAGACCCACTTCTAAACACTAAGGTTATGTCAGTCTTTATTGCACATATTCATATTTCTAAATTCCCATTCACTCAGTTAAATAGTCAAAACTGACTCCTTGCATTCACACTTAACTTTAGTGAAGGGTTTCTGTAGTTTAGTAACATTGAAACTTTTACAGAAGTATTGAATAAATTTACCACCCACTTTGAAGCTCAAATGCAGAGCTTTTCTTTAAAGTTGTTACATATTGCCTGTCAAACATGCCCTGCTGCTAGATAGCAACTGCCTCCCACATATTTCTGACTCCTTGATTTCCAATTAATGGAAATGTGTGGTGAATGCTGAGAAATGAATCTTTGAGCCAGCAAAAGAAATTAAACCTAGTGCAATGAGCCCAGACCTTGGTTTTTCATTCTTATCTTACTTAGTATTTTAAATTCTCACTCTTACATGATAGTTGAGGACTTTAGGTAGTACACATACAATTTCACGTACCCAACTGTTCTTAGTCACTGAATGTGATCCTAAAATATTTATATTCAGAAAGGAACCAAAAATTGATATTGGTTTTAAAAAATAAGTGCTGGAAAGTAATTTCTGCCCAGAAATCAATGATATCATTGTGCCGGTCTTCACTGTTCTTAGTCATTGAAAAAGTTAAGCCAGCAACATTCTTTCAGTTAAGCAGTGAATCACATAGTTGAGGACATTGGTGGACATTAAGGGGGAAGGGCATTCAATATGGATGCCAAAAAGCACTTCTTCACACAAAGGACCGTGGGAATCTGAAACAAACTGGCAAGTCATATCGTTGAAGCGGAAACCATAACTATTTTTTAAAAATGAGATATTCTGACAAATTTCATATTTGCTCACCAAACTATTTTGATGGACTGAATGGTCTTGTTTGTTAGCTTATATTTATATATTTTTAGGTATTTTGTTAAAAGAAGTTGTACTTGTATATTAAAGCTTTCATATATGAATTTTTGGGTCAGTCCAAATATATATTTTTATATTATAACAACAGAAAAGCCGGTGCCCCATCCAAGAAATTCCCATTTAGTGAAGAGAGTTGTAAGTTTGGTGGAAATCAGTAGGTCTTAGGTTGGTGTAAGAGTAGTCACCAATGTATACTGTTTTGTAAAGCATTGTAAAGCGTCCATCTTTGGGATTTTGGAACTTTTTGAAGATTCACCAGTCGTGACATTCAATTCACAAATTACTGTTTGTGTTTTTGGGTCAAGATTGTGTATAATGAGACAATAAGATGCTGCAGATGTTCTATCAGACTTTTGTGGTGAGCACCCTCTTCTACGCAGTGGTATGCTGGGGAGGCAGCATAAAGAAGAGGGACGCCTCATGCCTGGACAAACTGGTGAGGAAAGCAGGCTCTATTGTAGGCATGGAGCTGGACAGTATAACATCCGTGGCAGAGCGATGGGAACTGAGGAGGCTCCTGTCAATCATGGAGAATCCACTGCATCCACTAAACAGTATCATCTCCAGACAGAGGAGCAGCTTCAGCGACAGACTGCTGTCACTGTCCTGCTCCACTGACAGACTGAGGAGATTGTTCCTCCCCCAAACTATGCGACGCTTCAGTTCCACCCGGGGTTAGGGGTTTTGGGGTAAACGTTAACATTATTCAAAGTTATTGTCTGTTTTTTTACCTGCATTTTTATTACTCTTTAATTTAATATTGTTTTTTGTATCAGTATGCTGCTCCTGGTGTATGTGAATTTCCCCTTGGGATTAATAAAGTATCTATCTATCTATCTATCTATCTATCTATCTATCTATCTATCTATCTATCTATCTATCTATCTATCTATCTATCTATCTATCTATCTATCTATCTATCTATCTATCTATCTATCTATCTATCTATCTATCTATCTATCTATCTATCTATCTATCTATCTATCTATCTATCTATCTATCTATCTATCTATCTATCTATCTATCTAATGAAGAAGAAGAATGGCAGGTTGGTTCTTTGTCTACAGACATAACCCCAACCATATTCACCATTAAAGACATTAGTTAAGTCTCGATCCTGAAAATGCGTAAATGGCGTTTTACTATATACGTATTCTTTTTATTCATTTCCTGTGCCACTCGGTGATGGTTGCATATTATTGTTCTTGTATCATACAGCCTGCCAAATGATGGTGACTAGCTTGAGACAGATTTTAGTTATTAGTGTTTCTTATTCGCCCTTTCTTTGCAGAAGCTTCAAGAAGTGAAATAATGACATTATTCTCTTCTGTCTTGCTTGTGCTCTTAAGACACATTGCCAAGAGACAGTCAGCCATACATATCAACCTCAAATGTGTTTTAGAAGTTACTATCTCCCATGCTGTCCATTTCAATTGGCAAGTTCTACTGCCATACCCACTGTGTTTTGCTATGATTACTGTTTTAAAGTACACTTACTGAAGAGTGGCTGAATGATACAGGTTGTACTACAGTGATCCCTCGCTATATCGCGCTTCGCCTTTCGCGGCTTCACTCCATCGCGGATTTTATATGTAAGCATATTTAAATATATATCGCAGATTTTTTGCTGGTTCGCGGATTTCTGCGGACAATGGGTCTTTTAATTTCTGGTACATGCTTCCTCAGTTGGTTTGCCCAGTTGATTTCATACAAGGGACGCTATTGGCAGATGGGTGAGAAGCTAGATTGCTTACTCTTCTCTCTCTCTTGCGCTGACTTTCTCTGATCCTGACGTATGGGGATTGAGCAGGGGGGCTGTTCGCACACCTAGACAATACGGACGCTCGTCTAAAAATGCTGAAAGATTATCTTCACGTTGCTATCTTTTGTGCAGCTGCTTCCTGAAACGACATGCTGCACGGTGCTTCACATACTTAAAAGCTCGAAGGGCACGTATTGATTTTTGACTGAAAAACAAACTCTGTCTCTCTCTATCTCTCTCTCTCCCTCTCCCTGCTCCTGACGGAGGGGGTGTGAGCTGCCGCCTTCAACAGCTTTGTGCCGCGGTGCTTCGCATACTTAAAAGCCAAACAGCCCTATTGATTTGTTTGCTAGAGATTGTTTTCTCTATCTATGTGACATTCTGTGCTCCTGACACGCACTCCTTTGAAGAGGAAGATATGTTTGCATTCTTTTAATTGTGAGACAGAACTGTCATCTCTGTCTTGTCATGGAGCACAGTTTAAACTTTTGAAAAAGAGACAAATGTTTGTTTGCAGTGTTTGAATAACGTTCCTGTCTCTCTACAACCTCCTGTGTTTCTGCACAAATCTGTGACCCAAGCATGACAATATAAAAATAACCATATAAACATATGGTTTCTACTTTGCGGATTTTCTTATTTCGCGGGTGGCTCTGGAACGCAACCCCCGCGATGGAGGAGGGATTACTGTATATTTTAATATATTTACCAAGGCTTGTTTGTAAAACATCCCTTTTGTTTTTAACATGTTAATGCACCAGTTAAAAGGTTGTAATAGGAATGTTGTTATTTAATCATTCAGAAACCCAAGATTACATTGCAGTTAGAGGCCAAGTTGGTTGACATCAGTTTTAAAATTTGTAAAGTCTTTCAATAAAGACATCTTATGTTATGTTTGAATTATTTTTAGAAAACTGTGCCAGTTATTCTCTTTTTTGATTTCCTCAAAGGAACCACTAGGAGACAGAAGAGTAGCTGCTAATCAGTCCACCAGACTAAACAAGTATCTCAATTCTAATTTATTGTTTGATGTCCCCTCTAAGTATAGTTGTAGCACATTGGATGTTTTGTGTAGACTAAATCTTTGAGAGTATAATGTCTTTTTATTGCTGTGACAGAAAATGTTGCCATTGTTTCAATCACAAAATATGGAGAGGGAAGGAATCTTATTTATCTGGAAAGATGTTATCAGCAGCAGATATTTCCTAGCGACATTCATCTGCTGATGTTATGCTTACAGTGTTGCTCAGAGAAACATTATTAGAATAGGAATCACTCAGTGCAAGCAGCAGTCCTTTCTCAGGACCTAAGAGGCTGTATTAATGCTAATTTAAAGCTGTTCCCAAAACAGGAAACCCAAATGAGATATTTCGGCTCCTACTTCTAACAAAGCCATCTGAATGAACAGCACACATGGCCAACCTGCTGTTGTAAAACAGATGGTGACTCCATTAGAATAATAATTGTTGGCACTTCATAGATTTGCTGTACTAATTTATAACCTTACCTCTAGAGCCTGTCCTGTCTTTTGCACATCTGTCATGTTGGCTGGAATTGCTTGCTCTTCAATTAATAAGCAGATGTTGTGCAGAGACAATAAATTTAGAAACACTTTCAGTCACCATCTAAAACATAGACCTATGAAATGCCTAGATTATGCTTATTTATTGTACTTGGATCCATTTTATTTTTACATTTTTGAACTATAGTTACCTTATGAGGAGAAAAGCAATAGATGCATGTCTTTCTCATTATTTACCAGGTATATATGCACCCAGAGACTGTGGTCCAGTTAGCATGAGCAGAATAGATGACACATGATTAAAATATCAGGTCCCAGAACAAGAGTAAAAGAATTGTTTATTGTGCTAGCACAGGGTTTATTGTGGCCCTTACTATCAGGTGATATAGACAGCAGTGTGAACATTAGAATATTGGAAAATGTTTGATGAGAACAGGCCATTCAGCCCAACAAAACTTGCCAGTCCTCTCCACCTACTGTAATTACTCCAGAATATAATCAAGCTGAGTTTTAAATGTGCCTAAAGTTCTATTGACCGCCACACTACTTGGTAACTTAGTCCTTGTGTCTATGGTTCTCTGTGTGAAGAAAAACATCCTAATGTTTGTGAAAAATGTATCCTTAACAAATTTCCAGCTGTGTCCCAGTATTCTTGTTGAACTAATTTTAAAGTAACAGACCAGTTCCACTGTACTAATTAAAATCATGAGTTTAAACACTTCAACCATGTTACCTCTTAATCTGTTTTCTTAAATGTCCATTAATCTTTTTTCCATAATTCATACCCATAACCCAGCACTTATACTCAGTTCAGTTTAGTTGCTCTTATCTGGACTTTTTTTAGTACTGTTATGTCTTTTTTGTAGCCTAGAGACCAAACCTGCACACAATACTGTAGATGAGAGCTCACTAGCACACTGTAGAGCTTGAGCATAACCTCTTTGGACTTGTACTTTACATATTATGCTGTATAACCTAACATTCTTTTAGCTCTCTTAATGGCTTCTGAATACTTGTCTGGAAGTTTATGGTGATAAATCCACTATGACACTGAAGTTCTTCTCATAAGTGGTACTTTCAAGTTTCAGACCTACCATTGTGTTTACAGTCTTAACATTTTTACTTCTTATGTGTACAATTTTACATTTACTTATATTAATTTTCATCTGCCAGAAATCAGCTCAAGCCTGTATGTTGTTCAAGTCCCTCTGTAATGATTCAACAGAGTCTAGATCATCTGCAGACTTAACCAGCTTGTTATTTACATTCCTATCCAAAGCATTTATATATATTGAAAAGAGCAGCTTGCCTAGCACTGACCCTTGAGGAACAACACAACTGACATCACTCAATTCTGATAAGGTCCCTCGCACCACAACCTTCTGCTTCCTGTGTCTGAGCAAAATTCTGCACCTATACACAGAATATCTTGAACTCCTAATTCATTTAATTTGAAACCAAACCTCAAATGTAGGACCTTATCAAATGCTGTCTGAAAATCAGGATAAATAATATAATATGTACCACTCTAATCATATCCTTTTTAATACTTCCTCATAGAATAACAGAGTATCAGTAAAACATGACTTTCATATTGCATTGCTTACTGTTCCCTAAGTTCTCCTGTTCTTGCTATGTACTGCTTAATCTCCTTAATAATTCCTTCCATTAATTTACTTGTAATGCACATTAAAAATACTTGGATCTGCCTGAGGACCCTTTTTATATAGCAGGATAATATTTGTTATTTTGTCATCCTCAGTAATTTCCCCAATGTCCAGTGACTTTCGAAAAATATGTGTCAAGGCTTTATATGCACTAGCTAACCCTCTTAAGCACTCAAGGATAAAATCATTCATTATCAGCTCTGATGCACACAGTTCTCACCCATATGATGCAAAGCATAATCAAACTGTTTGGAATAAGTTACAGAGTAATTGGACTAAGTTGCTGGGTTTGTCACACTACATGACACACTACATTTATGCAAATAAAGTCTGCAACTGAAATTCACTGGAAAAGTTGTGTAATGTGACATGGCCTTAACAGAATTTCCTTAACATATTGAGATGTGGTCAAATTGCTTCTTAAAAGCCAACTGTCTATTGTAAATGACAGCACCATACACACCATAACAGCTTCTGTTGTGCATTCCAGTTGAGAATGTTGTTCAGACTGTACATTGAGGCTAATACCACAATATTTGCCTGTGTGGACATACAAGTGGAAACTGCGATTCTTTGCCGAGGCTGACCTGGCAGTCTAATACCAGTTGAGGTGCAGATGCAAATGGCAAGCTATCAATGTATGATATTGTAATACCGTAGAAGTTATGAGTTCTATGCATGTGACCTCACGTGCTGAAACACTGCATAATCCCCCTTTGCTGTATGTTGTGAACAGCAAAGGCACTGCTGCTGTAACACACAGTACATGCAGTACATGCCGTATTTTTCCTGAAGATCTCCCCAAATCTTCAATCAGTCATGAGAAAAACTTTAACAATATTAGCCCAGTCCCACTTAATAATGTATGTGTCAATAGTTTGGACCAGTCACTTAGATAAGCACCACAAAAACTCACAAGTGGTATGCAGTCTTGGTTTCATGATATGACAGCAAGGCGATGCATCTCTACTATATGGAATTTAATTTCATCTGTTGTTTTTGCCTTGGCCTAGTAGAAATCAGATCATTCTGTGTAACTCTTTACCTTACCATGTCTAAAATGTCCTGCCGTCTTTAAAGTGACATAGACAGGAGGAGGTATTCATGTCCAGTGATGGTCTGACATATAACAACACATAACACATAAACAACTCTGAGTATTTGACATGTCACCCAAGCTCTGTATTTAAAGTGAGTCGTCTTGTTGCCATATTTTTCCGCTGTTGGTTGTATGAGGAGTCTTCTGGGGTTGATGTATTTTTTTAATGTAGTTTGGATATATTATATTGTCCTTGAAAATCAGCATATACTGTGCATCCGGAAAGTATTCACAGCGCATCACTTTTTCCACATTTTGTTATGCTACAGCCTTATTCCAAAATGGATTAAATTCATTTTTTTCCACAAAATTCTACACATGACACCCCATAATGACAACGTGAAAAAAGTTTTCTTGAGGTTTTTGCAAATTTATTAAAAATAAAAAAACTGAGAAATCACATGTATGTAAGTATTCACAGCCTTTGCTCAATACTTTGTTGATGCACCTTTGGCAGCAATTACAGCCTCAAGTCTTTTTGAATATGATGCCACAAGCTTGGCACACCTATCCTTGGCCAGTTTCGCCCATTCCTCTTTGCAGCACCTCTCAAGCTCCATCAGGTTGGATGGGAAGCGTTGGTGCACAGCCATTTTAAGATCTCTCCAGAGATGTTCAATCGGATTCAAGTCTGGGCTCTGGTTGGGCCACTCAAGGACATTCACAGAGTTGTCCTGAAGCCACTCCTTTGATATCTTGGCTGTGTGCTTAGGGTCGTTGTCCTGCTGAAACATGAACCGTCGCCCCAGTCTGAGGTCAAGAGCGCTCTGGAGCAGGTTTTCATCCAGGATGTCTCTATACATTGTTGCAGTCATCTTTCCCTTTATCCTGACTAGTCTCCCAGTTCCTGCCGCTGAAAAACATCCCCACAGCATGATACTGCCACCACCATGCTTCACTGTAGGGATGGTATTGGCCTGGTGATGAGCGGTGCCTGGTTTCCTCCAAACGTCAAGCCTGGCATTCACACCAAAGAGTTCAATCTTTGTCTCATCAGACCAGAGAATTTTCTTTCTCATGGTCTGAGAGTCCTTCAGGTGTCTTTTGGCAAACTCCAGGCGGGCTGCCATGTGCCTTTTACTAAGGAGTGGCTTCCGTCTGGCCACTCTACCATACAGGCCTGATTGGTGGATTGCTGCAGAGATGGTTGTCCTTCTGGAAGGTTCTCCTCTATCCACAGAGGACCTCTGGAGCTCTGACAGAGAGACCATCGGGTTCTTGGTCACCTCCCTGACTAAGGCCCTTCTCCCCTGATCGCTCAGTTTAGATGTCCGGCCAGCTCTAGGAAGAGTCCTAGTGGTTTCGAACTTCTTCCACTTACAGATGATGGAGGCCACTGTGCTCATTGGGACCTTCAAAGCAGCAGAAATTTTTCTGTAACCTTCCCCAGATTTGTGCCTCGAGAAATCCTGTCTCGGAGGTCTGCAGACAATTCCTTTGACTTCATGCTTGGTTTGTGCTCTGACATGAACTGTCAACTGTGGGACCTTATATAGACAGGTGTGTGCCTTTCCAAATCATGTCCAATCAACTGAATTTACCACAGGTGGACTCCAATTAAGCTGCAGAAACATCTCAAGGATGATCAGGGGAAACAGGATGCACCTGAGCTCAATTTTGAGCTTCATGGCAAAGGCTGTGAATACTTATGTACATGTGCTTTCTCAATTTTTTTATTTTTAATAAATTTGCAAAAATCTCAAGTAAACGTTTTTCACATTGTCATTATGGGGTGTTGTGTGTAGAATTCTGAGGAAAAAAATGAATTTAATCCATTTTGGAATAAGGCTGTAACATAAGAAAATGTGGAAAAAGTGATGCGCTGTGAATACTTTCCGGATGCACTGTACATACTGTAATTCTGATAAGACTATAACTTTACAAATAAAAACATATGATGTAAAGTTTGACTTTGCAATAGACTTATTTTTATTAACAACTGGTTTGAGTCAAATTTCCCTTATTAACTTTTCACTAAATGGTCTGCTTCTCATTTGCTGTAGAAAATGAGAAGGCTATGAAAGGCTTAAAAGAAGAAGACCTCTTGGATCAAGATCTCATCACTGAACTGAGGAAGGAGTATGGCATGACGTATAATGACTTCTTTATGGTGACAACTGATTTTGACATGAAGGTCAAGGTGAGCCTTTCACTCACAGAGGAGCACTGCATTTCAAATGAATAAGACAGTAAAGCTGACAGGTTCTTCTTTTTTTATCTTCCTTTAAAATGAACTTAAGCTGTAGTAAGTATAACAAAATTAATAAACTTAAGCTTAATAGACCTGGGTACCAGACTACCATAGAGAATTTTGACATTGTGGTTTTCTTCCTAATATATTCTGGGCAGTTAAAAGTTAATAAAAATATTTTCTGTTCAGATATATGTCTGTTTGGCAGCTTATTGATTACTCTAGTGTATTATTGGAATTTGGGATATCTTCAGGCAGAAGAGAAAGCTATGATTTTTTTATTGCTCGCTGAGTTTTCCACAATTGCCTGAGTATTATTACACTTTTTTGAGCAAGCAACATACAATTACCCATGAGAAGCTATTTGAGAGGGAACCGCTGCTATATGGAATGGAATGTTTAACTTGATAGGACACTATGAATACAGATTCTCCATTATCATATCCTGTTAAGATTTTGGCCACTTGTTCTATTCCCAAACTTCCACATCCTGACTATTAGTAAGAACTTTAGAGCAGAGTAGAGTAGAAACACTGCCCATGCAGGTTGAAATTGTTGTATACTATTGAGAGATTATGTTTTATTAAAGAAAAAACTTAATGTAAAGTACGCAAATCGAATCCTAAATCCCTGCTTGAAATGTGAGTGTGCTAACCATTGCACCACCATTACAACCTATGTGAACCTGTTTCTCTGTTAATAGATCACACTGCAGCAATTCTTAGTAGTTGCACTGCTCCCTAGCTCCCGCTGCCTTCCCCAGGGGAGAACGCCTGCCTTATTATAAGAATTATCAGCATGCCAAATTTCAAGCTTGAAAAACAAAACTGTGTATAAAGGCCAGTCAATCAAACAAATAAAAAAATTAACTGTTTCCAGCACTTTCTGATCAAAATTCAGTGTTTTTGGATACTTTAAGGGCTCTCTAGTTAAGGACTTTGTATAAATTCTTCTAGTATGCTTCTCTTTATCTTTCTGATGTGCTTTTTTACTACCAAATTGTGAGAGTCATTTAATTCTTTAGTCTACGTACTAGCAGAGCTACCCATCTAAGTAATCCACGTAAACCTCAGTGTTAACGTTTGCAGTGCACCATGCCGTACATGTGTCTCTATTATATGCCGGTTGGCATGGGATTCCTAAAAGCAGTGTTAATGTTTATGATGCGTCATCAATTGGAATGACCAATGCAATGCATTTTATTACTTATTACTTTTGGAATGACAGAGACACAGCAACTGGATGGACACACAGATGGATGCACAGTCCCTTATTCTTTTATTAGTCTTGGTCTTTTGTGATGACTCTTTGATTACCACTCAAAATATTAATTTTCTGATTCAGTTTCCCAACAATCCTGTGTATTTTTGATAAAATATTCACAGTTCAGATCTGAATGCTCCTCATGCTCGCGGGTTTGAATATGAGCCGTATTATTAATATAATGCATAAACTGTCCATTCTCCAGGTGTATTCAGTAAAGGATTTCATTTGCCATTCTTATCTTATGATTGTTCTAAAAAAACAGCAGTGTCACCTGGGCTGCCAATTGTAACATATAACAAAAAATTCTGCCAATTTGAATATTTTAGAAAGCAAGTTCAGCAAAATTCAACTTGCAGATATCCTGCAGAACTAAGTAATTTGTACTTATTTCAAACTCTGTTGCAACAGTGGCTATTAGCTTTAAGTTGGGTATCATTACAAAGTGAAATCTTTGACTTAAGGCATCCTGATTAAGAAATCATTATGGTAGAAGACAGCATAAAAGTCATTAATATCAAGAATTTTTATCTTTTCAGCAATATTATGAAGTCCCTATTGCAATGAAAGCTGTATTTGAGTATATTGACACCTTCCACTCACGCATCAAAGAAATGGAGCGTCAGAAAAAGGAAGGCATTTCCTGTAAGAAAGAGGACAAACCCAGATCTCTCGAAAATTTCTTGTCGAGGTATATCAGTGTTTGCTTGTAAATTATTTTGGATTATTATTTTGTAACACGTCACAACCATGTGACATCACATTTTATACCCATGTGACCAGCAATGGGAATTGTTGCTGCAAACAATATGGTAGCACCTATGAAAACCACACACAAAGCAGTGATGACCACAAAAAATGGCAAACAAAATAGCACTGTGAAGACATTACAAAAAATAATAATAAACACCACAATTAACAAGAAAAACAGTTTAAAATAAAACTAAATGAAATAACACACAAACATATATATTCTTGGCACTGATGATTTTTAAAAACACATTTGGGTGTGATATTGAGTCGACTAGAAATGAACTAATCAGGCAGACTTAACGAACAGACATGTCTTAATCTAGTCAGTAAAAATATTTTATGTTCTTGTGGTTTTATTTACGTTTGCCCAGGAAAACCTAGAAAATCAGATTGCAATGAATATGTTGCAAATGTAACAATCAAAATATAACCACTATAATTTTTCTTATTTAGGGTTGTGGGGCTAAAGTCTACCCAGGTAGTACTGGGTGCATGGCAGAAGGCAACTTTGTTTTCTTGTTAAAAATATACTGTGGGGGAAATGTTGTCCAAACCTTCCAAATGGAGGTGAATAATAAAAAGTTGCAAGAAGGATGTGAATATAAATAAGCATACAAATGACAATAGCTTTACTCCTGGGTATACATGATGGAATGAACAACTCCTCCTACCCACCATAACTATCTGTACTATTATGCAACACCCAGTGTAGCACATCTGACTGTTAACACCAGTATTTGAAATCAAATCTTTATTAGATTATGGATGCATTAACATATAGTCCACAAAATGAACGGGTGACATCTAACTAATGGGGTCTTAAGAAATGCCAAACATGGATGTCTGATGGCTTGTAATTCTGCTGTTTGTATCCAGTTCTACCTGGAATTACTTCTTCACAGCATTTGGTTTCCTGGTAATCCCCATACAGTCTAACCATTTGCTGTCATGTACATTGGAAAGACTACGTAATCTATCTATCTATCTATCTATCTATCTATCTATCTATCTATCTATCTATCTATCTATCTATCTATCTATCTATCTATCTATCTATCTATCTATCTATCTATCTATCTATCTATCTATCTATCTATCTATCTATCTATCTATCTATCTATCTATCTATCTATCTAATGAATATGTGGGATTAATTGTTGTGCAGGATTGTTAATCACAACAAGGTTGGTTCTTGCCTTGAAACTGGTATAATAATAATCATTTTCCTGTTAAGCTGTATGGGAGTGAGCAGTCTCAGAAAATGGTGGACTGGAACAAACTTTAGCAGGCTGAAGCGTATCAGCAATGATTTGGCAAAAAAAAATTCTAGAGTTCAAAGAACCAACTGCTGAGATAAATTCTCATTCTTTCTTACCATCAAGTACAGAAAATTCATTATATTTAAAACTTAGTCTAGCCTATCACTGTGTGTTTATTTGTTTTACAAAAGGATACCTATGTTGCCATCCTTATCATTTTCTGAACACATTCAGATGATTAACTTAGAATGGGAAAACAATGAATGAGTTTATCCTCGAGTGCTTAAGGAGGTTAATAAGTGTACTGTATATAGTAGTAAAGCCTTGACACGTATATTTCAAAAGTACACACTAGGGAAATTACTAAGGACTGGAAAACATTAAATAAAAATGGTGATGAGGTAGATGTAAGTAGGCATAGTCCAGTAAGCTTAATATGCATCATAGGTAATTTAATGGAAGGAATTATTAAGGATTGCAAGAACTGGAGTTTTAGGCTTTCAGTACTAAAACTGAACAGGAGGGCACACTCACTTAAAAAGTGGTACAGATCTGGATTTGTCAGTCTGCTTAACTTGCACATCTTTCAGATGCGGGAGGATGACAAGTTACTTGGAGAAAGCCTAGTTAGATCTGGAGAGAAAGTACGTAACACAAAATAGGATTCAAAATGGAGCTGGGAGGTGCCACTGATAAGCAGTGGCTGCCTTATTGCCCCAGTTCACCAGTTCTCATTCACCACTTTTGCTGTTTGTTATTGTTTAGCTTTTGTAATGTGACTAAAGTACAAGTGGTTCCATACTGAACAAAATAGACCTTGCAGGCATATTTGATTACAATACATTGCTTAAAACACAAGTTTGTATATTTGTGCGTCTTCATTTAACATTACAAAGCTATTACCAAACTTATAAAAAAGTGTATGGAGCAAACTGCTCTTGGTGTTTTTAGTTTGGAAGCGCGATAAAGTACTGATTGGAAAGACAAACTATTAAATATGGATCCTCAAAACATTCTTAAAAGCTAAAATTTCTGAGTCATATTATTAAATATTTCATACACTGTAGGAGGCATTACATTTTATTCAATTTCATTATAACTATATCACCATTACATTTAACATAACCTTGTCAGACCTGCTTAGTCCACTTAAGGGCCAACAGAATTAGAGCCTGTCCTGGCAGCTTCAGGTTCAAAGCAGGAAAGAGCCCTGAAAGGACACCAGTGCATCTCAAGGCACAGACAGACAAACATTGGGCCATTTTAGAACTAACTCCCAGTCAACTTTACCAGCATGACTTTAGGATATATATAAAAGGAAAAACTGTGTGTGCTAGGAGGAAAACTCTTGGAGAAGCTACATACTACACAGACGAGAATTAGGGGCAGGATTCTTTCACAGGACAATGGTTCTGTGATACTGTAGCACTAACCACTGCCATCCCAAATGGAGTATTAGTATGGACAAAATCACATACATTTTAACAATACTAGAAGATGATAGGTGATAAGATGAAATGGTATACTTTATTTTCTTGTTTTTATAAAAGTGACTTTGACAGGAAGTAGCAGGGATTCCATGTGAGTACTTTATGCACTGTACAGCATGTTAGCATGAAAATGTACTCTACAAGATGATGTTTGAATGAATAATTTTCAAGAAAAATGTATTGCCATTTGCATTTGAGTTACTATGGCATTTCATACATGAGGACTCCACCTGTATCCTTATGAAAACTATATTTTCATTGGCTTTATTTTTAGTATGTATAGTGTTTGTCAAAAGAAAGACTGTTTGCTTCCTTTTTCCATTCTTTTGAGGCTTTAGGAATCATATGCCATATCTTCTATTATATTGTATTATATTATATTATGTTATTGAGCTAATATTTATTGATTCTGAGCTGATTTCACAACACTGGAAAAAGTTCCTTCAATATTTTATGTGTAACCAAAAAGTGCTTCCAAGTGTTTTCTTTCTGCATTAATGCATAGCGCTTTAGAGACTGCATGTCCACATCTGCTTTTGCTTTGTAACATGCAAGCCCTAGAGCCTTTTTTCCATGGGAAACCTGGGGATTATTGCACAAATGAGACTTGAGCCAAATGAGAGCAGCAGACTTGAGTTTACTTTTGCTTTGTTGTACCTTTATAGTTCCGTAATGCAGCACAACAAATTCTTTTTCATATATGGCATGGTAACATGATGGTTAGCTCTTTTGATACAATATCTTGGGTTTGAATTATGCAACGACGGACCTATGTGGTGTTTGCACGTTCTTTCCATCAATGTTCATTTTTCTCTGCATCCTAAAAGATGTCTTAAAGTAATTTTTTATATTTTCACATTATAATTGTAGATTGTGTCCCATCCAGGTCCTGCTTCCTTTCTTTGCATAGAAAACTACTAGGATAAGCTTTGGTCCATCCCTATTTGTTAAGTTATCCTCTGTGACATGGCAGTACTGCTTCTTCATAGCTTGAGTAGACTGCATTAGAATCACTGCACAGTCTTTTGTGGGAATTTGCTTGTTCTATGAGTGTATTGTGTTTGTGAATATAATGTCCATGAATCTAACAATTTTATAAACCATTTTTACCAGCCGACACCATTCCAAGGCACCAATCCGTTTTGCAGTCACACCTACACTCTCTCATTCTAGAACGATTTTGAGCACCCAAAGAGAAACACACACAGGCATGGAAAGCAAGCAACAGTTTTATACATGGGACTCTAGATCTTTGAATCAACTGTGCTAACCACTGCTAATTTACTTAAGATAATACATTTTTTCTGATTAAAGTAATTTATACACAAACAAGAGTATGCAGCATTACATTTTTTGCAATTTGCATTTCTCAATTCCATGTCTTTGGTAAGCCAATCAGATTCCTGCCCTCTTTAGTTTTCTTTGTACTGTACTTGCAGATTCCGTTGGCGACGGAGACTACTTGTTATTTCTGCTCCCTCAGATGAAGAATGGGCTTATCAGCAGCAGCTATATGCACTAAGCAGCCAGGCCTGTAACTTGGGTAAGTGTCCTAGTTCTGCTTTTTCATTAAAGTAAGATCAGCTGAAATGTCAAATAGCTCATAAGCAGTACCAGTTGATACTGTGTATTTTGGTGTGTGGTGAGTTATGCAAGTGGTTGAAGTGCCTGCAAAATAGAAGTACTGTTATCTTGTGTTGAACCTTCATAGGATCGAAGAGTTGGCTGACAGGAGAAAGAACATAAGTGTTCCTCTTTGGGCTCTTATTACTGTTCATTCTGGGCTTGTTAGTCAGTGGCTCTCCATGATATTTTAAAACCCATTAATACAATTCAAATGGTTTGAGTATGCATGTATGTTTGTACATTTTCAACCGTGATGACTGTCTAGCTTGAACTGGACTATGATTTATTCATATTGTGAGGCCTGGGGTGCATACAGCTGCCCTAACCCAACACAGACAGGCAGGACACAAGTTTCACCACACAGCACATGATTTATTGACAGTCGGGGAAGTGTTTCTTCTTCGCTCCCCCAAAGCTGTTGATGTTGTTAGTGTCCCAGCCAGATAATGGCCGTGTCCTCCCGTCACAATATGTATAAAATGAAATTAGCACACAGTAAATGACAACAGTTGTAGAAGTCCTGAAACTGGATTAAATTCTTTTAAAGATAGTTTAAAATGGTAGAACATTTTCTATTACAGCAATGTTGATGGTATTTTGTAATAAAATTGCAAATTCAGAATGAAATCTGTTCTTCTTAAAAATGAAATGGTAACATAAAAATATCATGCTATAATAACCTGTCAGAAGTATAAAGAATGTAACCTGTTTTCTTTTAGTTTTTTAAATTCTCTGTTGTGTTTCCTACTTTTTTGAATCTAATTTTATCTACATGATTGTATACTATTACATTCTTGAAATAAATTTAAAAAAAGAATGTAAACTTTGACAGCTGGCTACAGTATTTGGTAAAAGTGCCAAGATTTCTTTTAATTGAGTTTGTCAGATTAACTGCAGTTAGAGGTACGACACTATCTCCACTCCTCAAAGATTTTTGCATTCTAGCCAGTAACCTCATCTATTTACCTAACTTGGTATAACATTTGTGATTTTCAAAAGCATTTTGAAATGTGTGGGGGGAAAAAGAGCCCATATGTAGGAGAAGCTTTTAAATATTTTTCTAAAAAATAGACACCTACTCTTAATCTATATATACTGTATAAATGCCAAATACCATTGACTCACTCATCATGAAATATCCTGAACCATGAGGACTTGGGACTTGAAATTTGGAATGTAGGATACTCTTGGCCCATAGGTGCTCGCTAAGAAATGGTTTTAAAAATTTCATGGTCCAAGCGTGAAATTTCTTATAGTTTTTTAGACCCGTTTTAAATGAGAGAACTACTTAACAGATTTAGATCGGGTTTTTTTCTATAATTTGCTCAAACAGTCCGATGATTTTGCGACTTTCTCATCACGCTAACTATCATAATTCGCTTGTGGTACCGATTTATTAGCACGAATCCGAGAGAGACTCATCGGGCTGCAGGGAGGGGGGCAGGGCCGTCCTCACTCACACATCTGCCTCCGGGTGTAACCTTAACTCCGCTTAGTTAATGAACGAGAGGACTACTGAATGGATTTAGATCTTTGTTTTTCTATAATTTGCTTAAACATTCCGGTTGATTTTACGACTTCTCTCATTGCGCTTAGAATCATAGTTTGCTTGCAGGAGCGATATATTCATGCTAATCCGAGACAGAGGCTGCGGGTTGAGGGGAGGGGGAAGAGTGACGTCAGGAGTAGAGAGCTGGGCGGGGCCCTCCTCACTGTCCTGTTTCACTAATACGCGGGCAAAGCTGCGGGAGATGGCTAGTGTATAATAGTGCTGAAGCCCTGTTCTTTGTAACTCAAAAACTGAAGCCTTCTTGCAGGCTATTATGAAACATGTTTGTGTCTGTCTTACTAGAACTGATTTTTATTTCAGATAAATGCTTTGATTTGTTTTTAATAAAAAATACCCAAGATTAATTTTCAAAATTATTTGTGACTCTATTATTATGAAGCCACAAGCAGCAGGCATAAGACAATTGTAGAGTCCAAGCCATGCCACTGGATAGCTTTATTGTGATAAATTTGATAATGTTTATATTTAACGCTATTGCTCCATTGAAAATGGCAAAGATGTACAGTAGCTGTCTTTATCTTTCCCTAAATTATTTTGTGCTAATAACGTTCAGGGCCAGGTTCTTGCCAGATTGGCCACCTTCTTTATTTCTGTGTGCAGTCTTGGTGCCATTGTGTTATCAGCCCAAAGGCTACAGCATCATGGTCTATAATCCAGTGTGCAGCTTTCTGTATATTTGCGGAGTGATTAAAGATTAGTGTAATTAAAACACCTTTTGTAACAATTCCTATCTGTATCGACTCTGTCAGAATAAAGTGTAGAGTTGCAACAATATCTATTCTAAAATAAACAGGCTTCACACAGAAATAAAAAATCCTATTTTCTTGGTAGTAACTGCCAACTCCATACAGGATTTATTTAACTCACGCAGAGTGAAAATTTCAGTAAACAGTCTTACATTTTAACCTTTTGGGTTACTTTTTCTGATGTCTTTATGTAATTACGGAGTCAGCTTCAGACACATCTCCACATGGGTCCCAAACAAGCAGTTATCCTGTCTATATATTGAGCATCAGTCTGGTGAGCTTGTGAAAAGCAAAGAAGAGTAGCAAAATGATGAAATGGAGCAAACAAAATCCAGGATGGACAAATAACAAAGGTTTCAACTGAAATAGTTGTAGAACCAATGCACTTTATGGACTGAAGCAGCTTTAGGTTAATTAAAAGTCTCAAACTCTGTTTCCATGTGCCCAAATATGATTGAAAGCCCTCATCCCCATATGCTTCTCTTTTTGGCAACACTTTCTAAAACATTGTATCATTTCAACACAGATTTTTTTTGGCTATTCATCATGGGACTTCACCCCCTGTTGTCAGGAATGGACTTGGAGACACCGTTAGCCTGTCCTTTTATATCTCATTTAACTCAATCTAATCTCATTTAATCTCAATCTCTATTAGTGTCCTTTGCTATGTAGTGTTTGTTGAATAGCAGTCATATGATTAGGGAGCAGGGAGACATAAAGTAGTGGGGAGACACAGATGATACTTTTGCCCTAGTCCTGTGCTCACAGCCCAACCTTCCAGTGCCAGCTTTCCAGCAGACAAGAGCATACATAAGGACTGTTGTGAATCGAATAACTGACTGAGCAGTCAGCAAATATCGAGAGGCAAATCCACAAAAATATCTGAGTAAGTGAAAAATACAGGAGATGTAGTTGCTAAATCCAAAATTATTACTAAAAAAATGTCAAAATATCATAAATAGGAAATTCAAACAGGAACCAAAATCTCAAGATAGAAGAATTTGTAAATCCAAAAGTTGAGCCCAAGTCAAAAAGCATTAATAATATTAAAAGATAGGGGGTCACTAGATGGGTTGTTGAGCAAAGCCACTATCTGTAAGCTCATCAAATTTATGGCCCCTTACTACTTCATCACAGGACTACTGCATAATTTGCATTATACAGCAACAGACACAAAGTGGCCAGCTCAAATGAGACACAAGGAGGAACAGCTAAGGGTGGCGCTGCAGCCCATTCCTAACATCTGTAATTCCATGTTATACATCAAGAGACATTAAATAAGTATCAGCTCTGTGTGCCTGCTATTTAGTTTTGGGTCATTCATTCTAACTGTAAAATGCCATTCTGTTAAAGTCCATCCATCCATTTTCCAACCCGCTGAATCCAAACACAGGGTCACGGGGGATTCTGTTAAAGTGCTTCATTTTATTTTGTTTTTTTAAAGAGACCTTTTTTGATTTTCATTTGCTTTTAATGGTTTTTTATGGGGAGAGGAAAAGGGGACTGGAATGGCACTGTCTGATTCTACTTGAAAGTGAAGTTGGCTTTCGCCTTTGGGCATCTGCAATGTTTCTTCTCTGCTTGCCCTTTTACTTTAACAACATGTCAGAATAAAAGATTTGATTCTGCACTGAAAAATGTATTCTTGCCCTGGTAAAAGACATTTGGAGCCATTTAATGTCAGTTTGTCATGTGTGACCTTTTTAATACAATTCACAGCAGTGATATCATGATGTGAATGTGTACATCCAGGGCTTGGCACAAATCAAAAATTTAGTATGAATCATATATTTGGCAAATCCACTAAGAAAAAAAGACACTTGTACATAACTGTATGCATGCTGTATTTGCGTCTAGCAGCTGCATTGTTTAAAGACTCCATCATCACTTCCAACTTGCCAAAACAGAGCCACAGTTTTCTGAAGGAGTGCACTGAAAACTAAACTGAGTAATAATAAAAGGTTGTATTATTAACATTGAAGAAAACTGGTGTCATTCATGGGTGGTGCCCATGCATGCTATTAGTGTATCTTGTAGATATAAAGAGCGTTTTTCTTATTTCTTTCACAGCATCTTTCCTTAAGCCTGTCACAGAAAAATGTTTTCAACCAAATATCACACAAAATTCAAGAAATGAAAAATGCTTTATCTATATAAATACAATTGCATTATGTTTTTTCTGTTTGTTAGTTTGCCAATCTTGCAAAAATGGCTAAAGTTATTTTCACAAAATTTTGCATTATGTGTTGTCATTTCAATTTAAAATATAAGCTATATAATATATCAGGGAGAGATGTTGTAATAAGGGGGTACCCCAAAAACCATTGCTGATGGCGGGGCAGCAATTTCCATCAGACATTCTTATACTTAATGTGTATAGAGTTTGGATAATTTGGATAGCAATTTTATTGTCTTGCCGAATTACATCTTTTGTCTAAGAGTATGTCTTTTTGCCTCACTATGAGTTGGGCGGGGCTTTGCAGCGGCGCAGAGAGAGGAGAGGGACCGAGGTGAGAGAGTATTACAACAAAGTATTGTTAGGGTCCCAACAGTTTCCCCATATGACACGAGTCTATAGAAATCGCGTTACTACAAAGTACATTCAGCAGATGCTTTCATTACAACGAAGTGACCTTGAAATGCCTGAATGAATCATCCACAGAGCAGTTAGATCTGTGGTCGCAGCTCAGACCACAACGATCCCCAAACAGAAACATTGTAAAAAAAATTCTTTCTTCGAACTTTCCTCGTACTGTTTTTTTTTTTCTGTTTTTGTTTTCTGTGGTTTTCAGTGATACCTTTTGCTTATTGCTTGTCAACATTTGAAAAACATCCATTGGAATTTAACTCATTGTCACCCTCCTATAGAAACGGCAGACACGAAAAAAACGATAACAGTGTTAATGTTTGTGATGTGCAATCTGTTGGAATGGCAAATGCAAAGCATATGTCTTTGTTATATGCAAAAAAAGAAGAAAAATCTCAGGTTGCAAACATATGCGAACTGCTTAATAACTTAATAATAATAGAAATGTTATGTAAATTGTGTATAAAACTGCCCCCCCCCTCCCAAAATCCCCCCACCCCACCCGACCGGTCCGTGGAAAAATTTGCATCTAATAAAGTGGTCCTTGCTGTCAAAAAGGTTGGGGACCACTGGTGTAGATGATAGATGTGGCACTTGTATTTCAGCCAACAATTAAAAAAAAGTGTCAATATTTAAAAAATAAATAAATATTTGAATTCATACCACAACCAATTATAAAAATACAGTAATCCCTCGCTATATCGCGCTTCGCCTTTCGCGGCTTCACTCCATCGCGGATTTTATATGTAAGCATATTTAAATATATATCACGGATTTTTTGCTGGTTCGCGGATTTCTGCGGACAATGGATATTTTAATTTCTGGTACATGCTTCCTCAGTTGGTTTGCCCAGTTGATTTCATACAAGGGACGCTATTGGCAGATGGCTGAGAAGCTATCCAACTTACTTTTCTCCGTCTCTCTCTCTTGCGCTGACTTTCTTTGATCCTGACGTAGGGGGATTGAGCAGGGGGGCTGTTCGCAAACCTAGACGATACGGACGCTCGTCTAAAAATGCTGAAAGATTATCTTCACGTTGCTACCTTCTGTGCAAGCTGCTTCCTGAAGCAACATGCTGCACAGTGCTTCGCATACTTAAAAGATCGAAGGGCACGTATTGATTTGTGCTTGTTTGTTTTTCTCTGGCTCTCTATCTCTCTCTCTCTCTCTCTCTCTCTCTGCTCCTGACGGAGGGGGTGTGAGCTGCCGCCTTCAACAGCTTTGTGCCGCGGTGCTTCGCATACTTAAAAGCTAAACAGCCCTATTGATTTGTTTGCTTTTTTTCTCTATCTCTCTGACATCTGCTCCTGACTTGAAGAGGAGGAAATGTTTGCATTCTTTTAATTGTGAGATGGAACTGTCATCTCTGTCTTGTCATGGAGCACAGTTTAAACTTTTGAAAAAGAGACAAATGTTTGTTTGCAGTGTTTGAATAACGTTCCTGTCTCTCTACAACCTCCTGTGTTTCTGTGCAAATCTGTGACCCAAGCATGACAATATAAAAATAACCATATAAACATATGGTTTCTACTTCGCGGATTTTCTTATTTCGCGGGTGGCTCTGGAACGCAACCCCCGCGATGGAGGAGGGATTACTGTATACCCAGGCAACTTCAGGTACATTTTCTAGTGTTAATTTGATATTTTACAAGCAGTTGCATTATATATGTTTTTTTTAACAAAACCCAGTACTTTAGGTCTTATCTGCTGACTTACACAATTATTACTTTTCTCTCAGGTCTGCGCCATGTGGCCATTCTGAAGTTGCTTGGTGTTGGACTGGAAGCTGGAGGTGTTTTGGAGTTATATCCAATTAATGGTAAGATTTAAACTTTTCTCTTTTCTGTGGGTCATGTTTTAAGTAAACGTTACAGGCATTTTTATAGCTTTAAGATTGATCATTGAGAGGAATACCAATAACAACTATGTTCAACTCATTTTGTTAAAAGTTTGTTAAAATTAACAATGGCACATCACAAGCACTATCAATCTATTCATCCATTTTCTGACCTGCTTATCCAAGTTCAGGATTTGGAGAGGCTAATGCATATCCTGGAATTTGGCACAACTTGGGAAACAACCCTGTATTGAATACCAGTCCATCACTGGGCACAGTAGCAATTACACCTTTGCACCTGCCAATCAATTTGGAGTATCTAATCAATCCAACACACACATCTCTGGAATGTGAGAGGAAAACTGTAGTGCTAACACCATCCATTCATAATACTCACTTAATTGAGTTCAGGAATACAGGAGGCAGAATGTACTCCAGAAGTAGCGGGAGAAAGGCAGGAAGCAGTCCTCTATGAACCTGAATTGCATTCAAGCATTCAGTAGATAAGAAAATGGATGGATTTGCATTCCATAGGAAAAATGAAAAAGTAAAAACAACACTACAGTTACAATTTATAGGAGAATATACTAATGGTTACTTTATACACTAGGACTCTCTTATAACAGAACTTAAAAAAATGAAGGATGAATTACAAAATCAATTTTCTGAATATATTTTTTCCACTAGTGGGTC